>NW_026775575.1:117025882-118225882 GCF_030987335.1 Cornus florida | reverse complement strand
TAATTACTTGATTCCAAGAGCCCACCAATTTTATATCATAGGGTAAAAGACTTAAACTGCATAGGTTTTGTGCACAATGTCCCCTTCCTTTTCAAACAAGAGCACTGTAAGTCCTTATTTTTAAAGAAAGGTGCATGTCAGTCCCTACTTTTCAAAAAAAGCACAAATAACTCTGTTGGACTACTTTTTGACAAAAAAATAAATATAAAAATTCAATTTTATCCCATTTTCTTCCCATTTTGCCCAATCCATTTTCCTCCTCCCAACCAACCACAAATAACTCCGTTGGACTACTTTTTGACAAAAAAAATAAATATAAAAATTCAATTTTATCCTTTTTTCTTCCCAGTTTGCCCAACCCATTTTCCTCCCCCCAACCAACTACTCAAAAAATAAATAAATAAAATTAGTAAACACCATATCCATGTACCAACATTGTGATTATTTAACTTTTTTTTTTTTTTTTTAATAAAGTTTATGCTAACTTTAGGATTTGTATGAACATAAAGTTTAATATATATATATATACTTGTAAAATTGGGCAAGATAAATATAAAATAAAATCTAATTTGAAATTAAAAATAAAATCTAATTTAAATTAACCGTTCAAAGCTAAACTGAACTAAAACTTCAAATAATAATAAAAATAATAAAATGGGATTAAAAAAAAAATACAATAAATATATAACTGAATCTATTTTAACAAATTTTATTAAAAATATTGATATTTAATCATTTATGCACTTTTAAAAAGTTACATTAATATTCTTTCTAATTTTTTTTTTTTTTAAAACAAAATTGTCTCCGACTACATATAAAAGAAATGATTAGAATAGAATAGAATATGTAAAATATAAAAATGTAAAATCAAAAAGAAAAAAATAGTGTCTCGGACTAAATATATATAAATATATATTTTTTACTATAATAGAATAGAAAAGGTGAAAAATAAAAAGGTAAATTTATATTAGAAAGGTAAATTACTAAACTGAGCAAAAAGAAAAAAAAAATTTAGTGTTGCAGACTACATATAAAAAAAGAAATTATTAGAACAGAATAGAAAAAGTAAATAAAAAATCAAAGATAAAATCAAAAAGAAAAAAACAAAGTGTCTCTGACTACATATAAAAAGAGAGAATATTTGAATAAAACGAAAAGGTAAATTTACATTAAAACATATAAATAAAAAATAATGTACTAAAACACAATTATGTACTAAAACTCTTTGTATTTTTAATAAAGGATAATTTCAAAAAACCTTCATTATTTTCAAATTTTGATCATAAACCTCCAACCTATTTCAAAAAACCCCTTACATTTTAAAAAGTGATCACATTGCTCCAATATTTATACATGAGCCGTTAACCGAACTGTGAAATGACAAATTTGATCTTACTATTTAATGTTAAATTTTAAACTGAAAATTATTTTTTATAAAATTACAAAAATATCCTTATCTTCTTCATCTCCCCTATCTGTGTTTCTAAAATTCTCACCCCTTTCTCTCTCTCTCTCTAAAACATACCCATCACCACACCAAGTGATGATTCTGTAACATCACAAATATCACGCTACACATCTACACATATATTTGTAAGATTATTTATTTAATTGTGGCCCACATGATTTGGACATGTAACATATTACTTAGTGGCTAAGTAAATAAATATCAATTAATTATTGTTTATTTTTGGTTAACTTATAATTACCTTTTTAGTAATTACTTATTGGAGAAGTATTTTCCTTTCTTATTTCTTACTTTGATGGAAAGTAGAATTATGTTACTAAAAGGAAAACTGGTCCTCTCTCTGCCTTTATAAAAGTGTATATACTCCATCAATTATGTACAATTAATGATACAACACGTAAAAGTTTTATGTGTGCAAAAGGCCAAAAGAGATAAACCAGTTTCCACCTTTGCCTGTTGATCAGAGTTGCACAGAGTTGCAGATTAATTCATGATTAAAGGATCTGGACGTTGAATTTAATCTCAACAAAGTTTGATATCATGAATCGAGGTATGTATATCTAACTATATTTATTTATGCATCATAAGGATGTGAAATTATTTGAAATTCTAAGATTTAGGAATCTATGATAATTTATAATTAATGTTTAACACAAATTAATTAGAGTTTACATGTGATATCAGAACCTGTAATTTTGAAACTCATTATTTTCCATTATCTTTGCATAAATTATCTTTGCATAAATAATAAGTGTAAGTTTAAATTAAAATTAAATAATTTTAATTTATTATATTGGGACACTGCTTTAATCAAGATCCGCTTGCTAGATCAATTTTTTTAATTGGTGTACCTGTTTGTGAATGAGTGTCTAGAATCTATAGAATGATCAATTTATTTGCCTTGATTTTCGAATTTCGAGATGAAAGTTGCATGCATATATACAGATCTATTTAATGTGATCAGTTTTGTCTCCTTATTGTTATATATATATATATATATTTAATGTGATTAGTTTTGTCTCTTTATTGTATTGTGATGACTATGATGAACTTTTTTTTTTCCGGACTTTGTTTAACTTAAAAAGTTAGAAAAACGAATCTTGGTGTTTGTTCGATTATATATATATATATATAACTTAAATATATATAAGCATAATGAGACAAAAAAAAAAAAAAAAAAAAGTCAAAAAGAGATTGGTTTTGCTATTAGGCTGTATTCCTATTTCGTGCACAATCGCTTTACAGAATGAAAATTTTGATTAATATTTCGCTGCGCAAATCGAGATTCTAAAAAAGGAATTGTGTCTTTTTTGTTTTGTACATCATTGAATATATGCTTATTAATATACATTAGGGTACATGTATCTATGAAATTTTAGACACCCACTAGCAGTTTAATTAATTGTCTTAGTAAATTATGTGTGCATAATGTGGTGGGTAATTTAATATTAAATTTATCACTAGGTAATTTAATATTCATATTATAGAAAAGTTGGGAGCTACCAAAGCGGCCTAACCATAAAGGTTAATGGATATTAATTTTAGTGGTAAACATAATTGCAATATTTCATGAATAATGATGCTTAATTTTTGTAATATTTATGAATATTGAGTTTATTCAATTATTAGAAATAATTTCTCAAAGGGAATTAATTTTCAAGTAATTAAATAAACATTAAGGGGTTGTATGTAATTTTTAATTGGGTAGATATAGGATTTCCAAAGGTAAGTTGTATATTTAATTAATTAGTGCATCACCAATGAAGCAATATATAAATAAATACATCTAAGCATCATTTTTTGTATTTTGTGGTTACTACCCAAAGGGTTACCATAGTTGTACGATGTATTTATTTATTTTTATATGTGTTGTTATCTCAAAGTATTAATGTTATGAGCATTTACCTTATTATGATTATTTTATTGCAGTATCTCTTCCTGTTTTAGTGAATTCACATGCTTCATCTGTTCCAATTCTCAATGGGAGTAACTTCTCAGAATAGAATGAGCAAGTTTAGTTCAACTTAGGTGTTCTAGATCTTGATTTAACATTTCAAATTGAGAAACCTACTGCTATTATTGGTGAAAGCAGTGAGGAAGAAAAGACTATCCGTAAAGTTTGGGAAAAATCGAATAGATTGAGTATTATGTTCGTGCGAATGACTATTGCAAACAATATCAAAACAACTCTTCCCTAAACTAATAGTGCTAAGGAATATTTGAAAAATATTGAAAAACGTTTCCGTACTGCAGATAAGTCTCTTGCAGGGAAATTAATGGCTGACCTCACTACTATGCGTTTTGATGGTACTCGTAGTATGCATGAACATGTTCTTGACATGACTAATTTTGTTGCGAAATTGAAAACTTTAGGGATAAATGTGGATGAGACTTTTCTCGTTCAATTTATTCTCAATTCTTTACCTACTCAGTATGGGCCATTTCAAATTCACTATAACACTATTAAGGACAAGTGGAATGTGAATGAATTGGCCAGTATGTTAGTTCAGGAGGAAGGAAGGCTTAAGCAACAAGATAATCATAATGTTCATCTCATGACTCAAGAAGTTAGAAAGAAATTTGGGAAAAGGCTTGGAAAAGGCATTAAGCGAGCAACACCCTAAATAAAGTATTTTGATTAAGCTACTCAAAAGAAGGAACGTAAGAATGATAAGTGTCATTTTTGTAACAAATCTGGACACTTTTAGAAAGATTGCATGAAACGTAAAGAATGGTTCGAAAAGAAGGGTAAGCCTTTGGCTTTTGTATGTTTTGAATCAAACGTAATTGAAGTTCCTTCTAATACTTGGTGGGTTGATTCGGGCTCTAATGTTCATATTTCCAATACGATGCAGGGATTCCTTTCAAGCCAAACCACAAATCCAAATGACGATTTTTTTGTTCACAGAGAATAGGGAGAAAATTTCAGTTGAAGCCATTTGGACATTTTATTTAGTTTTAGATAGTGGATTTCATTTAGATTTGTTTAAAACTCTTTATGTTCCTTCAATTTCCTGTAATTTGATTTCTATGTCAAAACTTGATATTGATGGTTTTTCATTTAAATTTGGTAATGGATGTTTCAGTTTGTTCAAAAAATCCCAATTTGTTGGTTCTGGTATTTTTGTTGATGGTTTATACAAGATAAAGCTTGATGATTTATTTTCTGAACACTTTTGACCTTGCATCATAATGTTGGAACTAAACGTAGCTGAATTAATAAAAATTCATCTTTCTTGTGGCATAAAAGATTGGGTCATATATCCAGTGAAAGGTTAAAAAGATTAGTAAAAGATGAAATTCTTTGGAATCTAGATTTTACTGATTTTATTGTGTGTGTGGATTGTATTAAAGGTAAATAAACTAAACACACAAAGAAAGGAGCCACAAGAAGTATAGCGCTTCTTGAAATTATTCATACAGACATTTGTGGACCTTTTGATGTTCCATCTTTTGGTGGAGAAAAATATTTTATCTCCTTTATAGGTGATTTTTCACATTATGGATATATCTATTTGTTACATGAAAAATCTCAAGCAGTGAATACTCTTGAAGTATACATAAATGAGGTTGAAAGGCAGCTAGGTAAAAAAGTGAAAATAGTAAGGTCAGATAGATGTGGTGAATATTATGGAAAGTATGATGAAACGGGTCAATGCCCTGGACCGTTTGCTAAATTCCTTGAAAAGCGTGGCATTTGTGTTCAATACACTATGCCAGGCACGCCACAGCAGAATGGTGTAGCTGAAAGGCGTAATCATACTCTTATAGAAATGGTTAGGAATATGTTAAGTAATTCCTCGTTACCCATATCATTGTGGATGTATACTCTTAGAACTAGTATGTATGTATTAAACATGGTTCCTAGTAAGGCAGTTTCAAAAACTCCATTTGAACTGTGGACAGGAAAGAAACCTAGTTTAAGGCACCTGCATGTTTGGGATTGCCCAGTGGAAGCTAGGATTTATAATCCACATGAAAAAAATTGGATTTTAGAATAGTTAGTGGGTACTTTATGGTTACCCGAAAAAATCCAAAAGGTATAGGTTTTACTGTCCTACACATAGTACAAGAATTGTTGAAACCGGTAATGCTAGATTCATTAAGGATGGTGAAATTAGTGGGAGTGATAGAAATGGGAATGTAATCATTCAAGAAGTTAGGGTACAAATTCCTTTACCCACAACTTCTAAAGAAATAATTGTTTCTCCAGTTGTTGAACTACATAACAACGAAGAATAATTAAATGATCAACAACTCCATAATGAAACTATCACCACTGAAGTTATAGAAGAACCACAAGGAATAACATTAAGACAGTCTCAAAGAGAAAAGAGACCTGTTATTCCGAATGATTATGTGGTATATTTACATGCATCTGATTTTGATATAGGGATATGTAAGGATCCGGTTACATATTCACAAGCCATTAATAGTAATAATTCTACTAATTGGATTAATGCCATGAATGAGGAGTTGAAGTCAATGGAACAAAATAAAGTTTGGGAACTCGTTGAATTGCCTGAAGGATTTAAACAAGTCGGGTGTAAATGGGTCTTTAAGACCAAACGCTACTCTAATGACAATATTGAACGATATAAAACCAGATTTGTAGCTAAGGGCTTCACTCAGATAGGAGGCATTGATTATAAAGAAACATTCTCTCCTGTATCTAAGAAGAATTCCTTTAGAATTATTATGACGTTTGTATCTCATTATGATTTAGAGTTGCATCAAATGGATGTGAAAACAGCTTTCCTAAATGGGAGTTTAGAAGAAGAAGTCTATATGGATCAACCTGAAGGCTTCAGATTAGAGGGTAAAGAACGCATGGTCTGTAAACTTAAGAAGTCAATATATAGACTTAAACAAGCTTCCCGACAATGGTATATTAAATTTAATGATACTATTACTTCTTTTGGTTTTAATGAAAATACTGTTGATCGGTGTATAGACCAGAAGGTTAGTGGGAGTAAGTTTATATTTCTGATTCTATATGTTGATGATATTTTGCTTGCTAGTAGTGATCTTGGTTTATTGCATGAAACTAAAAATTATCTCTCTAAGAATTTTGAGATGAAAGATATGGGTGAGGCATCCTACATGAAAGGAATAGAAATATTCCGTGACAGGTCACGTGGATTGTTAGGATTGTCTCAGAAAACATATATTGAGAGAATTCTAGAGAGATTTGGTATGGAACATTGTTCAGCTAGTATTGTTCCAATACAGAAAGGGGATAAATTTAGTTTGATGCAATGCCCAAAGAAAGAATTAGACCATAAAGAAATGCAAAATATTCCTTATGCATCTATTGTGGGAAGTTTGATATATGCACAGGTTTGCATTCGTCCAGATATTGATTTTGCAGTTGGAATGCTAGGCAGATACCAAAGCAATTCAGGAATGTATCACTGGAAAGCTGTAAAGAAAGTTATGAGATACTTACAAGGAACAGAGAATTATATGCTCACATTTAGAAGGATTGGGGATTTAGAGGTTATTGGTTACTCAGACTCAGATTTTGCTGGATGTGTGGACAGTAGAAGATCCACTTTTGGTTATTTGTTCCTTTTAGCTGGAGGGGCAATACCATGAAAAAGCATAAAACAGTCTATTATTGCTTAATCTACTATGGAGGCTGAGTTTGTAACATGCTTTGAGGCTACGAATCATGGTTTGTGGTTGCAGAACTTTATTTCGGGATTTGATGTTATGAATTCAATTTCCAGACCGTTGAAAATTTATTGTGATAATAGCGCAACTGTCTTCTTTACTAAAAACGATAAGTATTCCAATGGCGTTAAGCATATGGAGCTGAAATATCTTACCAATAAAATTTTAAAATAAATGTTTAAAATAAAAATGAACATTAAATTTGTTTATTTTATTTTAAAATAAACTTGTTTATTTTATCTTTAAAACTTAATTTTCATTTTTAAAACTTGTTTATTTTATTTTATTTTATTTTATTTTGTTGAAAATCTTGTTTATTTTAATTTTCAGTTATTTTGTTTATTTTAAAATTTTTTTTTTTTTTTTTTTTTTTTTTTTTTTTTTTTTTCTGATCGATCAAATTTCACAGATCTCATATACATACTTCATTCATCTTATCTTATGTTCATGCTACCTTATATATGCCCAATGCCTGTGATATTCCACATTGGATGCATTTCATATTCACATTGTTTAGCATGTTTCATATTCTGCCACTTGCATAGAATCATGCGATATTTTGTTTTGTCTATCTTATTTTACATACATGTTTCTATATTGTGCCTTATATTCTATATATGCTGGCACTAACTTTTGAATTTCTATTTGTATAGTATGGCTCGCGTCAAGACTGTAGCGCGTAGACACCATTACGGCACCAGACGCAGACTTGACGACGGGGCCGGTCCATCTTATGTCCGTGACCCTACTCCCGACCACACACAAAGGAGAGTCCGACAGCGGACTGGGGAGATTGCACAGCCCTTTCATCCAGAGGAGCCATTACACCCTACTCTACCCCAGTCGCCAGCTCATCGAGCATTCACTCCATCACCATCTCCGCCGCATAGAGGCGCTGAGCAGCCAGCTTAGTCGGCTCCACCTGTTCAACCAGCTCATCTACAGTGCGATAGGCTCGCGCCTACATATGCACACATGACTATCGAGCACGAATCAGCATTCGACACCGCATTCTTCTCCAGATCGGTGTTGACTCGATCTGCCTATCAGGACATCATTCAGCGGGGCCTTTCAGCTATTCTTGCCCCAGTCACAGAGCCGATCTACCCGCGACTGGTACTGTTGTTCTACCAGAACCTCCGACCGTCGCCGCGCATTACAGCCGAGCTCATCACCTCTATCGATGGCCATGAGATTACCATTACAGTGGATACTCTGGCCCGTTCGACTCGCTGTCCACATCGGTGCCCGCCAGAGCTTCAGGAGACCTATCCCAGGCTCCACAGGCCTTCTTACGCTGATATGGAGGTTTTTTTCACAGGTCACCATGCCGGTGGCGAGACCTTCGCCACCCGGACATTCTTGCCAGATGACCTGTGGTTTACAGATTCGGTGCTCTACCGAAACATATACATGGCAGGACACAAGATTCAGAGGTAGGGCGATTATCTAGCAGCCCTGTACGCCTTCTATACCGGCCACTGGGTGTCTATTCCTGCGCTTATCTGGAGCGTGATGAGGAAGCTCTACGATGAATACGTCAGCAAGGAGGCGCCCGGCCAAGTCTTTTCCATTCAGCCACCTCATCACTCAGATTCTCATCGACCAACGTTATCCCATCCACCCGCAGGAGGACCCCGAGAGAGGTTCCTGTCACTTCCTCAAGAAGGACTGGGACAAGAGCAACAAAGCTATTATCACTCGCCTGCAGATCCATGCCGTACTGGCGGTTGCAGAGTTGGAGTTAGAGGAGGAAGCGGCAGCACAGGCAGCCCCGGCACCAGCAGCAGCTCCCGCAGCGGACGATGCACCAGTTGATCCAGCTGCCGAGCATGATGACATTGATATAGACATTGACTTGGAGCACTCAACGGATGATGCAGCTCAACATTCTCCAGCCGGGTCACCTATCCACGAGCAGGAGCAGACCTAGGAGGACGCTGTTGTTGCCATCAGAGCTTACCTCACAGCCCACTGAGCGGAGTTCGCTACCTTCCGCACGGATGTCGCGACCATGTTCAGAGATCTATCCCGAGACATCCGCGGAGCAAGACTTGCCCGTCCTACCTCATCTTCCTGAGCTCCTAGTCTTTTCTATCTTATGACCCCTCTCTCCTTTTGATACTTTATTATTGTCACTGTATTATTTTTACAGCCGATCTGTCGGCTTTGATATTTTTGTTGTACCTGCACTTTCTCTATTTTATATATCTATTTTTTGCTATGGATGTCATATGATTGTATTCTCAAATCTGTATGTTTGACTCCATCAGGTGCGTCACAGTGACTTCAGTGAGAGAGTGCTACCCAATTTCTAGGACCACCCTTATACCTCTTTCATTTCGTTATTTGTTTATCCCATTTACACTTGCATGTTCACTGTGCACTGATTATCCTATTTTGTTATCTGATAAGTTTATCCAAGTGCCAATTTTCAGGACCACAGTTCATCCCAAGTTTGGGGGGGCCATGCCACCCACTTCGGATACTTCAATCCCGATCATTCTTGCTCAGTTGCACTAGTATACTCTTTCCTTTATTCTCTTTGCACATTGAGGACGTTGTGCAATTTAAGTTTGGAGGGAATGGTGCTCTATAGTGATAGTTTTAAATTCAAACTTTTAGCATGACTCGTGTATTTGAGGGATATTTCTATGATTAGTCCATACTTAGCTATGATTTTGATCTTTTGAGGACTATATTGCTTAAAATTTAAAAATTGCTTGACTTGAGAGTCCAATACTCCTTGTATGCCTTATGAATGCCATTTATGAGTAAGTTTTTCGAAAGATTGATATCTTGCTTGCGCTTGTGGTTCACATCATCCTGATTTTGTGACTGTTTTGAGATTCATTCTAGGATTCTACACTAGCACAGGCGCACACTAGCATTCATTTGTGGGGTACATGCTTTGTTGATTATTGAATTGGTTATATCCCAATTGGGCTAGTAATGCATTGAAAGCTTTCATTCTTGATAAAGGTGGATAATAACCCATTTTCACTAAGTAGCCGGGATTCTAGCCTCATCAAGCACTGAACTTCTCACGCCGAAAGGTGGAGGGCCCAAACTCTAGGTTAATAATTGTTTATTCAAAAAAAAAAAAAAAAAAGTGAGGACTTTTCTCAAAAATAGAGAAGTAGGAAATGATTAGATGGTTGTTGTCTTGATTTGTAGCCTAGTTGATTTGAGCTTGTAAGTCCGTAGGAGTGTTTGAACACCTAGTGCCCTAAAGCCGTCTGGTTTGGGAGTCATTGACCTAACGCTCGACCTCATGAATCGCTAGAAAGCTTAATAGATCAATACATTACACTATGCTTCCATATATATATGAGTGAAAAGAATAAGCGCACCTAGAACAATAAAGCTTTAATAAAAGGTCCACTTTTTGTCTTGATGATCGGTACTAGATTTGTGTGCTAGTTTGAGGGTAAGGATGTGATTAATTCTTTAGTTGGCTAAGATAGCAAGACATTGATGTCGGTCAACTCAAAAGAATTCTAGAGTTGTTTTGATTTGCATGATCATTTTCTTGAAGCGTGGAGGACCATACTTGCTTGCTTGATGTTGAGATTTTGGGAGATTGCTTGGAAATGGTTGAAAAATTGCATACTTGAGGTAGTTTTCTCCCAATGCTTGTTTGCAATATTGGTACCTTTTTTGAAAAAATGAGCTTAATGTTTGTGGGTACTGTAACACCCCCACATTTTCCGCGCATAAGTTGATCAGGCTTATACACGAAAAACGAGGGATATCAAAAACAATTGGCAATATATAAGCATGGAATACAAAATGATGATAATAAAAGAATTTAGACAGGAAAGGAACACTAAATAATACAACATCCATCCATCCTTTATTTAAATACAGTACTCCATTACAACTTGGAAATCCTATGTCAAGGATCCCTAAATATAAACCTGAGAGTTCAACGTCAAAAGTAAATAAAAACTGAAACTGAAGTAATACGTAAAACTTCTACCCTGAACTGGATCGTAAGAGTAGATGAGTTCGGATGGTGGTCCCACACTGCTAACCTCAACCTTGGAACGGGTACTGACCGTATCCTGAAATAACAACAATGGTGGGTCAACCCCACGAGCAAGTCCTCTCTACTATGACCCAAATCAGAGAATCAAATAAATTAATCATTATGAATCGGTTGAGTGCTATATCTGTATACATCCTAAGGGAACTATCCCATGTATAACATGACCTCAACCAGAATAGACGGTGATCACTTAGACTCACACTAGGTGGTTAAGTGTCGCCTTTCCCCACCCGGGAAATCAGCTATTATACATGGTGCACGGTACTGACAACACAGACTATAACGAACTACACAGTGATAACACCTCGCAAAGTACTGATTGAATATACTGAGCATATAAGTTAGGCAACACATGCCAGCAATATTAATAAATATACTGAGTATGTTAATTAGGCAACACATGCCAATAATATTAAACCACATACCCCGACAGCCACACATCTGTCTATCGCAACGAATGCATAAGGTATAAATGAGTCTAAACTTATTAGCCAGCTCACATGGTTCTATATGGCAACTCATCCATATAATATAAATGTGACATAATTAAACAGTCCATTTATTTCCTGAAATGCACACAGCATAATAATCATGGTTTGTATATCATTAACAACATAAATAATCCTGCAATGTATAACGGACAATTTATTTGAATTAAAATCATGTAATCATTTGATTTTAACATTAATGATTTAATACTGTTTAATAAAATAATAACACAATTAATGATTAATAATGTCATTAAATTAACTACATCCGTTTAATGGTGATTTGTATTGAAAACGATACAATTAATATTTAAAAATATTAATCGGACATAATAATAACTAACGGTTAATAAAATAATAATTTAATGTCCCGTTAAACCCGTAAGTACCAACCATAGGCCCAAAAGTGCAAGTTTAAGGTTCTGGAAATTACAAAACAGTCCCTAGGGGTATTCTGGACTTTTCCAGTAGCTGTAGGGGTCCCTCACGCGCCCCCACGCGCCTCCCAGAGCTTCCCACACGCGCCTCCACTATTCCCACACGCGCACGCGCTTACACGCGCCTTCACGCGCGTCTAGAACCTCCCACGCGCGCGCACGCGCTACCACGCGCGCACTAATGCATCCTGATGACGCGGCGTGTGCTGGTTGGTCGGTTGTACCGTTTCTATGTGGGCGCCCTACACTGGATTGATCCACCTACCTTCCCTCCATCCAACGCTCACGGATCCGGGTGTACCGCGGTAACATGGACCGCGATGCACCGGATCAATCAAACTCTACTAATGGCCAGGATGCACGCGCGCAATAACCTACCATGCGCCGCATCACACCGGATCACTCCGGTCACCTTCCTCACTGCCGGTGGCCGGAAAACTCCGGAGTCTCGCCGGAAATTACAGAAAATGCCCGGAAAATTCCTAAAAATTCTAAAAAAATCCCTAACACCTTAAGGAAATATTTTAGCTATTTTTAACTTCATAGGATAATAACTAATTATCTACCATCCTAAATAATTAAAAATTCATTAATTTAATAAACTAAAAAAAATCATTTATTAAAATCTAAGCATGCTCTCAATGCTCCATCATAATCTAAATAATTTAAACAATTAATTTATGGATTCAAAGGGGAAAAATAGATAATAACTTGCCTTATGGATTTAAAATAAATCCGCCGGTTGCGCGTAGTCGGGTAAATTCCCTACACCGGTCCAAGCTCCTTTTCTTTCTCTCTCTTCCTTTCCACACTCTTACAATGGCTCACTAGAATTTATAATTTGTGTTTAACTCCCTTTCCTTCCTTCTAAGGTAGGCTAGCTAATTTATATACCAATTATATAATATAAATATTACAAATATCTAATTTTTACATTTACTAACTACCTTCCCAACCATATAGCTTCAATTCCACCCATAAACATTGATGAAATCCTATCATAATCTCTAATTTCATCATGACATTGGTTTAATACTATTAGTATTATTATAACTATTATTATTATTAATAAACTTTTATAATTATAATTATTATATTATTATTATTATTATATACAAATTAAATACTTTAATTAAATAATAATAATTAATCTAAAACATAACCAATAAAAATTTCAAAACTAATCATTATACTATATAGAACATAAATCAATATTACATGCACAAATAAATAAAATTAATTAACCTAACACAAAATTAATTTAAATACACTCTTTAAAATTACGGGGTATTACAGGTACCATTTCTGGAAACCCTCACGAGACTTCACTCGTCCACTAGGGATAACCTAGGGGTTTAAAAGGCTTGTTGCATATGCTAAATGCAATCGTGCTCCCTACGAAAGTGGCGTTATCCATTTATTGTTTTCTAGTTTATAGTTGTATAGTTGTTCATTTCATTCCTTTACTTTCTAGTTCATTGCTAGGGACTAGCAATATTTAAGTTTGGGGGTGTGATGAGCACTGAAAAGTGCGTATTTAAACCCCTTAAGCTTAGGCATTCTAGTACCTTTATCTATCTTACTTTACCGTTTTAGATTAATTTTGTATTATTTCCATTTTCAGGCACTTATCCCGAAAGTAAGCTAACTCAGCCAAATAAGAGCTTAATTGAAACAATTCTGAGATTAAACAAAGAAAGGAGTAAAGTGGAGAAAGAAAGAAGCAAAACAGCAAGTTCGATCGATCCAAGTTCAAGGTTCGATCGATCGAACATTGATCGATCTCAGCACTTCAAGATAGAACCAAGCCTTGACCCAAAGCACTTAAGTCCAAAAGTTCGATCGATCCAACATCATTCTTCGATCGATCGAACACCTTTGTCCTTATCCAAATGATTGATCATATCCACAGCTGTACCACCCACTAACCACTTTTGTCCTTTTTCCCATAAATATCTCGGATTTGTCTTTTTCCAAAAAGCTCAGCCGGTGGATCGATCCAGCCTAAGTTCGATCGATCTCACTTACTTTCGATCGATCTCACTTCCTCCAGTGCGAAAAATTTAAAATTCCATCTCATTGAAAGTTCTCCTTTATCCAATCATTAGGGAATATTGTGTGCACGACCCCAACTCATTTTGGGTGTCATTTTGACCTACCTATATAAGGATAATGATTGTTTTTTCAAAGAGAGCCAACATTACTTTTCATATTATCTCTTGGAGAGGAAGTTTAGAGGAGGATGAGGCTAGAGACACCATTGGAGATCTTCATCAACAAGGAACAACCCTCTTCCATGGAGTTAGCCCTTGAGGGTTGGAGCATCATCACCATGAGTGGCTAGACATCCTCTTGAGGCTAGAGTTAGCCCCAAGCATGCTTTCTATATCTTAATCTTGTGTATTATTGAGTGATTAGTGTTGTAATTGATGTTTTGACACTTTGATATATATAGATCTTGTTTATTCAATGATTTATGTGGTTTAATACTTCCAATTGATCATTTCATTCTATTCATATGTCTATGTATGCTAGAATTGATGTTCATGTTCTTGTCTCTAGATTTTGTATTATTGATGCATTTCTATACGTATTGATGCCATAGATTTAGAGATTGTCAAAACATTGTGCTTAAAAGAATGCTTTTGAGATTCTCTTGATGGTTCATGCTTATCTCTTGATGGATTGTGCCTCTCCCCTAGTTTATTTTCATACTAGTAGTGTAGATGTAGTGTAGTTGTAGTGTAGTGTTAAATGAGAGGACAATCTATACTTGTTGTTTGATGATCCAAGCTTTTGAATGCAATTAGCATGTGTCTCTAATCTTGTGTTGTATTTGGATTGTGAGCCTAATGAAAGGATTAATGACTTGGTTTGATTTATTGTGCCTTTCATATGTTGTTTAGACAATATATGCTTCATTACTTAGATATATTGCGCCTTTTACATGATGTTTAGACAATACATGCTTAACTAGTCATCCTTACTTGTTGAATCAACCAAATACACACACACCAATATTGCAACACCCTAATTGCCCTCATTAATCACTTGTCAATAATATAGAAATGCATTGCTTGGTGGTGATCTCTAAACCCCAAGACTCTTCTCTCTCTTACTTACTCTTAATTACACTCTTTCGCTATTACTTAGTTTAATTTAGTTGCTCTTTAATCAACCAACCAACCAATTGTTTGATCACTCGACCTACTAGCCCTAATTGCGATTTCACAATCAACGCCGACATTGCTCAATCCCCATAATCCCTTGGGACGATCCCTACTCACCCTTACTACATTAGTAGTAGTGTTGGTAGTGGTTTTTATAAATTTAAACTTGACCTAAAAGGCTTTTCTTGAACAGCACATTCACTACATCAATTTTTTTGGGTGAAGTTTAAATTTATAAAAACCACTACCAACACTACTACTAACGTAGTAAGGGTGAGTAGGGATCGTCCCAAGGGATTATGGGGATTGAGCAATATCGGTGTTGATTGTGAAATCGCAATTAGGGCTAGTAGGTCGAGTGATCAAACAATTGGTTGGTTGGTTGATTAAAGAGCAACTAAATTAAACTAAGTAATAGCAAAATAGTGTAATTAAGAGTAAGTAAGAGAGAGAAGAGTCTTGGGGTTTAGAGATCACCACCAAGCAATGCATTTCTATATTATTGACAAGTGATTAATGAGGGCAATTAGGGTGTTGCAATATTGGTGTGTGTGTATTTGGTTGATTCAACAAGCAATGATGACTAGTTAAGCATGTATTGTCTAAACATCATGTGAAAGACAAAATATATCGAAGTAATGAAGCATATATTGTCTAAACAACATGTGAAAGGCACAATAAATCAAACCAAGTCATTAATCCTTTCATTATGCTCACAATCCAAATACAACACAAGATTAGAGACATATGCTAATTGCATTCAAAAGCTTGGATCATCAAACAATAAGTATAGATTGTCCTTCCATTTAACATTACATTACAACTACACTACTAGCATGAAAATAAACTAGGGGAGAGGCACAATCCATCAAGGGATAAGCATGAACCATCAAGAGAATCACAAAAGCATTCTTTTAAGCACAATGTTTTGACAATCTCTAAATCTATGGCATCAATACACATAGACATGCATCAATAACACAAAATTTAGAGACAAGAACATGAACATCAATTATAGCATACATAGACATATGAATAGTATGAAATGATCAATTGGAAGCATTAAACCACATAAATCATTGAATAAACAAGATATATATATATATCAAAGTGTCAAAACATCAATTACAACACTAATCACTCAATAATACACAAGATTAAGATATAGAAAGCATGCTTGGGGCTAACTCTAGACTCAAGAGGATGTCTAGCCACTCATGGTGATGATGTTCCAACCCTCAAGGGCTAACTCCATGGAAGAGGTTTGCTCCTTGTTGATGAAGATCTCCAATGGTGTCTCTAGCCTCCCCATCCTCTAAACTTCCTCTCCAAGAGATGATATGAAAAGTAATGTTGGCTTTTTTTGAAAAAGCAATCCTTATCCTTATATAGGTAGGTCAAAATGACACCCAAAATGAGTTGGGGTCGTGCACATAATATTCCCTAATGATTGGATGAAGGACAACTTTCAATGAGATGGAATTTTAACTTTTTCGCACTAGAGGAAGTTCGATCGATCGAACTTAGGCTGGATCGATCCACCGGCTGAGTTTTTTGGAAAAAGACAAATCCGAGATATTTATGGAAAAAAGGACAAAAGTGGTTAGTGGGTGGTACAGCTGTGGATATGATCAATCATTTGGATAAGGACAAAGGTGTTCGATCGATTGAAGAATGATGTTGGATCGATTGAACTTTTGGACTTAAGTGCTTTGAGTCAAGGCTTGGATCTATCTTGAAGTGCTGAGATCGATCGAACCTTGAACTTGGATCGATCGAACTTGCTGCTTTGCTTCATTTTGCTTCTTTCTTTCTCCACTTTGCTCATTTCTTTGTTTAATCTCAGAATTGCTTCAATTAAGCTCTTATTTGGCTGAGTTAGCTTATTTTCGGGATAAGTGCCTGAAAATGGAAATAATACAAAATTAATCTAAAACGGTAAAGTAAGATAGATAAAGGTACTAGAATGCCTAAGCTTAAGGGGTTTAAATACGCACTTTTCAGTGCTCATCACACCCCCAAACTTAAATATTGCTAGTCCCTAGCAATGAACTAGAAAGTAAAGGAATGAAATGAACAACTATACAACTATAAACTAGAAAACAATAAATGAATAACGCCACTTTCGTAAGGAGCACGATTGTATTTAGCATATGTAACAAGCCTTTTAAACCCCTGGGTTACCTCTAGTGGACGAGTGAAGTCTCGTGAGGGTTTTCAGAAATGGTACCCACAAACATTAAGCTCATTTTTTCAAAAGAGGTACCAATATTGCAAACAAGCATTGGGAGAAAACTACCTCAAGTATGCAATTTTTCAACCCTTTCCAAGCAATCTCCTAAAATCTTAACATCAAGTAAGCAAGTATGGTTCTCCACACATCAAGAAAATGATCATGCAAATCAAAACAATTCTAGAATTCTTTTGAGTGGACCGGCATCAATGTCTTGCTATCTTAGCCAACTAAAGAATTAATCACATCCTTACCCTCAAACTAGTACACAAATCTAGTACCGATCATCAAGACAAAAAGTGGACCTTTTATTAAAACTTTATTGTTCTAGGTGCGCTTATTCTTTTCACTCATATATATATATATATTTTAGAGGATCAAAGATGGAAGCATTGTGCAATGTATTGATCTATTAAGCTTTCTAGCGATTCATGAGGTCGAGCATTAGGTCAATGACTCCAAAACCAGACGGCTTTAGGGCACTAGGTGTTCAAACACCCCTACAGACTTACAAGCTCAAATCAACTTTACAAATTAAGACAACAACCATCTAATCATTTCCTGCTTCTCAATTTTTGAGAGAAGTCCTCACTTTTTTTTTTTTTTTTTTTTGAATAAATAATTATTAACCTAGAGTTTGGGCCCTCCACCTTTCGGCGCGAGAAGTTCAGTGCTTGATGAGAAGTTCCGTATACTTAGTGAAAAGGGGTTATTATCCACCTTTATCAAGAATGAAAGTTTTCAATGCACTACTAGCCCAATTGGGAGATAACCAATTCAATAATCAACAAAGCATGTACCCCACAAATAAATGCTAGTGTGCGCCTGTGCTAGTGTAGAATTCTAGAATGAATCTCAAAACAGTCACAAAATCAGGATGATGTGGACCACAAACGCAAACAAGATATCAATCTTTCGAAAAACTTACTCCTAAATGGCATTCATAAGGCATACAAGGAATATTGGACTCTCAAGTCAAGCAATTTTTAAATTTTAAGCAATATAGTCCTCAAAAGATCAAAATCATTGCTAGGTGGACCAATCATAGAAATATCCCTCAAATACACGAGTCATGCTAAAAGTTTGAATTTAAAACTATCACTGTAGAGCACCATCCCCTCTAAACTTAAATTGCACAATGTCCTCAATGTGCAAAGAGAACAAAGGAAAGAGTATACCAGTGCAACTGAGCAAGAATGATCGGGACTGAAGTATCCGAAGTGGGTGGCATGGCCCCCCCAAACTTGGGATGAACTGTGGTCCTGAAAATTGGCACTTGGATAAACTTATCAGATAACAAAATGGGATAATCAGTGCACAGTGAACATGCAAGTGTAAATGGGATAAACAGATAACGAAATGAGAGAGGTATAAGGGTGGTCCTGGAATTTGGGTAGCACTCTCTCACTGAAGTCACTGTGACGCACCTGATGGAGTCAAACATACATATATGAGAATACAATCATATGACATCCATAGCAAAAAATAGATATATAAAATAGAGAAAGTGCATGTACAACAAAAATATCAAAGCCGACAGATCGGTTGTAAAAATAATACAGCGACAATAACAAAGTATCAAAAGGAGAGAGGGATCATAAGATAGAAAAGACTAGGAGCTCAGGAAGATGAGGTAGGACGGACAGGTCTGGCTCCGCGAATGTCTCGGGATAAATCTCTGAACATGGTCGCGACATCTGTGTGGAAGGTAGCGAACTCCGCTCTGTGGGCCGTGAGGTCAGCTCTGATGGCAACAACAGCGTCCTCGAGCGTCTGCAGACGCACTCCGAAGCCGGGGGTCAAGTCTAGTATGGATGAGTCAGAAGACAGCTTCTGGGTCTGCTCCTGCTCGTGGATAGGTGACCTGGCTGGAGAATGCTGAGCTGCGTCATCCGCTAAGTGTTCCAAGTCAATGTCTATATCAATGTCATCATGCTCGGCAGCTGGATCAACTGGTGCATCGTCCGCTGCGGGAGCTACTGCTACTGGCTCTGCTGGTACCGGGGCTGCCTGTGCTGCCGCCTCCTCCTCTAACTCAAGATCTGCAGCCGCCAGTACGACATGGATCTGCAGGCGAGTGATAATAGCTCTGTAGCTCTTGTCCCAGTCCTTCTTGAGGAAGTGACAGGAACCTCTCTTGGGGTCCTCCTGCGGGTGGATGGGATAACGCTGGTCGATGAGAATCTGGGTGATGAGGTGGCTGAATGGGAGAGACTTGGCCCTTCCGGGCGCCTCCTTGCTGACGTACTCATCGTAGAGCTTCCTCATCACGCTCCAGATAAGCACAGGAATAGACACCCTGTGGTTGGTATAGAAGGCATACAGGGTTGCTAGATAGTCGCCCCACCTCTGAATCTTGTGTCCTGCCATGTATATGTTTAGATAGAGCACCGAATCTGTAAGCCACAGGTCATCCGGCAAGAATGTCCGGGTGGCGAAGGTCTTGCCACCAGCATGGTGACCTGTGAGAAAAACCGCCATATCGGCGTAAGAAGGCCTGTGGAACCTGGGATAGGTCTCCTGAAGCTCTGGCGGGCATCGATGTGGACAGTGAGTCGAACGGGCCAGAGTATTCACTGTAATGGTGATCTCATGGCCATCGATAGAGGTGATGAGCTCGGCTGTAGTGCGCGGCAACGGTTGGAGGTTCTGGTAGAACAACCGTACCAGTCGCGGGTAGATCGGCTCTGTGATTGGGGCAAGAATAGCTGAGAGGCCCCGCTGAATGATGTCCTGATAGGCAGATCGAGTCAGCACCGATCTGGAGAAGAATGCGGTGTCGAATACTGACTCGCGCTCGATAGTTATGTGTGCATATCTAGGTACGAGCCTATCGCGCTGTAGATGAGCTGGCTGAACAGGTGGAGCCGGCTGCTCAGCGCCTCTATGCGGTGGAGATGGTAATGGAGTGAATGCTGGACGAGCTGGCGACTGGGGTGGAGTAGGGTGTAATGGCTTCTCTGTATGAGAGGGCTGTGTAGTCTCTCTAGTCCGCTGTCGGACTCTCCTCTGTGTATGGTCGGGAGTAGGGTCACGGACATGAGATGGATCGGCCCCGTCGTCAAGTCTGCGTCTGGTGCCGTAATGGTGTCTACGCGCTACAGTCTTGACGCGAGCCATACTCTACAAATAGAAATTCAAAAGTTAGTGCCAGCATATATAGAATATAAGGCACAATATAGAAACATGTATGTCAAATAAGATATACAAAACAAAATATCGCATGATTCTATGCAAGTGGCAGAATATGAAACATGCTAAACAATGTGAGTATGAAATGCATCCAATGTGGAATATCACAGGCATTGGGCATATATAAGGTAGCATGAACATAAGATAAGATGAATAAAGTGTGTATATGAGATCTGTGAAATTCGATTGATCAGAAAAAGAAATGAATTTACCAAATATTGGGATCATTGCCGGGGATCATAAATTTATAATCTATTTAAAAAAATCCCCTACACTTTAAAAAGTGATAATGTTGTCCCAATATTCAGGTCGGATACGAATATTGGGACAACATTATAACTTTTTAAAGTGTAGGGGATTTTTTTAAATAGATTATAAATTTATTATCAAAATTTAAAAATAGTGAGATTTTTATGAAATTAGCTCTTTTAATTATAGTACAGGTATATAAATAATTGATGGCAATTGAACAAAATTATTATTTTTACTTATTAATTTATTATACTGTTATAAGGCATTACAATCATTTTAAGTAATATTTGCACCAAATCCATAAACTACACAAGGATTTTTTGTGCACTATCTATTTTTAATAAAATGAAAAAGACTGTATTTTAAAATCGACACAACCACCTCGTGCTTCTACAAACACTAGACCTTCGCTTTCTCAGCAGGAATCTTCCATTAAATATATATGGTGGGGTTGGGTAAATTTTCATACTTTTGACTTCTTCTCAAAATTCTTTTTCTACTAAGAGTGATTTCATTCAGGAGAAATGGATAGACCCGAATGAAATCATTTCACAGTTTTCAGAGACTTTTTGTTTTTGGATTGGAGGAGTATATTATATTATATTATATTATATAAAATAATATAGGAAAATGATTTGTTTGGACAGAAGCAAACCAGTAAAGAGATCCAAATGCACGAGATGAGAGAGTTCGAAGAAGTTTGGGGGGGGGGGGGGTGGGGGACTTATGGCCAAAATAATGAGGGGTTAAAGGGACGTGTAAGAGAGAGAGTAAGTGGGCCCCTTTGTCTTCAGTATTTAAATACACAGCTCATGCCTATCAAAATGGGGCCCACCCCATCTCTCCCCACTCTTTATCAATTTTCATGCTGGTATCATTTATGCATGTATTTATTAGGGCATGGAAGAATTGAGAATTGACTTTGGAGGATGGTCATCTCATTCAATTCGATTGAATTCAAATTTCAAACAGTACACAGCTTTTGGTTGTACTGTCTGCATGCTTTAGCTGTCTCTCAGTTAGTCCAGCGGTAGAGTAGTGCAATACAACTATGACAATTGGGTTCATTAGGATGAATTTGAAATGAGTTAAGTATGAATGAATTAGTAATCCATTTTTACTTCATAGTAGGCCAGGGCTTAAAACGAATTAATAAAAAAAAATCATAAAATATTTGTCTTTAGATGCATTCAATAACACCCATGGACTAAGGTAACCGACTTCATATGCAAATGCCCGATGTGGCACATGCAAGCCGGGGAACCCACATGTTTCTTTTCATCGATTCATAACATTTGTATTTGTGATGAGAGAGAGAGATGGTGGGTTACTTGAGTAGATAAAGTTGGAGCAATTTATTTGTAAATTTATTTTGTCACTCAGAGATTAGGCCCATACCCCCCCTTCTTTTTTTCTTTTTTTCCGTTTTTTTTTTTTCTCCTATCTTAACTACATGTGTGTGTGTGTCTATATATATATATATATATATATTTATTTATTGTGAGGAAGGAAAGAAGGATATTTGAGTAACATGTTTAGTAGTTAGTGTAGGAGTGAGTAGTGGTAGTTAATAGTGCAATTCAATGAGATCTCCTACTACTATCTGTGTCTTTGTTACCTCTCACCTACTCTCTGTCACAGCCATAAAGTGGGGAAGAGCTCTATGACAACAACGATATATATGTTCCTATATATATATATATATATCTTCCTTCTGTGGGGTGGGGTCCATCTGCATTTGGGTTTGAGTGTGTCGTCGTGTCTTTGATTTTATATCCTTGCAATAGTTTTATCATCCTAGTTCAGGTCAAACTAAGTCAGTCACTACTGCACAAACACAAGAGAGAGAGAAAAACTGTTCCAATCCCCATTACTACGAGTATGAGAAGTTAGGCTTTGTTACAACCTTTATGTTTCCATAAGTGAGAAACAACACCTCACTTTCCATTGGACAATGCTTCTTAACATACAAACCAAACCAAACCAAACCAAACCAAACCCACCTTCTCCTCATCTATCAATAATACCCCTTAATTATTCATTTCCAACTCTCATCTATCTTTCTTCTTCTTCTTCCATACTCCAAAACGGTCACGGATGTTTTATCAATCAAAGAATTCACAATTTATGAGCTATTTACAAAAGAACAATATTTAAGTTTTCACTCTAACGTAGACTAATAATAAATGAATATTACCTAATCTCTTATTCATTACCTAATCTCTTATTTCATATCACAAATGGTAAAAATATATATATAACTAATAATTTGACAAGATAACTCATTATTACCTCATCTCTTATTTTATAATATCAAAATACCCTCCCTTTGCCTATCAACTTTCTTATTTTACCTTCTTTACTTACTCTAATTTATTTATTCCGTTGAAAAGGGAATTTACCCAGCTGAATTTAGTCTGGGTCTTGTTCTTCAAATTTTTGAAGCGTGGTTAGTTTATTATTAAAATACAATAATATAATACAAACACGAGAACTACAAAAGTTCAAACAATCAAGGCAAAAGGCAAACATAATTGTATACAATACCCATCTCTCTCTTTCTTTTCACAAAATCCATGGTTTTGAGATTTTACTGTCAAACCAGTTAGGGCTTTTCTCATCAACAAGGTAAATTTCAAAATTCAAAGATATTCCAAATTAATTCTTATAAATCACATGAAAGAATAAAAAATTCAAATTAAACTCAAAGTACACAATATGAAAAAAAAAAAAAAATTAGTATCACCATTAGCATGGATGGAGTTGAATGGCTCATCAAGGATTGATAATTCTTCCGTACTTCCCATGCTAACAAGTTCAATTATTTAATTTAACCCCATAATTTCTTCATCTATGAGATCTTCCATTGTTGCTTACAAAGATCAACACAGAATAGATAATTAATACAAAGTATAGAAAGAATTGAATGGAGTTGGAAGTGACCCAAAACTTTAATTAGGAAGAGAGAGGGAGACGAAAAGACAAATTATTTATTTATAAAATTAGAGATAAAAGTGCCATTTCTTTAAGAGGTATGCAATCTAAAAAAGTAGAGTGTGATATCGCCTCCCAGAAATATCTTTAATAAATTTCTGAGTAAGAAAATAATATATATTAGAAAAATTGAGAGCACGAATCATGTAATATAGAAAAAGACAAAACATTTAGCAAAACCCCTAAGCGATAGAGGTTGTAGATAAAAGAGTTTTTTTCATTAAAATTTATGCCAATTTGCACTAAACCTCCTCCTTGTACTATCATAAAGTTGCAAAATACTCCTCTCTAATATATATATTTGGTAATAAACACCCTCAATTTACCAAAAGTTGCAAATTACCACCTACTAAAAACCCAAGAATTCTGGTGTTAAAGTTCATGTGCAACTCACGAGACCTATGAGCTGATTTGTCTGATGAAAACACCCTTGCGCATGCAACAAACATCCTTAACTTCTCATCTTCCAATTTTATAGGTTAATCAATACTACTCGTCTTCTCAACTTTACTTGCAATATTATGGGTTAATCATGTTCTCAAATTTAATGAAATATCGAAATCTGGTTGGTTTTAATGATGCTATAACTAAATATTAACAATAGAGTGTCCTAATAAATGTAGTTTCAAAATTTTCTTTTCTATTCCCCAATATTGGAGTTTAAGCCTAAACAAGTCATACCAATAATTAATTTTATTGATTTAATAAAGTTGGCACAATTCGCTATGGTAAACAAAGGATATTCCCAAAATAGAAGATTGGGGATTCAAGTTTCCGTCGAGACAAAAGTGAATGTGTGGGTGTGTTTCTTAATATATATATATATTCATTTGTTTTTACCTCCTCCAGTGTTTAGACCAAAATCTATAGAGTTTCGTCTCCAATTTGGTTTTTAAAAACTTTTTTCAAAGTTGTAGATGATTTCCTATTGATGGCCAATCTAACTTAATAAATATATCCATCCTTCAAAATTGTTAATTGCTAAATCATTGAAAATTCAGAAAAAAAATATATCCACACGAAGAAGTAAGAGTGCATAAATCTGACTCTCCTATTCTCGTAATGGCGGAAACCTGTGCATTTGACCAACCCTATATTTATACATATATACATTTGCAAATATTCAATTTCAACCTTGCAACTGAGAGAAGTAAACATGGATTTGGAGTTGATAATTATGATAATTAACCCCTTGCAATTTTTATTTTTCAAGCCACATAAATTTTTTGCTTTTTGCATTTAGGGTTTGATCTAATTTTTTGCATTTGGTTTAAACAAAGTTTTTTATTAGGTGGGCCCCACCACCACATCCAACTGGGTACAGCACCTCCAGGTTATTTTAGAATTTTCCATAAACCAGATTCATTAAACGTCTAATTTATCACTAATTGCATATTAACAAGTGTCACCCTAGCCTGTGCTAACAAGTGCCTTAACCACAATTTTTAATGCACAATAAATACTATTTAACTAATACTAGATGTCCGCGTTTAGAATTAAAAGTTTTTAAGGAGACATTTTTTTTTTAAATTACTAACTTGTCCTTTTTAGTTTATGCATGGTTATCAAGTTTGAAATTTTTTGAAATTGTAAAGGATAATAATGGAAAGAGAAGATTTATTTGTTTTGACTTTTGTAAAGGAGAACTAATTTGGAACATTCAAAAAAAGGGAAAAATGGACAAATAATATGGGTCAGAGCAGAGGTATAGAAGATATTTCGCTGTTCAGATCCCTCAAAAAGCTACTTAAATTAGTTCAACCAGTTATATAAGCACTATATAGAGAACAGTCCCGCTAAATAAATTTAAAAAGAACTCGAGTAAAAGAAGAATGCTTTACCAATGAAAGGGAAGTTATACCAGCTGGGCCATTAGACCAGTGGTATGCTTTAGCATGTTAGCAATGCTGAAAGAACTATACGAACTTCCTATATATTAATTGCCACCTTCTCCAAATCATATATATATATATATATATATATATATATATATATATCTTCTTTTATTTTTTTGATATAGAACTTCCTCAATATTTTAGAGAGAATCGGACCCTCTACCTTACAATTTGAGAAATACGACTAAGTAACAGGCCTTGGTGGTTCTCCAAACCAAATATAAATTTCTCAAAAAGACGTTTTTTTTTTTTTTTTTTTTTTTTTTTTGTGGAAAAGCAATATCCTACTCAAAATTCCAGCACCGGTACTGGCATGTGACATTTGTGCATTCCCGTCAATGATCCAGGCAATATGGGCGTTTTATATTTCGGAAGTGAACCTATGCTATATATATAGAGAGAGAGAGAGAGACGGTCATTTCCTGGAACAAAAGATAATGTTTACAAGAGTTTATTAGCTCCTTCTATGTCCTATATCTAGGCTATTATGCTTAGATTTTGGATTTGTAAGTGGCAATTAATACAATGTTTGATAGGATTATGTGGGACAATTCAAAGACTATATATATTAAAAATTTTAAACATTGAAACAATTGAATACTACTTTAAATGCACCTGCAAAACATCAACTAACCACACACTCCTCCACCTGCTTATATTTACTTCTCTGCGTCCACTATTTATATATATTCACCGCTCCCTCCTGTGAAGCAGTACACCCTTTTCTCTCTTTGTTTTTTCTCTTATTGCTGTAAGTTCTCTTGAAACCAGACAGACAGAGATGACGAGGGAAAGAAACAAACAGGCCAGCTCTCTGCTCATGTGGGCTTTGTTTGCTGGGTTGCTTTCTCACAACTTGCTCATTCCTGTCATGTCTACTACAACTATTGTTGAAGATCAAAAGAACTACTACACTACTCCAGACCCAGGAAGTGGAACTCCCCCCACAAGTCTCTCTCTCTCTCTCTCTCTATATATATATATAAATAGATTATGCATGTTTGCTTCTGCTTATTTCTCATACTAACTGCCTACAATCCTTGCAGTGTTGCAGCTTTAATTTTCTAGCATATATTCCTTAATAAGCTATTTCACTATTTTAAGAACTGTCTTTTGGAGTAAAACGTGTTACTAAGTATAGCTTTGTTGCTTCCATTTATAAGTATGGTGGTGGTGAAGGTGTCCTTTCAAAAGTGGTTATGTCCATAAGCAGTTTCTAATGTCATATACATATATTAGATGAAGCAAGCTAGTCATTCAAGTTAAAACTGCATGTTTTTCTTCTCATATAATAATATAATCTGCAGTGCTAATTAATACTATATATATATATTATATACAGGTTCACACACTAGTCCACCACATGGAACTCCGCCTTCACCTAGCTCAGGAGGGAGCTACACACCGCCCTCTCATCCAACCCCATCACATGGTGGCTATGGCAGCACACCACCCCCCTCAGGCGGAGGCAACTGCGGAACACCGCCAAGTGGAGGACATCATCACGACCCTACTCCAACCCCTCCTAGTGGTGGTGGGTACTACAACTCTCCTCCAACTTCCGGTGGCAGTGTTCCTCCAACCATTGTCACCCCACCATCCATTCTCACCCCACCACCTACTCCATTCTTTGACCCAGGCACTCGGACTCCTCCCGGTATCTCACCACCGACGCCTCCATTTGACCCAAATTCGCCGCCCTTTACATGCAAGTAAGTGATAATTGCTCACGCATGAGAGTATGTGTTATATAATCCCAGATGACAAACAATACATATGTCAGAAGTCATCTATGGTAGTATAATGTAACATACTAAAAATTTTCATGCTTGTAACTTGCAGTTATTGGAGAACTCACCCGGGATTGATATGGGGTATCTTGGGCTGGTGGGGAACTTTGGGCAGCGCATTTGGCATGCCTAGCATTCCAGGGTTGGGCAATAATATGAGCTTGCAGCAAGCGCTTTCAAACACTCGTACTGATGGGTTTGGAGCACTCTACCGCGAAGGGACGGCTTCCTTGCTAAACTCCATGGTGAACAAGAGGTTCCCTTTCACAACCAAGCAAGTCAGGGAAAATTTTGTCACAGCAGTCAGCTCGAACAAGGCTGCAGCGGCTCAGGCACAACTCTTCAAGCTGGCAAACGAAGGCAGACTCAAGCCCAGAGCCTGAAAACCAAAGTTAACTCTTCAGCATCTAGCCATTTTCAGTTTGTGTTTTCAATGCATTTTCTTAGGTGGTGCATGTTACCTTGGATGGAGATTTATATGCGTTCTTAGTTTCCTATGATGTTACAGATTTTAAGATGGATACCAACTTTATGTTTTCCTAGTTATAAATAAGATTAGTGTGGTTTGGTTTCAGTTGCATATTCATGTCGCATCACACCAAATTGAAGTGCATATAGGGATTGAGAGTTATATGGCATCAAATTTTAAGAGGACAAGTAGCAGGAATGTATGATTTAAGTGGGGTTCAGATAATTACTTGGGTAGTTTTCAATCAGACTACTCTTTAACTGTAATGGCATCGCAAAATTAGCCTTGGATTAATGTGGAACTGGTAGGGCATTGCTAAACTAGTCTTGGATTCCAAAGTCACACCTAGAGCAATCTTATCTATCAAAACTTACTTGGATCATTAGAAACCATAAGAAATAAGAGATGTCCTATGCAGAGCCATTTAATGGTAGGTCAAGCTGCGCTTTTGGTGTGATACTTGAACCACGAGATGGGCCAGCACGCATGAGGAGTTGCACAAGGTTCATTTGGGACTAGACCATCTGTTTTCCACACAATCCCTGGCTGTGCTTCACCTGTTATTCCAAGGAATGACAGCCTGCTGTTATGCTAACTATACCCTAGAGGGAGAGCTATATGAGTGAATGCACGAGGAGTTAATGGACATTATGGAAAGTAGTGGTAAGTCGAACAAAGATACACAGTGAATATATGGTACAGCTGTAGGAAGACCATTAAAATTAATCTGGATATTTAAGAGTTATGTGAGGTACTCGAAGATAAGAGTGTAATAACATTCAATCCTCATTTAAATGATTTTCTAAGCTGAAAATCAATATAGAGGGAGAACTATACAAGGAAATGTTACCAGATTAAAGTTCATCGAAGATAATTACAGGAATTATTTAAGGGTATGATAGAAAAGACTTACAAAATTATTGCTGATACAGGAAATTTAGATGAGTCAACGAATTTGGTAGGCCCACTGACTGGTGGCTTGACATCAGTAGCTTGTCACTACATGTTGGCGTCGCCCATGAGATAATTAACTAGAATATAATCTGATAATGAAAATAACAATGATGAGTAATATAACGTTGATGATCACAAAAAATGATATAATCAGGTGAAAAATGCCCCTTGTTTTATACTTTTCACTTCAAATGAAACATAACTAAAGAGGTGAATTAGCTTGTGGAAGAAGAGTAATAAATCATAGATCTAACCTTTACAAGGTTATACAAGTTTTACAGTTAAGCCATTATGGAAGTAGATTGAATTTATGAAAGCACATGGAAGGTTTAAGCTTAAAACCATAAGCTTCAAACAGCAAAGTACCAATGATTTTTACTTAGCAATAATTAGGATATTCCCATGATAATGTAATTTAGTTGATCTATGTGTATTTGTAGCTTCAATTATAGTACCTAACAGGGTTGCTAAAGTAGAATTCAATCAACATTATCCAAGTTTTCCACAATAAAGGTGACAGATTGCAAGGATTACAAAAAGAGACAACTGGATGCAAGATCCAAAAAATCAAAGAGATAGAAACTACTTGTCTGTGCATGCATGCATATATATGTATATGTGTGTGTGTATATATATATATTAGATTGCTAAATTAATTTCCCATTTTTCAGATGCTTCCCCCAGCAGAATCACCTCACCCACTTTATGCCTTTGATTTGCATCAATCAGTTATGGTATTGCAGTCTTCTTATGAAAAGTAATCTACATTCAACCATTAATGCTTGGCAGACATATGACCAAAAGTAACAATAAGATCAATGTTAGATTTCACAATCTCAAAAGCTCTAAATCAAAAGTCAATTGTATAATGTCCAAAATTTCTACTCAAAGGAAGTCATGACACAAGGACGTCGGTCTTTAGTTGTTCAAGTATCAATTCATGACCAAGACACAGAAGTATGAAAAGAAAGGATTGATGTTAGTGGCCCATGCCTTCTACAAAAAAAAATGTAAAGACGGGATTGCTGTTAGCGGTCCACGTCTTCTATAAAGAGAGTTTTCGACCAGAAATATCAAGAAGTCTTCTTTGATCTAATGGGAGTGGCAACTGCTCTCATCCATCATATCAAATGCATTCAAAGCTGCAACTAAATAAATTTATGCTTAGAAAAAAAACAAAAAAAAAGTGAACTGATTTATAATGACAATAAATGCAAACCAACCAAACCAACTAAAACAAAAAAATGGAAAGTAATACCTCAAAATCATAGCAACTCCAGTAAGTTCTGAGTGGTAAGAAAGACTTGCTTTGTGCACCAATAAATTGTGGAATGATCACATGACAACAATTTAACTGATCTTCCTATCTGTCAACGAGGGTGAATTGGTTAACAGTGAGAAAATAATTAAGAGATAAGAACAAGATATTCCTGTAGAGAATTTCCATTCTGATTTCTGTTCAGAAGATCCAAGTATAGGAACTTTTCTACACAATAGTCAGATGGAAACCGTGTTTGAGTGCAATTTGGTGTTCATAAATATATATATGTGTGTGTGTGTGTGTGAACGCATGGTTTCCAACTGATAACACATGCTTGTTAGAGATTATGAACCATGTTTTGGCATGTCTATGTATGTGCAAGCATAGAAAACACACAAATTTGATATGGGCAATTTCTAGCTAAGCTATGGCAGTGAATCTGCCTCTGAGCAATCCCATCCATTTGATAAACCAAAAAAATTGCTACACCATTATAGTGCATCCGTGCATAAGACATGTCTATATAATACATGGTATCACATGCAGACTCCAAATATAGAGACAGTAATAGCAATGTGTGGGAATTCCATCCCAATAAATTTCAATAATCCTGTGCCGTAGGCCAGAAGGCAATGAATACCAAGGTCCTGGAAGCTTTCATAAAAAATGAGTGCGGTTATGTAAATGCTTGCTCTTCCTCTACCTCAACGGTTTGTTCCATTTTGAAAAACATTTCTTGCTCCCGTGCCTGATATATTCGCATTAGTGAAATGAGAGTCATTCTCAAATTTCGCCATTACATATATAGCAAAGGTTGGAATGATATTAACATATTTGCAAACCATCTGATCTTTCTTAATAAAGTTTTTGACATTTACTAGTAGTAGACCCTGAACCACTATGCATATGCCTCTCATCATCAGCTGCAATGCAAATGTTATATGTTTTCAGAGATTTTTTTTCTTTTTACTTTGTATGAACGTACTAATGTAGAACACTGAAACCTGTAATTATGAAATTTTTTTAATCATTTCACATGATATTCAAAATAAAGTTGATCATAACTAATCTAAGGTTAGAAGGATTATCAAGTAATGACATGACCAAAAAATACATCTATATTAGCTAAAAGGCATCAAATGAACACTAATTTTCTTAAATTTTGGCTGCTAAGTACAATTTTGTGTTAACCTAATTGTTTTAAGCGATCTATATCCTTGGTAGTGTAAATGCAAAGTTACTAATAAAAATACACAGCCCCATTTCATGAAAAAGGCATCACAAAAATACAAAAGTTGGCACTCATTTGTTGCAATAAAAATAGGTTGATACCTGGGTAAGCCAAGAAATGTATTAATGGTTTAAAATAACATGTACAGAGATACAAGTGCCTCCCTAGAAGCTTGACAAAGGGTAGTGCATCAATCAAGAAAACTTCTCCACTAGATACAGCGCCACTTTTTTTTCTTTCTCGACAAGTAACCAGATACAGAGCCACCTTGAGATAATTTGGATAAATTTTCCTTTAATGCATGTTTTTCCATATTTTTTATGGACCACCAAGTTAAGACATCACAAGAAATGGTTTTCATGAAAACAAACTAAGCCAAAGATACACCACTTGAAAGAATAATAGAACTTGTTATTATTAAGTGTCAATTTTCTGCCAAAATCACAATAGCAATAGGTAATCACTAGATCCATCGATACCAAGGAAATCACAGTTTACTGATGAATTTAAAATTGTAAATAGAAACTGGAAGTTAATTCTGGTACTGAATTTTCTTCCAGTGGGTGTCTACTCATCTAAAAATTTAACTGTTCAAGAAATTTAAGAGTTTCTTAAGTTCTATTACATTATTGGTAGAAAATTAGACATTGACGCACACACATAAAAATGCACAAAAATAAAAAATAAAATTAGAAAAATGAGGAAAGGAACCTGTGTGTGTATACACATATGAGTACGTGTACATGTACATATGCATGCATGTATAATTGCAATACAAAAAGGCCAGACATTCATAAGATAATGCAAATATTCCACTTGAAAAGACAAAGGAAAGAAAATAATATTAAAAATATAAAACAGAAGATCTAGCCACCATTCCAACAACAAATAACAGGCATCCAAGCTCTGAATATTTGAATAAAATGTGAAGGAAAACTAATCAAAAAAGTTATACATAAATTGTATAAAATCTCTCTCTAAGGGTTTAAATAAAACAAAAAAATAGGTTCACTCGAGCTGCAATATCAGGGGTATTGTTGTCCTTCAAGGATTCCTACAAACAGTTGATTCCTTTGCTTCACCTGCATTGCTGATACAGAGTTTTGGCTATAACTAGATAATAGGTGTCAGATGCCCTGTGAACCCTAACCCAATGCTGACTTATTCCTTGTCCATAAGTAGCTAATAGGTGCTATATCGGTAACAACACATGGCTACCCTAGTTCTGTACAGAGTCCAGATATGCTGTATTGGCTTTTGCTTCTATCTCTAATTCACCAGTTATATAAATATTTCCACTTGAGTGAGGTGATCAGACATACCTAATTCTCATCGAATGATACATGGAATTTTTCTCTTGGACAATCTACAGGCCAATGACAATCAAGAATTATCCACACAGCACTACAACATCAGAAGAAATTACATATACCACATGGTACAAATCACTAGGATTTAACTAGGAGACAAACAAAAGAAAGAAACAATCTGCAGATGTAAAACAAAATATTGTTGCAATAGTGAAAATCCAAATAATAGTCTATGAAATTAATTATGCTTACTGAAAACCAGTAAGCAAGCAGAAAAACAAGGAAACACCATTTTAATAGTGTGTTTTTTCTTTTCCCCTGTAGAAGACAACTCATTGAATAAATCAACCGTTCCCCTGAAGTATAAGGAACAGAAAAGATGAAGCTACCATTTAATGCATTCAAGCATCATGGCCAGCTATTCTAAAGTAAATTTATACATAGAAAACTCAAAAGCAATGCCGCCTTTTTAACTCCTAAGATCACCAATTGAGTACATCGATGATGCAGGAGGTTCTACATAACCAAGTGCCACAAAATTTGGAATAAGTGCAACAAGACCAATGGCCTCAACCATATCTGGTTCGTGTCTATGGAACCAATCATGTCCGAAAGGCTTCTCAGCAGTTGGATGTCCAGCTTGGCTATGTCTCCTCCACCAGAAAGTCCCAAGTTACAAGCAGTCAGTGAGGATAAACTATACTTAGAATAAATAATCCTCCTCCTTTTCTACACCCAGATAATAGAGAGAGAGAGGATCTTTTATTTTGTTAACAACAGTTTCCCTCCTTTCAAATGTGTGATGATCATCAAACTAATATCGCGCCTGCCATGGATCCATGAACACCAGTTTTCACATTTGATACATTGTCAATGGTCCTTATAGGAGGGTTTTCATATCCAGAATGTAGCACTTTGACTTTTGGTGCTGGTGAGTTCATGCTGCACTATTGGATTTTCCTTCTAGAACAAAATTATCCTCACCTAGGATAGCACCTACTGCACTAAATGGAGAGATATCTGTCTTTTCTCTAATTTTGCCCTTTTTCTGCAATCAATTAAACCCCATATTTTCAATGGTTAGTCGGAAAAATATAATCACACATCGTTTGCGTGTTGCCTTGTGACCTGCAGCATAATTCAAAGCTTAACGCGGCACAAGTCATAGCTTAATGCATTTGGTTAAAGAAAAGGGATTCTCCAAACTGATTCATAAATGCAATACCATCTCCAATGCAAATAAATGAAATGGCTGGGAAAGACAATAAATGTGGTGTGCGAGTGATTACTTGAAATCCAGCCATGATGACATCAGAAAAGGAGATTAATCATGATTCTATAGGCACATTTTTCCAGTCAATTGTACAATATTTCAGTTTGATTGGACCAGTGTAAACGTCAGGCTGCATACTAGTGTTCTGAAAGCTTATGACCCCCAAGAAATTATATACAAATTATGCATTAAGCAGGCTTGGGTCTGTAGTATTTAATGCTCCCAAATTAATATCACTCTTTTTTCTCTTATCTCCATTAGAAGGAAAAAGAATCTTCTCCACTTGCAGACTTGCAGTACAATTTTTTCTTCCTCTTTATAATTCCCTCTTGAGTCTTCCCTCCTTCCCTTATGCTTTCATGATACATTCTTTTCTTGTCTCCCTACGAACCACAATGGACCTCTCTGTCAATGCTCTTTTCTTTTAGAATTGCTATCTATACAGATGTAAGAAGCTGCTATAGATATAAAATCAATAGGAGATCACTCCAGACTTTTAGAATTGCTACCTATACAGAGATGCTGCTACAAGTATAAAATCAATAGATCACTGGTCCAGACTCCAGAGAGTGGGCCAATTATGCATTAACAATATATGCTTTCTCAAGCTTTCAAATGTCTAACTGATTTTTTCCTTCTTTCACTCTGCAACATTAATCAGTGATTGCAGAACTAATTTTCTAGATCAATTTGATTTCAAGCTTTTCTTGAGTAACGTATTGGCATTGCAACAAAACTTAGCTAGATTGAGCCGTTACACCACAAATAATAGATGGGTTAATTTCATTGACACCCCCTCAAGTTTGGCCAAATATCAGTCTCAAATATCTTTTGAAAATAACTATCACTTATGTCCCTTTTCGCTTTTCCGTCACAGTATCCGTTAAAAACATGAGAAAAGACAACTTTGCCCCCTAATTTTTTAATCACATTTATTCTAAAATATCAGATAACCTAAATGACTATTATACCCCTAATTAAACTCCTACAGTCCTACCTACCCACTACACTCACGCTATTTCTCTCTCCTCTATCTCTGTCTAAAGGGATGCTTCTGTGTCTCTCTCTCTTCTACAATTCTTCTGTCTCTCTCTTCTCTACAGATACGACCCACAGACTAACAAAACCTTGAAAACCAATTGCAAATCCAAAAACCCATCATCGTTTATCCACCACCAAGCCAAGACCACCATCAACCCTTGCCTATAACACCATTAACAGAACCAAGCGCAAGACCCATACAAGAATTCCAAACCCAATCGCAAACCCAGAACCCCATCATCGTCGATCACAATCAACCCATACCCTGCTGTTGCAAACCCACTAATTTTTTTTTTTTTGATAAATAAAACATTTTATAAAAAACGCTCAGAAGGGGAGCGGAACCCAAGAAAATACAAAAGAAAAAACAAAAGACCACAAAGGCCTCAAGCCTTCAAAGAGGCCAAAAAGTCAACAATTTCCTCCAACGATCTATGATCTCTCCCTGAAACCCAACAAAAAAGAGTGGAAATAATCGAGAATTTAAGTACCGAAATCTCCTATTCCTTTCAAGCCAAATACACCACCACACACAAAGCGGCATAGCCCTCCACGCATCCTGACTGAGAGACCCCACAGGGCAACCTCTCCACGCCTCAATCAACCCTCTAGCAGATCCTGGCATAACCCAAGAAAAACCAAATAAGCCAAGCATCAAATCCCAACACTCTCTAGCCAAAGAGCAATGAATGAGAAGGTGATCCACCGATTCCTCATCACTAAGACACATAAAACAACGATTGACCACCACCTGGCTTCTCCTTCTCAAATTATCTTGGGTTAAATCCTACCTATAACCGAAGTCCACACAAAGAAAGCCACCTTGAGAGGAGCCTTGGAACGCCAAACAGACTTCCAAGGAAAACGAACTCCAGGAACTAATGAGAGGCACCTGAAGAAAGACCTCACCTCGAAACGCACCTGAGAGTTTGCAACCCAAGACCAACAATCCGAATCCTCCTCCACAATCCTCTGGTGATACAACAACTCCAAGAAACGAATGGCCTCCTTGATCTCCCAGTCCTGAAAAGAACGCCTGAAATGAACATCCCAAACCAGTCTCCCATTATCAAGATGATAACAGTTAACCACCATGGCCTACCTATCCGAAGCAATCCTGTAAAGCTGAGGAAAGGCGAGAGCAAGAGGAATATCTCCACACCACATATCCTCCTAAAAGCAAATCCTCCTCCCATCTCTAAGACGAAACCGAATGTGCTTGGAAAAATCATCCCAACCCTTCCGAATAAATTTCCAGACCCCCACCCCCCGAGGATCTCTAACTTCCAATGAACTCCACCCTCCTCTCATTTCCCCAAAACGACACGCCACAACCCTCCTCCAAAGCCAATGTCTCTCCACCCCAAACCTCCACAACCATTTCCCAAGGAGGGCCTTATTAAAAGGCACCAATTTACGGAGGCCCAACCCACCATTCCGAATTGGTCTGCAAACCTGATCCCATCTCACCAAATGAAACTTAAACTCTTCACCTCTACCCCCCCACAGAAAATTACGCTGCAACCTCTCAATCCTCTCCGCAACTGAGGAAGGAATCTAAAAAAGAGAGATAAAATAAGTGGGAAGACAAGAGAGGGTGCTCTTAATTAAAGTGACCTTGCCGCCCTTGGAGAGATACTGCTTCTTCCAACCCGCCAACCTTCTCTCAAATCTATCCACAACTGGATCCCAAATTCCCCCACACCTCGAAGGAGCACCTAGAGGCAAGCCTAAGTAAGAAATGGGAAATGAACCAGTACGACAACCAAGAATGTCAGCAAAAGTCTCAATCTCAGGGACCTCCCCAACCGGCACCAAAACACTTTTGCCCACATTCACCTTAAGGCCGGAGACAACTTGGAACCAAATCAAAATACATCTCAAATATCTAATCTGGGATACATTCGCATCACAAAGAACTAAAGTGTCATCAGCAAACATCAAATGAGAGATTTCCGACTGAGAAACAGCATCCCTGCCCACCCGGAAGCCTCTCAAAAGACCCAACTCGGTAGCCTTTTTCATCAATCTACTAAAGGCCTCCATCACAAACAAGAACAAGAAGGGGGAGAGAGGATCGCCCTGTCTCAAGCCCCTTGAACTAGAGAAAAAACCAGTAGGAGCACCATTAACAAGGATCGAAAAGCGAGCACTGGAAATACAAAAATGAATCCATCTCCTCCATCTATCACCGAACCCCATCCTCTCCATCAGGTACAAAAGAAAGCTCCAACTCACATGGTCATACGCCTTCTCAATGTCCAACTTACAAAGAACCCCCGGGACCCCACTACGCAATCTGGAGTCCACACACTCACTCGCAATAAGGACTGAATCCAAAATCTAATGACCTCCTACAAAAGCGTTTTGAGAGTCCAAAATGATGCCATCCAAAACTTTCCTCAATCTTGAAGCAAGCACCTTAGCAATTAACTTGAAGATGCAACCCACCAAACTAATAGGGCGAAAATCCCTAACATCCAACGCCCTTCCCTTTTTCGGAATGAAAGCAATGAACGTGGCATTCAAGCTTTTCTCAAAAGATCCCCGAGAATGGAAAGCATGGAAAGTGCCCATCACCTCCCCTTTAACCACCTCCCAACACTCAAGAAGAAATCTCATGGTAAAACCATCTGGACCTGGGGCCTTATCCCCATTGCAGCTCTTCAAAGCAATCAGAACTTCCTCCTCAGTAAAAGGCAATTCCAAGCCCAAGCACAATCCTCCTCAGAAATGGAGTCAAACTGCAATCCTTCGAGCAAAGGTCTCCACTCAATAGACTCCGTGAACGAATTCTCAAAAAACTCTGAAAATCCTTTGCAGATCTCCTCCTCCTTACAAAAAATAACCCCCTCAACTCGAATCCTCCCTGTATGATTGCCTCTTCTATGAGCATTGGCCAATCTGTGGAAAATTTTTGTGTTTCTATCCCCCTCCTTTAGCCACAAGGCTCGGGATTTTTGCCTCCACGAGATCTCCTCCATGATAGCAATCTCCGTAAACTCCGCCTTGCACTCCGCCCTCCTAGCCTTCAAAGATTCCACCAAATCCCCTTGAACCTCCATCCGGTCAATAGCCGCTATTTCAGCAAGAACCCGATTTTTCCTCCATTCAAGATTCCCAAATACCTCTTTATTCCAAGTTTTAAGAAATTCCTTTAAGAAACGCAATCTGCCTGCTAGCACATGACTAGGGGTGCCAACCACACCATACCCCTCCCACCAGAGACGAGCCCTCTCTAGAAAGCCCTCAGCCCGCAACCACATATTCTCGAATCTGAAAGGAGTACGTCTACTGCACAATCCGCCACAATCCAACATCAACGGAACATGGTCAGAGATAGGACGAGCCAAAATAGCCTGAACAACATCAGAGAACCTCTCCTGCCACTCCCCCGACACAAGGAATCAGTCAATCCGAGAAAGTGTAGGGGGAGAACGGCCACTGGACCAAGTAAACGGCCCTCCAACCAAAGGCAAATCAATCAGTTCAAACTCATCAATAAACTCCGAGAAAGCCTCCATATTAGATGTCCACCTACCTCCCGTTGACCTCTCAAACGAAGAGCAAACAACATTGAAATTCCCACCAATACACCAAGGCAAACACCACTATTTCAACCCCTTTCTCTCTCTCTCTCTCTTCACGCAACAATACCCAAAAATATTATTAATTTTTTTTTTCTTTCTAAATTACCATTTTCACGCATCAATTCACCCATAAGAGTACTGTTACACTTCATAAAATCAATTTTTCTCATTATTTTAGTGATCACTGTTCCAAAAAAAAAAAATCAATAATGAATAAGGACAAATCAGTGTTGAAATTAGACACATTGGTAGCTTTTATCATTTTTCCTCATATAAACATATTTAAAATTTTATAATCTTCCATTATCATTTTCACACACACATAAAGGTATATAAATTAACAGAGTTGCGAAGACTGAGGAGGAGTGAAGTGTTTTTTCCAGAATAGATTGCAAAGTGAACTTCTTTCCTCAGCTTCAATGGCAACCATCACTTTCTTTCTCTAATGTGAAAAAACGGAACAAACGTTTGTAATGTGAGTAATAGTTATTTTAGAAAGATGTTTGAGGGTGATATTTGGCCAAACCTGAGGGGGTGTTAGTGAAATTATCCCATAATAGATTTATACTCCCTCTGTCCCAAAATAGTTAGGTACAACAAAATAATTATGCATTAACAAAATTGTGAATCACAATTCCCAAAGCACCCAACTATTTTGGGACGGAGGGAGTAAATAAATACTAAAACATGACCAATAGTCATATCATATTCTCTAGAACATTTCAACTCCATGCCAATATATGAATTAATAGAAAACTATACACCATTGTGTTCATTTATTATTACGTCTTCTCATCCTTATGGCATTGATTATTTTTCAACTTTTATGCTCTTCCATTTTCTCCTACAAATACTTTTTTTTCTATTCTCACAGACGATATCATTATTCATGCCTACCCACAACAACACTACTGAAAAGTGCAAAATCTGAGCTTCACTTCTTCCGACATAAGGAAAGATTTTCCATGTAAATACACACACACACACACACACACAGAGAGAGAAAATAATTATTTTCTTCCAACCTTTCTGGTATAGACTTTGCCTGAGTTCATCTTAGCAAGTTTAACTCCATCCAAATTACATAAAAAAGAAACACATTAAAGAAGTTTGATTTCTCCACCTAAAAGAGCCAAAGTTACTTTATCCAATTGCTTAGCTTCGACAAGCCCTATCAAATATGTGTAACTACTAACTAGATAATGAACAATCCCTTTCTACCCCTTGACATAGAATCTCTAGATGCTTAATCTATTGTAACTCAGCTTACGGAACTGATAACTTCGGGCTTATTAATTCTGATATTCAAGTCTACTGATCAATCAATTCCAGATGTATACATAATTACAAATAAACATCATCGCCATGGTTAGCAGGTAACTCATGAAATCAATATCAAGGTGCTTATTGGGGAAATAAATAGATAAATCATCAAAGTATCTGTAAAACAAAAATAACCAAGCAAAGATCTCCAGAGAGAAACAAAAAGTACTTAGACATTCCTTTAAATGGTGAATTAGACAAAAATTAGGATTTTATACAAAAAAACTATTTAGTTCCAAGGAGAGCTATGTTTTCACCGGACACCCGAGATTAGTGCATGACATGCTCTCTTCAAATTATATATGCACTTTTAGTTTGATCTAATCCATGTGAGTTTTCACCATACCTTTTTTCTTCTTGCGTAACTGACCAGATCCAAGATAGACTAGAGGTAAAACTTTTGACAAGTTTCCCATGACTGTTCCCACTTTGAGTTGGTTTTGATGACAGTCAGTAATATATGCTCATCTGAAAATTACATTGGTTGTCCATGATGTTCTTCCAAGGTCAGGAAAAGGGAGAATGTAGCAGAATAGAGTCTTGATCAGCTCATATGAGATTCAAACCAGTCAAAGATTTTCTCAGACTGCAAACTAGTCATTTCATGATATGCAAATGCAAGATTCAGTTCTTCCTGAATGTGATGAGCTAAATGCCCATCTGGCAAATGCATCCCTCTTTCTCTGAGACCTGCTTTCCAACGGATTGCACGCCCATCATTTCTCATATAACCATTTTTATCAATGAATCCCTTGTCATGGAATAGATCAAACAATTTCTCTGAAATAGACTGACCAAGACCTGGAATCCTGTCAGCTAAGAAAGTTGGTGACAAAGGGAACTCCATGCACTTGATATCTGCAACATCAATGCCTTTTTCCTTCAGAACTTCCAGATTTTCATCTATCCTCTGCTTCCTAGCTTCGTCTTTGGGCATGTGAACAAATAGGGTCGGTGGGTATTTCTTTGTAATATCCATTTGATCAAACATGCCTTCTGCAATCATAATTGTAATGCTACTAAATCTCAGATTGGTGGCAAGCAATGAAACAAAGTACCCACCGGAGGAGGCCCCCAAAGCCACAAGAGGAATCTTCTCAAACTTGTATTTCTCAACCCACCATTTGATAATACCTTTAACAATCAATTTTTCCTTCCCAAATGACCAGCATCTCCCTGCACTTGATACAGTAAGAACAGCAAAGTTCCGAGCGAGAGCATGAAGGACAATTAGCCTTTCTTCTGGCAAACCAACGCAATTCGGGCAGTTAGCAGATCTGTCCCAAAAGTTAGCAGCTCGACCGTCACACCCATGTGCTAAAAAGAGGACTGCCTTTGGTGAATTGGGTATTTGCCATATAACATCAGTTCCATTCCTAAACTCCACAGTCTGGTTAAATTGAACCAATGATTCAAAGCTATTCCATTTCTGCATTTTAATCCCAAACGAAGAACTGGATTTCTCTCCATTATCATGAAACCACCATAAAAAAACTACAAGGATTATAATAAGAAATGTAACCAATACCGGCACCTGAGGGTTCAGGCTAACATTCCATGGCTTTGAGGTTTTGTTCCCGCGCCTAAACATCACTGAAAACACACAATATAACCGATGTTACTTTTTTTTCAATTGACTACGCTTCCATTTCGACGAAGTAGAAAAACGATATGAAATGCAGTTTTTAATTTTAAATCTATGTTGGATACTCCAATTTTATAGTAGCAGGTTTCATGGGTATGAAAGCATTTGATTCAAATGAACCTATCTGCTTTATTATCACCGTAACTCGATAATCAAGGAAAGGAAATCAAAATCATACATTTGATCATCACATTATCAAGTGCAGGTAATCAAAGAAGAACGTGTTAAATACAAAACTAAATTACCAAACTAAATAGTGCTTGGTAAGACGACCGAATTCAAAATTTTGAGTGTTTGAATTGAGAAATATGATTAAGAAAGTACCTGAAGCTATTAATTCAAGAGATGCTTTGAGAAAGCTCAGATCTAGATCTAAGAGGAAATTTGTTTAAATTCGTTTTTCAAGCTCCGCTTGACCGACCGAAATGTAAAAGAAATGGGGAAATAAAAACTAGGGTTAATTTGCATAAAACTTCCCCGAATTATAAAAGGTTGAAGTGTTAAAAATATATATGGGTCAAAAATGTTTGGACAAAAAGGGTGAGTAGCAAAAATTTATTAATTTATTTTTTTTTTCCAGCAAAGATTTTTCACAATATTGAATTTCAATCTTCTACCATCCATTTTAAAGAAAATGATAAAAGCCGAATCCATTGTTATTAACTTATTATACAGACTGGAGTGTCATTTGTAAACACTTTATATATATATATATATTTAGGGCAGAAATGTTAGGGATTAGGGGTTAGAGAGGGGGATGGTGCAAGGCCTCATAACTTATTGAATTTAGTTCACATACTGTTTTAATGGGCGAATTACCCAATTCTTGGAGCATAATACAGTCCTAGGCGGCGAAGAGTCGACATCGAAGTGCCAAACCTTCCGTCAATATGAGCTCTTAGGAAAGATGAGCAGCCAGTTATTCTTAGAGTAACTTTTATTGGACTTCTAAATAAGGAGAGCAATCTAATCATCCAGTCATTATGGCACTTGCATATATTATGCATATGGTATGTTATAATAGTTATATACACATCTTATAGTTTATTATGGGCGGATCCAGAATTGTATAATGGGGTAGGGCTAATCTATTTTGGGGTGGACTAATATTACTAAAACCTTTTTTTTTTTTTTTTGGTTGGGCTAAAATTACCTCTAGTAATTATTTAATTATTTATTTTTTTAATAGGCTCAAGCCTATCCTGGATCGGCCCTTGATTAGGTGTGTTTTTGTGTATATATGGAACACAAACATATTTTGGGATTTTCAATATTACTTTTGATAGATTATGGATATTTTTAACTATTAATTATATAGATTAGAGGGAAGGGGAGGGGAGTCACCCTATATGTAACATTGTATAAAATCAGTTATATATACATAATGAATAATAGAGGTATTTCGTGTAAACTACCTTTTTTTTTTTTTTTGGGGAACGGGAGAGGTGTTTGCACTTTATGTACCATATTTATTTTTTAAATAAGAACAATTTTATCATTTTATTGCCTGGTCTAGACATTTATCATTTTATCATTATGAAGCAGATAACCACTCACATAAATATACCAACACTTGCCTAAATCTACAACCCATCATTGTAAATATGATTCCGGCCCCAAATTGCATGTTACTTGCCTAAGCTATGGATCACAAATGTGGGGCACTTGGGCAAAATGGCTTCTTTTTTGTGTATGTGGGTCAATTGAAACCCCCTCCCATATGCACCGTATTTATTATGTCCTCAGAATTCTTTTCAGTATAAAGCATAACCATGTGACCTCCTTTTTTGTTTGAGCCACGTCTTGAGAAATGAGAATGTCTTTGGAACTACCATATCATTTTAATATCTCCTCATAAGGCTCATATATAAAGCACATGAAACACACGCAATACATGATATAGTGATGATATATATCATGTTAACAAAATGATATTGTATCATAATTGTTTAAGTTTTATGCAATTCCATAATATAACTTTAACGTGGCAAACACGGTCACATACATTAATTCATGGTTTCTATATAATAGAATGTGACAAATAGTTCAATGAATTAGTGTATGTCATCGTGATGCCTGATTTATTCCACTAAGACACTTCCACCTATTTGATTATTTTTACGAACTTCTACCTATGATTACTAAATTGTAGTCGATCACAAATGTGAGTTTCATTGTGTAAAATGATTGAGAAAGTTTAATTCAAAATAATAACTACAAGTTTTAAATATGTATAAGTAGATCCTTTATTCGTTTTTTTGATTGTTTTAATTTTATCAAATTAAAATTAAACCAATCCCACAAAGCAAGTAAATTAAAATGCAAATTTCACTTGAACTTGGAAAGGCAAAAAAAGTCCAGGTATTGAGGAGGACGCCACTCTTACGGTCTATTTTTGATATTATATTAGTGTTTTAAATTTTTAAACATAACATAGAATTTTTCCTCATTATGTGTGGTCCCACTGAAAACCCAACCTCCTTCTATAGTGTGTAAACTCAATCAGGAGAAAAATTATGGAGACTTGATCGTCTTGAACGAATCAATTCACTATCTTAAAGCAAAGCACAACACACTTTGTCTCACTCTCACACCCACTTCATCCTGTCAAGAATCAGTTACAAAATGACTCAGACTTGCATTTGCAACACCTCATTCAAGTGTTATAGATTTCTGGCTTACTCCTCAATCCTTGTAAAAGAGTTGCTCGAAGAACACGAATGCTTCGCAAACAGTCTGTACCCTTCGTAGTGCGATTTAATCATCATTCTTTATGATCACAAACATAAAAAGAGAAAAACAAATCATGCTTTCTGAACAACTAAGATAATCCGAAAAAACTCTTATATCGTTGATCAGATTAAGAACACATCCTAAAATCACTCGTGTAATAGTACATGCTATCAAAGAAAGAAAAATACACATAAAAATCAATGATAATTTGATGTGAAAAATACTCCCAAAAAACTATCTTATTGGTAAAAATAATAATCTCGACCGGTTGGACTTTGCAACAAATGCAATTGAGAAAGTTGGCCCGTACTGAATAGGACTGATCTTTGCAAACTTTCAAATATAACATTAAAACCTTAATTTATAATTTCAACCAAACTTAAACGTGTGTGGAAGGCGTCCTCACTCATCATACTTGTTCTATATGATGATCTCATTGAATTGACGAATACTTTCACTTGTTGTACTATATTCCACGTCAAGACTCAAAATAAATTAAAAATTTTAGAATTCGATCGGACTTGTTTTGACACTAAAATTAGCCAATACAAAATTAAAACATTTGACAACATCATTTCTAATTAGCTTTTATTTGGTTGGAGAAAGTCAGTACATGAGTACATTTCTTCTTCTTCTTCCTTTTATTTTTTATTATTATTTTTTTTTGGGGGGATCTAACTTGGTTAATCATGATGGTTTTATTTTATTTTTATTTATTTTTTTTGTGATAGTATGAGTGCCATTATAATGAATTATCGATTAAAGCAATGTTATAACCCGATTTCTTGTTTAGATTTTCTTCAGGTTATGTTTGAGGAATCAGGAGTTTGAATTTAAGATTGAAAAAAACTCAATTAAAGTTTTAAATTAAATTTTTTGTAATCTCAAATTCAAAATATGAATTTAGTGTTCCCAAATACAATGTACATTATTGATGTTATTACCATTTGAAAAAATAATATTAATGAGAATGGGTTGGATGCAATGACAGAAATATCTTCTTGAGAAATTTGATACTATGAAACCGCTGGATTAGCTGAGAAGGGAAATTTTGTGAAGGTGTTGTTTGAAATTCCAAGTGTGCCACTTAAACCCTTGACATCTTGCCAGATATGGATGCTTGATTTTAGCACTAAATTTGCTAAAAATTTAAGTAGATTATCGTGACGACTTTATAAATCAACCCATTACATCATAATTAATCTTTCACATGGTTTGGGATTATATACTAATTTGTTTATACATTTAATAAGACCTAAATTTTTTATTGATATTAATACAATGGTGGTGTCAAACGCAACATAACTGTATGTAAATCTAGTAAAAAAAAGTCACTTGTAATTTGAAAACTTTGTATTTCATATTTTATTAACTCCTTCTCTTTAAAGCTTATAAAGGTGTAGATCTATTATTTAATTGATAGAGAAAAGTTAGTATCTAATTATGAGGATTGATTTGAAAAAAGAAGAAAAAGAAGAAGAAGGAGATGGATTCTCCACTGTTATTGTAGAGGATATTGCTTGTATGATTCATCATTTACACTATTGAAAATTTCTTTGGGGTCCTAAAATTTGCAACAGAGTTGCCCACTTCCTTGGCAAATGGGCTCTCAGGTCTAAGTGTAGTGATCTTCAGTGGAATATTTGACTTTTTGATTTGACTCAAGCTATAAAGGTTGATCTTTAATTTTTTGTTTGTGTTTTTTTATAGCCTAAAAAATAAAATAAGAGTGAAACTAATACGGAGTACAATATTTGGTCTGGTGTGCTTTAAAAAAAGATTTACCAACAAAATGATGGTACTAGAACTAGTACTAGTAAGAATGTGATGGATGTGGGAATAAAGTTAGAGTTAATCTGAGCAAAAATATTGGAAGTAAGCATGCTTATAATTTAATAATTGTGGATGTGATTTAGCGTTTTGGTGACATGGGTCTCCATGGTCATTTCACCTTGATTACGTGGGCAAGCACCATTCCATAGTTTGTGTGTGGCCACGTTAAATGTCTAATTCCATAGTCCACGCTCCACACTAACCACGGACAGTGAGACTTTCAGTGTCGCTATGTGTCGGTGATACTGGAAGAACGGGGTTTATATTGTAATTTGCACAATGAGAATGAAATGAAGTAGTGATTTGCATATTGTGTATATTGTAAAACTTCATTTCTGTCTCTAATAGTTGGATCGGGTGACTTTATATATTCATTCGCTTTTAACGCGGCTCTGGTTTTGGAGGCTACTTTCTTTCTCTCTCAAACTAATTAATTATTGGTCTTCAAAACTGAGAATGAATTACTAGTGGTGGGAGTATTTATTAGTATTATTGTGTTCAACTTCACGGTAGCTAAGCTAACACAAGAAGTTGCTTGGATCTCATTCTGTATGCGTCGCCAAGTCACAGTACCACCAATCCACCCAATTCAGCTCCTGACGCTTTCGAGGTAAAATAATAATACTGATTTTATACTTTATTTCCACTCCATTATATATAAAAAGTAATTTCAATGCAGTTTCTGTGGAGGGAGATCCAAAAACCACATCTGATTCCACGTATTTCAATCCTACCTAAATCACCACCTATATATCAATTAAGCTCATCCTTAGTACTTAACTCTCTCTCTCTCTCTCTATGTACGGACAGGGTTAGCAGGTGAGGACGTGTGTATGATCAGATCTCACAACTGATCAGATGAGACTTTCCTTCAAGAGGAAGAAGAGGAAATCAGAGTTAGACAAGTCTTTACAAATTCACCAATTCGATTAGACACAGAAATGAAGTATTACATCTCAACCACCGGAATTAAGAAAGTCACAATATCCAACGCCATCGGCGGTGGAGTTGGCGGAGTCATGAAGGGAAAGGGATCGCCGCCCACTCGCCGTCTGTCTCACCGATTGGTGTTGCCGGCATCGTTGATGCTTGGGATCCTTTTGCCCTTTCTCTTTCTTAGAATTGCTTTCATAGTCCTTGAATCCGCCACCGTCGGTAATTTTCCTACCTTTTTTTTACTATAATTTCAATACATTTCTACATCGCATCGTTTGTCTTTTTGGGTATATATATGTAATTTTGAGTTTTCCTCTGCTAAATTTGTAATTCAACATTCATTTCTATGCACCAGATTGTATGGGATGGAGGTTATTCGGCGGTAGTGAAACATCTCTGGTAACTTTTTCCATTCCAAAATTACTCTTATTAAACTCTATTATATACGGTATAAATTTTCAATGGAGTATAAAACTATAACATTTTTATTTCTTTAATTAATTTTTTCTTTTCTTAGAAGTTTATCCAACTAACTCTGGCACGTGAAATCAGATGATCCCATCTGGGCATAGGCTTGCAACTTGACAACGTAGGGGCATTTTGGTAATTTAGAGGGGAACTTGTTTAAGAATTTGCCTAGCCTTTTTACTTTTTCCCATAATTTTTTTTTATTTTTTCCTGGCAATGGTTTGGTAGATAGTACTCAACCTTTTTTCAAGGGGCAACACCAGCCCACCTTTTTCTATAATTTGTTTTGAGTATTGAAATTTTTGCAACAAATAGTGGTTGTGTTCTTATCTTTGTTCTTTAATGAGGTGTGGCTGCAAATTGTGTTAATGGATAGCTTAATATAAGTATATTTTGATATACGTGTATAATTTGTTACAAGATTTTTAAAAGTAAAAATATAAAATCTTGTTTGGTTGATAAATGTTGCAATATTAGAAAACAAAGTGGCTAGTTAGATTTTAACTAAATAAAAAATAAAAAAAGTGGCTAGTTAGAATTGGCCATTTAATGTTATTTATTTTGTACTATTCACCACTAAGTGTTTTCCTACCGGGTGAAAGTATTAAAAAACACTAATTAAATTAGTATTTTAGACTTGTGTCTCTTTTTTACAACAAATTAAAGTACTATTCAAATTGCAACCAAAATAAAAAATAAAAAAATAAAAAAAATTTTAAAAAAATAATTGCCAAACAAACCCTAAGAGTTGTGAACTATATCACGTCACATAAATCCATATTAGTTTTGGTGTTCCTATTCTCATGGCATTTTTATCTTCACCCCGTTTTACTTCAACATCCAATTAATGTGTTTATTGCTATTTGTGTGGCCAACTTCAACCATCTTATTATTATAAAATGTAACATGTTGGCTATTTTCTTTCAATTGGATTTCATCTCTATCCCATCCCCAGTCCCTGTATGCGTGATGCCATCTTTGTGCAACAGAAATTTTGAGTTGGGGACACAATTGGAAATAGCAAATAATAGAGCCAATGAAAGGAGATGTTATTATAATTATTATTCTGCTCCACTTGATGTTTATTTATTGCAGAAATAGTAATAAATAAATAAAAATTGAGGACAGCTGTTATAATGTCTGTTGCCAGTGTATTACTCTCTCCAAAAAGGTGGTAGGAGTAGTATATTTTACTAGGTCCACAGGGCGTGGAAACAGCCAAAACTGCTCTGTAGATGGCGCTTATATTAAGTGGACGTGTTGACGTTACAAATTGGCCTTACACGTCAACACGGATGGCTTGGGTTGAGAAAGTGAGACACTGAAACCTGTAGGGTGGTGTTGTGTTGAGGATCATTGGATGTGTTACAGTACTAATAATAATAATAATAATAATAAGTAATTTAGTGGAGTACTCCGCATTATGAATGATTGACTGACAGTCATTAGTTTTTGTGTGTTTTGTCTGTTGGTGTGGTTACGTACCATAAAGAAACTGAGAGAGGAGCTGACGAAGGCTTTGGTGGAAGCGAACACGGATTTGGATATGGATATGGATGTGGATGGAGCAGGAATAGGAATAGGATTTGAGGAGAGATCTCCACCACTCCCACTACCACTACCACTACCAGCATCTTTCAAGGACCTCGTGACGGATGTGACGTCTAAAAAACAGGACATCAAGGCCTTCGCTTTCAACACCAAGGCTATGGTACGTACTACACTACACTTTACCACTACACCACTATTAGTATTGCTCATTCTCAACTTGTCTCTCTCTAACCTTTTTTATGTTTGGCATTATTTCTTTTCAATTGTTTTCGTCCTCTTTAGGGGTCTTTCATTTGTCACTGCCTATTTTAGGGTTGTTTGCCAACCGTTACCTTTTTTACTTTATTTTATACGACCCACAAGCAATATTTTCCTTGTGCTCCTGTCATTTATTCCGACAAAATTAAAATAAAATAAATGAAGAAAAAAGTTTGGATAATTGTAAATAATATAATATATACTTGAGTAATTATTGATGATGTGGAAAATAACACATATCCAATGCCTACATTAAGCAACTTAGATTAAAAAAATTTTAGGAGCAAAATGATAAATATACATTGGTTATATGCCTTTTCTGAAACTTTGATTAATTCAATGGCATAGGTACTGGTCATGTTTTAGGCTGACATAAGTTGGAACCCAACTGAACTCCGACAGGTTCCTGGGATTACCCACCAAATTTTTAGTGCTTGTTTTCTCGAATAAATGATGACAAGTCTTGTCGATCTAGTAATTGCAGGCTGCAACGCCATTTAGTTGAGAGTAATATATATAGTTATACTGCCATCACTATATTAACTGTTGATCCTCATAGAATGAAGTTCAAATATCTTTGTTTCATGCAGATATTGAATATGGAGCGCAAGATCCATTCAGCCAGGCAGCGCGAGTCGTTTTTTTGGCATTTAGCTTCAAATGGTGTCCCCAAGAGCTTATATTGCCTTTGCCTCAAGTTGGCTGAGGAGTATGCCATAAATGCCATGGCGCGATCACGCTTACCTCCACCTGAATTTGTTTCTCGCCTTACTGACCCTTCCCTTCACCATGTTGTTCTCTTAACTGACAATGTCCTTGCTGCCTCTGTTGTCATCTCCTCTACCATAAAAAGCTCAGCCAATCCAGAGAAACTAGTGTTTCACATAATCACTGATAAGAAAACTTACACTCCAATGCATGCATGGTTTGCAGTAAATTCCATAAATTCAGCTGTTGTGGAAGTCCGAGGATTGCATCAGTATGATTGGTCTCACGAAGTGAATGCTGGGGTTAGGGAGATGCTAGAAATTCATCGCCTTATTTGGAGCCATAACTATCATGATTTAAAAGAAGACATTGAAAATGAGGGAGGACATGGAAAAAATTTGGAGTTTCTAAGCCCGAGCAGTATCTCACTTATGAATCATCTCCGGATTTATATTCCTGAGGTAATCACTCAACTTTTCATAGCTTCTATACGAATCATATGGGTGATCTCAAAAGTGAATATTTTGTGAAACTTGATTTGATATCTGATTTTATGGGCCACACAGTTGTTTCCAGATCTGAACAAGATTGTGTTCTTGGACGATGATATTGTAGTACAACATGACTTGTCATCTCTATGGGAATTGGATCTCAATGGAAAAGTTGTTGGTGCAGTTGTTGACTCATGGTGCGGACACAACTGCTGCCCAGGAAGAAAATACAAGGACTACTTCAATTTTACGAATCCAATCATATCATCTAACTTGGACCATGATAGTTGTGGATGGTTGTATGGGATGAATGTCTTTGATCTGCAAGCTTGGAGGGAAACCAACATTACTGCAACTTATCATCAGTGGCTTAAACTTGTGAGTACATTTCTGTCAAATGGATTGTAGTGTTGATGATTGGTTGGTGCCTAAAATGCATGTTTGGTACATTTCTTGGATTGTTAATTTGAAGGAGAGCATAATAAAGTGTTATTTAGTGTTGTGTTGCCAGCACTTGAAGTCAGTTTTGAATTTCATTTAGATATTAGGTGAAAGTCTTAAGTGAAATAGATAAACCATCTCTACTCTTATCTTATAAACCATGGAAAGTGGTTAGAAATACTACATTTCTATCACAATGAAACCTCCAGTGCAATTGACAACTTGCAAAATTGAGCATATATTCGGTAAGAAACAGAAGACCTTTTTCTTTTTCCTTCTTCTCTCTTTTCTTACTTTTGCAAGAATAAAAAATGAGAGAATCATCTCTGATTTCGTGTTTGGAGTTTATGGCATTTTGTTTAAATAGAGAGCAGTAATGTTTCTCAAGAGTTGTTCATCTTTGTTTGTTAATTCTGTCATGTTATTCACAGAGCCTCGATTCCGGATTGACATTATGGCGTCCTGGAGCACTGCCACCGGCATTGATTGCATTTGAGGGTTACGTGCATCCTATTGACCCTTCATGGCATTTTTCTGGATTAGGTTACCGATTTGCACAAGTTGATCCACAGATATTGGAAGTTGCTGCCGTTGTACATTTCAGTGGACCCGCAAAGCCATGGCTAGAGATTGGGTTTCCCAAGGTACGAAGGTTATGGAATAGACACGTCAATTTCTCAAATGATTTTATTAGGAAATGTAGAATTAGGGGGTGATGAGGACAAAGTTCTCTCACTCTTGATATTATTATTATTATTATTATAGTATTTGGTGCGGAACCGAGGTAGGTCACGGAGGGAAGAAGGTTTTGGCTTCAGCCTCCAGGACAAAGTAGTCAGTCGTCTCACTCTTCATATTACTTAATATTTAATTATAGTTTTGGTGTCAAAGCAGAGGTACACACAGTGTGGGACGGAGGGAAGAAGGTTTTGGCTTCAGCCTCCGCTTGCACTTGACTTCTGTACAGTATGAGATTCTTATTTCTTGTCCATAAATAGAAAATTGTAAAGGTACTTAATTTGCTAATACATATAGAATTTAGATATTTATTTGATCTGCAGCAGGAGATTTAAAAAGGATCATGGTTGTAGCTATATACATTATTGTAAAGTAATTTCAATATATGTTTCATTTTTCTCTTTGGTTTGGTGATCTATATATATATATTAATTGTTGCTGCGTTTCATAATTTACAAGAAGAGCAGTATGATGCTAGCTAGCACATCATTCACCCAAACAAGGGTGCTTAACGTTTTATGCGCATGTTTACCAGTACTCCAGTCTACCTAATGAATGGTCTGGGACAAGAAGAACGTCCACGGTATGTATGATTGTTATTATCTTAATTTGTTGATCGATTTGCAATTTCAATGAGTATATGACAGAATCCCACAAATTAAGGTGTGAGCAGTTTGAGGAATCATTTTTGCATGGAAAATAACGTTAATATGATCGTGTGGGTTTTTTTTGTGTTGTTGATGGATCAAGAGTGCTAAAGATACTACTACGGTAGTAATTACAATAGAAATTAGTACAATTCAAGTCTATTATTATATATAGCACTACTACTCCAACTGCACTACAAGACTAGTCTTGTAACAACAGTCTCACACATATAGAAAATATATGCTGAAGGCTGTAATTGTAGTGATGATCGAGCTTGGAATAATTAAATAGTAGTAGTTCATTCTAACAATATTTCACCAATTCTAAACAGTTTTTAATTTCCAGCCTAAAAAGAGGAATTAGAATGCAGAACGCCCAGCATAGAGAATACCAGACATCCATCAAGTCTTCCACCTGGATATCAACTGCGGGCACCCAAAAAAATCAAAATTAATATCTCTTTATGATTTCTAAGTAATCAAACAAATTTTATATACTGTAAATTAATATATGTGGCCAGGCCAACAGTGTAATTAATTAATATATAAATACTCTCCAATTGTACGTTTTCATAATATCACTCCCGCCCAACTGGCAGTCTTTCTCATTGCAAGGCCACCTTCAACCTGCATCTTTCCTATCTATCTCACTGCAGGCTGGTTATCCCTTGCAGCATGTAATTGTGTTTATTTTAATTAATTTGTAAGGAAATTAAGGAATAACGGAGTGAGTACGTACTATTCACAAACCTACTCATCTTCATCTCGATCATGAACCCTCCTTAATCAATTCAATATCATCAAATTAAGCAGCTCTCTTCATAGCTTCCTCGATCACGGCATCTCTCTAGTGCATTATTCATCCAGCCTCCATCCATATGTGCATTTAATAGTTATTCTCGATCTACTGCAGCTTTTGATTGGTTTTGTAACTGTATTAATCCTATATTGTAACTGTTTTATCACTTTTTGTTGCTTTGTGTTCCTAGCTCCGACTCAGTTTTGGCATTCCCTAACTAGGGTTGTCTTTCTTTGTACATTCTATCTTATATATCTATACAATCTTACTTACCTTAGTTACCAGAAAAAACACACACCACACACGTGTATATAACTATATATATATAAATAATAAAATCAAAATGCTTCCTTTGTCTGAGCAGATACTACTTCATGAACGGATCAATTGAAGTTCTTGTATTATAATAACTTGGGAGGTGTGGGTTATACTCATTAGAATAATCATTTAGGTTCATGTGTGATATGCATGCAAATTCATTAATTGATACTTGTAGCCAGTATTAGTGTACTTTCTGTTGAGGAAGAGAGAATCTTACACAAGTTGGAGAGCTGTTTGGTCCTCACGGGAGTACTGGTGGCTGGGCTCGATGAGGTTTACAGGGAGGAAGTTCCGAGCGTCGTAAGGCTGTGAAGTCATGTTCTCGTACTCTGATCCTGGCATCAAGTTCATTTGCTCTTGTGCTCTTTCATTTGCAGCTATCTGCACCATCAACCATTTGTTACTTGTCGTTAGAATATGATTCCACATAAACACACACATATACACACACACACATATCTATATGTACATATTGAGAGAGAGAGACCTTGGCTCGCAGGTATATGTTAGCTTTTTGCAGCTCAATCTCCTGCACAATGTAAATATTTAGCTTTTAACCATCCTAACTACTACACATCAAAATTGTTAATACTATATTTGGTGGCACAACAAATTAATCCACACCTTAGAATTGAAATTAAAGGAAAACTACTTTGAAGTTTGAATGGTCTTCGATTCCGGTTCCATCCATCTATTGTGTAGATTCCATACTAGCAAACACAACATAATTATATATAATGCAACTAAGCCAGGTTAATTTCTTTTATAGTCTCTCCCTGGCCATGGCCTGAAAAGTTTTCCTCTTTTTACCAGCAAAAACAGTGGGGGTTTTGCTACGGTTTTAGAAATTAACTTTGGGGTTTTCACTTACTGCTGAGTGCTGAAACTGAAAATTGAACATAAAAACATAAAACAAGATTTGATAGTTACCCTCTTTTGCATAAGCTCAATTTCAGCGAACAACATTTCATTCTGATAAGATATCAAGCAAGTTAGTCCGGGTAAGTAAAACCATAAATATATATATATATATATGTATGTATAAAAAGTGAATTTTTATTTCATCGAAATTGAAAGATAGAGAAGCCCATGATAGAATTAGGATAGGCATATTCAGGGAAAAAAAAAAATTAGGATAGGCATTGCTCAGTCCTTATGATCCATACCTTTTTGGATCTAATTTTGTTAATGGCTCTCTCCAATCTGCCCTCCAGATTCTTGAGCTCCTTAAAGGTTAACGAGCTGAGAGCCTCGCCCAGAATGTGCCTGCAAATAACGTCATATATTGGTTATGTTTATACATGTGTGTGCCTCCTCACAGTATCAACAATTAGGAGTATAATCTGCATAACATAGCCATCCCATTAGCATACCTGTTTGAATTCTGTATATCCCGGATTTGTCGCCGCAGTTTGGTAGCTTCTTGCTGGTAAAACTGGGCTCAGTGTGAATCACAGTGTCAGACAATCTTATGAAATAAAAACTACGTGAGTATGATGGTTTTATTACAATAATTGATGTTATCAATCATGGTGATCTCTCTCCTCCACACGCACACAAATACAGCAAAGATTTTCACAACTGAAACAGAAGACGAAAAACATAACACAAGTGGTTTTGGGTTCTTAATTTACACTCAATAAGAGTGAAGATAAATTAGATCCACTTAGAATCATCAAGCTGTCATAAATTATTTATTGCAGGGCAAAGTGAGAAAAACACCCCTATTACTGCCTGCAATATGAAGCGAAAAAAAGAAAAAAAAATTAATTGAGGGATACTTTATTCTTTTTAGCATTCACATCCTGCTCCAAAATTGAATGTTAAGAATTTTTTAGATTATACACTTTATATGCATATCATAGAGGTGTTTTTTGCTCACCACCCTATAATGTATAACATACTTAATCCATGAAAATTTAACCCTGTATCCCTCAGTCAATATATATATATATATATATTTCGAACGATAAAGCAAATATATTAATTAATATTTTTAACTGTGGGAAAAGATATCTAAATTATGGAAAACATAAAAATTCACTTCAATTCTTATTTTAATTAACACGATAAACTAGACCAGGGACAAAAAAAATTATTATGCAATTTGCGCACAAAATAATAGAACTGTTACCAAAGGACCGAATGCCCCTGCAGAATAAACCCCTACTCGTTTAGAGGGGAGGTCTGATGTTTCAATCCTCAATGCTATTGCAATTGCATTTTCTGGAGATTACAAAGCAAATTCAACTAAACCCCATAGTTCGTATCATCAATTGAAGTTCTCAACTGGGAACTTAATTCTATTGAAGTTGCGACCATATATATATATTCTTATATTAAAGTAGTACTATAGCAACAAAATCGTCAAATTTATCCTTGTTAACAACTACTGTTATTAATGTATAGAAAAGGGCAATATTTTAATTAAAAACAAATTCCAAAACTAAGTTTACCTCAGTGTTAGCTTCAGAAACAGATCCTGAATTTGAGGAATCAACATATGCTTTCTTGTACCTTTCAATTGTTGATTTGACGCTGCAAGAGAGGGGAGTGCAACCACATTAATAATCAAACACTGCAATTTCTTTAATGAAGCATCAAGATTTGTAATACATAAATTGTTTCAATTTTTTAAGATTACGAAATTGAAATTTTAGTGGTTAATGTTAATGACAAGGGAACAAAACCAAAACAAAAATGAAAATATGTCAACAATTGTTTGAAAACCCACCTGCACTATTATTATTATTATTATTATTAGCATTTTACTGTTTTGGGGTAAAACCGTTATTCGAAAATTTTGTCAAATTTTTTTTTTTTTCACAATCAGATGTGAAAATTTTGGTGCAGGGATTTAAGTGCCAAAAATACAGCTAGAGGAGTTATATGCAATTAACCCTATGTTTTATTATACGAAGACTGCTGGTGAAGAGGAAGTAAGAGAGATGGTAAGGTCTACCCTTCATTTGGTAGGGAAAGAGAAAATGGAAGGATGTCCCTATATCTACTTTACTTTTGATGTGAGGAAAGTAAAAGTATTTCGGTTAGCAAATTCTCTCACAATTCACTAATTCAATTTTGTTAATCTCAAATTTAATTTTCAAATTCTCGAATTCACAACAAGTTCTCACTCATTAAATTATGAACAATTACATATGACATTTATTATTGATTGAAATTACTAAAATGTACCCTATACCGAATAAAAATGATTAAAAATATGCATAACTAAAAATAACCCCCAAGAATAACAAATCTTCTTCTTCTTCTTCTTCTTCTTTTTTTCATTTTTTGTTAAAGGTAAGCTTGTGTATAGATAGAGGATAATGTATATTGAGCCCCAAGCAAGGGAAAGACACAAAACAATAAAAAAAAACTACAAAAGGAAGCCAATAAGAACAAAATAAGAGAAACAACCAAACAGGGCAAACAATGCATGCGCAGAGGCTAATAACCAGTACCAGCAGGCATGACTCCAAGCCATTGACGCCAGCACTAAATAACAGGTAAACAGAAGGATTTCCTGTCCAAATCCATCATTGTGAATGTCTCCACTGTGGTAAGGTGTAGTAACCTCATGACAGTAATCAGTTATGCCCACATGGGCTGTTGTAGGCCTGTACAAAGAGGCTGAATAGGTCTTGTTCCCTTGAAATGAGCCTCAAATTCGAAGCTCTCCTTAGCTTGATAGTAGCAAGTCTTGCTCTAATACTTGGCTTAATGTAATACCCCTAATTTTAAAAGGATAATTTCGTTATTTATTTATTTGTTTTATTTGCATTTTTTATTGTTTTATTGATTATTTGGCTAATTGTTTATGTGTTTAATTGATTTAAGTGTTACTTGATTTATTGGCTATTTGTCTATGTGTTATTTGTTTAATTAAATTGTGTGCGTAAATGATATGAATTAGTTGTAATTTATTTGGTAGATTAAATATTTATTTTATTTTATTTTTGGTTTAAAATGATGGAAATAGATAGTAGTAATGGACCAACTAATAGGATCGCATGGACTATCTGATAATGCCTCTTGCCATATCCCTTAGTTTCAGAAGCTTCTTCTAAAAACCTGAGCTAAGTGCAGTTGGTCTAACTGTCCAAATACTCCAAGCCCTAACAAGATAAGCATAAGCCCAAGCCACCCAGAGACTATCTTTCTTTAAACACAGCTTCCACAAGTGCTTTAAGTTGGCAACAATGTTGGAGAGCTCAAGGTCAAGAAAACCTAAACCTTAATGCATCCTTGGTCTACAAACTGCCTGCCAAGCCACTTTAGCACCTCTCTTCTAAAGGTCAACACCAGTCCAGAAGAACCTCTTCAAAATTTGATTAATCTGTTCAAAAATCTTCCTCGAGAGGACAAAAGCTTGGGACCAGTATGACTGAATGGAGCACAGCACTGCCTTAATGAGCACAGCCCTACCAGCATAAGATAAAAACCCAGAGGTCCAACATCCCACTCTTCTAGTGATTTTCTCCACCAAAGTTTGACAGTCCCTTGCTGTGATTGCTATGGATGATAGGGGCAACCCTAGGTATGTGATAGGAAAACTTCCACCCTCAAATTGCAGAAGGTTTAAGATGGCAGCCTTTGTTTGTCCATCCATTCTGGAGAAGACAGCCTTATACTTTGCCAAATTCATTTGAAGACTAGAGCAAGTGAAGAAAAGATTAAGTGCATCAAGTATGATTTGCACTGAAGGTAAGTTAGCATGAGTAAAAATCATTATATCATCTACAAATGTGAGGTGTGTAATGGACAGTCTTTTGCATCTCCAATGAAATTTGAAACCAAGATTAAGTCTAATATGAGCATTGATGGTTGAAGTGAGTATTTCCATTACAATAACAAACAATAATGGTGAAATAGGGTCCCCCTATTTTATACCCCTTCTACCTTGGAAAAAAACCAAACAACTCACTATTAAGAGATAATGAAAATGAGGGTGTAGTAATACATTGGGACACCCAATGCACAAATGTATTGGGGAAACCAAATAAGTGAAAAGAATCCAATATAAACTGCCAATGAACTGAGTCAAAGGCCTTCACAAAATCGATTTTAAGGGCACAGTTTGGTGGGTAGTTAGTCCTGTGATAACCATTCAGGAGCTCATGAGCCATTGTGACATTTTCAGTAATGTGTTGACCTTTAACAAAGGCAATTTGGCTTGGACTTAATAAGAAGGGAAGTACAGGGGCATGTTTCAATGCTAAAAGCTTATAAATGGTTTTATAGATCAAGTTGCAGCATGAAATTGGTCTGAAGTCATTGACATTTGAAGGGTTAGGAATTTTTGGAACAAGTGCAATATAAGAACAATTTATTTCTGTCAGCATTCTCCCAGAGAGGAAGAAATCCCTTATAGCAACAATGACATCTTAACCAATGATAGGCCAAACATTACTGAAGAAAAAAAAAATTAAACCCATCAGGGCCATGGCTCTTGAAAGGATATATGAAATAAGAGAATGCATGAGTGTAGGAAGGAAGTGGGGAGGAACAGACTTAGAAAGAAAGGGTGATATAGAAGCCATACCCGAGTACTATGTAGAGCACTGTCTAATAATTGATTTGAAGTAAGAAAGAATTTCTTTTTTCATATCCTCCCCCTGAAATAAATTGCCATTTCGATATGTTATTGACTGCACCTTTCTCCTGTTTGCTTTAGAGCTGAAGTTTCTCATAAAGAATGATGTGTTTTGATCCCTTTCCTTCAGCCAATGCACCTGTGCCTTTTGTTTGAAAAGCATCTCCTTAGCAAGAGAAAGCTCCTGAAACTTATTTGCTAACTCATTTTCATTCAATCTGAGTAGGTCATTAGCTGGATTAAGGTCAAAACTTCTTTGGCAAAGAGACAATTCATCCCTACATGCATTTACTCTGGCAGAGATATCACTAAATGTGGTCTTATTCAATTGTCTGATGGGAGCTTTTAAGGCCTTTAACTTCTTCGTAAGAATGTACATTTTTGAACCATGCACATCCAGCTGCCAAGCTTGTGCAACAATGCTGAGAAAAGAAGGATTAAGAGCCCAAAAGTTAAAAATTCTGAATGGTGTACGTTTTTCTTTTTGGAGTGAGGGCACCAAACCTGACCACCATTGGTGAATATATGGTCTGAAATTCCATGGGGTAAGAACTCACATTCTGCTTGTAGAAGTAGTGTTATCCAGGGGTGAATTATAAGAACCTTATCTAACTTCCTTGAGATGTTAACACAACCAAAACTCCTATTGGTCCATGTATGGAAGACCCTTGAATACCTCATATCCTCCTAACCATTCCTAACCAAACAATCCTTGAACTCATTCATCCCCACAGTCTATCTAAGTACCCCACCAAATGAGTCATCAATATGAAATAGGAAATTAAAATCACCCAAAACAATCCAAGGCTCATTAGAAGAACAATGTAGATTTAAAGCTCTCCAAAGCTCTCATATCCACTGCAGTGTTAGCTGCATAGACAAAGGAGGCTAAAACTTTGACTTTAAAATCTATAATTTCAATAGAACAGTTAATAACTTGACTGTGCTCCACAACTGATAGCAGGGAAATCTTTTGTGGATCCCAAATTATCTAAACCCTTCCAAGCACAGATGAAAGGTAATTACATCTGATGCACCATTGAGGAGCAATGAATTGATGTATTTTGTGTATGTTAGTAATGTTGACTTTTGTCTCCAAAATAACTAATAGGCTTAACCCAGAATCTCTAATAAGACTCCTAATCTCTATTTACTTGAGGGTAGAGTTTAGCGCTTTTATATTCCAAGCAGCCCAATTCATTGGGAGAAAGAGGTTAAGTTGCATAGACTTCTAAACCCTTTTAGCGTGACACTGGTTGCTAGTGGTTTTGTTTTCCTTGCTCTCCTAGCTATTTTTGAATGCTTGGTGTGCACAGGCTTTCTTGGTTCCAAAATCATGTCAATAGAGGGGGAAAAGGTAGGGTCTGCATTATAAGAGGTATCCTCCTTAGAGGCAGAATCATGATCTAATGAGAACTCTTGGTTATTCCCATCATCTCCCTCATTTTTTGGCAGTGCATCAAATGAATTGTTTAAAGGAAGTGGAGCATTGATAGGAAGTTGTGACTAGTGAGGTTTAAGCTTGCGAGGGGAAAAATCAATCACAAAATTAATTATCTTGCATTTGCCAATGAATAGGGAGGCAGGTGCACAGTCAGACTGTGGTGCTGCAAGACATGGTATAGTACTACTACATATTATATTAGAGTGACGGTGAGAAGAACCTACATAAGTCTGAAGAGGAGGCACCAAGATGGATTCATGAAGAATCTCTGTAGTTTGATGTACATATGGTCTAATGCTTGTGAGAGGAGGATTCTCAAAAGTGCTATGTGGATTCACTAGATTTAACTGGCTATTGACATTCTGAAGCATTATTGGAGAAAGGATTGGGGATAGGGTGACAAGAAGTTCTTCCTTTTTTTCTAGTAACTAATTACCATGGGTGAGGATTCGAGGGAGCACAATTAACCTCAATGTTTAGTAAAGGGGCAGTGCTTGGACATAACTCATTCCTGTGCCCAAATACTGAACAAGTTGTACATATATCTAGAATCTTTGGATATTGCACTCTGATTGTTGCCATCTCATCATCCTTCAATCTCACTTGGAATGACTGAGGAAGAGGGGATAGAGGGTTAATCTCCACACAAATTTTGGCATAATTAATCTTGCTTCTGCCCTGAGTAAATACATCAACAAACATTGGTCTCCTAACTGCACTTCCCAAATAACTTAGTCCCTAAGAGGACAAAAGCTCAAAAGGCACATTAAATAGCTCAATCCATATTTCAATGGACTTCATTTTAGACGATCAAGAAAAAGAGCAAGTATCTTGATTCCAAAGCGCAAGTAAGATTGATTTACCAGCCAATAACCACTGCTCACCAGCCACAAGATCTCTACAAGTATTTAGAGAGCCAAATTTGAAGAAGAAAACACCATCAGAGCTAGCTACGACATGTTGGAGCCCTCTTTCACCCAACAGTTTATGAGCCTACTCAGAGATCACCCAAAATGACATTCTATTCTTGAAAGTACCAATAACACAGCATTGCCAATACCTCAGGCCAATGCTCCTCACCTCAGTAGGTGGATCAACAATGATGGCATCATCTTTTGCAGTATGCTCGAAGTATTTTAATTCCCAATCTGTTGGTTGAGATTACGCAACAGAAGCCCAACTCTTAGTATACTGTTTGATGTTCTGTTTGGATGGAGATCCAAAGTCCGGTGAGGAAGGCTATTGGCTAATTGGAGTAGGGATAGACTGGTTGGTTTGGGACGAGATTATGTGAGTAATTGCTTAAAAGGAATTATTCCCCTGAACCATGTGCAATTGTTTTGCAGAGGGGGAAGTGGGCTGCACCAGAGGATTAGGAAAAGCAACTGTCACATCACAATTCAAATTTGAATCAGCTACACATGGTTGAAGAAGACCGTTACTGCTATCCACATAGGGAGGTAGTGCGTGACATGCATCATAAACCCCGGTGAGGGTAGAGCCAAGAGACTTGGGTTGAAAGGTACGGAAACAACTTTATCAAGTTTTGATAATGCAATCACTAGCTTTTTCTCCTTAGCTATAAGAAGATCTTTGAGCCTAGCCACCTCAATGATGAGATCAATCTTGGATGCGTCCATAATCTGAACATCCATGCCTTCCGGCAAGTAATCAACCTCTGTAATGTTTCTGGTTCTGTCCTTCTAGCCTTCTCATGGTGGGATGCTGGCAAAATTCTTTTTCCTTTTGAGGAACTGCTGTCCCACTAAGACTTGGAAACTTTGTTACGAGGAATGGGTGATAAGTGCTTTCGAATCGCAAGATGAGGAGGATGAAGGGGTGGTTTTTTGGTTGAGAATGGTGTTTTGGGGGGGGGGGGGGGGGGGAGTCGGTGAGGTATTAGCATGTTGTTCACTTTATATTGATTACTTTTGTTTTGTCATTTAAGTCTAAAAATATTAAATTGTGTGTGTATAGTGTATAAATACATACATACATACATATATATATATATATAGACACGTGTATATTTGTAAACAAATTATATAAATATTATTTAGTTTAATTTTATTTACTTAAGATGTTTATTATTTTATAATACTTTAAAATAATCATTTTAAGTCGCATTTCTTTTAAAATATAAAATATATATCTTATAATTTTTCTATTTTAATTATTAATAACATTATGTATCTTAATATATAAGGTTGTTTATAGCTCAAACATGTTTTGTAGTACTTATGAAATTAACATTTTCATTATTCTATAATTATATAATGATCTTTAGCAGACATACAAATATTGAAAATATTTTAGGGTTAATTTCACTAACACCCCCTCAGGTTTGGCCAAATATCACCTTGAAACATCTTTCGAAAATTATTATCACTCATGCTACAAACGCCGTCACCTTCAGACCTATGACACCATATAAAATGACTTAAATGCTCTTTGACTTTGTCAAAAATATATATATATTTAATCTAAAGAAATATACTAAAATACTAAACTATCCCCAAATATATTGCACATTTACAATTATATATATATATATATATATGAGGTAATATCATTACTCCCCAGCAACCACCTCTTACACCACCACCACCACCGCAACTGATAGCCGCTGCAGCACCACCACGGCGGCGGCAATACCATCCACATCCCATAACCGCCTCCACCACCAATAAATAAAGAATACAAGGAAAAAGGAAAGTGACCGATCTCTTCTTGCCTATTAAGATTTCATCATTTTTGGGTTTGATTTTTTTTTTTTTTTTTTCAGAAATTCATCAATTATTCGAGGGAGAGTGTTTTTCTCTCTCTACACGTGTGGGTCTAACTGGCAATCACAATTGGGTTTAACTGGCTTTCTTTAAGATAGGTTTTGTGTATTCGACTAAGAATCGCTAGAGAAGAAAAGAAAATTTTGATCTGAGTCTCTAGAATTGAAATCGAAACACTTTTGGTTCAAAACCCTATGTACATCTCTTGAAATCAAAGAGCAAGATGATGCGAATGAAGATTAGAACGACAGGGCTTTCACTGGTGAATGATAGTTTACGCAACGGTATCGGCGGTGAAAGTGAATGGGAGCTGAGACCAGGAGAAATGCTGGTTCAAAAGGGAACCCGGATTAAGATCAAAACTGCATTCCACCACTTACCATTCGAGTTCATCTACTACGAAAACAATATCAGCTTTATCTCAAGCCACATTTGGTAACTCAAAATCAAATCTTTTTTTCCTTTTATTGCCAATAATTGAATTTTATTTTATATTTTATTTTTAGAAATTGAGTATGATAATAAGGTGTTTGATGGGTTTGTGATTGATTGCAGGGTATTTGAAGAAAATGTTATCTGGGCCAACGGGTTTGCACCACCAAGATTAAAAATTGTTGTTCAAAGACAAGGAGAGAGACTCCAATGCTTTTCTTGATTTTGTGGTGGTGGTAGGTGGCCGACGCCGGAAGAGAGAATGTATGAGTGACGTTGTCGGTACTGGAAGAGAGAATGTGTGAGTGACAGTGATGGTGATGGGGTAATTTCGTCCTTATACAATTATAAGGTTTTAAATTAAAAGGCATTAAAAAATGAGGGTAAAAATGTCATTTTAGACCCATTTTTACGGTGTCAGTGACGGAAAAGTGATTTGGGGTGTGAGTGATAGTATTTTGCGAAAGATATTTCAAGGTGATATTTGGTCAAATCTGAGGGGGTGTTAGTGAAATTAATCCAATATTTTACATGCATGTAATAGTATACATGTGTACAAACGCTCTGGAGGCACTCCCGCTCTGAGAAAATTTTAAATTTTGTCGTTTTCGTGCTCTCGCTCTTACACCCTCTTCTACTCCCACTCTATGTGACTTAACTTCTAACCCTCTCTTTAATCTACATATACACACACTACCCCTTCAAATTTATTTATTTATTTATTTATCGAATAAGTAAGTTCACTTGGGTATCGTTTGGATAAATAAAAAAGAAAAGATAATATTAGTTATGAGATAAAAGAAAAAAGAAGAAAGGATAATCTATATTCATGTTTGAGTGAATTAGAAAGGAAATGGTAGAATTTCTGTTTGGAGAAGGTAAAGGAGAGAAAAGAAAATAAACCATTTATACCAATTTACTATCCTACCTTTTTCATATATTTATAAATAGAAAATATACTATCAACCCTACCTTTATATATTCATGTCCTGTATTCATTATTGTTTCTCTAATCCCAAGGAGTTTGGTTGCTCATAGAAGCATGGAAAAAATAAAATTTGAATCTGGTGTTTCTTTTAGTTTTGGATTCTAAATAATATTAGGAACACAACTATATAAACACACACATATATTTATATACATATAACCCAATAATGGCAATGGCATTTTGAATCTATAAAATCCTGCAATGGCACTCTGAATCATTAAACCATATATATATATATGTATGTATGTATGTATGTATGTATGTGCGTGAGGATTTCACACACAAAATTGACAAATAAAACAGATAAAAGCATACACACAAGTAAAATGAGATTTATATGGTTTGACAAATTGTCTACTGTCTTTACTTCAAATATTGATTACACACTTTTTTCTCTTCTCACAAACTCAACTTACTTTTTCTCTCTACAATTGTCTATTTTCTCTCTTTACCTCCCTACCCAAACCAATCTCTATTTATAAAGTTTTCAAAACCTAATTATTTGTTGGACAATAATTATACAACTTGCCTACAAGAAGTTACCAAATCAATCTCAACTCTAAAATAGAAACATAATGAGACACAATTTCTTTCACAAATTTTAGTTTTCCAAAAAAAAAAAAAAAAAAACGAAACTAATTTATACAATTTTGAGCCACAAACCCAACAATATATTGGAGAGAGAAAGAATACTTGCATTGTGAAAGTACCAAGTAATAGATAGGTTTCGACAAACACATCACAAGTTGGAGAAAATAAGAGAAGTAAGGGGCTCTGAAAAAGAACATTATATGCCCTAATAATTAAGTTGGATCCAAATGTTTTTTAAATTTTGTTATTTAAAATGTTAAGGTTATATTTGATATTATGAAAGTTTTACTATCTTCTTATTATTTCTTTTCAAATCTTTTACTTTTGGGAGGATATTAAATGAGTAATTTGGATGGATAAGAAGGTGAGATGGGACCGCTTTGATAATAAAAGTTCGAATGTGTTATCTACCAAGGTAAACATTGGATGAATACCCCAATAAAGTTCGAAAATGAAAAAGAATGGCAGCTTCAATAGGAACATCACCCTGTATAAAGTATCCATTTGAGTACGAGAGAGACATGATTTTCTTCTTATTGATTATTGCCCAATGATTTTGAAAAAGAAGGATGAGTTATTATCTCTATGCAGCCATCTTAGAGCATCTCTAATAGTCTGTTAAAACACTCTTTTGTGTAAAATATATACTGTCATGTATGATGTGTAATTTTTTTTTTTTTTTTTTTATCTCCAGCAATCTGTTAAGATACACTGTTATGTCACCAATGTGTAAAATTATTGTGTATTTTACATAATCTTTTTATACAGTTACATCAATATATTTCATTTTTCTTCCTTCTTTCTCATTCCATTAACTAATCAACCCTATATTAAGTAGGTTTGTAAAAATTATGTGAGGTCTAGGCATGATACTGGTTGGTTATTATTGGGGGATATATTTTTACACAAAAGATATAAAATAACCACTGGAGCTAAAAATAAATAATTCAAGATTTTTGTGTAAATCTATTATGACACATCAGATTTACACAAAAAAAATATATATACACAACAGTTGGAGATGCTCTTAACCTTAACTTTTGCCTCGTATAAGTACATAAATAAAGTATTCTTAATTGTACTTAATTAATTTTTGTATTTGTACCCACATGTTGGATTCATCTCTCTTCTAATCCTTCTTATATTTTGTTTTTTTCCAACTTTTCTTATCTTTCTTACCATAGGATCACTATTGGCCTATTTTGCTAATGTTTTTCCTTCGTGATTTTTGTTTTTGTTAATGTATTGTAGCAAAACAAAAGAACGAAGCATATTTGGTAACGTTTGTTGTCATTTGATAGTATACCGAAACGCTTCCAAAATTGAGGCCAAAATCAGAAGTATAAAAATGATATTTTTGTTTGCTTTCACAATGTAGCAAAACACTATTCAAAAAAAAAAAAAAAATTTCTAAAATGACTTGTTTAACTAGCTAATCAATTTTTTCAAACTTACAACAGTTTTTACTGAACATGCTTTCATGTTTTTGCTTCCAAAAATTTTGCAACAAATTTATGTTACCAAATAAACTTCAAAATAGTGTTGAACATACTCTAAAGCAGAAACATTGATTCTGCTTTGAATCAAAGCAAAAGCACAAAACAAAAATGATTGCCAAATTGACCTATGTTTTTATTGGGAAGTAGATCATTTGTATGATTATCATCATAATTAAAAAAACATAAATATAAATAAATTTTTTGCTTAATAGATTATTTATATACGGCCATTGACTCATACCTAGTCCATGTAATGTGCATACTATAATTTATAATATGAAAAAAACTTACCTCCACACTAGGTGAAAAAGAAATTTAGTTAACATCAATGATGTGGTACAATAATATGATGGTACATATCCTTTTATAATTTAAAATATGTAGAATAGAAAATAAAAAATCTTAATTTTCTCTGTTTTATATTTTAAATTTAAATATAGACAATGTGTCATCTTATTTGTTGAAGATTAGAGACAAAGAAATATACAACTGAATTATGTATAATTTTGTATATTCAAGTGAGTATGAATCATGTACAAGGAAAGATATAAATAAGTTAGAGATCACCAATTAACCGCTATATAATAATTATGGCAACAATCACAACAATAATCTATATAATGGTTATAATATAATTTAATTATATTAACAATCTACACAACTATTATAATATAATCTAATTATGTTAATAATATTATTGTGAAACATTAATAATGTGAAGACGGAAAAAAAAGATAGTGATGATGTGGATGTTTAGAAATTATTAGATCTCCCTCGACCTAACATATCATTAGTTTTCTTCCTAATATTTTTATTACTCTTATTTTCTTAGTTGGAGAGTTTTAGGAACATTACTGTCTGTTATACACTTCAATATTATATAGGTGACAACGTAGTACAGGTGCACACTTGATTATGCAGAAGCTGTAACCTTAATTTCGTCGAGCCACTGATTGGTTGTCTCCTGCCATGCTGTCACAAAATCCCACAACATGATTGGCTCGAAATTCTCTGTTGGGTTATGGTCATGCCACGTGTTGCTCCACCCTTTTATACCGAGTGTAATGTTCTTTCAGACACTCTTATTACCCGGGTACCTCGATACATTCAAAATCCCGAAATTGCTTTTATATATGCACTATGCAGTAGTTCTTGCAGTGATATATATATATTTATATATTAATATATAGTATGGGTTGAAAGTCTTCCTCTGCGTCTCTGTGAAGTGTATCAGAGTAGTGATGAGTATTACTGAGCACCCATTGTTGCAATGGCACGCTCTTCCCCATACATGAAAGAGCTTGAAAAGATTGAGATATCTCCATTGACTCTGTCACTTCTTTCTTTTTCCTTTCCCTTCTCTCTTTTCTCTGTCACTTCTTCACTTAATTAATTTACTCTCTCTCTCTCTAACATGAATACATTATGGATGTGTTTTGTCTACTCCATAAGCTATCCCTCATCTCCGAGTCTTAATTATGCCTATTTTTTACATAACATATTAATCCCTTTCACTTATCCCCTAATTCTCTCTCTCCCTCCCCATATATCTCAAGCTCTAGCTCCAAAACTAAAAGCTAATTTCCTTTAACCAACATAAACAAACTTCCATAAATTTTTAATTATTATACAACAGATTTTACACAAAAATAACCTTCAATTCATCACCTTCCCTTTTTATTGATATAATTTATATATATTATGCCCTCTTTTTGGATCTCTCTAAAGAAATTGGGATAGAGATAGAAACACAAATCTGTACAATTAATTAATGAGGTTTACACAAATTTTAACCTCTTTTCAGCTCTCACATTACATAGGTATACATGAATTTGTGCGTCTTTTGACACACGCACACTCTCTCTCTCTCTCTCTAGGTTCAGAAGGTCAAAGTTGAAAAAAGAGAGGCTAATTCAAATAGATCCAAGTAGAAGAAACCCACCCCTACAACATTATATATATACACATACACATAAAAGGGTAAAATTTTCACCATTTGAGAGGAGAATTTGTGCAAGACAAATGATGGAAGTGAAGCTAAGCCTCTGTAAAGGAATCATATATGCCACACCCTCTTGTCAGTAAGTGAAAGCACTGAAAAATCATGTCTGACGTGACCCAAAGATTCGTCGATAAGACAAATATGATATATATATAGATATATATATGTATACACATCAAACCCTAACATTAATATATAGTACCATCCATATACCCTCCTCCCTATGTTCTTTCTACAGAATGGCAAAATGGTCCAACAGAGGACAAAATTCAAGATACCCATTAGCCAAAAGAACCCTAATTTAGCTTTGAGTACTGCCCGGAAATGGAACTAGATATATTATGAGTTTTTAGGTATTCCCATTTTCGTTTTGAAACCCTAGCTAGCTAGTTAATATGCAACTGGATCTCTCTTTTTTCTTGTATACTTAATTTGTTGATCACCTACTGACATGTTATTAAGGTAGCATCAATAGATGAAGGGAATGGGCCAATGAGTGTGTGACAGCTTAATAACAGACTTCTGTTGTAGATAGACAGACAGATAGATAGATAGATAGATGACCTGTATGTCCAGAGAGAGAGTGTTTGTGTTTTAGAGTGAGATAAAAAAATAAAATAAAAAAATAAAAAAAGAAAAGAAGAAGAAGAAGAAGAAGAAGAAGAAGAAGAAGAAGAAGAAGAAGGCAAAGATGGATATAGCAACAATGGAGATAGATATATGGAAACCGAATTCCATGATTTACATACATACATACATACATACATATATATATATATATATATATATATGATTCCTAACCCAACTGACCGGAGTATATAACTAGAGTAGTTCTTATAGGGGTAAATACTACCGTACACTACTTCCATTTCTAACAATTACAACACATGGATCTAAGTTCAGTCTATGAAAGACCAAACTAGGAATTAGAATCATAAAAATAAATAAATAAATAAAAGGAGAAAATGTGACAAAGCTCATAAAGGAAACAAAACAAAAAAGAAGCAAGAAAGACAAGTCAATCTTTGTTAGGAATTAAAAACTACATAATCTAACTTATATAAGTACTGTACACAAGAATCATTATGTTCGTTCGATCTTGTGCCAAAATCCATCCAAAATCTAAGACAGAAGCTGCTGGAGCTTGGAATCTAGATATATATATATATATATATATATATATATAGATAAAATTAGCCATCAGAATTTTTTCAATTATATAAGATGTTGATCATGATGATGATGTGATGATGTATGGAGAAGTTGATGGGAATGGAAAGTGGTAGTAGAAATTAGGAAAAGAAAAAAACCTGTTGTTGGCATACTCATAGAGGCGGCCGCGGGTTGAGAAGACGATGAGGGCAACTTCGGCATCACATAGCACAGACAATTCGTAGGCCTTCTTGAGCAAGCCATTCCGGCGCTTACAGAAGGTGACTTGTCGATTGGTGGTGTTTTCAATTTTCTTAATCTCTATCTTCCCTCTTCCCATTTTCCTAATTTGTTGATGAGAGTTGGAGCTTTCTGACTTCTCGATCTGATCTTCATCACACGGAAACGCCATAGCTATAGCTATAGCTAGCTAGCTGAAATTATAAGGAAAACAAATTTCATAATTAATTAATTGGCCTTAGCAAAGGTGACTAGCTAGATTTGAACATTAATTAATTAATTAGGTGATTTTAGAAAAAAAAATATTTAATTATAAACCTACATCCAAAAGAAGGAAAACAAGAATTATAGCTATGGGTTGCGTATATTTCAATTTTTACTCGCTAACAAGAATGATCGATGCAGGTAAGGGTTAATTAATTGAAAATGAGGAGATCGAATTAATTAGAAGGTAAAGGATGGAGCTAGCTAGGATATTAAGTAGAAGATCTCAATTATGGACATTCATAATAATTGGATCTTCTTCACAGGAGATAGAGTTGCAGAAAATGGGAAGTGGGTTGTTTCAGCAAATGTGTATTTATAGATAGAAAAATAGACCATCCAACACACTCTATTGTTTTGTAGTTTGTATAAATACACAATATATACTACTACTACTATACATATGATCTCTCTTTGTAGTTGTAGGGATTAAGAGAGGGTACGTATTGATGTTGAGATTGAGACTATCTATCAAGTCCAACAACCGTCCATTTTCTCTCAGGTATGGGAAAAAGGGAGGGAGATAATGACTATATAGCTAGCTGCTTGGTGAATTAAGCTTCTCTGCACTTATCCTTCCATTCCAAATTAGAGTACGCACGGCAGGAATTAAAACAAAAATGAGATAACCTTTCATGTTATATGCTAGCTTTTTCAATTTTTGAATTTTCTTTTATTATTTTATAGACAAAAAATACATACACACCACTCACACACCCACTTTATTTTTTTTTAGAGACTCAACTCTTATCATCCATTTTAAAAAAATATAAGAAATACCACTTAAATCACAAGGTGTCTGATAATTTTCCTTTATTCAACATCTCTCTTTCCTAGCTTACCTTACTTACTGTGGTTGAAAACTTTTCACAACCCCGACCTCTTTCTCTCTTACATTATTAGAATTTATTCATTACATCCATTGAGGGCTTGTGACGTAAATGAAGACTCGCATGTGATGTCCTGTTAAACTTAATTTTGTGTAACTTCTTTGGTTCATTTATGGCAACATTAGAAGGAGTCCGTGCGTATATCTCCATCTATCATACTTTCAGCTCAAATAAATATATATATATATGTGTGTGTGTGTTTACATCATATATTTCAATATTTGAGGGCCTTATAAATTATTAGATGTTCTTGATTCATTGACATTTGGTGAACCAGTTAAATTTAGATTCTTGGATTCAAAAAATAATTCCACAAAAGTGTATTTAATATATTACAAAAAAATCTGGACAATCATCTGAATTGAAAATGGACCATGCCAGGACCATCTAATAATTTATCGTAAAATTAAAAAGAACTTGATTATAACACGGCATGCATAGGTATAGGTAGAAATTACACAAGGACCGGTCCATAATGTCTTCGAAGTAGATAAATTAGGCTTCTCTTAATTTGGTGCTTGGGACAATCAATTTTGCATTATTATATATCTCTTGTCTAACAAAAAAGGATTAAGTGCAAAAAATAAATAAATAAATAACTTGTATTATTCATATAGTGCCAAAAAAATCTCTGTGTAGTTTAAAATTCCTACAAAATCTTCAACAAACTTGTCCGTTAACGGCCGCTTTCTTGGAATGAATTTATAGAGCTTTGGGAATGAGTGAGACTTGGCTAACTATATAAACAAATAGAACAAGAAGTCTTGGATGATCAATACGTTATGAGAAAGGAGAATATGAATGATGAAATGTGGTTCAAATGCCTTCTCTTTGTTACCCTATTGATCACGGAAATGACTGGTCTTGAAGAATGACTTTGGTCAACCAACATATACAGAAAAGAGGCACCTTATATTATTTTATAGAAAGTTATCTCACTCCCCTCTTTCATTCTCATTTAGATTTGATGATGCATGCTTGTCAAAATCTCAAAGGTATATGCATTTGTTGGCTGGACAATTTAATTTTAAATTCTTTTCTAATAATGGGAGATGAATATCTCTCTCTCGTCTCTAGGCATTTGCACTCGTATCCACGTGGCATTTGGCAGTGACCAAACTTGGGCTGAATAGATTGCTATTTTAAGTAATGGGGAATTACCATCCACTTCTAGAATTCTGAGAAGACAAACACCTTAGACTTATTCTAAAACTAATAATACATAAAAGCATAAATACCCAATCAATTATTGCGTAAAATTAAAATAAAATCAAATTAGTTAGTTACGTTGTTGAAGAAAATAAGGGACTGAGTTGTCTTGAAGACAACTTAAATAAATGCATGATGGCGTTAATCCAGGAATTCAAAATGCCACTATTGGATAATACAAAATTTAAATTGTGGCATAAATGAACATAGTAAGCATATTCATATATAAATATATACTACAAGGCAGAATTAGTGGCTTGATGTTGTTGCACACAAAGACAATGAAACTAGCATATATTTATTTTTGGTCTTGGAGTTGATCCTTACCTCATACAGGACCATTTGACACTTGTTGAACCAGTTGTTCAAATTCTTTTATAATATAATAATATATTTTTGATAGAATATTTTTTTCGATTCGAGAGTCTTAATAATTGAATTGACCCACCAAGTATTAATGATGCTGGACGATCTAATAATTCATCCAATTTTACATCTAATATATACTCCTATTAGATTAGAACTCCATTAATATAGGCTTAGATATCAAGAGTCTTGTGGTCCCGTAGTATCTCCTCTACTTCTCAAAGTAAATGGTGAAAGTTCGAGTCTTCAAATGAAATGTGTGAGTTTCTCGCCAACAACCAAAAAAAAATTTATCCAGGCTTAGAAATTGCTTGTTGTCAATCCTCTCCATCTTCAGACCCTAATTAATAATAATACTCCTAAAAAAAACAAGAGGAACTTCCTTTAAACAATTCTCAAGGACCATGTCCATTTGAACTACTGACCATAGAAGACCATCATGAAATGGTATTCAACTACTCAACCACCAGGCCAGACCCCTAAAATAAACATTCAATTCCTCGAAACATATATTACCCCCGCTCCATGCTTAAAATAATATTCATAGATGTGCTTTGCCTCTACAACCCATTATTTTGTTTTGTTCTACATATCTCCTGCTGTGTAGAAACAATTTTGTTACATGTTATATCCATTGTAGCACCCACAATACTCCCTCAATCAATATAGGTGCAACCCACAAACCAGAGCAAATATTAATGAAGACAAATGGCAGCTAAAATGAAAATGTCCTTTGGTTTTCCTCTCCACATTCATATACACATTCATATACAGAGAGAGAGAGAGAGAGAGAGACACCACCAGTGCAGGTAGTACATGCTATAGTCCAAGGTCACTAATATTCTTTGAAAGCTCTGGACCACAACTGCAACATATATGATGTTTACCTTGGAACATCAAAATGATGGTGAAAGGTGCAGTAGGCCTTCAATGCCCATACCTAATACCATAAATGAGATATTTCCTGTCACAATCTTACTATATACATTTCTCTCCTTTAAGAGAAATATGAACTGGATTTAAATAATAATATAAAAAAAACAAGTGAAAACAAATACAAGACGACATGGAAAGAAAATAATTGATGATGAAAGGGGTGTGATTATATATGAAAACAAGCCAAAATACATATTATCCTCACAAACATATAATAAACCTGTAAATATTTGTGCATGTGAAAATTAAATTAACTGGACTTTCCCTGAAAATCAACAGCTCCTTCGACTTCTCTCGTGAGTGTACAAAACTAAGGTGTACTCACGTACATGGTTGGAAATACACCATTTCCAATCTCCATCTTTTATGGATCTTAAAAAGACACTTCTAATCGGTGCAGAGGCAGACACCAACAAGCCACATGACTCAATACTTGCTCTCACGATTTAAATCCAACAATTATTTGCCAAATTCAAGACACTAATTGCATCAAGTATAAATAGCATAATTGAATAATTCAATAGTGGTCCCATCTAAATATAGTGTTCAAGGGGAAATAAAAAATAAAAAAATGAAAAGGTACCTATTTTATAGCATTATTTTTTATAATGGCGGTGTCCTAATATTCATTTGGCATAACTTTTAACATTTTGCACCATATAAAGAGCCATATTATCTAGCGATTCTAAAACAAGAAAAAGAAAGAAATATATTTAGTATTCTGAAATATTGTAAGTAGAACAATTTTGTTATTTTAAGTTTTTGCAAAACCAGGGAAGGGGGAGATCTTGGCAAGATCATGCACATTGAATGGGAACCTTTCCAAATGCATAAAATTCCAAACCAACCTTCATAAAGAGGGTGTTCCTAAAACATGAGTATATGCAAGGTGCCCTAGTTTTGTTTTCATGTGAGGATCACCAATTCAGCCAAACTCTTGATCATGAACAGAGTTGCAATTTCCAATATAATGAAAATCCTCCATTAGACCAAAGAAACAGGCATTGCAAAGCAATGACAAACACATGCATGGTTCACAAAATTTTTATTATATATGTTTAGAAATTGCATCCAAAAAAGGATTATAGCTGTGCTAGGGTTTAGTTGAGAAGGCAAAGTGGTGCCAAAACCACATCTTGGGATTCTGACTCCCTCTTCAGAGGTGCAGGGATACAGTCCTAATTTTCTTTTCCAGGTATGGGCATGGGCATGGGCATGGGCATGGGCATGGGTATTGCGTGTGTGCGCATGTGTGTAACCAAAATACTCCAACTGCACAGTGAAAACCTGAAGAGAATTTTTTGAAATATATAGATCTATCTACCTCAAGATAAACCAAATTTCCGCAAGAGACATACCAACTAGTTTACAAAAACCAAATTTTCAGACAAAAGAAAACTTCCCTTCTCATAACTGGAGACAGTTAACCACCACCAATTTCAGAAGCAGGTTTTCTGTTTCCAGAAAAATATGAAGTCTTCATGAGCATGCTTTCAACATGATAAGTTTCTCTATCAATAGAGATGGGGATTCCCTAAACATCAAACAATTGTAAGTATTCAATCACAACAACTATTCCACAAGCATTTCTGGGAAACATCAAATTTCTCAGGAGAAATAATTTCATGCAGCACAGGAAAATCCAGCAGCATCTCGACAGATATCAATGGTAATTAGATTCTATTTTCTGCTTAGTTGATATTACCACTTTGCTCCAAAACAATAGAGCAGCCAAATAGAACTATAACCTTGCTTACAAAAATACGTTTTAAGCAGAGTTGAGATCGTTAGTAAAACAACACATATATTTATGAGAAAAAAAAAAAAAAAAAAAAAAAAAAACACTATATATATATAATTTCTCTGAATTCTTCCCTTGATCCATGTCATCCAACCAAGCCACATTTCATAAGTCTCAACAGTCATCAATTTTTACATTGTAAGCCTTTGCCACATGTAGATAAAAAACAAACTATAGAATTTCATGAATCAACAATATATAAGATTGATGTACCTCAGAATAACATCAAGAAACACATCACATCAAAGATAGTATTAACTCAAATTACAGGATATAAAAAGCATGAGCTATCAATGAAGATATGTAGCTATCAGAAGACTTAGAGCACAAAGGTATAAGCAATTCTAGAAGTGGGTTTCACATGGACATGGAAAGTAATTGATTTTTATTTGTGTCATCAAAACGAATTTGTATCAGGCCAACAGAGGATATTCACAAGAAAAGAGGACAGATTATTAAATGTCAGTACTTGGATAAATTGGCAAACCAACCAAGCATGACTCCCTGCCCCAAGAATAAAATATTTTCATTACTTTAAAATAATTATCTCACTCTATTTCTCCAAATAAAACAGAGCCAACTTAGTACTCCAAGAAGAAGACAACCAACTTAAGACTGTGACCTTACATGGGCTATCCATAACTGCCAGGTTCTTTTCTGGTTGACTCGAATTATCAGATTTGTTATGCAACTTCCTATGAGCTAGATCCTTTTAAAGTTTTGCCTTCCAAGAAGGCATAAGAGTAAAATAAAAATTAGAACTACAATTAGAGCAGGCGAAAAGAAATGGTTGATACTTAGACATGCTTGAATTAAAGTGGCATGAAGGCCATACCAATAATAAGGCGTGAATAGCACAACTCTTGAAATACATTCAAGTTAATTAATTTACTATAATGTCAGATGTCTAGAGGATAGTCTTTTCATCAATTAGATGTGCTAATCCTATTATGCAGTGGCACATGGAACTGGTGCTTTAGCCTGTAAGAACGGGTACAAATGAAACAAGCAATTTACAAACAGCTCAAATCCAAGTTCGTTAGAGTTCTGCCAGTGTGTATTAGCGAAGTGCGAGCATAATTTAATTAACAATTCCGAGCTCATTAAGTAAGCGAACCAAACTTGAACAAACCTTGTTTGACCATTAGGCTTACAAGCATGCTGATTAGCAGATACAGCTGAGGAAAGTTTGAACTCAGGATTGGCTAGCAAGCAAAACAAGCCGACTATAACCATGGCGAGCATCATCCGAGCCAAAGGGAAAACTAGCAATGATTTCGTACAAAGTATCACCAACTAGTGATTTCTCAATGCTTGGCTCGAAACCCAGTAACTCAACCTAAAGAAGCTGCTCTTGACAACTTAATTCATATAGTTAAGGTTGTTCATACCATAAAACAAAATCTAGAAATATATAATGACAACAAAAGAAAGATAGCAATAATGGATAATTTACAATATTTTAAGCATAACATCTATTAGGCATATCAAGTCCAAATGCTCCAAGAGTTCAAAAGGATCACGAGTGACAAAAAAGTTTCCCAAAGAAAGGATATTCACGAGAAAAGAGGACCTGGGACTGACAGATAATTAAATTTCAATACTTGGATAATTTGGAAAACCAGCCAATCATGACTCAATGCCCAAGAATAAAATATGTACATTAATTTAAAATAATTATCTCTCTATTTCTCCAAATAGAACTGAACCGACTTAGTACTCCAAAGGGAAGAGAACCAACTTCTGACTTTGTGACCTTACGTGGGCTATGTATAACTGCCAGATTCTTTTCTAGTTGACTAGAATTATCAGATTTGTTATGCAACTTCCTATATGAGCTAGATCTAAAGTTTTGCCTTCCAATAGGGCATAAGATTAAAGCGAAAACTAGAGCTACAATTAGAGAAGGTGAAAAGAAATGGTTGGAGCTTAAACATGGTAATAAGTGGCATGAAGGCCATAATTGTGTCAAAGGAGCAGCAGAATAATAGGGGTGAATAGTGCTAATTGTAGCTCGAGTTTGAACTCAAGACTGGCTAGCAAGGAAAACAAGCTGACCATAACCATGGCGAGCACCATCCAAGCCAAAGGGAAACGAATTATGATTTCATACAAAATATCACCAACTAGTGACTTCTCAATGCTTCTCGAAATCCAGCAACACAACCTAAAGAAGCTGCTCTTGACAGCTTAATTCATATACTATAAGGTGGCTCATACCGTAAAACAAAATCAAGAAAGATGTAATGGCATCAAAAGATAAGCAATAATGGATAAGTCACAATATTTTCCAAATAACAGGCATATCAAGCCCAAATGCTCCAAGAGTTCAAAAGCATTATGAGTGACTTAAATCTTTCCCAAAGAAAGCTCAAATCAAACCTAAATGCTCCAAGAGTTACAAGCATCTTGAGTGAGTTAGATCTTTCACAAAGAAAGTTTTTAACTACATTGATATATAGTTTATATATTGTAAGCAAAGTAAAATTAACTGAAAGCAAAGGAAGAGTTCACTATGCAACTTCTACTCTTTTTTATAGTTCTCCTCCATCTTCACTTGTTTCCTCATTTTCATTTTTCACCCCAGTCACAAACCTGAAAGACAACATTTCTTGCACAAATGACACAATGCGATATCAAGATGTACAATAATTATTACTCCAACAATTATTGGCCATAAAACTTTTGAGTTTAAGCGTCCTGCTAAGGTAATGATAACAAATATATTAAAATGTGGTTTGACATTCATAAGAAGCAATAATAGAAATTAGCAAAGCAATAATAGAAATGAGCAAATACTAGCAAATATGAAATGTATGTAAGTATAAGTGACACTGTGCTTCTTGCCTGTTTTCCTCAGCTCCACTCCCTCCTTTAACATCCTCAGCCCCAGGTGATGATTCCTGAGGAGAAGTGCCAGTAGTTTCAGAAAATCTGTTTCCAAGTAAAACTAGGCTCTCCGTGTAAGCATCTGCATAAAATGAGGTGTGCAAATACGCTGAATTTGTAGAGCCATGAATTAAAAGATCCGTTAATCGTTCGGGTTGGGGATGATGAGCTACCAGGTAACCAGCAGAATTTTGGAGTAGAAGTTGACCTTTCCTTGTGAAGCCAGCTACACTACTGAATGATCCAGTGATATCAATATTGAATTGTTTGGTCCAAGACTCGGCTACGCCATACTCTTTCATCACCCATATGCAGCAAGTATGGTCTCGATAAGTACCAGTAAGGTGCATGAGAGCGAGTGATTCTTGAAACTTAGCAACACGAAAACCAATACCTGCCATGAGGTAGGGATTGGCATCTTCAGTGATGTTATGAGGCAGCTTAATTTGACCAAATTGGTCATGAGCCATGTGGAAGGACAAGATCAAGAAGCCGAAGGCATAACTACGCGATGATTTAGAGGAAGCAATCCAATGGGCAGCCCCTTTGAGAAAAGCCTGGGGAGCCCGCTCATTGATGATGATATCTGGAAGAGGAAAAGGGACATGACTGATGTTGCGCCAAGTGCCGGTGCTGAGACTGAAAATGTCAATCTCAGTCTTCGGTGGGTTGTAGAAATCATACACGAGATGCACAATCCGGATGACCTTGTAATCATGGGTGAGGGGATCAAAACCGAAGCCAATGGTATGCTGGAATGGACCATGCGATTGAAAGGTGACACGAACTCGTGGAAGGGGCATCATCTTTCGAATGGCAGGATTCCAGAGAAAGAGTTCATTGACATACGTAAACTGATCGTCGGAGAGGCATATGAGGCCATTGCATACACCGATTATCCTAAAATAATGGCTACAATGGCTCTTCAATGGGAAGTGAGGCTTTGCATACTCGGGGAAAATTTGGTCATCGTCGTAACGTACTGAATAATGCTCTCGAGAATTAGAATCAGAGTAGCTTCGAACTATTCGAAGGTGCGGAGATCGATTGAGGTTAAGGTTGAGGTGTTTGGTGATGAAACTAGGGTTTATGAGGAGAGAGTACCATGATTTGCACACAGAGGTGCATCGGACGAGAGTGTTGAGGGGTAATCTAGCAAGGATATCCATGACCACATCTCTAGGTAGGACTGGGAAGAAGTCTGACATCTTCTTCTTCTTCTTCTAATCAGTAATGCCGATGGGTCGCTGCGGCTTCTTCAAGTTCAAACCCACACCACACCACACCACTCTACTCCACCGACAAAACCCTAGTACTAAAGCAAATGTATTACACGGTTTACACCACACACTAAACCCTAGATTTGCAAATTGCAGGGTTTAGCTGAGTGATTACTAATAGCGACCGACCTCTGCTCTGTTTTTTTTTTTTTTTTTTTTTTTTTTAAATCCATGGAATGAATATATGAATATTGTTAATTTCTTACCCCTTTAGCCCCAATAAATATAAGGTGAATATTTATATGCAGTATAATGTGGTATGTAGCCGTGAAGATTTTCCGATAATAGTTAGAATTTCATACCAAAATAAATATTTTTCTATTCGAAAATCGAAGTAGAAAACATAAAATTATTTTGGGAAATACAATACAAGCGAGCCTAACTTTTTAAGAGGATAAGGCTCTTTTTTTTTTTTTTTTTTTTTGACAATACTTATATTCTCGAAAGAATGTACACCGCCCTCGCCCTTCATTGCCAAACCCTAGTTACCAAATTATCTAGGTGAAACGATGATGAGAACAGTGTACATTCTAACTGAGGACCATAATAGGATGAGAGACTCAGATTTCAGTTTTTCAGTCAATAGAAAAGATCTACGTCTGTTATAGAATGGCTATTCCGAGGCATTCCCTCGGCTGTCTGTTGAAAGGAACTCGCTCGCATCTGATTCTTGTTATCCAAATGTTGAAGTATTATTGTAAAAAAAAAAAAATTACGTCAGAGGGAATAAAATTTGTGAAATATGAAGTACTAGAAATATTGAAAGAGAATAAATATATTATTGTATTAAATAGGTAATGATCAAGTCATCTATACATGATAATTAGGTAGGTGAAGGTATACATGGTAACTGGATAAGTGTAAATAGTTTGTAGGTAAAAGATATTATATTACTTTTATAATCTAACATAAAGGATGACTCATCCATCCTCCAAACGGAGCATAGTGCTATGCTCGGTAGGAAAGAAAAAAAATTAGATGGAAGGAAGAGAAGAATGGATGAATGAGACATTATTACGAAAGTAATTGTATATTTTCTTCTTTTTTTCAGTTGAATAAAAGAGAAGATAATAGAATTTTATTTTATTTTTTCTTTCTATAACTCTTCCATCCCTCCTCTTTTGCTTGCAACTGTAACGTGATACAAGAGAAGATAAGTATTACGGAGTAGTTGAGAACCCCTTTTGTCCGTGAATTTGACCACCCAACAAATGTGATGTAACCAAAGTATTACGGAGTTGTTGAGAACCCCTTTTGTCCGTGAATTTGACCACCCAACAAATGTGATGTAACCAAATTTGAATTTGAAGCAAAAATACTGGCTGCTATCTCTATTATGTCAATTTGATACACCAGAAAGCTTACATATCATTCTGTTCTCACATTCACATTTTTGAAATAAAATAATGCCAAACTACCACTCCAATGAGACACAGATTGTCTCAAGTGCCAAGCGTCCATGACACAAGTTCATAAGTGGTGCAAACTCCCTCTTTAACTTTTCAACTATGACCAAATTCATCCCATTTTGATTCTGTCAAATCCTAAACCCATTAAATCATTCGTTTTATCCAAAAAAAAAAAAAACAATTTCCTTTCTTTTCTTGTTATTTCCATCTAACTAAACTAGTTAACATGATTTCACTACTTCAAAGGAATAAATAATTCAAGAAATATCATACAATTCATGACACTTCCCGACGAAGAATTTCAAGTTCTACATTCATCAACTAGACAAACATATAGGAGAGGCTAATTCTAACCCTCCCCAACATTTATCTTCTTCCAGAAGAGAACTACCAGTCTTTATTTCAGAATTACACTCATTAGGGACACATTAATATAAGGCAAACAAAATAACAGTGTTACCGAAAACAACAGTTTTAATAACAGTTTGACAGACATGCATTTGGATGGATGATGTAGACATCCAAAAAAAATACCATCTCACACTATAAAGAACCCAGACCCAGCTAAGACGAGTAGTTTCAATGACCAATAAATCCATGCGTACCTGCAAATTTCTTTCCAACCTGGTATCCAGATTCAACACACTTTTCAATCAGTTACCACACTACAGATGCCCATTCACTCACCGGAACAAAAGCATAGTAGTTTTTCCAACCAACTCCAACTTATTACTGCCACAGCTTATGATACTAAGTTATCAAACCTGGCCCCCTCAACTTTCACATCATATTTTCTTCTTTTTTTTCTTTTGTATAATTTCCACAAATTGTCAAATTCTCGCTCGAAAGTAGCTGGGAAAAAAGGTTCACAAAAAAAGTTCAAACAAGAGCTGATGTTGGGTTTGTTAACAACCGTTTTAAGTATCCAGTAGCATTGGAATGATAAGTTCCTGCTGGCATTAATATGGATCCGTCTTCATACACAAACCCCAACATCAATCAAATACAGAAAATACCGATTCTAGATTCAAGCTAGATCCTAAAAAGGAAGCAATTCACTTTAGTGCTTACACTTCCATCTAAGGAAAAAGTGGTTTTGCGACAATATTTCAAATTCCTAAACCAGCTCCATATGAAAAGGTGATGTTTACATGACCCAAAAATATCTACATTGAATTTGAAATAAGATATGAGTTTTCAGATAGATATCTAAATACTCGATGAGAAGATCGCAAAGGTAACCAAAGAAGCATACCAAAAACTTGTTAATTTGCATCATAGCAAAGCGCCAAGGTAGAATGGCTTGAGGAATATCTGGAATCTGACACGGTAATGTAAACCAAAATTGTTAGTCACTTACTAAAATTAGAGAAACTCTAAAGATATGAAACAATAAATATCAACTAACCTTCTGATTCATTTTGCATCCAATCTTGAGCGCACATCAAAGCTTGCACAGTTTCCGATCTTAGTGAACTCCAACAATGATCTAGCACTTTATCTCCAGTATCAAAAGCTGACTCCATTGAAACATTTGACATGGATATTGCCAAAATATTGCGTGCCATCATAGATAGGATGGGATACCTTGGTGTGTGAACCTTCCACCAATTTAAGATATTAAAATCAACATTACGAGGAAAAAGAGGTTCCTCCAGGTACTTGTCTAAGTCTGATTTTATGTTTTGACTCTGTGAAGTTTCATGAAGGAATCTGTCAAAACCCATGAGCCTATCCTTAGAATCATTACCAGCACCATTACCAACATGACAAGCCAGACCATCACCACCAGAAGCTAATGGGGAGCAGATAGCATGCCCATTATAAAGGGCCTTCGTACAATTAGAAACAATATCAATGCAATTTGGAGCGCTACTGCCATAAATCTGTGGATAGTAATACTCCACGACCTTCATCTTGAATCGGGGATCCAAGATGGCTGCAACTGCCAAAGCCAGGCTGCATTTCTTCCAATAATCATCAAATTTGCTTTTCATCTTCAATGCTAAAGAACTAATATAAACATCTGAATTCTGGCACCATTCAATCAACTCCAAATGAATATGGCAAATCTCAGGAAAATATATATTTGCAGTAGGATACCTGCTCCCTGTGAAAACATTAAAAACTTCAATAAAGAGCTTCAAGTAGCTAGTAATGACACTTGCTCTTTCCCACTCTATATTAGATGGACATGTTGTGTAGATGGAATCATGTACTTGGAGGAGAGAGAACACATCTTTATACTCTAGAGCAACTTCAAGCATGGAATATGTTGAATTCCATTGCAATGAATTATCAAGAAATAAAACGCACTTCTGGCAATCAACTCCAGCTATCTGACACATCTCGTTGAACTTTTCTTGAGTTGCTTGTGAGCTTTTCGCGTACTGAATGCTTTCCCGAATCTTATGTGTTACCTCAGATAGTGCATCCAGAGCATCTTGAACCATCAACTTGATACAATTTGCAGCACAACGTACATCAAACAATTGACCCTTACACAAAAGAAACCTGTTCTGCGAAAGCCGGTCTGTAATTCTACGTACAATGTTGTCATTGGTGGAACAACTATCAAATGTCATCGAAAACAGTTTTCGATCAATATCCCAATCCATTAGACAGGTCATGATAACTTCAGACAGCATGTCTTCCGTATGAGAAGGATCAACCATTATAAAATTCAAAATCTTCTTCTTTAACTGCCAAGCATCATCAATGTAGTTGGCTGTCAAACACAAGTACTGAGTGTCTTCCCTAGTAGACCACATATCAGCACTAAGGCTGATTTTACTGGGCAATTTATCCAACACCTCATACACCTTCTGTTTCTCTTTCAGATAAATTTCAATACAGTCAGCCTCAACTCTATTGCATGTCACAAGCTCAAACGAAGGCTGGAGATTTCTAACAAATATTTTGAATCCAGTGTGATCAACCATAGATAAAGGATAACCATGTAAGATGATCATGCGAGCAAGATCAAACCGACTTCGCTTATGATCAAAATTATTATTTCCAATGTTGATGGATCCATCTTTTGTCTGCTCCTGTTCAAATTTGGTATTCACAGGGTAAAACTGTTCACTCTTTCTCAGCTCTTGATCAAGACTAAAATTTGAAAGAGCAGCGGTTGCTTCCTTTTTCTTTCCCTTAGTAAGCAATTGAGCTACGTCATGGTTTGATCTTCTCCGACATCTGATTAAGTGATTTCGTAAATGTGATGTTCCACTAGTACTTGAACCACTAAGTTTCTTTTTACAATGCCTACAAACAGCCACACAAGTGTCACCATTTTTAATTCTATCAAAATCGTTCCATACAACAGATTTTAACCTACTAGAATTGATAATGACTGCCTCGTCTGGTATCTCCATGGCATGAACCTGATATTTTACCAAAATCTACACGACATAAAAATGAAATGCAAGTATATTAGTTTAGTAAACAAACTTTCATTGTTACTAAAACACCAAACTAAGTTTCTTTATGGACACAAACGACAAAATATATAGAAAACTGCTACAACCATCAAATAAAACACACTACCATCCAAAGCCACAATGAAACACATAAATTTAAGCCATGGGAACAGTTTCAAATATTTTTCTAGTATATGGGATTATGGATAAAAGTTAAAAGTGTTAGAAATTAATATCATTCATTTCCACAAACACGCCCGCTGCTTCCAAAAAAGGTTTAAAACTTTTTCATTCCCCAAACAGCGAGAGAGAGAGAGAGAGAGAGGAGATGTTGTCATGAAGAGGTGGATACAAAATACAAAAGCAATCTGCTACCAATACTCCAATATAAAAATGATAGGAACCGTCATCCATGATTCTATTAAATGACATGAGAAGTGCATTGGCAAAAAAATAAAATATAAAGCAAAAATAATGCCATGCATGGATTCAGAGAACCTTAGTGCGTTAATTTTGAAGGGGATTCCTCAAGAGGACCCCAGCGACTAATTTCAACAACTAACATTTTTTTTAAATTCATTAGGATGCTTACAGACCTGTTTAATTAATTAGAACAAGAAGTATACAAGGCAATCTCAATTTTGATTACCTCCTAAGGATTACTGATGTAATGGAAATTAACTAACTCTGGTTTCTCTTAGGGAATTGATATTCCAAGAAGGATAGAACTCATCCATGTGCTTTGCCATGATATCCCCTTGGCAATTGGATGAAAAACTCCAAACAAGGTTGATATATATTTTTTAACAAAAAAAAGTCCCTACCACCGCTTTTGTATCATAACCAACTACAAGTTTTGGTTCTCCCAGACAAACCGGGGAAAACAATGTTTTTCTTTCATCCAAGTACTTTCCACATGATCCCACCACAAAATTGCATGGCGCTTGAATTTTATTGAAATGCTTTCACTTTCTAGCAATTCAGCCTCCTTGAACTCAAAACAATACATTATGTTTGTAATGAATGAGCAAGATATTCCTAGATGATTACTAAAATCCTGGACATCAATATTTCATCCAAAACTGTGACAGTTCTCAAGAGCTTGCATGAGTTAATCTGATGGACTAAGTTCTGAGGTTATTTGGGGTGCAAAGGACTGTTGATAGTGCCTTGGAAAGTGGGGAGAGGGAATAGTTTGATTTGATCTATCTTGTTGCAAGGGTGTTTTAGGAACTTTAGTTAAGTTGAGGACTGGATGGGATTACAGGTTTTAGTGTAGTGTGTTTTATTCTTGTTTATTGGCATGAGTTGTAATTAGGGTCCAAACAACTAAAAAATAGTCGGAGAAGTAACTCTTGGGCCAAAAACTTGCATAAGTATGAGGTGAATTGAGAAGTTCTAAAGTGTTTTAATATAGTTTAAAATATTTTGGAGAATAAAATTTCAAATTTGAGTAATTTTTTCCATTCTTCTCTTCCTTTTTAGTGATTGTTTCCGAGCCCAACAGCTCATGGAACTCAAGTCCACAATGCTGGAACTTCCAAATTTCTGGTCTCAAATCAAATATTTGCAAGGGTCAGCATTGATCAAAACAACACATTCAATTGCAGCCATAAGATCATCCACTAGGCTAAATCACAATCTTAAAACTGTTCTGCTGTATCATCATCCAAACCATTCGTGAAAAGTGATCTCATCTACTAATCTTGGATTGAGCCATCCAAATCTAAAGACAAGTTAAACAAGAACAGATATTTTACTCCAATCCAGAAATCAAAGGATTTACATACACTTGTCCAGCAAAATATCTAATAAAAATGCCACTGAGACCTCTACCTCATGCTCGACATTAGTAAAATGAACTTATAGAGTATGATACTACAACAAAAGCTAGGACAAAAAGCCTTAGTCTACATAAAAGCTACTCCCTCTGACCCAAAATTCTTGGGGTGTTTGGGGAATCCAACTTTTTATGGTAGTGAATTTTTAATACTTTTTTATTGTATTGATAAGAGTGAATTTCCAAATTTATCCTTGTTAAAAGACAAAGGAGTACTCTGCAGTTAGTGAACTTGTTTAATCAAATCAATGTCAAAAGGATAGTTTGGGAATGTTCTAAAAATTGTACATCCATTTTTGGAATGGGACATGTATGTTGGGGCATCCCAAAATAGAAAGATGGTCAAGAATTTTGGGATGGAGGGAGTATTTTTGTTCTTATTCTACACAAAAGCTAACATTCTAACATATTTACCTCAAATCATGAAACTTGCATAGTGTTCACTCAATCACCTGAATATTGCCAAAATAATTCAAAAATCCCTAAATCTAGAGCAACCACAAATTAGACTTGAGCCATGATCAAATGAATCAAAACAGCTCATAGTGCAAACTTCATGGATCCATCACCAGGGTGAGGAAACAAACTTGTACTGAAAGCTATAATTGAACCGATTAAACAGCTCACAGTGAACACCGTACCCATCCTTCACCAAGGTGAGATCCAGCTAGCCCCCGATTAGAATCCAAATGCTTTAAATAAGACAAGCAAATACATTTGCAAATAAAATTTTAACACATCCACAATGGTGCAGACATTCATCTAGTCATGTCAAAGGATTTTATATCATTTTCTGGATAATATGCCCAGTGAAAATATCCACCAACCTCAACAAATTCTAAATATATATATATATATCACTTGGATAATATGCTCAGGGAAAATATCCAGCAACCTCAACTAAAAGATCTCTCAATTACGCATGCGCGCGCGCGACAGAAGACCCCGGGGGGGGTGGGGTTGGGGGTGGGGCTTGGGTTAGGGTTAGGGTGGAAAGAAAAAACTCTAGAAAAAGGTACAAGGAATCTAACAAACAGTGAGTTATGAAATAAAAATAATAACAAAGGCCACATGCAGGGAATTTATAGTAAGAAAAAAACACTAAAAAGAGGTACAAGGAATTTAACAAACAGTGAGATACGAAACAAAAATAATAACAAAGGCCAAAAGCAGGGAATTTATAGTTTTGTATAAGTTGGTAAGCAATATTAAAGACACAGACTAGTCACAGTTGGAGGTGACCACTGTACTAGAATACTTAATCTAGGCCTCAACAAATGGTAATTAAAAGGCTGCATGACAAATCAAATGAAGCTTGTGGTTTCACATTGAATTACGAAGTTTAAATGTTCAATGCAAAGGGTAAAGTTAGGATGCAGCTAAATTTTTTGACATGTTACAATAAGAATAAAAAAGCATATCTTTTTGCTAAAACTGTATTCTTTAAAGGCAAGGTGACTGCCAAGACTATTGGAATGTTTCCAAAGCTACTTAAAGCATCATATTGGCATTAACTCAGAAAAGTGTAGTAACAAATATACCTGTAGCAATGAGCCAATGACTCTACTGAGTGTACATAAATTTTTTTTTTTTTTTATCAAAAGCAAAAGATAAAAGTTTTGGAGCATCAGATATAAGGAAAATTATTTATCTTAAAAGGCCTTACATTGTGTGGTCCCATCATGCGTGTTTTGGGAGGAGACAAACCTAACATTTGGCATTATTTTGCAAAAAGTTGTTGCTTCAGACACGAACTCACATCCTCGAGCTTTTGCAATTGCACCAAAAAGGACGCTAAAGAAAATTATTTACATATCATTCCTAAAAGTTCCATCAGCTAAAAAGAATTTTTCCCTCTTGTTAACTACTTTTTCAAAAGGTTTTTAAAACCAATTTGGAAACTTCAAAAATAGCTACCCAATGTCCCCAGCCATCTCTCTCTCTCTCTATATATATATATATATCACATACTAGTCAATGTACCACACCGTAACTACCCCTTTTTGGTCAAAGTAACTTCCTTCTCAGTTTTGAGGATATCTATCTACCAAACAGGCTGCCTGACGGCACTTTAGTCATACCATATTATGCATAACCCATTTACTTCAAAGTCACTTTATGACGTTTTACTACTCCTCATCCTCATCATCATCCTTGCTTTTATCTAATATAAATGTGGTTGGCACATGAATTCTCATTTTCCTTTTTTTTTTCAATTACAAGCCATGTCTCCTATTATTATTATGATTATTATTATTTTAACAATCATTTCTAATCACTTCGTCCCATATGAGTCTTGGTCGGCCTCTATTTCTTACCTTCTATGCAAACAATTTTTCCTTTTCTCAGAGGTGCATCTATGAATCTACGTTGTATATAACCATACAACCTATGTCTTTTTTCTCTTAATTTATCATTAATAGACCTTCTCCTAGTTGCTCATACATTGATTTTTAATCCTATCTCTTGTAATTAGTCTAATAATCCATCTTAGCATTATCATTTCAAATACATGAATGTGTTGTTCTTGTTTCTTTTTTAACGCCCAACATAACACCTCATATAATACTGTTGATCTAATAATCATCCTATAAAAATTCTCTTTTGATTTATTTGATATTCGTTTGTCACGTAAGATACAATTGGCTAGTCTTCATTTCGTTCAACCTGCTCCAATCCTACTTATTACATCACCATCTATGTCCCCATACTTCGGATTAGTGACCCTAAGTTTCAAAAATAATTATTTTGAGCAATCTTTTGAATTCAATTTATATACTATCGTTGATCTAATAACCGTCCCATAAAAATTTCTTTTGATTTATTTGATATTCGTTTATCACATAAGATACAACTGGCTTGTCTCCATTTTGTCCAACCTGCTCCAATCCTACTTATTACATCACCATCTATCTCCCCATCCTTTTGTATTAGTGACCCTAAGTTTCTAAAATAACTATATTTAGCAATCTTTTGATATTAATTTATATTAGTTATATTGTCATCTTTTTTAGTTTATTGGTTTTAGGCCTTTCGCCTCTAAAGTACTTCTCCATATTATAATTTTATTGCTAAGACTTCCTTAAAAGTATCCAATAGGACTATGTCATTAGCAGACAACATGAACCATGGAATGTCTTCTAAGGTATTCTTTGTTATTTCATCTAAAATTATTGTAAGTAGGTATGGGCTTAACGCTAACCTTGGTTTAACCCAACTTTTACAGAGAAATCACTAGTCTCTCCGCATATCTTACGAACCCTAGTCTTTGTCTCCTTAAAAGTATCTTTAATGTTTTTTCAGAACCTGTCTCCTTTTTAAAGCCCACCAAATGAAATCCCTTAAAAATCTATCATATGCCTCCGCTAATTCTATGAAAACCATGTGTCAACTAGGACAAAAAAACCATGTGTCTGGTCTTTTGTTTACTTTATGTCGTCTTACCGTGCATAATAATACATGCCTCACACAAAGGCGTTAAATATTTCTTTTCTAAGACATTGTCTTCCATTCAAACTAGCAAAACTTAATATCAATAAAAGACGAAACAAAGTAGATATACTAGACCACATATATACGAATTAAAGCATGATTTGGAACCATATTGATGAATTACTCAAAGCCACTCAAAGGCAAGTAATTATTTCTAGGAGACTATAGTGGTCATGTAAGAAGAACTTTAGCCAGTATGAGATGGTACATGCTGGACAAGGATCTAGAAATAACATTGGTTGTAGGGAGGCATGGTTATTAAAGGCTCAAGGTGCGCTAAGGCGCCAAAGGTATTCTGGAGCCTAAGCGCAACGCACAATACAAGGCTCAAGCCTAATTGAAGTAAGGCAGTTGTGTAATAATAATGCTTGTTAATTATAAGTATGCAACACAAACTTGCCAATAGCAAAATAAGTTTTTCAGCATATTAATTCAATGGATTAGCTAAATCAGCATGAATATATTTTTTCTATTTGCACTTATCAAAAAAGAATATATCTGTTCTATTTGCATATGAATAAATGTACAATTTGAACAATTCAAGATATGCAATACAAATAATATAAAATTCTCTAAAAATTGTATTTTTGAGATTTGCTCAAAAATCCTTTCATATGCGTACACAGAGACGAACCCAGAAAATTATGAGAGAAGGGCAATAGTGAAATTTTATAGGTATATAATTCAAAAAGGAAATATTAATGGGGGTATAATAGTAAAAATAGAAAAATTGCCCCCACTGAGTTGCATATAGGTCCATGCATGTGCATACACATTAACAAAATTAAATGTGTATTACAAAATGTGATGACTAAGAGATGACATGTTCATGAAATGAGCATAGCCAAAATGCAAATGTTGAGATAGATGTATGGTTAGACAAGAAATGACAAACTGAAAAATGATTACAGTGGTGACTGATTGGAGCAACACCTATAAAAGATAAAATAAGAGAATCGACTAAGGCGGTGTGCATGTTTGACAAAATGATCAAAATCAATAGCTGCACAGGTAAAGTGGGGTGATTTACATTGAGGGTAATGCATTGAGAGTTATGCTAAATGAAGGACCAAAAATTTAAGAAAAGATACAATAAAATACTATTTAAACGGAAATCAATCTTTAAGTAAAGCAGAATGGGAAAACAACATTCATGTAACCGACTCTAAATAGTAAATAGTTGAGAAGAGACTTGTATGACTCGAGTCTGTGGCAGATTTGGTAGATGTTAATTTGAACTGGAAACGGCAAAAAGGCCATATATTTAAGACATGGAGAGATCTTAATGCATGCATTTGTTACAGAATACAACAAAAGGCAATAGTGCAAAAATTAATCACCACAGCATGCCACAGAATAATATTGTTTTAGAAGTTGTCCACGTGATTGTAGTTCGTTAGAACCTCCAAAAGAAAAGGTTCAATTGTATAATTGCAGCACACCACAGCAGTAATATTGTGCATGGCTGACGACGGAGTAAGTCAAATGTAGTAACAATAAGAATTACGCTGATATTAAGCCGTAGTTAACAATATGACCACACAACAAAGCTATTATTTAGCTTTGCAGAACTAAAGCAGTAGTAATTAAATAAGACAATCCAAAAGTTCAAGCCAGCATCACAGATTAATTTTTTTTTTTTTTTTTATTTTTAAATATATATATATATATATATATATATATATATATATTAGAGAGTAACATCACATGTAAATCACTCTAAGACAACAAAAAGAAGCATGCTTTGCTAGCCAAACGGATTCCAAATTTCCAAGTGACAGTACAACCCTCATACGCACCAATTTCCACACACAGACCACAAGGCTTTAATATATATATATATATATATATATATATATAGCCCAACCCTCCTTAAAACTCAGATCCATCGGACCCAGTAGCTCCACTGGGTTTGGTGAAGAGGTATTGCCGTATGGGTCAAATCATCAGGGCAAGTCTATATACCAGTGACCAGACCAGAGCAACCCGATCATGCATGTGGGTACAAATTTCAACCGGGTCAGCAGTACCCGTTTAAAACCCTATGGACATTGGATCGGGACCTGAACAGCGATCTTAAAACCGCCACGAAACACAAATAAAATAGAACGTAATAACAATAGCATTCGGATTTCGGATTCAAAAGAACCAATTCAAAGATTCGAACTATAAAAATAAAATAAAAAAACTGTAAAATCATCATCATCCAATGCGTATCTAACAACGAGAAAGAGAGAGAGAGGGTTTTAGAGCGTACAAATTATGAAGAATCTCAAGTTGCTGACAAGTGAGATAAGGCGATTGAATGGCTTGAGTTCTAAGGTTAGGGTTCTGTCTCTGAGAATCTTACACTTATACACACACACACACACACAAATCTCACCTCAGTGGTAGATATGGAAAATTGGAATTAGAAGCTAATTTGGTGAGGGCGCGAACCCGACGAAATATATACCCTAACATATGTATATGCCAATATGAACGGGCCAATTTGAGTCAACTATTGGGTTGGGCTTTCGCAGAATTTGGACCAAGTTCTCTTTCAAACAATTTACTGTTTTTTACTCTTACTAGGTTCCCAACTTTGTTTTCAAATTTTTAGAAGGCCCAAAATCAAGGGGAAAGGCCGTTTGAATACCACCATAATACTAGTAACTGTTTAACAACATCTAGGAAGTTTTACGGAATTATAAGCTCTCTAAATATTTAAAAATAATAATTGTCTAACTAGTATGATTATTTGATGAATATATTTTTACTTAATTTATATATATTTGCTCATAATAGAAATTGATGGGGAGCAAGAGATCAATTCTTTGTGCCTGTAGTCGGATAGTTTTTTTTAAGGGGAGTATAAGTAAGTCAAACTTGAACTCTCATATCAGATGGGCTACCCAGCTCACCCCACTCTAGTAATAATTAACTTTAAAAACAATAACTGTTGCAGTGATTATATAAATTTCTTTTATGGTTTGTATAAATGAGGAAGTTGTTAGAGTAGAGTTATATATGGAGGATGAGGCATGGTCCTCAAACGTTGAATGAATAAGGTCACGTTCTCTTAGTTGAGCTGCATATAGCTCATGTCAAACCTCCATCGTCTCTATATCATCTCTTTTATGTGCATTCAATGGCCTAATCCATCCATCCATCCATCCCTCCCTCCCTCCCTCTCCTCTCATGTCGCTTGGGCACCATTAATCAGTCCACATAATATATGTCATGGAATAAAATTAACTCCATCACCTCTACTCTCTGTCTTCTCTCTCATCTTTGCATATTTATACTTCCAAGTACGATATATCATAATCTATGTATGGGATATCTGCTCGAAATGTATGTATACTGGGATACATATATGTTTATTAATAGATAGAGTCATTCGTCGAGAGAACCAATCACCGACCTCATCCTCCCAACTTTGATCTTCACTAAACCATCTCTTCATGTATTTGTGAAAATCAAGAACATGCTTGGTTTGTAACTCTGAAAACAATTATCAGAAATTCAAAAAACAAAGAATAGCTTAAGAAACTATAAAAGATTATTCTCTGAAAACAGACATTTTTATAACGGAGTTTTCATAAAACTGAACCAAACAGAATTTTTTATACAATTTTCTATTTTCAATTTTTCAAGAATAAAAAATTGTTTCCATAGTTACAAACCAAACAAGCCCCAATTTATATATATATATTTTATTGGAATTGATTGCACAAAACCTTTTTCAATATATTAATAAATTTTGAAGTTTTTGTTCATCAATGGTGATGCATGTACATAGTAGTATATAAATCCAAGGTACGGGGGCATTTTTGGAAGAAAAAAAGAGAGAGAGAGTATTTTAGAATTTTAGGTGCCAAATGATGCACATAGCTAGGGCTGCAAATGAACCGAGTTGTTCATGAACAGTTCGGGCTCGGCTCGGGCTTGTTCGTTAAACAAATGAGCCGAACTCGAGTTGGATTTCTAAGCTCGTTTAATAAACAAGCCAATCTAGAGCAATGTTGGGCTTAGCTCGTGTACGCTCGTGAACATGAGCTCGTACAAACTCATTTATGTTCATAAACATGAGCTCGTATAAGCTCGTTTATATTTGTTAACTGTAGGCTCGTTATAAAATTCATTTACATTTATTTTTTAATGAAATTCTTTAATTTTTAAAAGTATGAAATAAATATACAATAATTTACCAAACGAATTTGCGAGCTCGAAAATGAGCCTGAACAAAATTTGAATATAAATTCAATTTATTTTCTTACATGAGCCGAGTCCGAACTTTTTAATACCATGCTGAGCCCAAGCCCAATTTTTTGAGCTCGCCAAGAGCCCGAGCCCGAGTAGCATAAGGCAAGGCTCGGCTCGGCTCATTTGCAGCCATACATGACTCAACAACGGGCAATTTTCTAGGGCTTGCCCTTATTTGCAACATTTGAAAAAACTTTAGGGACTTGTATGCACAACATGGTACATGAGTGTTAACAATATGAAGGAGTTTTTTATTTTTTTTATTTTTTATTTTTTTTGAACTTTGCCCATATAAAAAGTGAGAAATCTAACCCCAGTAATATATCTCTATACATTAACAAAAACAACCAAAACATCTTTACTGCCCTTAAACTCCTAAGAAACCAAGTGCAACTAAATTATCAATCATCTACTTAGCTAGCAACATACACACTATAAGAAGCCACTCCCATCCAACAGTGGGATTGATGAATCCAGTGAGCTAGACTTTTTAATGGTTTTTGTCAGAGATATGGTGTTACTGCCAGAAGCTGCTTCAGTGTGACCATGAACTCATTTGCTCATTTTCTCTAACACAGATCATCAAAAGTGTACTTGTCATGAGCTTCAGTTGTGAACTTGAGCTACTTCCCAGTGGTTCCACTAAAAAACATAATAATTCCAATCACAACTGTTACATAATGTATTACTAGAAAACACAAATTGATACTACACAGAAATAAGATATTATTGACATAAAAATTAAAAAAAAAATTAAAAAAAAAAAAATCATCATTTATTTTTCTTTCTTTTTATATATGCTTTTATGTAGTCTTCTAATAGATGAAGAATCATCTAAAGATCATAGAACTATAATACTACGTATAATATAATGAATGAAAAGAAATGCGGTTGTCATGTAAACAAAAAATCAGTAAAAAATTACTTCTTCCTCTTTCAATGGAAAGTGCCAAATGATTTCCCAATTAGAGCTCACATTATTAACCTCACATTGGCCGAAAAGGCAGGCTTACTTCCATGCAAATAATTAGAACAATATAATTGTCTCACCAACAATTTCAAGCAAAAAATAAATAAGAGACGGTTTTAATAATACCCAAGAGAAGTGTGAGAAGGCTAGCACAAAAACCACTGCTAGTATGTCATCTACATAGAATTGGGAAAATACCTGATAAGAAACAGAGAGCATAATTTAACAACACAACATGGGGCAGTTCGAATGCCCTGCTGTGGTCACATAATTCCAGCCATTGTAGAATGGACAACATGATGGAAAATGAAATCTTACATTTCAAACAAACTTGATAGCCCAAGAGTAATCTGAGATATGATGAGCCTCGTATCCTGGAGGCTGGAATAAGGAAGCATTCCTGTTGCATTACAAAATGTCACTTGAACGGACGGAGGTCCTTCAAATAAGTTTAGTAGGGAATTCCGCAGAAAGAAGCATTCCTGTTGCGTTACAAAATGTCATATTTATGAACCAACAGAAGATCTGTATGAAAAACTAAATATGTCAAAAGGTTATCAAGCTTACCCTAAAACTTGTAGATCTTGGCTGATTTCTTCTGAGCCTCGAAAGTCTGAACAGAACTACATGCTACAGCAAAAGGGATAGTTGAATGGGTTGGCCTGAAGTTACACTCATCCATATTTTGACTGGGCTTAAGGATGTGCTTTGCTCCTGCACTTAGCTTGATGGGACCTGATCTTGCCATTAGGTCCATTTTAGACGAATCAATCCCAGGTGAGACTCTCAGTCCATCCTCTTCAGTATCATTTTGGAAACATCCTAAATTGCTTCCTTTCTCTATGTTTGAATCTAGTCCAAGTGCTTCTCTGCTAAAATATACATCACCTCCAAAGTTTCCACCAGCCTTCAATGCTGTTGCAGCAATAAAGTCGTCTTGAATTTCCAAGTTAGGTACCTTACTGGGCTTTTCAAAATCATCTGATTTAGTTGCAGGCCTCTTTTTGGTTTTCTTGCCATTATTAGGATCCTTAGCACATACTTTCGACTTCATTCTTTCTCCATAGCTATTATATATTGCAGAAGTTGGTATACATCCGGGGCGGACAGGAATGAAAGGAGGGTGACCCAAAGCATTCAAACCAAGTAAGTCCTGCAATGAAGAGTGAGAAGACAAAGGATTGCACGCATAAGAAACCTCTGGTCTATGGTGCACAGGAAGGACATTTCTAGGGTTAGCTCCAGATATAGTGCAGGGATGATGACAACCACCAGCATGAGAATATGTTCGGAAAGAACCAACTGAAGTTTCCTTCTGTTGTGTGGCATTTGACAACCATGGGGGCTGACTCTTAGAAGAGCTTTGAAACCGAGATAGGTTAGCATGCTCTCCACATTCAGGATGCAGGAAAGGAAATTCTAACAGTGATTTGGTAGCGTATGGTAGTTTCTGCTTGTATTCAAGTTCAGCAAAATTTGAACTCATTTTCTGACAGGTATAGTGAGCAGGAGGTGCCTGTATTGGTATTTGAGATTTGACTTTTGAAGATTCATATCCGGATATAAAGGGCTCCTGAAAGGTGGGCGACCAGTTAAAGCCTGCAGGGGAAACAGCTGGAGAAGAATGAAGTGATTTGGAATTTGGAATTCCGTTGATGGTGCCACAGCCATTTTGGTAAACTATATTAGTTTGACAGTTGAGATATGGGTGAGAAAACCTAAACTCTGGAGGTCTCATCGGCATGACACAATGTGATGCCTGATTGATTTGAATTTCTGACATACAATCTACAGACTGCTTCAATGTTCTAGATACTGGATGAACCATCAGGTCCTGCTGAAACTGTCTCTTTATTGAGGAGTTGTCGGTGGCAGTATCAGCAGGATGATGTTCTGCTATAATTTGCTTATCCATCCAAACCTTTTCATCCTCAAATCCTTCCAAGTCTTGGCTACTTTTACCAACTATAAACTCTTTACCCATCAACCGCATTGTTGGTTGAGTACCATGATGTGAGAAGTGATCATTATTCCCTTGTAAATGGATATTTCTATATCTAGAGTGATTCTGAACCTGATCATATTGTTTCTGCCCATTTCCAGAGATGTTCATCAGGTCCAGATCTGACTCCAGTGGAAAGACATAATGGTTATCTGCCCTCACACTATTAAACCAATGAACATCCGTTCTTCCAGTACCTTGTAATTCAGTGATACCTGGCCTAGATGATACAGGTAAGTTGGAATTCTCTTCCACACAGCTCTGGATGGGGAACAATTTTAATTGGTCCTTCAATGGTGCTCTCCCAACACTTAAACGCTTACCTGTGTGATTTGGCAGTACATTATTGTCCTCAGCTAAGTTCCTGGAAGAACCTGTTACTGTACTTGTCCTCATCAGTTGGCCATATCCATCTTTACCATTTGAATTCAACTGAACTAGTTCTCCTTGTGAATTAAGAGGCAAACCAAAGAAATCTTCTTTCATGCGTTGCTCTTTACACGTTACGTTTCTTTGTTTCCAATCCGTAGAGGAATATATACTGCCCATCAATTCCTTAGGAGACACAGGACAATATGGTTGGTATTCTGAAGCATGACCGTGAAAATTCTGTTGGGTGGCTTGTGAGGGAAATAGAATCCTCCCATTTGTATTTCCGTTGACACAAAAATATGATGATGAAGGCTGGGGAAATGCCTTATCCATGCAAGACACTGAAGTAAACCCAGCAGTAGGATCCCCAAAATTATCAATGACCATTCCATTTGTATTGGAAACTCTTGAAATACTGCCACATAATTGAGTGTTCACATTGGGTTTATACCCCTCTTTTCGAACAGAAAGAAATCCAGGGTTGAAAGCATATGAGGGATCATCTGATGTCGCTCTGTAGCCTTGTTCAAATGAACGCAAACTTTCAGTATGTGTTGCAACTTCATTTACAGTTACAGGTCTGTCAGAGAAACGCTCTTGACAACTAATATGTGGCCTCAGAAAATTTGGTATATCAGCATGATGATGATGTATATCAGACAATTGCTTTTCAGCAATCAGTTGAATTTCAGTCTCATTTTCTGTTCTATTAGAAGCATCTTCATCACTTCCAGTCACCTCCACAGTAGCTAAATCTTTACCACTTTCCTCAGCATGATCCTTCACATAAGAAGCAGTAAAAGCATTGGAATATGAACTGCAGATATTTTGTGATTTAGGACACCCTACGGAAGACAAAAGTTTTCTCCTTGGTCTGAGTATGTCATCCTTCTCTGAAAATGTGACATGCCGGTCTGATGGTCGATCACCACGCTGATTTGCCTGATTATCACCCAGCGAGTTGCATGTTGTAGAGTTCTGTCCTGAAATTACATTGCTGTGTTTCTTGAGAATGCCACAAACAGGAAACACTGGTTTCTGGTGCTTTACAAGCAACTTGGAAGATTGAAAATTTTTGTTCCTTTTTTTCATAGCTGAACATTTCAGTCTTGGTTTCTTCCTATGGATAGGAACAGCATCCAAGACGTCACTTGTGGACCCCTTACTATACGACAAACCTTTTGTTTTCCTGGTGAAATTGACTGGAGACTGCAGTTTGTGTTTATGAGGTTTCTCCTGAGAAAAAAAAACCAGCACATAACACTGTGTCATTTCAGCTTAAACTCAGATGCATTCCAAAAATACCTGATTCATTTATCAAGTGCACAAAAGCATGTTCACGGAATTTTAGGTTTCACAGCAAAACTTTAGGTTTTAACATGGAGTAATCAGACAAGAACTCGACGTGAACTTCTACATTGAAAATGGAAGAAACATCTGGAATCCTAAAAATCTAGCACTTCATAATTTTGTCTCCAATGAATCTGAATCAGGACATTTGACCTTTATGAGTATTTTGCATTAAACACTTTCCCCACTCCCGTTTATGAAAGTCCCACCTAAGTCCTTTGCCTCTCATTCCACTTCAATGTGTAGCTAATAAGCCTATGTCGAGGTCTGAATTCTGCGATATTCTCAAAGGTAGCACCTATGAGTCAAATAATGACACATTTTAAAAGCATAAAGCTTTATTGAGATGTTTCTACTTTCTTTTTCTGAAAGGTGTAGCATATACAAATCAAGAAATAAAAGATAAATAGGATCCCAGTTTATATTGTTAATTATTGCCAATCAAAATCCAAAAATATTCCAGATCAACATTAGCTGTTAGTTTCCAGGGACATATCTTGTTGCCCATGTAAAGATCCCTTTGAAACTGATGGCAATTATGGTTAATCAATAAGTACAAAGGAAGGACAGAGTGGTAGTTATCCTTATAAAACCAAAAGAGAATGAAGAAGTATTCTTTAACCCAAAAGAAAGGACATAGAGGTATTAATCCTTAGTAAACCAAAAGAGAATGTAGATTTCTAATCCAAAACACTTGCCATTCTAGAACACCGCAATATATCCCAGCCTCAGACATTCAACCACACTTGTAAAGGGGCCTCAGACAATATACAAAAAACTCTGACTGGTAGATAAAAGATATGGACGCACAAATGAACCACTGAACTGTGAAACTGATCCAATCCATGTGGCTTGTTCGGTTCGGTTCCAATAATTTAGAAGACGTTAGGACCGGTTCAATTCACGAAAAGGGGGAAAAACCCAATTCAAACAGCCAAAATATACATGTATAGGTCATCACTGTACAAAAGGGATGGGCCACAAGAAGACCAATACAAGGATTAGACAAACTAACTCAAACAAGCCTAGACATAATAAACTAAGCCCAAACATGCCTAGACATAATAAACTAAGCCCAGCAAACAACTGATGGCGGTTAATTCAAAATCCTATACCAGTGAGCAACATGCCTCATCACATGGAGAGGGGAAGCAACTAGATGTCCAGCAGACATGGAGGAGGACGAATAATGGACAACTGTAGGTCCCAAGCACAACGGGCACGATGAGCATCCAAGCCATTCTTGAAGGAAACAGACATGAGTTTCTCTCTTCATCAAAATTGTGTGCGGAGAGTTGCAGGTTCCTTTGAACTTATTATGTGGCCTTTTAGCACAAATTTTATTGGTTTCTTTAAACCCTCTGATTCAAGTTTGAACTAGTGTGGCCCTTTAACACTTCAAACAATAACCAAATAAATCAAAAGTAAAATCCAACATTTCAATACAAAATCTTTTACCCTCAAATTGGTAGCTAAATGGAGAAAACAGAAAATAAAAAACGAAATTTTCTCATCTGCTATTTCCCATTGCTTAAAAGCCCAAATTGCCAAACTGAATTGATCCAAACTGTTCTTGTATGGTTCAAAATGGTTCGGTTAGGTGGTTTGTTCAGCTCGGTTCAATTCAGTCCCAAATTTCATGGAACCATTAGGACCAGATTAGGACTTTTGCCGTAAACCAATCCAATCCGAACTGTATGCACCCATAATACAAGAGGAAACCGATTTGAAAAATATAAAAAGTTAAAAGCTTAAGGTTTTAAATAAAAATTCAATTAGGCTTCTTATGGGAAAATTTATTTATCATTGGTATGAATGCCCCTAAACCTGCACCACCAACTCAATTATACTTGAACAAAGGCATAGTAAGTGAATAGATTGAGAAAGAACTACATATCTATAAATCAGGCAGCTATAGACAGTTTATGGCTTAAACAAATTAATACATGCTCAAGTATAGTACGAGTCTTTACATTGTATTTTTGGAATAATAAACTAACTATACTTTATAAACTTTCTATGTAGCAGGTTCATCGGTTAAGGATTTGCTTTCTCTTTTGTGATGCAGGCCAAAGTGTTGATCGTTTATGGACCTTTTATTATGTTTTTGTTCTTTTATGTATACATTTTGTGACTCTTGTATTATGGACATCTATGATTAATTGGATGAAATATATTTATAAAATTGCACAGTAGATTATGGTATATTGTTGATGATATGTTGGATGCTATATATTTGTTTTAGCAGGCCATTTAAAAAAAAAAAAAAAAAAAAAAAAATTTATTAAAGGTTTTTTTTATTTTTTTTTACTTTATACAAACTATATTCTTAAAAACAAAAATAGGTAACGAAAATATCAAAAAAAAATAATAGCTAGATTTTATTTTCATTTAAATTCTGAAACAAATATTATTAGTGACAAAAACTGACAATTTGCATGGAAAATAATTTGCCACAATAAATTATTATAGTAGCTAGAGCTTCAGGCAATGAAAATAGATCATCACAGCAGGCTTCACATCTTTTTAAATAAATTAGTGAGAACTTGTATTTATTAGTGATGGGATTTTGTTGTTATGGCAAAAATGAGTACCAAATCATTGCAACCCAATATGACATAGTAGTCCTACAATATGATACCACCACTGCTTTCTCACTTGACTATAATTTCAGTTTACGGGGAAAACTATCATCAGAATTACAACTCTGTGAACAGTGCTAGCTATAATGGTTTACTCAGCAGCCAAATAGAATACTGGAGGTCATTCCTTCTTAATTACCCACAGCAATAAACACCTTTCCTTAACTAGCAACTTATTTTGCAAATGTATAGGCGGTGCACAATCCAACACTAGCACATGCAAGGCACCGGAACACAATAGAAGCTGGACTTCTATTGATCACATCATCACTGACATAATTCGTAGAAAATAATAGAAAATTGTTTTCCACCAAGTAGCTAATTTAATTAAGGTGAAAAAAATATCCAAGATATCGGCCTATCCATCCTTGTTAAAAAGAACCAAAAAATGACCCCCTCAATTTCTAGTAATAAATATTTGTGGCAGCAATCCACAATATTTTTCACTAAAGCCCCCATGTGAAGAAGCATAAGAAGAAAGAGAGTGATACATGTAAACAGTGACTTATTGGGGCCTACTCTAAAGAATATTCCATCAAATCATATGTCATCAACAGTCAAACTACACGACCCAAAACTGGGCCGAGCACACCCAGAGTCGAAAGACAATGTTTGTTCCAGTTACCATAGCATAAATTTGGCAAAAAAAAAAAAAATAGTATTGCATACACTGCTAAACGAAGGACAAGCTCTCTCCACCTCACATATAGGAGACATCTTTGTCCAATCCGTACTGTACAGCTGGAGCACCATACTCCGTTCCATAACAAGTTAAAAACTTCCCCAACTTGAAAAGCCCATTATATATATTTTCCTAATTTTTTCCGTTTGCGAAGGAAGATATAATTCAGCAATGAGGTCTGGGATCATCGTGTCGTCTTCTCGGTTAGCCAGTAGTCACCACAACCATTACCTCATTGCCGCGTACTTCACACCCAGCAAGTACTATAACAAGCCCAATATATATATATATATTTTTGTCTTCCAAAGGTGTACAGACAGTTTTAATCAGCTTTTTCAGAAGTAATTTTAAACGGGATACGATTAAAGAGAGAGAAAAACACTGGAGACTAATCATACTGAGCCCAACAATACAGTCGTCGTCAATCAACAAACAACTCGATCAGAATAAAAAAAAAAAACAATATTTCATGCTACAAATCTCACATACCATTCCAACTTGGTAATTAATTAATTAATTAGAAGATCAAGTCAGTAATAATGACCACGTACCACCTCCCTCCGCAATTAATTAAGAAATAGGTAACATATAACGAATTAATTAAAGAAATTAATCGCGTACCTTGTTCGCAATATTAGATCGAGCCAATGGATTGTTCTTCTTGCCTTTCCTCTTGAACTTGAGATTCTTGTCCTTGCTGATAATTGTTTCAGTTGTCTCTTTCAATTTGGTTTTCTTCTTCTTCTTCATATTCTTCTTTCTTTTACCATTTTTATTCAAACAAACATCGCTCAAAGTCGAAACCTTGGAACAAAGAAACCCCTCCTCTAGAGAATTATCTTGATCATGAGGAGTATTCACCTCCTCCTCCCCCACATCAACATTATCATCATCATCATCATCATCTACCCTCTCCACCTGGGGCGCCACTGCGAAAATCTCCACTATTGATCTCTTCTTCGGTGTCCACGATTTGGCCTTGATTTTCATCCTCGGCCGCTCCTCTACCGAACAAATTAGTAAATCCCTATTCTCAGATGATCTCAAAACCACCTCTGATTTCTCGGCCTCCACGCCTGACATTAATTTAGATGACTCTTCATGAGTTTTTGACTTCTCTTGGTCCATGCAGCATTTGGATCGCACGAGCGCCACCTCATCCGCCCACCACCTGAACTTCTTGACCGTAATCGGAGGGAGGAAACCCTCTACAACTTCTTTGTTCAGCTTATCTGAATCCCCCTCGAACGGCCAGCATTTTGCCAAATCAACCGTCCTCATCTTCGACGCATACTCTCTGCAACAGTACCGAATCACCTACTTTACACATAGTTTCAAAGGCTAAATGATAGAAAGAAACCAGAAATTAGTATCGGCAACTTACCGGATCGAGAAGCTCTCGGACGCCACCGCCATGGTTTCGGGGAGAGAAAAAGAAGATGCAACTATGGATACAGAAAGAGAGTGGAAGAGGAAGTAACTACGCAGAAAGTGTGGATCACGTCACGGTACTTTCTACGGTCGAAATTCTTCGATTTTTAGAGAGAGAAAGTGGCGTAGAGAGAGAAAGCGAAGAGATCAAGGAAAAATAGTACTCCATGTTTCACTAATCAGCCTGAGAAATACATAAATCCAAATAGAGAGATTAAACATTATACTTCATCCTTGAAGCACACTAAATCAGCCATTCTAATCAAGTGGGGCACTGAAATCTGATTAATTTTAGAGAGAGAAAGAGGGGGAAAGGAAGTGAGAACTCACACAAACACGCAAATAGACGTACGGACGGTTTCGTCAACTAGAGAGATGAGAAAAACCAACTCACTTGTGAACGATCGGAGCAGACTACACCACGAACTAGCTGGGGCGAGAAATTTTCTACCATGGAATTAATAGGATTTCTAGAGAGAGAAAGTAAGTAGAGAGGGAAAGGGAGTGGTAGCTTTTTCGTTTTCCCGCTCGATGGGGGTGGTGGTCTGGTGGTCTCAGTCCATTTTCAGCTCTTTCTTTTCCCCTTATTTAAGACTGACAGCGACCTTTGAGAGCGGAACCGAACGTAAAAAGTGAGAATAAGAAAACGATGGATTAAAATATCTACTATAATGTTGTTGTACTGTTTACTCTCTGGTGTAGTGTAGGCAGGTATTGAGAACAAAGATTCGCTCTAGTGGTAAGAGATATGTTCACGCGCCTTTTTTCATCTCGTGAATCACATACATTCCAATTACTTCTTCCATATCCATTTCTGGTGTATACTATATTAACTGCCTACATTAACTTCGAGGAAAGCATTTTGAAGGCTCTGTTTGATATTTGAAGACAAAAGGTAACATTAGTTACCAAAAAAATAGAAGAGAAGGATTAATAAATTAGAGATCTTCTATTAGCTTCTATATTTTTTTTAATCTTTGTATTTGAATTTACATCTATTAGGACCATCTTAACATGCATTTATTAGCAAAAATTTTATACTTTTCTACTTATAATAAATATTTGGACTCCAAACTCTGAAAGCCAAATGGGTCCAAATCATATCTCTAATTCGGCTTCAAAACTTAAAAGTAGGATCACAACTCTATATTAATTGAAATATTAATTGAATATTTAATTGCAATATTAATTGAATGGGTAGTTGTGCTTTACAAGCTAGCCCACCATTTCGATAGAAATGGTTGGCCCAATGGTCCCACTTGAATGCCATCCCTTTATCGTGTTTGGTTGATTAATGAAGGAAAAAAAAGGGAAGGATAATAATCATGTTTGGAAAGAGGAAGGAAAAAAAAGGAAAGAAAATTATTTTAATAAAATTATTATTATACCCTTTAATATTTTAAAAGATATATATATATATATATATATATATATATATATATATATATATATTGTTCCCTGCAACTACATTTTTTTAAGGCCCAAGGCTGATGGGCCACCAGAAAAGAAAGAAGATATTTTTAAGGCAAATCATTTCTGCCTCACCCCAATCGCCTCCATCTCTATTCTCGTTGCCGACTTTGAACTTGCCCTCTCTCTTTCTCTGCAACTACAAACTACACGAATCAGAAGTTCAAAACCCATATATTTCAGTTTATATATCTATCTACACGAATCAAAGTTCAAAACTTATATCGGCATAATCATTTCAGATTGTTCAAAAAATCAAAACCATATCTTTCAGTTTCCATCGCCCGCTGTTTGTCGCCGTTCCCAAGCTTCAGCCGCTGGCCCTCTATCTGTCAACTCTCAAGCTATATCAAGGTCTGTAATTCTTGTTTAGCAAACTAAATTCACCTGTTATCAAGGGCATATTTGGCATCAGAAATCACACACCAAGCCTCTCCTTCCCTTTCCTTCCATTTCCTCCCATTTTTGGGAGGATTACAAAACTTACTGCTAAGCCTATTTATATCCCTCCAAAACCCTCCATTCCCTTTCCTTTCCTTCCAACTTTCAGCCACAAACACCTTTTTTTATCTCCCTCCATAACCTTTCTTTTCTTTTCCTCCCATTTCCACTCTACCAAACTGAGCCTAAAAATTTTATTAACAACAACCTCATCATTCAATCATTTCTTTTCGTATGATTTAATTGGGTTAATAAATTAAAATATAATATATATATATATATATATATATATATATATGAAAATCCCTTTGCTCAATATCTCTTTACACCGAAAAATATCACCAGAAAACAAGTCATCTCTTAGTTTAATTCTGTGTGTTTCATTTGAGATCAAACTTATAAACACAGGCTCAAGCATAGACTTGTGTGTATTTTATTTTATTTTTTAAGTATTAATTTTTTAAAATTTTGAATTATAAACTTATCAAATTTCACTATTTCTCCCATTGAAATTATTTTTTTAAAAAAATTGTCATGAATGAGTGTAACGCACTACATTGTAAATTTGTAATGTAATATATACATAATTGATAAAATGTCTTAATGATTGTTAGTGTAACAAACATAATGTAACATATACATAATTGATAAAGATGCCATAGTCATTGTTGGTGTAAGACACATCACACATTGTAATGTAACAATTCTCAATATACATAATTGATAAAGTTAATATTGTTGCATAAATAATGTAATATAATTGTTGCTTAAACAATATGAGATGGTATAAAGGATGCCAAATTGTTACATAAATATGCGAAGGAGATGCTTTATATTGTAGTATATAAAGTTATTACATAAACAATGTAATTTAATTATGGTTTTTTTTTTCTGTTCCTGGTAATAACAAAAAAACAAGGAGAAAAGAAAAAACAACCAACACCCAACACCTAAGGATGGCAATTTGATCCGCCCCGGCCCCGCCGTTATTCGCATTGCCCCGCCCCATTTTTGGCAGTTTTGGGGATCGTTTGGCTTATTTGGGCGGGAATGATTTGATGTAATAAAAATCCGTGTGGGTTTGGTGCGGTGCAGGGCGGGGCGACCTCCTATTTAGATAAACAAATTACTTAATTACCTTTATTTCATTAGTATATATATTAAGTACATTATATAACAATATTAAAGTAACAAATGAATTTGATTAGAGGGAAAGTTGCAATGGTGAAGAACTGAAGATGAGGAAAAAACAAAGAGCAAATCTATTTCAACAATAAATAAATTATGGTCTTAAACGGAGTGGGGCAGGGCGGGTACCCTTGGGGTAAAAATGTTAAACGGTTGCGGGGATGGGGTGGAAAGTCCTCCCGTTTTTGCGGTTTTGGGCAGGGACGGGGGCAAGATTTTTAAACAGTTGTGGGGGAGGGGGAGAGTACACTCGCCCAAACCCGCCCCCGTTGCCATATATCCCTATCAACACCCCAAACAAACAACTAAGAAGTTATAACCAAAGCATCTCGCACAGCAAGGTCCACAATCCAAGGGGGAATACGATCCAACAGCCGATCGGTTCCCACACAGTAACGAGATACTTCCGCAAGGGCATGAGCCACCCGATTACCCGATCGACGAACATGAGATAAGGAACTTAATTTGAGAAAATGCCTGAAGCTCCGCTTTAATATCAAAACAAATAGACGTAATGTCAGAAGGACATGGTGCACCATCAATTACTGCATCAATAACTATCTTTGCATCAAATTCAAAACACAGAGATCGATTAATATACAAAAGAACAGGCCATAAAATAGCTCGCCGAAAAGCAATAGCCTCAGCCACCATTGTCGACGATGAGAAGAAAGGTTGAAACACCACTGCATAGAGAATAATTCCATGAGAATCACGAAACACTGCACCACCTCCTCCAAGGGTAGAATCCTTAAGAAAGTTAGCATCAAAATTACATTTAATCAACCCCTGCAAATGAGGCAACCAGCAATTGGAAGAAGACGAAGAAAAACCTCTTTCTAGTTTTTTGCATTAAAATTGAGCCTCCTGAAATTCCCAAAAGCTTGTTATAGCCTTAGCAATCACCTTCCCCAGGCTCCATATGCATCACACCCTCAAGCACCATTTGATTCCTAGCCTTCCATATACACCAAGCGCAAAAAGATACAAAGCCCAGAACAATAGGTTTATCAAGCAAGGAGGCAACCCGGTCCACCAAATATCGCAACCTTCCAAAAAAGACTGGAACGTGGCAGACAAAAAATCAAATCTACGAGGGGACAATTTCCAAACCTGTAGAGAATGTGGACATGTGAAAAAAAGATGTACAATAGATTCCTCTTCCAACCCACATCGTGGACACAGAGGAGACGCCACACATCCTCGAAATAGGAGTAATGAGCCATTAGGCAAAACATCATGACAACAACGCCACAGAAAGTGCTGCAGCTTGGATAAAGTTTTGCAACGCCATACTGAATGCCAAGAGAAATTATTCATTTAGGCTACAGAGCTATCAAAAAGAGAAACAGCAAGATGATAAGCAGATCGCATAGAGAATTTTCCTGTAAACTCAGGCGCCCAAATTTGACCATCTGGCTTATCCCAATGACTGAAATGCATTCGAGATATTGTTTGAACTTCATGATTTGGAAAAGCTGTTGTAAGACATCCCACTTCTAGGTTTTTGTACGATGATTAATCAAGTTAGTTACATAACAAAAAGAATAATCGACTTACGGAGGTGTTAATTTGTGAGGAAACTCAAGAATCCAATGATCTTGACAAATATGTATAGATTTTCCATTTCCAATCAGTCACCTCAATCCTCTATTCAAAAGGGTCTGGGTTGACCATATACTTCACCATCCTCATGAAGGATTTAACCCTAGGGAAGCCTCCAAAAACGGGCACGAACGAAAGTAATTTGCCTTAAGCAATTGATACGCCAAACCTTCTTTTCGGACTTGGAAATTCCAAGCATGCTCTGCTAAAAGTGCCAAATTGAAAGCCTAGCTCTAGATCTCTAAAACCTAGCCCCCCATGCTTCTTACTCTCACATAAAGGAGCCCAGTTAATCCAATGAATGGATCGAAATTTTTCATTTTTTCACGACTAAAAAGTCCAAATTTCTTGCATTAATTCAAGACACAAATGTCGTGGAAGCTTGAATGAAGACATCACATACATAGGTAAAATATTCAACACGACCTTAATCAAAACTTGTTTTCCACCAATAGAGAGCATGTTTGCCTTTCATGAAGATAACCTCTCTTGCATTTAAGATGAAATAAACTGAAAAACATCAAGCTCGGAGTATGTAATTTAATTGTGGCTTAAGCAATGTAAAATTGTAAGGGATGCAAAATTGTTGTTTTTTTTTTGTTAAAAGATGCAAAATTGTTGTTGCACAAGTGATTAAGTCCATAATTATTTTTTAAATATATATATTCCCATCCTCCATTACGTCATCAGGTCTCTTCAAGTAGGATCCACCAAAGAAAATAAAATATAACTACCTTTCAACAACCATTTGCCAAAAGAAACAAAACCCAAAACAGTCTTTTTCTTCCAAAGTTCATCACGTTCTTCAAAGCTACCACTTCTTAATTAGATAGCCTGTTTTGACGTCAAGTCTGCCAGCGAATTACCTTTGCTCCAATGGAGACCAAACAAAGGATTGAATAGACGCCAAAAAAACCTTTGGTGCCAAGAAAATATGTTGAAATTTTTTTGGTTAATTGTTTTTTAAAAGATTATTATGTGAAAATAGAGTTAAACAGTTTCCAAACAACACCATTTTTCTGTTAAAAGTTATTTTATCTTTTAACTGATTTTGATGAAAAGCTTTTCAAATAATAAAGCAAAACAAGATTAAAGTGTTTTTTTTTTGCTGGTCATCAAATTCTAGATGAAACTTTTTTGTGCATATTATGATTTTGTTTTCTTCATAAATCTAAAGAGGAGAGGGGTTTGAACATGTCAATGTGAAAATTGTATATTAATGCTTTTCAGTTGAAGCATTAATATACTTAAAACTCTTTTAGTCTCGAAGTCCAATTTTAATTTTTGTTAGACAAAAATGTAAGTTCATATTTATGATATTAAGGATAAATTAAACTAACATTTTTTTATGTTTAATAAAGATACATGAATTTTTTTGTTTAAACATTTTTTTTTTATATGATATTTACAAGAAAAATATCTTAATTTATATGCTAATTAATCTTCATCGACTAGTTTTTGAAGAACTGATGAGAGAAAAAACTAAAGTGCTATAAATCAAGATAACAAAAATGTTAATAACATATTTGTTACAGTAATATTTTTAGTTGCTACTCGTCAAATGACAAAATTTATAGCTACTCTTTATATAAGTTATTATATATATATATACATAGCTTCTCTATTTTGTTCTTAATAATCATATTTTATTACAACTTGTGAAATTTTGTTTAGCTAAAATGGTACATATTTTTATTATTATTATTAAATTTTTAACCAAGGTAATAATGATTTATCTTTCTTAATTGAGAGAATCAATGTACTCAAAAAAAAAAAAAAAAAAAAAAAATTCAAAAATTAAAATTTTGAAAATTGAAACAAAATTGCTAAGGAAAAATATTTTTTTTTAATAAAATTTTTGTGTACCACTTCTTCTCTTTTATATGTAACTTAATGTTTTCTCTTTTATATTATCTTTTTTGATCCTATCAATTGATCATATATTATTTTCAATAAAAATACTAAAACTAATCTTATAAAGAAAATTATATTGTAATTAAAATTTTTATATATAGTTTTAGTTTGACCCTCCCCAAATTAAAAATTTTGGAACTGTCCTCTAAAGTTGACAGTGTCCATTTAACTGTGTATACTTGCTGAAATTGGGTTTGGTACGTTGAAAATTTCAAAACTGATCTAAAACTTGGGTTGGACTTGAACAAATCATGTGTTGGAAAATATGATCCGGTGTAAATGATATACCGGAGTATATTTGTAACTCATATGGATTCTTTTTACTTTAAAAATAAATAAAAATTTATTAAAAGATAAACTTCAATATAAAAAAAGGAGAGGGTAAACTGCCTTGGCTTCCCACAAATTTTCCCAAGTCAGTTTACCCTTGACGTACAGGTAAAACTTTTACTATAAAAATAATAATTACTGACCTTCAGAGAAAAACAATAATAATTACTGTGTTAAATTTTATATGATCATAACATGCGTGTGTATATATGTCTATATATATATATATATTAAAGGCAGTTTACGTACGATAAGGTAAAACTTTATTAGAAAAATAATACAGTAGTTACTAAATTTTATAGGTGAACTGCATTAAAGTTTATTAAACTTCTTCTTATTATTATTATTTTTTCACATTAAACTTCTTATTTTCTATTTGCATTTTGCACTAAATTTTGTTTATTTATTTATTTATTATTATTATTTTTGTTAAAAAACTCTATTCAACTATTCAAGGAAGATTTAAACATTTTAACTAATGAAGTTAGTTGAAAGGGAGTTGTTTGTACAATGAGTTTTCTCATATAATTTTTAGACAAAAATGTACATATACCTATTTTAATATACCCCATATATATATATATATATATATATATATATATATACCATTATAATATTATATATAATTTGTATCATAATATAACGTTCGAAAAAAAAATCTGTATCATAATATAATGGTACATATAATATGTACCATTAAATATTATTTATACAATATTTACATTTCCATCCAGCCCAGACCTATATAAATCTAAGTTTTTCCTTGAAATTTATCTGCTATATATATATATATATTTAGAATTATATTGTGCATTCATTTATTTGATTTTTATTGATTTTCATTTTATAGAGATTTGTTAAAGGGACACCGTGAGAAATAATGTCTAATTTTTTTATATTATTTATGCCTACATGTTTTTCTTTTTTTCTTTTTTTTAATATTTTAATATCATTTTTTTCTATAAAAAATCCATTCATTTAATATGAATTTGATAGTCTAGTAAGATGTTAACATATTTATAAAAAAAAATGTTAATTTTTTTTCGATAAATAAGTAATTCATTAAAAAAGAATGAAATTACAAGAAGGTCCCTCAGCCCAAACAAAACTGGGTATGGAAACAATAAATAAAAAGTCCACTATAGTGGCCCAAAGAAACCTACAAGGCAGTCTTAAACCGAGCTAGACCCAAAAGCCCAAATACAACATTCTGCATCCATAGCATTAACTACCTTCAACCACATTCTCGGGTGGGATGACTCAACATACCATAAAGAATCCACACTACTGGTTATGGTCGGGGAAGGTGTTGAGAAGTTGGGATCAGTGAAAATGGTGGAGGTGGTAGGGGTGGAGGATTTTGGGTGAGTTGAGTGGTTGCAAAATGGAAGAAGGGATTTGACAGGTCAGGCTCATAAAAAGAAGTTAGGAGATTCCAATCTGCTGCAATTTCTCTTGCAAAGGGGCATTTAACTTTCTTGACAGAGAATAGCTTCAGCCTGATTGCGTTGATCACTGAGTTCATTGCTTGGCCTGGAGGTAATGAGGTATTTCTAGACATTCTATTATTTCACTCATTCCAAATGTGATAAATATAGCTAGCCAATGTTAGTTTCCAAACCATAACTCTATTTCTCTTAAGTTTCTGTTTCTAATTAGAGGATGCCCAAATTAGGAAGCCTTTCCAAAATAAAAAATAAAAAATGTTAATTTTTTCCATATAATTTTTTCCATGAAATACGTAGAATTTCAAATAAGTCTAATGAGTATTTAAGTCAATTTCTACTTCAGTTCTCTCTCAACTAACATTCGTTTGTTAAGTCACTTCTTGAATAGTTGAGAGGTTTTTAAATAAAAAAAAAATTAAACAGGAGAATTTAATGCAAAATGCAAATTGAAAAGGTTGTTTAATGTAATTCAGTGTGCATGTGTATATATGTGTGTGTGTGTGTTTTGATCGTAGTAAATCTTGACATGATGCATAATTGATACGATTGTCCTGATCCAGTAGCTCCCACGTTGGTGTTGTATACACGCGCTTCGATATGTGTGATGGGGTTGAAAAAAATAGAAAGCAGTAGCATTCAAAATTAATGGGTTGTACTAGTGGGCAGTGGGAGAAGATGTCTCTCCAAAACAAGCGAGCATGGCAATGCATGTTTGACTACTTCTCCCAAACTCAGTAGTATGCCATGGCCTCACATGCTTCTAATTAAGTACGTCAACATTTATATTCAATGTAATGACGGTGACCACTGGTTTTTATACTCTTTTTCTAGAGGGACCTAGCGAGGGTCCTTTAGACAATTCCATTTCTCCAATATCCATCAGTACTCGTACCTTTGTAGTTTGTACACACATACTGTATATGATACATAATATATATATATATATATATATATATGCATCTGGGCTACATGCATGCCATGATAGCGACAACCGGTCCACTGGTGTATAGGTGAAATGGGACCATGTGTCCTAAGGCAGATGAAGCAAGGTAGGTGATCTATTTAAATCGAACTTTATGCAATTGGTATATAATTAAAAGGGTCGTTAAGAGATACTGTTGTAACTTGTAACAAAAAAATAAAAATAGTAATTAACATGACATTTAGAAAAATTAAGAATTGAATTCTTATTGGTGGTTAAAGGCTTTACATAAAAGAAAATGGTCTGTAAAAGAGATTGTAACATAAGAGCTGTCACATACTATAATAAATTGTCGTAATGGAAGAAGTAGGAGGTATATACATATATAGATAATGTTTCATTTCGGCTTGTTCTATCAAGATAAGTTATGTCCTGCGTACTAATGCGTCCCAATAAGAAGTTGACATCTCTTTTAAACTTAAAAAGATATTCCCTCCGTCTCAAAATAAGTATCTTACTTTCCTTTTTTGACTGTCCCAAAATAAATGTCATACTTCAAAATTCAATGCACTATTTTTTTAATATTCCTAACATATCCTTTGTCTTGAAATTATAAAAGTAATGAAAACTTCTAAACAAAGCTATTGTTGACCCCACAATTCAAATTTGAAAGATATTTGTATTGTACTCATAAATTACTACAAGGGCATATTAGGAAATTCATCTCATACTATTATAAAAAAAAAAAATCATAAAAAATACAACTCTTAAAAAGTTATTCCCCAAACACGACACTCTTTGTTGGACGGAGGGAGTACAAAACATGGGTCATACCATTTTTTAGCACTCTACTTTAGACTGGATTTCGATTTCATCTTTAGTAAGGATTGATTTATTTCTTTGAAACAGGTACGTTAAAACATTATATATGCCTGTCTAAATTTGAGGTAGATTTTGAAAAGGAAGAAATATAAATGTTTAGTTCAATTTTTTTTAACGATAATTTTCTATCTTCAAAAAATTAAAAATGTAGGAAAGATAATTTTTCATGAGTTGTTCGCTAGAAACAAAATTAAAAGAAGATATATTTAATATTAGGATTTGGAATGATTGGCTGCTGGAAATAAGGGAAAAAAAAGATGTATATGACAGATACACAGATGGTACCAAAAAGAAAAAAAATAATAGATATGTCGGAATTAATCCTAGAAAAATAAGCATAATCCGTATTTAAATTTTTTTAAGTTTTAAATAAGTGTCCACGTCTTATTAGTACATATTAGTGTGCAGGATAAAATTTATTCTGATGGAACATGACTGGAGTATTACGAAGGTAGAGTTAAAACAGAGAAATTTGTGGGGGTGGAGCGTGTCCGTCACGTTCCTATTTGAAGGGTGGAATTAACTAAAATTATGGGTGTGAAACTGAGAGACTATTATTACGTATAGGAGTATATTATTCTGAATTGGGTGCTTACTTTTAATTCCCAGAATAAACAGTGATAATTCCAAGGAAAAGAAGCTCCCCACCTCGCACGTAAAGGTAACACACATAACGAGACCCTTGTCTCCTCCTCAGTCCTCACTCTCGTCCTACTCTTCTCATTGATTTCTCTCTCATCGGCAGCTAGTCGTCATCTTAGGCAGGCCATGACCCACAAGCTATCTAGAGAAGTTTTTTTTAAAATTTTTTTTTCTTCTCTTCTCGGGCTAGAGAAGTTATTAAATGGGTTGTAAACTTATACAGATGAGAATATATATACATATCTTGCAATTAATTTTTTTGTGGAACTTGAAGGTGAAAAGTTTAAAGTTGAGCAATATATATGTTCACGATCAGTATATATTACAACCTCCAAGTAGTAGTTATGATATTGTTCTTAGACCTGCACGATGTTGAATCATTACATCCAAATGCAAGCAATAAGTTGAGTATATATACATGTTCATCAATATTAAGTAGTAGTAATTATAATATATATCTATTCTTATACATACATGCAAATTAGGTCTAGTCTTCACCAAGACAAGTAGTTGTAATTAGTTTCACCGGCCTTTTTGTTTGTCTTTATGGATTCCACTTTCACTTTATATATGGTCAGCTATATAAATATATTTTCTCTCTCTCTAGATATATATGTGTGTGTGTGTGTGTATACACCTTAATTTGAAGATTAGGTGGGTTGCTAGCTGAAGGAACGGGTATATATAACTTCATGATCAGGAGCTTGTGGAAGCAATAAGAGACGCAAGCAATCATGCACGTACCATCTACTATAAGTTATCTGAATTTAATCTTACGATGTTTTTACTTCTCGTCTAACATATATATCTATATATTTCAAACGTTTTACATAAGACCTTTAGATAATAAATATCGCATGACCATCATATATCATTGATCATGAATGTTAAGATGGTTTCGGTGATAGTTGTAGTCAGCCAAGTTACTCGTGATGTTAATACGTACATTCACATATTTGCAATGTCAATGTTTAATAAGACGTATGACAAAATTAACTCCTGGAGGCCACCCACACATGAGCTGTCCAGATCGATATTGCTCCAACTGCATGAGTCATTCAAATTAATCAAATACTAAAAAGACTAGTACTAATCCAGTATTATCCTTATTAATAATATCTAATTAAGCATGAAATTTAAACGTATTTTTAGCATTAAATTTTAAAACTGACACGCTTTGAGTTTGTTAGTTTCTAATTATCATTGAAGCCAAAACAGTATTGAATTTCTATTTGCTGTAGATTTAAAAGTTAATTTATACTTATTTGACAGTGATATCATATGCACAGAAATATATATATATATATATATAGCATAAATATGTATACTTATGTATATAAAGAGAGTTAACTTCTCAATTTTCCCGTGTGTTTATATGTATACATATATAGCAATATATATAACAGTAGTACACCCTCTCCCATCTTTATATTATTTTTTGATGTATTTAAGGCAAGGATACAGAATTAAGCAGATTTATTTGATGCAAATCCTCCTATCTATTTTCATGGAGATGATGATGAGTTTGCGTCTCTCTATATATTATATATGAGGATGCATAGTTGTGTAAAGAGTACTCCATTAATTTGCATAATTGCATTGCAACTGTATTATACGTGAAATAAATCAAGGAAATTTTTCAAAGTTAAAAAAGTTCCAAAATAAGTAACCAATGCTTGACAATCTTAGTTTCACCAGATGAATTTGGAGGTGTACGTGAATCTAGCTACTTGGCCGACCTGCGCCATATATAGGTATAACATGCGTTTGGAGAATTGCGAATGATGGGAATACCCTCCGTATATACCAATATAAATATATATATATATATATGTATGTATGTATATGCAACTATAGTGTTAGAAGTATTGAGAGAGGAATACATACAATATATTGTATATATATATGTAATAATGAATACAAGAGTTTAAGGGGATAGCTGGAAAAAAATTCCTCTCCCATTATTCTCTCATTGGATAGGTCCCGAGAGGTAACAAAAGTTGACTTGGCCATTCAGTTAAATTCATATTTACCAAAAGAAACATATTCATATTCCACTTTTCTCCAATTATACTACATTTACCCTTTTTCTTTTAAAGGAAATGAAAAGAAGGTCTTTGAATTCATTAATGCACTATCCCTAAAATTTATAATGTCATAACTACTATTTATACAACTTTAATATTTTTTTACCTTCTTTACTTTATTTACTCTTTTTTTTTTCCTTTCTATTTGTTTTTTTCCAAAGGCCCTCTCAAAGAAAATAATTTATTCCATACTAATAATTTAATTTTTGACGGTAAAAAAAAATATTTTATTTCATAATGACTTTCTTTTTTAATACAATTGAAAGGGATATATATTATTCAACAAAGTTAACTATTTTTCAGTCAAGAGATAACTTTCTTTTTTTGATATTTTTTTATGGGTCCTGTCAAAAGAAATAATTTATTAGATAAAAATAAATTTTTTTTTTTTTTTTGGGTCTTATCAAAAGAAATAATTTATTCAATTTAGATATATATATATATATATAACCGCTTCTTTTCATACTTTTTCTTTTTCTTTTTCTTTTGGGGATGTTGATAAAAAAATATAATTTCTTCAATAAATTTTTTTTTTTTTGGGGGTTTTTTTTTCATGTCAAAAATAGATAATTTTTTCAATGGTTCGTTACTTTTTATTTTTTTGTTCCGGTCAAAAGAGTCAATTTATTCAACATAATTTTTTATTTCTTGGCCCCGTAAAATTTTTTTTATTCAATTATTCAATTTATTTTTTGTTCTGTCAAAAGAGACTTAAAATAATAAAGATTAGAGATAAGGAGAAAAAATCTAAAAGTTAGTTTTGTCATTTAAAAAGTAATAATTTTTTACTTGAAAAGTTAGGGTTAAAATATATTATCATTTCATTTAAGATTGTAGTGCAAACGTTGAAAAGTGGAGTGCAGATATCGTCACCTTTTACCAAACTTCTAATATATATATATACAACTTCAATATACAATATATCTATTATACGAATACACTCTAGCCATCTATTTTTTGATGTAGGGGTATACTAACCCTAATAACCCATAATTATATAGTTTGTTATTCCTTGTAATTTTGTTTGAGTAACATGTTCTGTGTACATATTTAATTTTTGTTGAATTATTTTAAAGTGAAGTTATTTTACATTTTAATTTCAGTCAAAAGGTAAAGTTAAATTGTATAATAATATACTCTGTATAATATAATATTGTATAAAGTATAACGTATATAGTGGTATTCAAACATATGGTAAAACAAAAGTAAATTTCTTTTTTCATTTACTGACTTGATGATGACAAGGGTATGTTGAGAAGGTGGCGTTAATCACTACCGTTAGATACTCCCTTGTCGTCGTCCAGTGAGAGAGTAACTGGAGAGCATTTTTTTACCCCGTGTGAGTGTTGCCTAAGTAAACTATACATGGTAACTATGGGTAGGTGATGCGGCTGTTGCATGTACATGGAAAAATGTTAACCCTAGTATTATCTAACACCCCTTTCCTCAAAATTAAGGTAAGTTATCTAAAACGATCTTGAGTTTGAAAATTAGTTCTCGAAAGTGGCATGATGAAAGCGATTTGGTAAAAACATTTGTTATCTGATCGTGTTAAGTGATAAACCATAACTATAATACATATTATGAAGAATGTAATGACAAACAAAATGACAATCAATCTCAAAGTGTTTGGTGTTGATAAGCGCTGAATACTATATATTCAAGCGCCCTAAATTACATTAACAAAGTCCATTAATTGATTATTTTATGTAGATTAACTCCATTTGCATGTTTTTATGCATTTTCAGGTTAAAGTGCAAAAAGAAAGCAAAAATGATGCCTTGTGGAATTTTGAACAAAAAGGGTGCAATTTCTGAATTTCTGGCAGCAGTGATCTTGACTTTTGTCGCCATTTTCGACCTAGCAAACTCAAGAACTGGACTTCCATCATAACATGAAAGATTTAGATCTCTGAATCAACTTTCCAAATCTTTAAGCAGTTCATTATTCGGAGTTCAGAGCAGAGAGTTATGATCTTCTTAACAGAGGTGCGCAGAACTGCCTGGCAGCACTGAAGTACTGCCTTTCTCCCCATTTTCGACCAACCAGACTTGAGAATTGGGTCTTCATCAAAACATGAAGTTTTTAAAGCACTGAATCAGCTCTCCAAATCTTCAAACAGATCATCATTCGGAGTTTAGGGCATAAAGTTATAGTAGTTTTACCAAAGTAGGTCAGCGCTGAGCAAGAAGAGCATGTTGCACATTACACTAATTTAGAGTGCTCGAGACCACTTTTCGAGTGCTCGAAAATCAGGCAGATTGCACTCGGAAATGGCTCAATTTCAGCCACTTGCACATTGGTTTCCTCAATGCCATCTTCCTTCTTTATGAAGTGGTTAGAGGTGTTCCTTGGAGGAGAGAGAGGGTTTTGTTGGAGAATAAAAGGCTGCCAAAGGCCACACATTTGCTATCCTTGAATTTTGGCAAGATAAAAGGGAGAGAAGAGAGCAAGGAGGAGAGTGTTCTTGAGTGCTACAGTAGAGCTCGAAAATGAAGTGGTATTCTTCTTCTTCTTCTTCCATTTTTGTATCAATGGAGAGCTAAACCTCCATCTAGGGAGGTGATGAAGCCTCCTCTTTTGATCATGTTCTAGATTAGGCTATACTTTTGGGGACTATAATGTATAATGTGTGGAAGTTTCATAGCCTAAGAGCATATTCCTTCTTGTAATGAATTTTAATGTGTAAATGGTTGATGTAAGTTCATTGTCATATCTTTGATGATTCTTGGATCAATCTTATTGCTTTTATTTTCATAGTGACAATGAAAATATAGACTATGAATGTTTTTCAAGGCATGTTGATTTTAAAACTTGATATTCCATTGCTTAGGTACCTCATTTGATGGTTTATACTTGATTCCTACCTTCATGTGCTTCACCATTTGATTGAAAGCTTGATGGTCTTTTGCTTGAGATAGTGTATTTGATTCTACACCTTAGTTTAAGTAGTTCAACTATGGTAGCTTTTGATGGATCATTCTTGTTTTGATTAAGTGAACTTCTTGATGATTATTAAGCAACGGAGTTGCTTCATATTTCTTGACCATTGCATATATGTTATTTATCCCCAAATGTAGACCTAATCTAGCATGTACTTAGGGTGTAGTGTGGATTCATCTCCCTAGTCGTTTCTACTTGTATCTCACTTCTTCAATTTCATTGCAATTTATTGCTTTATGCACTTTTAATTTCCTAGCTTAAGTGACATCCAACAAAACCTCTATAAACCCTTCATCATTCTAAGAATGATTCTAGACATTTAGGTTGTATTAGACTAGCGCAGTCCCAGTGGTTCGACTAACCCGCCAATAGCCCTATTTTACAATGATTCGTGCTATTACGAAGGTTGATGTATAGTTGATCAACCGATCAATTTTTGGCGCCGTTGCCGGGGACTTGCAAACGGTTTAACAACCAAAGTTTAGGGTTAAATTTAGTTTGATTGTGCATATTGTGTCTTGTGAATATTCCTTGTATGTTTTGATCATCTTCGTGTTGTAAGATTCTAGGGACTCGAAGCTCGCCGTGGGATTGCTAGCAAATTGTAAGTCTAGAGGACCCCAGGTAAATCTCGTGACTTCTAGTTTCGAATTGTGAATATCGTGCATGTGTTAAATTTAGTTTTAGTTTAGTTGTGAAGCCCTTGTTGAGGCTCTTATCCTGTTTTAATTTCGTGTTCAAGCATCGGTCCTTGTCGTGGCTATTTATTTTCTATCTTGATAATTGAGGAGAAAGGGAACATCGTATGTGGAGTTGTGGTTGATGAATTGCTTTGTTGAGTATATGCTTTGTTGTTGATGTTCGGTCATAGGTCACTTTCCTTACCCACAATCGATTCTCCCATTGATATTAACTCTCTTGAAAGAACTCTTAGACGGAACCCTAGGGAACCTACTCTTACACGGGATCTTGAATCTGAATTTAATACAATGGGGGATAATATAGGAAATCCGGGGAATGAAAGGGCTGAAATTCCTAATATCGAGCCAATGACTCTTAGAGATCATTTCATCCCTACCACCTATGCCTCTCCATCTTGCATAGTGATGCCAAACATCGATGTAGCTCAATATGAGATCAAATCTAGTACCATCCAAATGCTTCCTTCTTTTCATGGTTTTGATAATGAAGATCCATATAAGTATCTCGATGAGTTCCTTGAAATCTGTTCGACCATCCGGTTGAGAGGATTTCCTGACAATGCACTTCATCTCCATCTTTTCCCATTCTCCCTAAAGGATAGGGCAAAATATTGGTTGAACTCCCTCGCTCCCAACTCTATTACTTCTTGGGCTCAATTGCAACAAGAATTTCTTAAGAAGTATTATCCGGTGAGTAAAACCAACCAAATGAGGCGTTCCATTCTAAGCTTTTCTCAAGTTGATGGAGAACAACTCCACGAGACTTGGGAAAGGCTACAAGATCTTCTTCGAAAATGTCCTCATCATTTGATCCCAAAATGGCAATTAGTGCAAGCTTTCTATGCTGGCTTGACCGAAACCCATAGATTCATGGTTGACTCTTCGTGTGGTGGGATGTTCATGTCCAAGAATGCGGATGAGGCTTGGACCTTACTTGAGAATTTGAGTGAAAATTCACTTCAACACAATTCTCGTAGGGCTCCGACCTCAACCACTCCAAACAACACCAACCCTTGTCAACCAAAATCAACAAGGGATGAATCATCTTAAGTGGATGCCATCGCTCATAAATTCTACCAATTGATGGCACCACATCTTTCTCATTCGTTGTCTCAAAATTCAGCAAGTTCAGTTTGTACTTCGTGTACTAGTCCATTCCATCTCTCGGAAGATTGCCCCACACCGGAGCAATTTCCCAATCCCAACCAAGAGTAAGCTAATGCCATGTTCTCGCGGCCCGGGAACAATCCATATTCCAACACCTACAATCCGGGTTGGCGAGATCATCCGAATTTCTCGTGGCGGCAACAAGCCCCACAAAATTCCCAATTCCAAAACCAAGGGCGGCAAAATCAGCCCTCTTCTCAATATCAAGGTAGACCTTTCCAAACCTCTTCAAGCTACTATCCTCCTTACAATCCAAATGTCTCCAATCAACCTCCTGTGTGTCCGACTGACGAGATAGTAGCTGCAAACAAGCAAATGATGGAATCATTAAATAAGCAAATAATGGATGCCAACAAGCAACTCTTGACATCCTTGCAGCCTACTCTCCAAATGGTTCACTCTCATACTCAATCCATAACTAATCTCGAAAATTAAGTGGGCCAAATAGCTAACTCGGTGAATCAATTGCTTCAAAAGGACAAGGGTAAGCTTCCCTCTCAACCTTTTGAAAATCCTAGAGGAATGCATGTGATTTACGAAACCCCTCCTCCGAGTGGGCCGACTCATGAACAAGTTCAAGCTATCACCACCCTTCGGAGTGGTAGAGTGGTTGACAACAAAGTCGATGGAGACAAAAGTGAGGAAGTTTCTCCTTTGAAAGATCCGAATCCAAGCTCTTCTAATCCAAATTCTTGTCCAAATACCATTCACGAAACCCCCACACATGTCACCCCAAATGTGGAAACTACTTATGAGCCAAAAGCTCCGTTTCCTCAACGTCTTCAAGCGTCGACACATTTTGGGAACAAGAATTGTAAAATTCAAGACATGTGGGAAGTTTTCAAGCAAGTGAAGATTAACTTGCCCCTCTTGGATGCTATCAAGCAAATCCCTCCCTATGCAAAATTTCTCAAAGATTTGTGCACTCAAAAGCGCACTTCTAAAAATCATTTGCCAAAAAAAGTGAGGTTGACTGAAAATGTTAGTGCGATCATTCAGCACAACACTCCTCCGAAGTATAAGGATCCGGGTGCCCCCACAATCTCTTGCGTCATTGGTGACAGCAAAATCGAGAGGGCCCTCCTTGACTTAGGAGCTAGTGTGAATTTAATTCCATATTCAGTCTACCTACAACTTGGTTTGGGAGATCTTAAGCCAACTTCCGTGGTTTTGCAACTTGCCGATAGATCGGTCAAGCATCCACGAGGTATTCTCGAGGACGTTATCATCAAAGTGGACAAATTCTACTTCCCGGTAGATTTTGTGGTTCTTGATACGGAACCGGTCCATGACCCAAAAAAGCACATTCCCGTGATTTTTGGTAGGCCATTTTTAGCCACTGCTAATGCATCAATTAATTGCCGAACCGGGGTGATGGACATTGCTTTTGGAAACATGTAAGTCAAACTCCACATCTTTCATGCAACTCAACATCCCTCCAATGAGGATGATTGTTTTTTTGTGGATGTCATTGATGAAGTGGTTGAAGAATCTCTCCCCTTCATTCTAAGCAAAGATCCTCTTGAAACTTTGCATGTCCCATTTTGACTTCTCAAACTTTGATGTTGATCAAGCCATTCAAGAAGTCAATTCCTTGCTTGATATTAGTGCTATCATGGATATACCTCCTTGGAAAATTCCAAAAGAACCAATTCCCCAACTTTTCACCACTCCTCCGGTCCCATCATTGTTATCTCCGCCACAACTTGAGCTTAAGCCGCTCCCGGCCCATCTCAAGTATGTGTTCCTTGGTCCAAAGCGAACCCTTCCGGTCATTATTGCCTCGGACCTTCAAAAAGACCAAGAGACCAACCTTTTAGCGGTGCTCCAAGAGCATAAAGAAGCTATTGGTTGGACAGTGGCAGATTTGAAAGGAATTGACCCCTCCATTTGTATACACCGCATTCATATGGAGGATGACGCAAAGCCTACTAGAGAGGTCCAGCGCCGGTTAAATCCAAATGTGAAGGAAGTGGTTATGAAAGAGGTGATCAAATTGCTAGATGCGGGAATCATCTATCCTATCTCTGATAGCAAGTGGGTGAGCCCCACACAAGTTATCCCCAAGAAATCCGGTCTCACCGTTGTTGAAAATTCAGCGGGTGAGCTCGTGCCACAACGAACCACCACCGGGTGGCGTGTGTGCATTGACTATCGGAAACTCAATTCATTAACTAGGAAGGATCATTTCCCACTCCCATTTGTTGATCAAATCCTAGAAAGGTTAGCCGGCCAAAGCTTCTATTGTTTTCTTGATGGTTATTCCGGCTATAACCAAGTGGCAATCGCCCCCCAAGATCAAGAGAAAACAACATTCACATGTCCCTTTGGTACTTTTGCCTATCGACGCATGCCTTTTGGTCTATGCAATGCACCGGCAACGTTCCAAAGGTGCATGATGTCCATATTCTCCGATATGGTTGAAAAGTTCTTGGAAGTTTTCATGGACGATTTTTCCGTATTTGGCTCCTCCTTTGACTCGTGTCTCAAAAATTTATCTCTTGTGCTCCAAAGATGTAAAGAGACGAATCTCATTCTAAGTTGGGAGAAAAGCCACTTCATGGTCCAAGAAGGCATTGTTTTAGGACATGTCATTTCTAAGCGGGGAATCGAGGTAGACAAGGCAAAAGTTGAGTTAATCTCTAATCTTCCTCCTCCGAATTCCGTCCGTCAAATCCGTTCTTTTCTTGGCCATGCCGGATTCTATCGTCGCTTCATTAAAGATTTTAGCAAAATCTCACGGCCCTTGTGTAATCTCTTAGCCAAGGATGTTCCGTTCAATTTTGATGACGCTTGCATGGAAGCTTTCATCAAACTTCGCATTCTCCTCTCATCCGCCCCAATCATGAAACCCCCTAATTGGTCTCTTCCCTTTGAGATCATGTGTGATGCATCCGACTATGCATTAGGGGCGGTTTTGGGCCAACGTGTGGATAAACTTCCGCATGTCATTTATTATGCTAGCAAAACTCTCTGCGATGCCCAATTGAACTACACCACCACTGAAAAAGAATTGCTAGCTGTGGTGTACGCCTTGGATAAATTTCGCTCTTATCTTCTTGGCTCCAAGGTCATCGTCTTCTCAGATCATGCCGCTCTTAGGCATTTGTTAGCGAAAAAAGAGACAAAACCCCGTTTAATTCGATGGATCCTCTTACTTCAAGAGTTTGACATTGACATCCGGGACAAAAAAGGGACCGACAATATTGTCGTCGACCATCTCTCTTGCTTACTTATTGAGAAATCTTCAGAATTCGCAGCCATCCGTGATTCCTTTCCGGATGAGCAACTTCTTCAAGTTTCACATTCTACTCTTCCATGGTTTGCGGATATTGTCAATTATCTTGCGGTTGGCAAAATTCCAGCCCATTGGTCCAAACAAGATAGGGACCGGTTTTTCTCCCAAGTGAAGCATTTCTTTTGGGAAGATCCGGAACTATTCAAGTATTGCCCGGACCAAATCATCCGGCGATGCATTCCTGAAACCGAGGCCATAAGCATTCTAAATTTTTGCCATACTCTTGCTTGTGGAGGCCATTTCAGTGCCAAAAAGACCGCTAACAAAGTCCTTCAAAGCGGATTCTTTTGGCCTACCTTGTTTCGGGATGCATACAATTTTTGCAAATCGTGTGAACGATGTCAAAAACTTGGATCCATGTCCCGAAGAGACATGATGCCTCTCACCAACATTTTAATTATTGAAATTTTTGATGTGTGGGGGATTGACTTCATGGGACCATTTCCATCTTCTTATGGCTATGAGTACATCCTTGTAGCGGTGGATTATGTGTTTAAATGGGTTGAAGCCGAGGCTACCAAAACCGATGATCATAAAGTCGTGATCCATTTCATTCAGTCTCACATCTTTAGTCGTTTTGGTACGCCCCGAGCAATCATTAGTGATGGCGGATCTCATTTCCGAAATCGTTATCTAAAATCCGTCCTTGCTAGGTATTCCGTCATTCATAAGGTTGCTACTCCTTACCACCCTCAAACGAGTGGTCAAGTAGAGATTTCTAACCGGGAGATTAAGCACATTTTGGAAAAAACGGTTAGACCGGACCGCAAAGATTGGTCAGTAAGGCTAAACGATGCGCTTTGGGCTTACCGGACAGCTTATAAGACACCCATTGGCATGTCACCATATCGACTTGTCTTTGGCAAAGCATGTCATCTCCCGGTAGAATTAGAGCACCGTGCTTATTGGGCCATAAAAAGGTTCAATTTTGATCTCAAACAAGCCAGCTTTAATCGTGCGTTGCAATTAAATGAACTTGAGGAATTGCGTAATGACGCGTATGAAAGAGCAAAAATTTACAAGGCAAAGACTAAAGCTTTTCATGACAAACAAATCGTCAAGAAGTCTTTTGCCCCGGGACAAAAGGTCTGGCTTTTCAATTCCCGCTTGAAACTCTTTCCCGATAAACTCCGGTCAAGATGGGATGGTCCATACATTGTCACTACCGTCTTTCCTCATGGAGCAATCGAACTTCATGATCCTGCAAGTGGATCACTCTTCAAGGTAAATGGCCAAAGGCTTAAGCCTTGCATTGACGGCACAATCCTAACCCGAAAAGTTGAGGAAGTCCTCTTGACGGATCCAATTTATGAGGATTAGTGCCTGCTCTAGCTTTGTCTAGCTATCGACATTAAATTTAGCAAAGCAAGGGAAGCAATTCTTTCAATTTCCATCGCTTCCTAGCAATTTCATCGGATCTTGGGAATGCTACTCATGTGCATAATATCTCATTTGTAATACATTCCTGAAAATTTTCGCAAAATCATCCATGCATTGAAATTCTTGCACTGTTTAAAATTTTTCCATGCATTTGCAATGTTTGAAAATTTTTTAAAATTCCCCGTGCATTGTCCCATGCAAAATTTCAATTTTTTTCCATGCATGCAAAGCTTCAAAAATCCATCCATGCATTAGATTGGAATAATGTGCCAAGTTTCAAATTTTCCATGCATGGCTTGAATTTAGGACTGACATGCAAATTTTCAAAAATTCTCTATGCTTGAAATATTCATTTTTGAGAATTCCATCCATTTTGCATCATGTTGCAATGTATCAAGGCTTGGAAAGTTTTCCATTGCTTGAAAAAAAAAAAAAATAATAATAATAATAATAATAATAATAATAATAATAATAATAAGTATTATTATTTTACGCCAACTTACTATTATTATTATTGTTCATAATAATAATAATAACGCCAATTTTTAAGGTTACAGTTCACAGTTTTCTTGCATGCATTGCTTTCATGCATCATGATACCTGCATTCAGCGCTCAGTGTATGCATTGCCTTCATGCATGCATGCAACTTCCATGTAGCAATTCTTGCATGCCTTAACCCCTTGCATGCATCGGACTTAATGTTACATGGCATGCCACTGTCGTCATTTGCTCACTGGCATGCTCACTGTCCCTCCATGGTTCAATGGTTTCAAGAACCAGCTTCATCCTCCTACCCAAGCCCCGATTGCTCAAGCTCACAACCTCTTTTAAACCACAGCATTCTGAGCCTACTGACCCACTTTCGAGCACTCAAACTCCAATTTGGAGTGCTCGAACCACCTTGCATTCTTCCTCGACCTCTCTGGCTTCATTTCGAGCAATCTAAGCTCCAATTTGGAGTGCTCGTAGTCCATGCATTAAACCATTGCACCTACTGCTCTCAATTCGAGCACTCGCTATACCATTTAGAGTGCTCGACATTGCTTGCACCAAGCACCCACCTCTCTGCTCTCAGTTCGAGCACTCGCCGAGCCTATTTAGAGTGCTCGAACTCCACCTTCTTTCTCTCTCAATAGCCAATCCCACACCTCATGCGTGCCATCTCTCGGCCACCCCTCACCTATCCACCATGCATGCCTCCACAACCCTTCCCATGCAACCACCTGCCGAGTGCTCGAGCACTCTCCAGCAACACCAACCAGCCAACCTTCCCACTCTCAAGCTTTCGGTTTCCCCCTTCTCCCCACCAATTCCAACCAAACCATCCTCATCTCTCTCATCCAACCATCCCAACAACCTCTCCTTCACCACCCAAGACATCCATGCATGCATGCATGCAAACCCACGCAGCTCTCCCCACCATATGAATGTAATTTGCTACTTGCATGTCCTCCACATTGATACTTCCATCAGACGACTACATCAGCAAAGTGAAGCGAGCATTTTTGAATAAAGTATCATCTCATCACCACTCTCCACTAACTCATCACCACTCTCCACCATGCCCCTCAACCCCACACCACCAACCCCATCCATGCAAACCATAACCCACCTCCTCACCAACCCACCATCCACCACCCTCACTCTCGGCAACTCAACCCAACAAACCTCAGCTCACACTCCAACCACCCTCCTCTTCACTCCACCTCCCTCATCTCTCTTTCTCTCCCAACCCATTCCCAAGACATGCATGCATGCATGCAACTTCACCATCAAACCACCACCAACCTCACCACCCTCATACCCACTTCACCCCTCACATGCATGCCCCCAACACCCAACCAACCCCCACTTCACTCACACACCACACCAATCCTCTCCACCAACCTTCAACCAACCAAACACACCCCATCTCCAAACCCACTTCTTTCAACCTCACCTACTGCTCCTATTTCGAGCACTCGAAGCCCAAGCTTCGAGTGCTCGACCTCTTCCTGCCCTTGGCCTGAGCCCTCTGTCCTTATTTCGAGTGCTCGAAGGGCCTCTTCGAGCACTCGAACCTAACCAACCCCTCACTCCTTTTAACCCCCAGCCCTCCTCTAATTCACTCCACCCCCAACAATCCCCACCCTTCCCTCCCCCTCTCGGCTCATCTCTCTCTCTCCCTTCACCCACAACAACTCACCCAAACCTCACCTCTCTCTCTCTCTCTCAACCCTCACCACCTCCATCAACCATCACCACCTTTCCTCTCTCATCCATCCTCTCGGCAGCCACCCCCTCTCTGCAACCTCCCATCACCTCCCCCCACAACCACCACCTTTCTCTCCCCTATGCAATTCACCCTACTCACCCACCTACCCTCATCCACAACCACCACCCCATCATCTCCCCTCCCTCTTCCTACCATTCTTCTTACTCTAGGATAGAGTGCAATTCAGGTCAGTCTCTTCTACCTTTGTTTTTCCTGCCTTTGTTCATTCATGATGATTTTACAAGGAGGATGGGCTTGCAATGTTGGTGTTTTGTTGTGTTGATGGTTTGTTGATACTAGCTCTATGCTAGAGCTTCGTTGCTTGTCAAAATTTTTGGGTTTGCTTCATCCACCCCACTCATTTTCACCCTCTCATTTTTGTGGTGCACGCCAGGTGTTCGCTGAAATTCCTCAACCAAGTCCACCTCTCTAAATGTCTCGTGCCGGTCCTTCTCGCCCTCCTTGACCCTCTTCGGGTGCCCGTGCTGTCAATCGTGAGTGACCACGTGATCCTTGGGATCGCAAACAACTCAACTACGAACTCTCATTTCCACTCACGGATGCCTTTGACATTCGACCCACTACTTCGTAGGCTGTCGCCGAATTGACTAACCGGCGTCTGCAGCACATTTGCGCACCCCTTGCCAGGGTTGCCTACCCCCGTGTAGTGCGCCTCTTCTACCAGAATCTCCAATGCCCTGAAGAGCCACCCATTTCTCTCACTACATCCATTGATGGCACCACCTATGCTTTCACTATGACTGACATCATTCAGGTTTCTGGTTGCCCCATTGAGTTCCCCGATGACATTGTCAATCGTGAGAATCTCCCTTTATATGAGGAGCTGGATACATTAACTGTGGAGCAGATTGCCGCTGCCATTTGCACTGTTGACGATCCTACTAGGCCCCGGTCTTTTATCCGCAAAACCAATCTTCCGGAACGCCTGTGGTTCATTGACACTGTCTTCAATCACAATGTCTGCCCTTTGGTGCATAGCACCGAGCGTCGGGGCCTCCTTTTGCAAGCCTTATATGCCATGGACCAAGGCCAATGGTTCTCCATCCCAGAGCTCATTTGGACCACATTTATGAAGTTTTGGCATGATGCTCATAATGCACGGGTTCCGCGAGTTGAAAATCGGAAATTGCCTTTGCCGTTTTTCATCACTCGGCTCCTTCAGCACAAGGGTTTCATTGTTCCTCCCCATGAACCAAAAGGCGAAAAGATTAAAATTTTTACCCAGCACCAGTGGATCAATGTTCTTAGCCATTCTAGTACCCCTCAGCCTGCTGCCCCCCTGTTCATCCACGCTCCACCTCCTCCTCCTTCTGAGGATGCTTCCACCGCAGCAGCCGCTGCAAGGGTAGAGCCTCTGGTCGACTCTCACCAGGACCAGGCTTTCATCCGGGCTAGCTTTGCAGGTATTCATGAGCGACTGGATCGTTTTGAGAATTCTTTGTCCGCGTACACTCGGACTCTGTGTGAGACTTCTTCACTTGCTGAAGAAGATCGTTGTCTTGCTGCTGAAGACCGTCGTGTCGCCACTAAGGAACGTCGTTTGGCCTCCGCTGAACGGCGTAAGACTTAATCTCTCCTCCATTCCATCCTCGCCCGTTTACCCTCTGGACCGTAGCTTGTTGCGAGTGTTGGACCTTATCTTTTTGTTTCATATGTACCTATTTCTCTTGTATCTTTTGTTTTCCTTTTGAACTGTAAGAATTTGCTATGTATAGGTTGCTCTAGTAGACATGATTCCTGTACAGCTCTTTTTGTAATCATGTAAACTCTTTTTGCAATGCAAATTCTTTCTGTTCTGTTAACTTTCGGTACATTCTTTTTCTATATTTATGCTTGTGCTATTAATGCTGTTTGTGGTTGTTTCTTTTTGTTCTTCATGATGCTCTCCAGGTTGCGCAGTCCAATTCAAGTTTGGGGGTTTTTGTATCAAGATGCCGTTTCCTCCCCCTGGGTATTGTTGGTCCTTTTTATACTCTTTTTCATTTTTGTCTCTAGCTTACATCCATGTCCCACATTGAGGACACTGTGTAGTTTAAGTTTGGGGGTGCATCAAAGCATTCTTGGCATAGTTTTGGTATCATATTTTTGTAAAGCAATGATAGTGTAACTTGGAACTTGTCGGAGACAAAGCATATGTTTAATACCTTGTGTATAGAAGCAATTGAGAAATTTTTGAAAATAAAGAAATTTGAATTTGATGTGATCATGCAAATACAATGTAGTCTGTATAAATGCCTCAATTAGATTCTTGCTGGATTTACACTCTTATAAGCTTCACAATGCACATATGCACATTGGAAACTTAACTGTGAGGCATGCAACTTGATTGACCTTGACCTTGGCCTAGTTAATCTGATTTGATGAACCTAATATATGGATACCTTTGGCATGTTTCTATTAAAAAAAAAAAAAAAAAATTTGACCAGTTGACGTTCGTAGCCTTTCCAACTCAAGCTATTAAGCCCTAGGAGTGTCTCTACACTTAGCACCCTAAAGCCGTCTGGTTTGGGAGTTGTTGGCCTAACGCTTGCTACAAGGGTTGGTTAGAAAGCTTAAGGGACTTGAACATTGCACTGTCATTCAAAAAAAAATTGTAATAAACATGGTTCGTTGGAGTTCGTAGCCTTTCCAACTTGAGCTATTAAGCCCTAGGAGTGTCTCTACACTTAACACCCTAAAGCCATCTGGTTTGGGAGCTGTTGGCCTAACGCTTGCTACATAGGTTGGTTAGAAAGCTTAAGGGACTTCAGCATTGCACAACCATTCTATGTTTCGCTTATGAGTTGCAATAAATTGTCAACAAGCAACAAAAGTTGTCTTGTAAATAAAATCATGCCTTAGAGACCTCATTTAAAGGAGAATTCAATGATTTGAAAACTTGTGCTGTGGAATTGGAAAAGAAAGTAAAAGCCGCATGTTGAGAATCCAATTCACTTTAACTGGAGTTTGAGTTATTTCCATTTAAGAGATGACAATTAAATTATTTATATGGACTATGATGTTGATGCATGCATGTTGAAATGGTTTTTCCCAATTTTTGTATCAATGCTTCATATATGCAAGGTAGTCTTCCCAATGATCCCGTCTCCAGCTCTTTATCTGTTTCAAGTTGTATTTGAGCTATGTTTATGTTTATCTTTGCCATGGTGAATATTTTTGTAATAGCATTCCCATGTTTTCATTCCATTGAGCTTTGCATTTTGGTTTTGCTAAGGGACTAGCAAAATGTAAGTTTGGGGGTGTGATAAGCGCTGAATACTGTATATTCAAGCGCCCTAAATTACATTAACAAAGTCCATTAATTGATTATTTTATGTAGATTAACTCTATTTGCATGTTTTTATGCATTTTCAGGTTAAAATGCAAAAAAGAAGCAAAAATGATGCCTTGTGGAATTTTGAACAAAAAGGGTGCCATTTCTGAATTTCTGGAAGCAGTGATCCTGACTTTTGTCACCATTTTCGACTTAGTAAACTCAAGAACTGGACTTCCATCATAACATGAAAGATTTAGATCTCTTAATCAGCTTTCCAAATCTTCAAGCGGTTTATCATTCGGAGTTCGGAGCAGAGAGTTATGATCTTCTTAACAGAGGTGCGCAGAACTGCCTGGCAGCACTGAAGTACTGCCTTTCTCCCCATTTTCGACCAACCAGACTTAAGAATTGGGTCTTCATCAAAACATGAAGTTTTTAAAGCACTGAATCAGCTCTCCAAATCTTCAAACAGATCATCATTCGGAGTTCAGGGAACAAAGTTATAGTAGTTTTACCAAAGTAGGTCAGCGCTGAGCAAGAAGAGCATGTTGCACATTACACTAATTTAGAGTGCTCGAGACCACTTTTCGAGTGCTCGAAAATCAGGCAGATTGCACTCGGAAATGGCTCAATTTCAGCCACTTGCACATTGGTTTCCTCAATGCCATCTTCCTTCTTTATGAAGTGGTTGGAGGTGTTCCTTGGAGGAGAAAGAGGGTTTTGTTGGAGAATAAAAGGCTACCAAAGGCCACACATTTGCTATCCTTGAATTTTGGCAAGATAGAGGGGAGAGAAGAGAGCAAGGAGGAGAGTGTTCTTGAGTGCTACAGTAGAGCTCGAAAATGTAGTGGTATTCTTCTTCTTTTTCTTCCATTTTTGTATCAATGGAGAGCTAAACCTCCATCTAGGGAGGTGATGAAGCCTCCTCTTTTGATCATGTTCTAGATTAGGCTATACTTTTGGGGACTATAATGTATAATGTATGGAAGTTTTATAGTCTAAGAGCATATTCCTTCTTGTAATGAATTTTAATGTGTAAATGGTTGATGTAAGTTCATTGTCATATCTTTGATGATTCTTAGATCAATCTTATTACTTTTATTTTCATAGTGACAATGAAAATATAGACTATGAATGTTTTTCAAGGCATGTTGATTTTGAAACTTGATATTCCATTGCTTAGGTACCTCCTTTGATGGTTTATACTTGATTCCTACCTTCATGTGCTTCACCATTTGATTGAAAGCTTGATGGTCTTTTGCTTGAGATAGCGTATTTGATTCTACACCTTAATTTAAGTAGTTCAACTATGGTAGCTTTTGATGGATCATTCTTGTTTTGATTAAGTGAACTTCTTGATGATTATTAAGCAACGGAGTTGCTTCATATTTCTTGACCATTGCATATATGTTATTTATCCCCAAATGTAGACCTAATCTAGCATGTACTTAGGGTGTAGTGTGGATTCATCTCCCTAGTCGTTTCTACTTGTATCTCACTTCTTCAATTTCATTGCAATTTATTGCTTTATGCACTTTTAATTTCCTAGCTTAAGTGACATCCAACAAAACCTCTATAAACCCTTCATCATTCTAAGAATGATTCTAGACATTTAGGTTGTATTAGACTAGCGCAGTCCCAGTGGTTCGACTAACCCGACCAATAGCCCTATTTTACAATGATTCGTGCTATTGCGAAGGTTGATGTATAGTTGATCAACCGATCAGGTGTGCAATGCATCGTTGCAATATGAATTGCACTTTTATTATCACAGTAAATAAGAGCAGCGGTAAATGAAGAAACTCCCATATCTTGAAAAAACAAACGTAACCATAGTAACTCAGAATTTGAATTTGCAAGTGCCCTGTATTTGGCTTCTATGTTGGATCGAGCAAAAATAGTCTGTTTCTTACTATGCCAAAAGATAAGTGAGTTTCCAAGAAAGATGCAAAAACCTGTAGTAGAACGAAGATTTGTTAGGTTGGCCTACCCAGTCAGCATGCATGAAGTACAAGAGGTGACTGATGAGAAAAATGGAGTCGTCCATGAAACATAGTTCCCTTGAGACATCGAAGGATAAGAAAAACAACCTCAAAATGAGAATATCTCGATGAACCATAAACTTAATAACGATATGAATGGCATGAGAAATATTTGGGCTGTAAACAGTAAGATATACTATACTACCAACCAATTGCCTATATAGAGTGTCATCACAAAGAGGTTTACCATCATGAGGAATAAGTCTTATGTTGGGCTCGAGTGGTGTGTCTGTAACATTGTTGTCAGTTATACATGATTTCGAAAGAAGATCTTAGTTATACTTTGTTTAAGTGAGATAATAGCCATCTGTAGGTTTATTGATCTCGAGACCCAGAAAATAACTATGTGGTTCAAGATCCTTCATCTCAAATTGTTGACTAAAAAACTGCTTAAGTTATTGATACCTTGTAAATTATCCCTGGTGATAATCATATCATCAAGATAAAGTAATAAGAGAATGACACCATTGGTTTGATAAATAATGCTGAATCATATGAGCAAACAAAATAGCCAAGAAGGGATATGGTTTGAGCTGAATTTGGTAAACAAATTCGAGGTGCCTGTTTGAGATCATATAGAGCACGTCTGAACAGGGATGGCAACGGGGGCGGGTTTGGGTGGGTGTACCCTCCCCCGCCCCCACAACTGTTTAAAAATTTCGTCCTCGTCCCTGCCCAAAATAGCAAAAACGGGGGAACTTTTCACCCCATCCCCGCTTCCCGTTTAACGTTTTTACCCCCGCTGGTACCTGCCCCGCCTCGCTCTCTTTCATTCTAATCAAATTCATTTGTTACTTTAATATTGTTATATATTGTACTTAATATATATACTGAGAAATATATATACTAATGAAATAAGGATACTTAAGTAATTTTCCTATCTAAATGGGGCGGGGCGGGGCGGGGCGGGGTGGGGGGACCTCCACCCGCCCCGTCACTAAACCCGTGCGGGTTTTTATTACATCAAACCATCCTCGCCTAAATAAGCTAAACGGTCCCCCAAAACTGTTAAAAACGAGTCGGAGCGGAGCGAGGCAAGTCAAATTGTCATCCCTACGTCTAAGTCGACACTCCTTATTGGGTTATTGGGAGGATGGTGGTAACCTGGAGAAGGTTGCATGTAAACTTCCTCGAGTAAATCACCATTAAGAAAGGCATTCTTAACATCTGCCTAAAAAGGTCCACAATGTTGAGAAACAACCACAACAACAAGAGTGTGAATAGAATGACGGTGTACAACATGATCAAATTAATGTCTCCCCAAAGTCAATATCATATTTCTGTGTGAACCCTCCATCAGCAAGTTAAGCCTTGTACCGCTCAACAATCTATTTGAACGAGTCTTGATCTTGTATACCCATTTATTTCATTTAATAGACTTTATAGAATGTAAATCATCCAGATCACATGTCTGAGTTTTGATCAGTGCATCTAAGTCCTCTTTCATTGCTTGTTGCCAAAAGGGGTTAAAAGATACCTCACGAAAAATGTGAGGTTCATGTAAGGTTGTAAGGACATGATAGCCATGGAAAACACTAGCGCGCTAAGATGTGCAGATGGATCTCTTACCCAAGTGGAACGACGAATATTCGAATAGTTGTGTTGTCAGGAGCTTTGGATTGGTCAAATGAATGGGACTCAACCAACGTTATTTTTATAATACAATTTCAATTACTTCGTGACTACAACACATTTAATTCGAGAATGTTACACTTATTTATTATAAATGTAATGAGTATTGCAATGTCGAATTAATGAGTGTTGAAGTCTCAAAGTGACGAGTGTTGCATTTTTTAATACAATATTGTTTTGATGTACAATAAAATATAATAAGAAAAGTTGTATTAAAATGATTCAGGTCCACTTATATTAAGCATTATATAAGTGTATGAAACAAGGTTTCTTAGGATTTGGTCTATAGACAGAAGATTCATAGGGTTCTCAGTTTTCCCAATCTAGAATTATCCATCCTATATGTTAATCTTAAACATTTGCATTTGGAATCTATCTTGCTATAAGGAAAGACAATTTGTGGGTGGTTTGGGTTCAGAGATACCTGATTAAAGCCCAGAGTTTTTGGACTTTTAAGTTTACATGCATCATTGAGTTCTGGCATTTGGTGAAGGCTGCTGAGATTAAAAGGTATGTTAAGAGGTCTTATAAAACATATAATTGATGCAGACATACAATGATTTTGTTTGACTATTAAATGCCAAATGGCCCAACATTAACTAAACCTATCTCACTGAGTTGGAAATTATTCAACTCAGTAGATATGCCTCAATTGTTAGCCTAATTTCTAATTCTTCTTCATCTCACTCACCCAATACCTTTCCTACAAAGCCAAAACTTCACCACATAATCACAAGAATCTGATACTTTTTTTACGAATTTCATCTCCATCAAATGGTTTCTCCCTATCTCACACCATTAATTAATTAAATTATTTTCTCCACATTATCCCCATCTATCCCTGGCATCATCTAACCTGGTTCAAACACCATATCCCTAAGTATGCATGGTTTCATTTTTTTGCTAGCACTGAAAAAGAAACTGAATATCCATGACTCAAAGCCAATGCTCAACAAGAACTACACCTATGCCTGCTATCTCTGCTTAGTTAGGGATGAATATCTTGATTACTTGTTCTTCAGGTGTAAATTCTCTACTATAATTTGGAATTTCATTTAGAATGTTGTAGGATTTTACATTTTATGATATAACTTTACTGCATTGATTGCTTGGTGCTAAAACCATTGACGTAACAAACAGTTCTCCTTCACAGGTTGCTGCTCTCCTTAGTTATTTACTTTATTCGGCTAGCTAGAAAGAAATTATAGAGTTTTCAGGAACAACTTCTCATCTCCATGCCACATCATTGCCCTGGTAAAAAATTCAATCAGAAGTAGGCTATCATCCATCAAATTATAATAAAGGACATACCTCAGGAAGATGAAATCAGTGGAAGACCTACAAGACAGACCTCTATCTTCAGGGCTGCTCAATTAGTGGTGGTCAGACATCCAAATGATTTGTGCTTTGTTACTAGATGGTATACTCCCCACTGAGTTTCATTCACATAATGCGGAATGATTTTGGTTTCATATTTGTTTGATATTCTTTTCACTCTTGATTTTTTTGTACATCTTTTGAGATAGATGTTTGACTATATAGGTTTTTATTTCCTCTTTATAGTCTAACCCATCTTTGATTGCTCCCGTGGTTCCTATATTTGGAACTTCTTGGAAAAAATTTTCCTTTCATATATCCAAGTTTGCCAATTAAGTAAATAAAAAAACAATTAAAATTTCAATTTCTGATAAAAGTAACAACAAAATAAAATAACAAAATTCAGATCCATGAATAACATTCAAAAGAATGGTACGTACAAACAAATTTAATGAATGAGTGATAGGAATGCAAACGAGCGGAGCTGAATAACGTCCTATTTTTGGTCAGCTTCGATCTCCATGCAATAGGAGTGTTTAAGTTCAGTTCTAGCTTTCACCCACCTTAATGTTTGAGCGTGGGTTGACAAAGTTCACGGCAATTCAAACTCAAGCTCGGCTCAAAACTTATTTACCGAAGCACTCGATCATTACAACAAAGCAGGCTTTTAGTTATGAAAAATTTCGTAGCAAAAGGTGATTTGTGACGAAAGTATTTCATGGCACGAGTCGTAGCAATATATAGCGTCGGGATATTGTAATGCTATGAAAATATATTTTTCATCACAAACAACCTTTTGTAGAGTTATTTGTGACAAAAAAATATATTTGCGTAGTAAATAAATGGTTATTTGTGATGAAAAATATATTTTCTTAGCATTATACTATCCCCGACACCATAAATTGCTACGACCCGTGCCGCGAAATACTTTCATCACAAATGACCTTTTGGTACGAAATTGGTATATTTTGTTACGAAATTTTTCATAGCTAAAAGACTGTTTTGTTATAGTGTTACCTGGAAGAAATATTCATCGATGAATATAGAGATTGAGAAAGAGTGTTAGAAATGTGAAAACTAGGGTTAACTGGTTAAGGGTGGATATAGGGTGAAGAGTCCATTAAAAAGTTTATATGATAGACTTAAAAAATTAGGTTTGGGCTATTATATTGTTTAGATGATTGTTAAAATATTTTTGATAATACCTTATTCACCGGTGGATAAAAAGTTCATGCTTACTATTGATGTGGCCTAAAAATAAAACAATGTCCTTACCTTATTAGTAAATTAACATATGAAAATACTTTCATTCGTCGTTCAGGTCTCAAACATACGATAAAATATGTGAATTTTACACCAACCCGAATGAAATGATTTTAAACGTTTTGATACATGTCAGTCACAGTGTAATACACTTTTTTATATCCCTAACTGCTTTGCTTTCCCTATACAATTCTAATTCTAATTTTTTTTATATGATAAATGCAATGTGTTTAGCACTTCAAGGCATGGCCTTCGATTAAATAATAGAATATATATGCACACACTTTATGAAACATGGCCTCCTTATTTTATAACTTTGAGAACAATTTTCAGCTAGTTTTCAATTTTATGAAAACAGACAACTATACAAAAATTCTGTTTGGTTCATTTTTTTGAAAACCGTTTCTTGAAAACTCAGTTATAAAAAACCGGGCATGCTTGGTTTGTAACTCTGAAAATAGTTTTCATAAACTGATAAAATAGAGAACAGTTTTCAGATAACTATAAAAGATTGTTACTTGAAAATAAGCCTTAATTTTATAATTGTGATACCCCCGGATTTCCGAATGCGGGTTGGCCGGCCCACGCCCGAATACCCAGAGATATCAAATACAAATCGGTAATAAACGAATATAGAATACAAAAGGATAAATAAGAATAGATAAAATGATGAAAAGAAAACTAAAATGATAATCTAATATTTAAAAAAACTTCTAATATATTTTCATTAGATAATAAAATCTTCTGATACATCTAATCCTCCAAAATACAACTCGGGAATCATACTATGTGGACCCCTAGAAAAACCCAAACTGATAGAAACAATAGTTACAAATGTCTACAACTGAATAGTGAAACACAAAGTAAAATTCTGTGCAGATAATCCGAAAGAATGACGATGATTGGTCTCTGCTCTGCACGATCAAATCCATATAGACCTGAAAAATAAATAGTGGGTCAGGCCCACAAACAAGTTCTTTCTACTACATCTAACAGAGACCTAAGAAACAAAAGCATCCTAATCAACTCATGCAATAGCTAAGTAGTTGGTGGTTGTTGTCGCCAACCCAAAGTTTGTGCAAAAGAGAGTGGTGTTAAACTATGGTCAAGTTTTACATTTATAATTTGCCACTACTACCTTTCACTAAAAATATAGTTAGGGCGAGTAGGGATCGTCCCAAGGGATTGGTGAGTCGTATTAGGTTGTGGAATTGAGATTAGGGTTAGTAGGTCGAGTAATCAAAAGATTGGTTGATGATTGAATTATATTAAGATGCAATTTAAACTAAAGTAAACAATTAAATGCAATAGGGAGAAAATAAGAGAGAGAGATCTTGGGGTTTAGAGTCACCACTAAGCATAGCTTTTCTACAGCCTTAATGAATGATTAATGAGGGGGGAAACATGTATTGCAACATTAGTGTGTGTGTGTGGTTGTTTCAACAAGCATGGATGACTAATTAAGTATATATTGTCTAAGCAACATGATAGATAGTACAATATATCAAACTAAGCCATTAATCATTTCTTTAAGCTCACATTCCAAACACATCACAAGGTTAGAGACATAAGCTACTTGCTTTCATAAGTATGGAATATCAAACAACAAGTATGGATTGTCCTCCCATTTAACATCTAAACTACATTTACACTACAATTAAGCTAATAACATGGAATTAAACTAATTAAACTAAGGGAGACGTACAATCCATCAAGAAATGAGTATGAACCATCAAATAAACCACAAAAGTATTTCATTAAGCACTATGTCTTGAAAATCTCTAGATCTATAGCATTAATACACATAGACATGCATCAATAACACAAAATCTAGAGACAAACACATGAACATCTATTCTAGCATACATAGACATATGGATAGAATGAAATGATCAATTGGAAGCATTAAACCACATAAATCATTAAATAGACAAGATCTATATATATAAAAGTGTCAAAACATGTATCACAATACAAATCCCCTTAAAAACACATAAATCAAGATGTAGAAAGCATGCTTAGGGCTAACTCTAACCCCAAGAAGATGTCTAGCCACTCATGGATGGTGTCCTTCAACCCTCAAGGGCTAACTCCACGGTAGAGATTGCTCCTTTTCTTGTGATGGAAGAACTCCAAGCTTGTGTCTATAGCCTCCTCTCTTCTTTTCTTCCTCACTAAGAATATGGAAAATTGTGTCTCTAGTGTATGTATTTTCTCTCTCAAGAATGGCTCATATTCCTTATATAGGTAGGTTAAATGTCACCCCCAATGAGCTGGGCTCGTACACCAATATTCCTTCCAATGATTGGACATGAGATAACTTTTAATGAGCTGGAAATTGGATTTTCTTGGGCTTGAGGAAGTTCGATCGATCGAACTTGTGGTGAGATCGATCGAACATGGCTGAGATCTATCGAATTTAAGCTGGATCGATCCTTTATGGCGGCGCCTTTTTGGATAAAGACAAATCTGAGATATTTTGAAGATATTTTTGGAAAAAAGACAAATGTGGTAGGTAGGGTGGTACAACTGGATAAGATGGAATCTTTTTGATCAATTGGAAGAAAGTTGGATCGATCGAACTTTGTGGGATCTTTGGATAAGGATAAAAGAGCTTTGATCCATCTTAAAATGCTGAGATCGATGAACTTTCGATCGATCGAATATTTTCTGAGATCGATCAAACTTGCTGAATTTCTACCACTTGCTTCCTTTTGCTCCCACTTTTTCTCATTTCTTTGATTCATCTCAAGATTGTTTCAATTATGCTCTTATTTAACTGAGTTAGCTTATTTTGGGGATAAGCACCTGAAAATGGAAATAATACAAAATTAATCTAAAACGGAAAAATAAGATAGATAAAGGTTCTAGAATACCTAAGTTTAAAGGGTTTAAATGCGCACTTTTCAGCGTTCATCACACCCCCAAACTTAAATATTGCTAGTCCCTAGCAATGAAATAGAAAGTAAAGGAATGAAATGAACAACTATACAACTATGAACTAGAAAGTAATAAATGGATAACGCCACTTTCGTAGGGATTACATTTAGCATATACAACAAGCCTTTTAAACTCTTAGGTTACCCCTAGTGGACAAGTGAAGTCTCGTGAGGGTTTCTAGAAATGATAACCACAAACATTAAGCTCATTCTTTCAAAAGAGATACCAATATTGCAAACAAGTATTGGGAGAAAACTACCTCAAGTATGCAATTTTTCAACCTTTTCCAAACAATCTCCCAAAATTTCAACATCAAGCAAGCAAGTATGGTCATCTACACCTCAAGAAAATGATCATGCAAATCAAAACAACTCTAGAATCCTTTTTGAGTGGACCGGCATCAAGTGTGTTGCTATCTGAGCCAACTGATAAGTGCCGAATATTGTATATTCAAGCACCCTAAATTGCATTAGTAAAGTCCGTTGTATGTTAATTTATGTAGATTATCTTCATTTCTATGTTTTTATGCATTTTCAGGTTTCTTGGCCCAAAAGGAGCAAAAATAAGGTGTTGTGGATTTTTGATCAACAATGTGCTCAAAAGCTGAATTTCAGGTAGCAGTGGAACTCGATTTTGATTGCCACTTTTGACTCAGAAAGCTCGAGATCTGGACTTCCATTATAAAATGGCATATTTAGAGCTCTGAATTAGCTTTCTAAATCTTCAAATGGTTTGTCATTCGGAGCTTGGAGCAGAGAGTTATGTCCTTGTTACCAGAGGTGCGCAGAACTGCCTGGCAGCAATAAAATTCTATCTTGATCTTCATTTTTGACCAACCATCCTTGAGAATTGGATCTCCACCAAAACAAAAAGTATTTAAAACTCTGAATTAGCTCTCCAAATCTTCAAACGGTTTATCATTCAGAGTTTAGAGTGCAAAGTTATGGCCATTTCATCAAAGTAGGTCCGGGCGGAGCAAACCAAGCATAGGGCATTCTGCCCAATTTTCGAGTGCTCGAGGCCCTATTTCGAGCACTTGAAATTAGGGCAGAATTCTACACGACTCAGCCCACTTGTGCTCAGATTTTAGCCCTTTTGGATTGCCTCCTTTATGAAGTGGTTGGAAATGTTGGTTGGTAGCTTTTGGGGTGGATAAGTGATCTAGATAAGGAAAGCAAAGCCACTCATTATCTCTTAGGCTTCATTTTGAGAAGAAGAAAGGGGGAGAAGAGAGCAAGGAAGAGGGGGTTCTTGGAGCAAAAAGAAGGGAGCTCGAAAATGGAAGGAAGATCCATGCTTCTTCCTCCATCTAGGGCCACCATGGGTAACTAAACCCTCTTCTAGGGAGGTGATGAAACTCCTTCTTGTAAGCATGTCTTGTTTTTGATTTACATTTGGGGATGTAATGTATATATATGACCTTTCCATGAACTAGAGTTTTATTTGATGTGAAGAGCTTCAATGTCTATTAATGATCATTTTGAGTTTAAGATCTTGTCTTAAGATTGTTTCCTCCTATGATTATTTTGCTTCCATTTTCATAGTGACAATGAAGATGAGTTTATGGAAATGTTTTTATTAGCATGATGCTTGGGAAATTTGATAGTCTATAGCTTAGGGTTCTCTTTTGATAGATTATTCTTGATTCCTAATGTCATGTGCTTCTACTATGTGATTAAGGGCTTGATAACTCTATGCTTAGTGAGTATGTCTAAGGTTGCAACCTAGTTTAGGTAACCAAAACATGCAATACTTTGATAAGTTATTCTTGCCTATTGATTTCATAAAAAATTCTTGAAGGTAATGTAGCAATTTTATGTTGTTGCATTTCATGGTTATGTGTATATATTATTCCCCAAGTAAATCATGTATTAACATACTTATGGATAGGTAGTGGATTCACTTCCCTAGCCCTCTCTACCTAGATCTCCTTCCTTTACATTTCTTGCATTATTGTTTTATGCATCTTTACATTCCTATCTTTAGTGACAAACAAACACTCTATACCCCTTCACCATCCTAAGAATGACTCTAGACACTTAGGTTGCCTTAGACTAGCGCAGTCCCAGTGGTTCGACTTACCCGACCAATAGTCCTATTTTACAATGATTCGTGCTATTGCGAAGGTTGATGTATGATTGACCAACCGATCACCAACTAAAGAAATGATCACATCCTTACCCTCAAACTACCACACAAATCTTGTACCGATCATTAAGACAAAAAATGGACATTTTATTAAAGTTTTATTCATCTAAGTGCAATTATTTTTTTAACTCGATTTTTTTATTATTATTTTTTTTTAGGATTAAAGATGGAAGCATAGTGCAATGTGTTGATCTATTAAGCTTTCTAGCGACTACTGAGGTCGAGCGTTAGGTCAATGACTCCCAAACCAGATGGCTTTAGGTGTTCAAACACCCCTAAGGACTTACAAGCTCAAATCAACTAGGTTACAAATCAAGACAACTTCCATCTAATCATTTCCCACTTCTCACTTTTTGGGAGAAATCTTCACTTTTTTTATTGTTTTTGCAACTTTTTTTTTTTTTTTGAATAAACAAGTTCAATTATTAACCTAGAGTTTGGGCCCCCCATCTTTCGGCGCGAGAAATTCAGTGCTTGATGAGGATAGAATCCCAACTACTTAGTGAAAAGGGGTTGTTATCCACCTTTATCAAAATGGAAACTTTCAATGCACTACTAGCCCAATTGGGATATAAGTAATTCAATAATCAACAAAGCATGTACCCCACAAATAAATGCTAGTGTGCGTCTGTGCTAGTGTAGAATACTAGAGTGAATCTCAAAACAATCACAAAATTAGGATGATGTGGACCACAAGTGCAAGCATGATATCAATCTTTCGGAAAATTTACTCGTAAATGGCATCCACAAGGCATACAAGGAGTATTGGACTCTCAAGTCAAGCAATTTTTAAATTTCAAGCAATATAGTCCTCAAAAGATTAAAATCATCGCTAACATGGATCTCCAATCTCAATTATGCAATTAAAGCTCTCTCTAATCTCAATCATGCAATTAGAGCTCAACTCAAGTAGAATGCAATAAAGACACCTTATCCCCAAACTTAAACCGCACATTGTCCTCAATGTGCAATGAAAACAATGAAAAAGATGAAAAGAGTATACCATGGTGGCAAAGACATGAAACCCGGCAGTGACCAAATTCGAAAGACGTCTCCCCCAAACTTGGAATCAACAACCTACTTGAATAACCACACTAGCAAATTCACATTAAATCTTAAATGGGATAAGAATAATCAAATCATGCATTTTAAAGCAATATAACACAAGATGAAAGAGAGATATGAGATCAAGTCTAATAGAAAAGTAGCATGACTACACATAAGGGCACAATGGTGAAAATTTTTATTTTTATTATTATCATTTATTAATTATTATTATTATTATTATTTGAATAAACAGAAATTCAAGAAAGTATGAACAATGATTGCTAAGTTTAACGTCTCTAGTTAGACGTAATGCTGCGTTGAATAAATAAGCTTAAAATTCAAAAAGGGAGGAAAAAGTCAAACTAAAGATGTTCAGATCGATCAAGTTCAGATCGATCTCAAAAACTTTTCGATCGATCGAACATGCATGAACCTGCCGACATGTTCAAACGATGAGACAAAGAGGTTTTTGGATGCAGGTTGGATACAGGTTCAAAATTTTTTTAAGTGTTGAGACTGCAGATCGATCCAAGATGAAGTTGGATCGATCGAAGAACTAAAGATCGATCTAGGAACAAATTCATTCGATGGACAGAGAGGTGATTGGATGCAGGCATGATGTTAGATCGATCGAACTTCTATTGAGATCGATCGAACAGGCAAAAACTCTTCCATTTTGCATTACAACCCTAGATGTCTTCATAAACAGGGTCTATTAGATGTGCAGCTTCCAAATGTCTTTGGAAGACCTGTCCCTCAATGTAAGGTTTTAATCTCTGCCCATTAACCTTGAAAATGTTCCCCTTTTTCAGATTTTGAATCTCAACCGCCCCATGAGGTGCAACAGAGATGACTTCATAAGGACCTTCCCATTTGGTTCTCAACTTCCCAGGAAAAAGTTTTAATCTAGAGTTGAAGAGCCAAACTTTTTGACCGGGTTCAAAAGACTTCTTCACAATGTGCTTATCATAAAAAGTTTTAGTTCTTTCTTTGTAGAGTTTGGCATTATCATAAGCATTATGTCTCAACTCTTCCAACTCATTCAATTGTAATAATCAATTCTCTCCGGCTTTATCAAGGTCAAGATTGAGCTTTTTAACCGCCCACAAGGCTTTATATTCTAACTCAACCAGAAGATGGCAAGGCTTTCCATATACAAGTTTATAGGGAGACATGCCAATGGGAGTCTTATATGCCATCCGGTAAGCCCACAAAGCATCATTTAACTTCCGTGACCAATCTTTCCAAGTGGTGTTAAACGTTTTATCAAGAATATGATTAATTTCCCGGTTAGACACTTTTACTTGCCCACTTGTTTAAGGGTGGTAAGAAGTGGCCACTTTATGAGTAACGGAGTACTTAAGAAATAAATGCCTTAAGAATTGGTTACAAAAATGCTTTCCTCCGTCACTTATCATATCCCTAGGCATACCAAAACGAGCAAATATATTGGGTTTGATGAATTGAATAACCACGGAATGGTCATTTGTTTTGGTAGCACAAGCTTCCACTATAATACCCCTAGTTTTCAAAAGGATACAATGGGAATTTAAATTTGATTTTATTGCATTCTTATTTCATTATGTGATTTATGTGCTCATTTGCGTAATTGTGTAATTGTTTCTTTATTTTAAATTAATTGTGTATTTGTTCTTGATTCTAAATTACTTGTTTATTTGTTTTAAAGTAATTGTTTAATTTTAATAGTGTATTTGTTTTAAAGTAATTGTTTAATTTTAATTATTTAGTTGTCTAAATTAATTATTTTTTTTTGGTCTTGTATATGATATAGGATTAGGGTTTTATTTTTTTATATAGTATGGACGCAGACTTATATTAGGTTTTAAATTAAATCCGGTAAATATAGAGTTACGTAGATTAGGGTTTGGGACGTCTATATATATTTTTGATTTAAGTCTGCTAGGGTTGGGGAACAATCCTACTCACGTAATATTTATGAGAAGGAAAACAGAGGCTCTAGACTGGTCTTGAGAGAAACATAGAGGGTCTCGGGTGATTTTCTGTGAGGCTAAAGGAGGAAGACTGGAGGAAGAACAAAGGGGTTGCTTCTGGATGGAACCAAGAAGCAATAGAGGAAGGGAACTGTGAGCAGAGTAGAGGGGAAACAGACTTGGAGAATTCTGAAACTTAGAGACGACCTTTAAGGTTTCAAACTGGAATGGTGAGGCAAGTTTCAGTCTATTTATCTCTTGTAAACTTGTGTTCTGTGCATCTTATATAGACTCCAAGAACTTAATTAAACTTTTAAAAACAGACTTTATTTATGCTTGATGTTTTCTGAAATCTGTTCTGCGTTGTAAAGTTTAAACTTATTCTTGCATAAACTGTGTGTGTAGTTTAAGTTTTGTTTGTCAATTGGTTCACATTGGGATAGGAGGAGTCTCTAGGGGTTTAAGAGCATTAATGGAACCTTAATAATCTTTAAAAGGTATGGAATAGAACACTGGACTTCGCCGGAAGCATAGACGGCAACCGGACGAAGCAGAGACGAAGTAATGGAGCAGAGACGGCTCTCAGGGGAAGAGAGCCGGCTCCCTAAATGAGGGAGCCGGCTCCCAAGAAGGTAGAGCCGGCTCCCCCCCATGAGGGAGAGCCGGCTCTGGAAGATGAAGAGCCGGCTCCCATGGGGGGGAGCCGGCTCCTTTGAACAGAAACCCCTCCGGGGGTATTCCTGGTAATTTTTGATACTTCAGGGGTAAAAGGGTAATTTTGGAGTTTCATGGGGGTTCTTAAATCGTGTACAGAGCATGTTTAAGACCTACGATGTATTGATTCAGGTCATGGGAATGGACAACATAAATTTTAAAATAAGAATGTTTAATACTGTCAAGAAGGAAGGAGAACTGGAATCGTTGGTTGGCTAGCAAATTAAATGAACTGCTATAAAGGTAAGTGTTAGGAATTTATACCAATGATATAAATGACATGTTTCAGTTCCAAAAGGGTTGTTTATGCTATGGTTTGGGTCGTCATGTAATTTTAATTGATAGGTTGCATGCCGACAGGAGTTGTAGGAGTTTTAGTTGCTAGCTTTATTAAATGGACTTGTATGGGAATACTTTTGGGGTTTCATAAGATGTACTCCGGGTAGATTTCTGAGTGTCGTTATATCAGACACATGATCTATAGTGAGGATTAAAGGGACATCATGTAATTTAAGCATTACTTGGCATGCTGTCAAGGATGATGTAGGTTGTGATTACTAGTTTTGTTTTAGCAAACGAACTGGACTAGTATGGAGGTATTTTTGGCAGTCTAGTATAATGTGCACAGTTATAACTCTATTTGTCATTATATTGTGCTATGGATGTTAATTGATGAACTGTTAAAATTTATGTTCGATCAATTGTATGGAATTGGATAATTTAAGTTGGTTATCATTACTTTAACAATTTAAAGGAAAGATTTATGGTTAAATCATTATACCCTGCTATGGTTGTTAATTGATGAACTGATTTAGTTTCTGTTTTGTCAATTGGATGGATGTGGATAATTTAAATTGTTTAACAGTACTATAACAATTTAACAGGAGTTTTATGATTATAATCATATACTGGATGCGTAATAGGATCTTAATAATACCTGTTTTCTATTATGCTGGTTCATGGATATACTTGATGTTATAATGAATGTGCATCACTGGTGGATCATCTGCATTATATGTACCGGTATGGGACGGTGACATATCAGGGATGGATTAGATCAAAAAGATAAGTCCTACCCCTTCATACATATGGAATGGATTAACTAAAACAGTTAAATCCTACATGGATGCATGTCCTGTCAACTAAAACAGTTGAACGACATAACGGATATTTATTTTATCTTTCTGCACTAGGAAGGAATTTATATATATATTTATGGTACCGTGATACGAGCTTGAGTCTCCTGATCACGATTAGGGTGCGTATATTGCAAAGGTTGAGTAGCTAGATATAGCTAATGTTCCCTAGTAGGTCTAGGTACTTGGCCGCTGAAAAGCGTGTTTTATATGTCACCTTCTACCCAGGCTGAACTATGTTATAGGCTAGTGAGCATCCTATAGTGTGTGTGTATATATATATATATGAACTATTGTAGATATTGCCGAGCTATCTAGGATGTATCTGCGTATCGGGTTTATGTACGGATTGTAGTGGATTGGAACTTGCATGTGGGCCTGACCCACTCCTATTTTTCAGGTATTTGCCAGTACCAGGCGTAGAGTTTGTTCGTGTTGATGCAGATACAGACACTCACTCTTCCGGTTACATAGGGTTTCCTTTCTATTTTGGTTTTGGATTTTAATACTGTAAATTTGTTCAAGGATTTGGGATTAGGGGTCCACTAGGTGGATTCCCGAGTTGTACAGATTTAAATTATATTAAATTATTATTTAAGGTTTGAGGATTTTCATATTAGTATTCTTTCTGTTTATTATTATTTAAATCTTACTTCAGTTTTATTCCTGCTTGTTTACATATTGATTATTTGGTATCCCTCGGATCTGTGCTCGGACTTGATCACCCGTGGCTCTAGATATGAGGGGTATCACATCCACCCACTTGGAAACATAATTAACGACAAAGAGAATATATTGAAAACCATAGGACATAGGAAATGAACCTATAAAATCAATGCCCCATATGTCAAAGATTTCTATGATAAGGATATTGGTCAAGGGCATCATATCTCTTCTTGACATTGATCCCATCTTTTGACATCTCTCACACGACTTGCAAAAATTGTAAGTATCTCTATGGATACTAGGCCAAAAGTGCCTACTTTGAAGAACCTTCAAGGCGGTCTTCTTTACACTAAAATGCCCACCACATGCAAGCGTATGACAAAACACAAGAACACTTGGAATGCATCTCCTCACAATTTGATCCGGACAATAACAGTATAAGACAAGGTCTTCCCAATAATAATTCCGGATGTTGGCAAAGAAACGATTCTTCTCGTTCTTTGACCAAGAAGTTGGAAGCTTGCCAATTGCCAAATAATTCACAATGTTGGCAAACCAAGGCATTTGCCCATTGGAGATTTGAAAAAGCTGTTCATCCGGAAAAGAGTCATGAATAGGTGGGCTAGGGGAAGGTTCTATTAATAACCTTGAAAGATGATCGGCAACCACATTTTTGGTGCCTTTCTTGTCCTTGATTTCAAAATCGAATTCCTAAAGAAGCAAAATCCATCTAATCAATCTAGGTTTTGTTTCCTTCTTTGTTAAAAGATGTCTCAAGGCAGCATGATCAGAATATACAACAACCTTAAACCCTAAGAGATAGGATCGAAATTTATCAAGGGCATATACTATGGCAAGTAACTCTTTCTCGGTAGTGGAGTGGTTCAATTGAGCTCCCGAGAAAGTTTTGCTTGCAAAGTATATGGCACATGGAAGCTTTCCTACTCTTTGTCCCAAAACTGCTCCCATGGCATAATCTGAAGCATCACACATTATTTCAAACGGTAATGACCAATTGGGAGGCTGCATAATAGGAGCGGATGATAACATGTCACGCAATTTATAGAAAGCGTCAAGGCATGCTTGATCAAAGACAAAAGAAGTTTCCTTGGCGAGAAGATTGCACAAGGATCTAGCAATTTTGCTAAAATCTTTGATGAAACGACGATAGAAGCCGGCATGACCTAAAAAGGAATGAACTTCTCTCACCGTAGAAGGTAGAGGTAATTCAGAAATGAGCTTAACTTTCACTTTATCCACCTCAATTCCCCTTTTTGAGATTACGTGACCCAAAACAATACCTTCTTGAACCATGAAATGGCTCTTTTCCCAACTAAGAACAAGGTTTGTTTCACGACATCTTTTAAGTACCAAATTTAGTTTCTTGAAGCATGCATCAAATGAAGACCCAAAGATAGAAAAATCGTCCATAAAGACCTCTAGATACTCTTCCACCATGTCCGAGAAAATTGACATCATACACCTTTGAAATGTGGCAAGGCCATTGCATAAACCAAATGGCATCCGTCTATAAGTAAGTGTGCCCAAAGAACAAGTAAAGGTGGTTTTCTCTTGGTCTAAGGGTTCAAGGGCTACTTGATTATAACTCGAATAGCCATCAAGAAAGCAATAAAATTTTTGTCCGGCCAATCTCTCTAGTATTTGATCAATAAATGGCAAGGGGAAGTGATCTTTCCTAGTGGCGGCATTTAATTTTCGGTAATCAATGCATACTCGCCATGAATTGGCGGTACGCTTAGAAATTGCCTCACCTTTTTGCATTTTCAACCACCGTAATTCCCGATTTCTTGGGAATTACTTGAGTTGGACTCACCCATTTGCTATCAGAGATTGGATAAATAATACCGGCATCTAAGAGCTTAACTACCTCTTTCTTAACCACTTCTTTCATGTTTGGATTAAGTCTCCTTTGGGCATCCTTAAAAGTTTTGCATCCTCTTCCATAAGTATGCGATGCATGCAAATAGAATGATCAATTCCCTTAAGATCCGTCACACTCCATCCTATGACTTCTTTGTTTTCTTTAAGCACATTTAAGAGCGCATTTTCTTGGTCCTTTTCAAGACTCGAAGAGATGATGACCAGAAGAGTGTCTTTTGGGCCTAGAAATGCATACTTGAGATTAAAAGGTAGAGTTTTAAGCTCAAGAGTTGGTGGAGAGACTAGAGATGGGACTGGTAGAGTGCTAGATAGTGGAGGAAGAGGTTCTATTGGAGTTTTCCAAGGTGGAAAATCCAAGCTTGCAACAGATTCCATGAGATTGTTTACTTCATTCATTGATTTTTCATCATCAAACCCATAATTGCCATACATTTCAAGAAGACAAGAAGCAAGAGGATCATCGGATAGGAGAGATGAAAGGTTATTCTCGATTGGTTGTTTCATAACCATGGTTGGAATTGACTTTTCAACAACCTCATCCAACACATCTATAAGATAACACTCGTCTTCATCTATGGGATGTCGATTTGCATTGAAAACATTAAGCTTGACCATCATATTACCAAAAGAAAGGTCCATAACCTCGGATCTACAATTGATGGTTGTATTCGCGGTGGCAAGAAATGGATTGGCAACCGGTTCGGTGTCAAGAACTACAAAATCAACCTGGAAGTAGAACTTATCAACTTTGATGAGAATGTCCTCAACCATGCCCCTAGGTGTTTTGACGGATCTATCGGTCAATTGAAGTACCATCGAAGTTGGCTTCAACTCATTCAAACCTAATTGGACATACATGGAGTAAGGAATCAAATTAACACTCGCTCCTAAGTCAAGAAGAGCTCTACGAACTTCAGGGTTTCCAATCACACAAGAAATGGTCAGAGCACCGGGATCTTTAAACTTAGGTGGAATGTTATGTTGAATGATGGAGCTTACTTGCTCCATGAGAAACACTTTTTTAGGGCCTTGTCCCTTACTCTTCCTCTTTTGTGTGCAAAGATCTTTCAAAATTTTTTCATAAGGCGGAATTTGCCTAATTGAATCTAAGAGAGGAAGATTTATGTTAACTTGCTTAAAAACTTCCATCATGTCATGAATTTTTCCGTCTTGCCTCCCAAAAGGCGAATCTCTTTTAAAGTATAAGGGAAGGGAGCTTTTGGCTCATAAGACCTTACAACTAGAGGAATTGATGAAGAAGGTTGAGAATTCCGATTAGGGATATTTTCATCCAATGAAGTAAGAGTAGGATTGGAAACGGAATGGGTGACAACTTTTGGTTGCACCGGGTTCACTATCTTCCTTTGATTGTTCAACCTTATTGTCAACTTGTCTACCACTTCTCAAAGTGGTGATGGCTTGCACTTGTGCCTGGGAAGAACACCTTGAGGTAGGGTTTACTTGTAATACCCCTAATTTCAAAAGGATAGTCCTGGTATTTAATTTATTGTTTAAATTGGATTTTTTTTTTTTTTTATGTGCATTAGTTGATTTATTATTTAAATTATTCTTTAATTGCAGTTTATTCTTTATTTGCGTTTTATGTGTCATAATTGATTCGTTGCTTGATTATTTATTTTATGTGTTTTAAGTGATTCGTTGCTTGCTTATTTGATTTAATTAATGGGTTTTATTAAATTAATTATTTATTAAGTATTTAATTTTTGAACAAGGTAATTATGTAGTTTCCATTAACTAGGGTTTTAGATACGTTTTAGTTAGGGTTTTTGGAGCCGTCTCATAAGCATCTGATATGTATCTAAACTGGGTTACTTGGTGGACCGACGAAGTTAGGGCTCTGTGGATCAAGGTTTTAATCTTGCAATTATAAATACCTCAGTATATGTTAAACCTAGGGTTGCATATTGTCGTAGCTTTTACACGGAAAAGTCTGCCAAATAGAGAGAGTTACAGAGGGAGTTTTGGTGAGAACAGAGCAGTTTGTGAGAATTTCGACTGGGGTTCCAAGGTTTAACTAAGGAGAAGGAAGGAGCAGAGGTTCTAGGAGGTTAGACAAGTTTCAGTGGATGTCGAAAAACTGAGACCAACGGCAACAAGGGTTTGTTTGCAAACCTATTCAGGCAAGTTCTATCTTCCTCTTTCCCTTTGAGCCATGTTCTGTGCACCTAGATATGCTCTAGGGTTTTAAGGAAATTAACAACTAAATCATTTATGTATGTTATACATCAAATTAATCATATGTATGCTGTGAATTATTTCTGTGATGATTTCTGCAATATCTGTTACAGTGCATGCAAGTTGGTTCAGTTTTATGTCCTTTAAGCATGAGGGTTTTTGTCGTAATTTTTGTCTCTGTTTTTTATTGCAACTACTGTAAACTAAGTATGGAAAGACTACGGGAGTTATGTAAATCTCATAAGAAGGTTGCTATTTCTGTTTTAGATCTCTGTTGCATTTTGCTTCGTTATAATCCATGCATGAGGTTTCAGTTTTTGCATAGAAACATGTTTAGTTCCGTAGCAAGTTTACTTCTTTTAATTGATTTAAATTGCTATAATCAAGCTTAGGAGATGATATTAGGATAGTATTGAACCTCTAAGATCACTGTAAGTAACCAACAGAGGGCTAGGAATTAATCGGGGAAAGAATACACGGACATAATGAAGCAAAATTCAAGCAGAGAGTGAACTAGCGTTGGTAATACAAAAGAGGCAAAGGAGAAGGCTCCATGGATGGAGGGAGCCGGCTCCCTCCTCTTTTCTAGGTAAAGAACCGGCTCCATGGGGCAAAGGAGCCGGCTCAAGGCTCTAAAAGAGCCTGCTCTTTCCAAAAATTGAGCAGGCTCTCTTGGAATTTGATTTTTGATTTTTTTATTTATTACGAATTACTTGCTACTGTTGGAGGGTTGTGAGTCTGGGACTGAGTTGGAAGTAAATGGAGGAGTTTAACATGTCACTTGGGTGTTCTTAAGGGTTCTCAGTGCATGGTTTATACAGGTAGACAAGTCTAATGCATAATACGAATTTAAACTTTTTTGAATGTGAATAATGGATGGAAAAGATTTAAATTACTTATTTCTAAATTAGTGATTTAATGAGTGTAGCATAAATTTAAAACTGGTTTAAATGGACATTAGGGTCTTCTAGTGAACAGACTTGATCCTAGGCATGTTTCAGATTTTGGTTGCTAAACTACTCTGTTATAAATCTGTAGTTGCATGGTTTTGAACGGAATGGTACATGATTTAATTGCTGTAATATTACACACTGTTAAGCAATTAACTGGATTTTTGGTTTGGAATTGGATTATGGTTTTAGAGGTGGTTGTTGGAATATTAAACTTTAAATGGATTAATGCTTGGTTTTAGTTGTTGAAATATTAATTATTTTTCTGCAATTCTTTGGGAAATAGTCTTGGACTGGAAATTACTAAACTGGTATATATGTTGTAATTTACACGGATGTGGAGGATTGTATGTACCGATATGGGACGGTGACATACTAGGGATGGTTTAGCTCAAAACGCATAAACTTAACCTAATGGACTAAAGGAATGGATTGAAAGATATTGAATCATATTTGTGACTAAGTTAGATCAACTGCAACTAAGTTGGGTGACTTCCTGGATTAGTGGATTGTGGTGGGTCATATCAACTGCAAATAAGTTGAATGACTAACTAGTTGGTATAAAGTGTGTCCGTTCAATAAGTAATTGAATGGCATACCTGGTTTTGGGACGGAATTTAGATATATGTGTATGGTACCACGAGATGAGCTTGAGATTCATACTCGTTGGTTAGGGTGCGTATATGCAATGGATGCGTAGCTGACTATAGTAGGTTGAGGTGTACCCTATTAGGTCTAGGTACTCATGCCCACCCTTGGGTGCGTTTTCGCATGTTACCTTCTATTCAGGTTGAGACCCCTATTATAGTCTAGTGAATGTCCTTTAGTGTGGATATATATATGTATGGACTAATTAGATATTGTTGAGATATCTTGGGTGTATCTGCGTATCGGGTCACCGTTTGGATCGCAGTTAGATTAGAACTTGTTCGTGGGCCTGACCCACTCTTCTATTATTTTTTTCAGGTGCAGGTCGGTTCCAGCCTTAGAGCTTGATCGTGCTTGTTGGGGACAGTCTCACGTTCATCTGCTTACGTAGGATTTCTCTCGATACTTTTAGCTTGATGTTTTCAGTCTCAGTTCAGTTGAGATTTTCTTTAGGGGTCCACTGTTTGGATTCCCAAGTTGTAACCTTGAAGGTTTTGGAGGATTAAATTAATATTATTTATCGTTGAAGGATTTTATTTTTCTCTTGGATTTCTTTATTTAAATTCTTAAATTTCTATTCTGTGTTCGATTTAAAATACTTTAATTGTTTGATACTTCCCTCGGGTTTAGGCTGGACCTGATCAACCCGCGTCTCGGATCCGAGGGGTATCACAGTCTACACAAAATTGGGCTTTTGGATTCCTCTCGGGTTGACTAGATAATTTACCCACTTCTCTTACATTTAATGCCTTAGCTATGGTCCCAATTTAAGATTCAAGCTTTGATATGGATTGAGAATGAGAATGCAACAAATTTGTGTTCATTTCTAAACTTCCCAAAGCTACCAAAACGTTATCTTCTCAAATGTAGGATTGCTAAAAGGTGCATGAGGATAATGAGAACAAACTTGGGAATCATACATTTGAGGATGTGAGAAGTGATTCATTCTTTGGTGATGAGAAGAAAACAAATCCTTGAGAACTTCCATTCCTTTTATGAGGTGGAATGTATTTGCTTTGAAAGTTTTTAGCTTGATAAAGACTTGAGTTTTCATTCCACATTGGAACATATGCACTTTAATGAGGATGAGCAAATGTAGCATTGGCTTGTTCAAAATGTTCATTAAACACATGTCTATGGGGACAATTGGAAGTGGTATGTAGAACACCTGAGCATGTCATGCAAGGTTCACAAGGATGAGAAACATGATAAAGATGAGATGATTTGATTGCCGGTCTTTGACTCAACAAGAATTGATCAAGTTTTTTAGAAAGAGTCTTAACCTCGGCTACAATTTCCTTTGATCCTTCAATTTGACACACTTTTGCATTTTTCTCCTTCTTATTAGAATCATGATCAAACCGAGAAGTGTAATATTTGTGCAAAGAGTTTTCACTCATTTTCTCAAAAAAGGTGCCAAATATCATCTTTATGTTATCCAAAATACGAGTCTCCACATGATGTATCAACTATGTCCTTATACATGTCGGATAGGCTTTCATAGAAATATTGGACAACTTGCCATTTTGGAATACCGCGATGTGGACATTTTCTTAGCAAGTCGTTCAATCTCTCACAAGCCTCATGCAACAACTCCCTTTCCCTTTAAGAAAATTCTCTAATCGAAGCTCGCATTACATTGGTTAAGCTTACGGGGTAAATTTTTTTAAAAACTCATTTTGCATTTGCATCCAGGATGTTATTGAATTTGCCCCCAAAGTGTTGAACTAATGCTTTGCTTTGTTTTTGAGTGTGAAAGGGAAGAGAAGTAGTCTAAGAACTTCTTCCGGGACATTCACGTACTTCACAGTGGAGCATATTTCAAGAAATTCATTGAGATGTTTCTATGGCTCCTCACCATCTAAGCCATAAAATAGTGGTCACATTTGAATGGTCTCAGGCTTAATTTCATATTGATTGGCCTCAAAATTAGGAAGCATGATGGAAGTTGGTGCATGGTATTCATGAAGATTATAATGATTACGAAGGATCATTAGAGGAATTGGAGCTTGAACTCCGGGAGGAAATTGGTTGAAAGGAGGATGTTCCATAAAGTTTAGGTCTAAATAACCAAGATGACCCCCTAGATTTTCCATTGGTTATGATGGGGTTGGTTAAGACCGCATGAAATTCAAGAAACACAACAATGAAGTCAATTAAGCAAACACTTCGCCCCCGCAACAAATCAATCAACAAATCTCCACATACAATAATCCCATACTCCCATACTATCGACAATATGCAAAGAATAATAAAATTACCTCCACGTGGGCTCAAGATTTATCTAAGAATTGAAATACAAGCCTCCACACGGGTCGACGATTTAACTAGAGATTGAGTTAAGAAAAAGCTCACAAATGGTCATTTAGCACTTTAGTTCAATTTTCAATCTTAGCCTTGCAAATTTTTTTTAGATTTTAGGTTTTTCCTTGCTTTTGCTTAGCTCCTTGCTTGAAATGCTCCTTTAGTCACCTTTTAACTCAATGCACCTAGCCAAACAAGAATCAACACAATAAGTAATGAAAATGAAAATGAAAATAAAGTAGAAACATGATCAAAAGAGTACTAATTCCTAATTGATTTCACAAATACGACGTTGCCTATAATCAATCCCCGGCAACGGCGCAAAAAACTTGGTGGTTATGTCGTCAACAACCCAAAGTTTGTGCAAAAGAGAGTGGTGTTAGACTATGGTTAAGTTTTACATTTATAATTTGTCACTACTACCTTTCACTAAAAATATAGTTAGGGCGAGTAGGGATCGTCCCAAGGGATTGGTGGGTCGTATTAGGTTGTGGAATCGAGATTAGGGTTAGTAGGTCGAGTGATCAAAAGATTGGTTGGTGATTGAATTATACTAAGATGCAATTTAAACTAAAGTAAACAATTAAATGCAATAGGGAGAAAATAAGAGAGAGATCTTGGGGTTTAGAGATCACCATTAAGCATAGCTTTTCTACAGTCTTAATGAATGATTAATGAGGGGGAAAACATGTATTGCAACATTAGTGTGTGTGTGTGTGGTTGTTTCAACAAGCATGGATGACTAATTAAGTATATATTGTCTAAGCAACATGGTAGATAGTACAATATATCAAACTAAGCCATTAATCATTTCTTTAAGCTCACATTCCAAACACATCACAAGGTTAGAGACATAAGCTACTTGCTTTTATAAGTATGGAACATCAAACAACAATCATGGATTGTCCTCCCATTTAACATTTAAACTACATTTACACTACAATTTAGCTAATAACATGGAATTAAACTAATTAAACTAAGGGAGAGGCACAATCCATCAAGAAATGAGTATGAACCATCAAATAAACCACAAGAGCATTTCATTAAGCACTATGTCTTGACAATCTCTAGATTTATAGCATTAATACACATAGACATGCATCAATAACACAAAATCTAGAGATAAATAGATGAACATCTATTTTAGCATACATAGACATATGGATCGAATGAAATAATCAATTGGAAGCATTAAACCACACAAATCATTAAATAAACAAGATATATATATATAAAAGTGTCAAAACATGTATCACAATACAAATCCCCTCAAAAACACATAAATCAAGATGTAGAAAGCATGCTTAGGGCTAACTCTAGCTCCAAGAGGATGTCTTGCCACTCATGGATGGTGTCCTCCAACCCTCAAGGGCTAACTCCATGGTAGAGATTGCTCATCTTCTTGGTTGATGGAAGAACTCCAAGCTTGTGTCTCTAGCCTCATCTCTTCTTTTCTTCCTTACTAAGAATATGGAAAATTGTGTCTCTAGTGTATGTATCTTCTCTCTCAAGAATAGCTCATATTCCTTATATAGGTAGGTTAAATGTCAACCCCAATGAGTTAGGCTTGTACACCAATATTCCTTCCAATGATTGGACATGAGACAACTTTTAATGAGCTGAAAATTGGATTTTCTCGGGCTTGAGGAAGTTCGATTGATCGAACTTGTGGTGAGATCGATCGAACATGGCTGAGATCTATCGAATTTACGCTGGATCAATCTTCTATGGCAGTGCCTTTTTGGATAAAGACAAATCTGAGATATTTTGAAGATATTTTTGAGAAAGAGACAAGTGTGGCTGGTAGGGTGGTATAACTAGATAAGATGGAATCTTTTTGATCAATCAGAAGAAAGTTGGATCGATCGAACTTTGTGGGATCTTTGGACAAGGACAAAAGAGCTTTGATCCATCTTGAAATGCTGAGATCGATGAACTTTCGATCGATTGAATATTTTCTGAGATCGATCGAACTTGCTGAATTTCTACCACTTTCTTCCTTTTGCTCCCACTTTGCTCCTTTCTTTGATTCATCTCAAGATTGCTTCAATTATGCTCTTATTTAGCTGAGTTAGCTTATTTTGGGGATAAACACCTGAAAATGGAAATAATACAAAATTAATCTAAAGCGGGAAAATAAGATAGATAAAGATTCTAGAATACCTAAGCTTAAAGAGTTTAAATGGGCACTTTTCAGCGCTCATCAGTAGTCTGTATATATATATATATATATATATATATATACACACTAAAGGAACCTCACTAGACTATAAGGTTGTGTCAACCTAAATAGTAGGTAACATGCAAAACGCACATATAGTGGGTATGAGTACCTAGACCTACCAGGGAAATAACTACACTATAACTAACTACACATCCCTGGCAATATACGTACCCCAACCATGATCCTGAGACTCGAACTCATATCATGGCATATATATATATATATTACGTCCTATCCAAAAATAAATCCGGTATGCTATCCAACTGATTCAATTGACCTGACATGAATATAAGTAGGATTTAACATTTTAGTTAATCCATTCCCTTATACATGAATAGGTAGGACTTAACGTTTTTAGTTAATCTGTTCCTATTATGCCACCATCCCATACTGGTGCATAAAATGCATACAATTCATAAATAATGTTACAGTTATAATATCACATCAAATAAATCTATACATAGCATGATATAAATCATACAGATATTCCTTTGCATTTAATTGAGCAAAATGTAACAATTCTAAGTAACATGCATTTAATTTATCTCATAAAATTAACATGCATCTCAAATAATTGTTCTCCTCCACAATCTGATCAAAATTTATTAAAACCAAATAATTGATTAAAATAATTTAATCCAATCATATGTAATTAAATACATATAACATTATCCCACAAATGATTCACAATATAATAATTAAATAAAAACCATTTGTTAATTCAATTACGTGTATTAAAATAAATACCACGTTACTACCAATTTAAACATTATCTTTATTTTCCACTAAAGTGGTAAAACTAACCAATCACTAACTAATGTCCAAAAGTGGTTATATTAATTAACCACATAACACGTTACAGCTATATTAATATTCATGCTAAAGTTCCAATATTTAACCAATACATTAATATCTTACTGATCCATTAACAAGTGTCCAAAAGTGATTATACTAATTCACCACAAAACATGTTACACGTTACTATCCTATTGGTTATAACAATTTTAGGATAAAATATGTATAAACAAATTACTATAATATACGGTATATTTTTACCAATACGTAATAATACAATGTTATCCAAATACCCAATCACCACTTAACCAAAAACACCACTTCCAACGTTAAAACAAACCCAAAAACAGATAACAAAATATACTGTCTTAATAGGAATTTCGATTGACCGATTCCCTAATTCGGTCGGCCGAAGCACCTATATCGGTCGACCGATATACCTTCATTGGTCGGCTGAAGCACCCACATCGGTCGACCGAAACATGTGGTCTTCTTCATTGCGACTACTGTTTTAGACCTGCAACTTCTCTGTTTGGGTCCTAAATTATTATATCTAAATCTAATATGATTATCAATGTTACATAATGGAAAGATACACAATCTCCAACAATTAAAACAAATAATTATACATTACTTTGAGAAATCAAATCTAAACAATAACACACAATAAACACATAATTAGTTCCCATTATAATCCGATTAAAGCATGCAAACAGATTAATTAATCTTATTTAATCATCCTAAAGCAGTCCTAGACATGTACTGAACCCCAGATCAAATAAGAGAAGTAGAACATAGAACTTGCCTTTAAGAATTTCAGATTGAAACCTTACTCCTTTCTTTTCCAGCCAACTCCTTGACGCCGGCAATCATGGATGCCGTCGTGCAGGCTTGGTTCTACCCACGCACAACTTCCCCTTCTTTTCCTTCCTTTGGTTTCGGCTTCTCCTTCTCTCTAAAACTCATGTAACAACCACCACCCCTCTACAGAACTCTACACATATATATAGTCTATATAATTATCATAAATTAACCCTACACAAATCCTAATTGTATAAGGAAAAGAAAATAAGATAAAATAACTTAAAGTAATAATAATACTAAATATATACTTATCTAATATGTAATATATATATTTATATACACACATAATATATATATATATATATATATATATATATATATATATATATATATATATATATATAACTCCTCCATGATATATAACATATATATATATATATATCAATTTATATATATACATATATATCAAAAACTACCATGTATTATTAATAATAATTACTACCAATAATACGTACTATAGTAGTACACGTATATTCATATACATATATATACCCATTACTATATATATAACTACTCCATCCATTAATAATAATAATAATTATTATTATACTAATAATAATAATATCCATATTTATATATATACGCAAATAATATAAATATCTGTGTATATATATATATATATATCCAACACCCATGGGTCGTAATCTTACCCATTTAGGCTCTTATCCAAGTAGTACATGTGACCCATTTGGTTGGTCCATTACTACTATCCAAATCCGTTCATTTTAAAATTAAAATAAAATAAAACAAAATAAATAATTTAAATACAAATAAACATATAGCATGTAAACAAAGAATTACATACCGTCACTTAATTCTATAATTAATTACAAATAATTAAACACATCATTTAAACAAATAAATTCAAATAAATTATTTAAGCACACAAATCACATTTAAATAATTTATTCAATTAAACACATAAACAAATAGTCACACAATCAATTAAATAATTAAAAATGCAATTAAAATAATTAAATAAATACCGAGACTATACTTTTAAAATTAGGGGTATTCCAATAATTGAGTTTTCAGAAAGCTGAACCAAATAGAATTTTTTTTTTTTTTTGTACAGTTTTCAGTTTAATTTCCGAGCATAACAAACTGTTTTCATAGTTACCAACCAAGCAAAGCCCAATTTTCAGATATTTGTCTTTTATAGTTTTTTAAAAATAGTTTTCTATTTTATGAGTTATTGAGAACTATATTGAGAATTATAAACCAAGCAGCTGGTTCATAGATTCTTATAGATATTTGTAGATATTTTTTTATTTTGTTTGTAATGGTAGATGCTTATTTTATTTTGTTTTGTGTTCTTTTTGAAAGTTTATAAACCCTTTAGTGATAAAATGAGTCCAGAACATGATTTAAACATGTGCATAAATTAAATTATGTGATATTCTAATTTAATTTAATTTGAAATTTTAATTTAATAAATTATACTTATGAATTTACTATATATATATTTCTACTATTATTATAAGTATAAAGAGTTTCTATCCTCAATAACTCACTGGGTTAGTGCCTCCCGTGGATCTTGGAGTACCAGGCTTTGACAAACAGTTTTTAGAAAACTCTCTTCTAAATATAATAATATTTTTTATAATATTATTTATATATAATAAACAATAATGCAAAATTATTCTTATATATATATTTTTCGAACCTTTGTAGTTTTTTTTACTTTATGATCGTACATACACTTCACACTTCATCACACGAAGTTGATCATTTAAATTAGTATTTTTTTTTTTTATTGATTTGTGATGAATTTATGATGTCATAGTTATTGATTAATTATATTTATATATACATATACGTTGTTTGTATTCAAAATTTAAAGTCGAAATCAAATTATAATTTGATTATCTGCCCTTTCAATGCTACTCGATCTCTATCGACCAAGCCCTCACACACTCTCTCTCTCTCTCTCACACACACACACACACACACACACACACACACACAACTCGATGGACATATATTCACTCTCACACACACTTACTCTCACGCTGTTCTATTCTTACACTATTTCTGTTTTTCTCCATCTAATAATTTATTTTATTAAATAGTTGCTGCCATTTCCTTTAAAGGCGTTTTTTAATTTTGGTTTTCCTTTTATAAAACTTGATCAACAAGTAACAAAGGAAAAACATAACACATCACTTTACTTGTTAAGGTAAAATCTGATCCAGTTCGAGCATTGTGCGATGGCCATCAGGAATTTAAAGATCAAGAAAAACTTGAATGCGAAAGAGATTTGATTTGTACCTATGGGTACCAGCTGATTCACTCATGTCTGAATATCTAGTTTCACCTTCTGAATTTGTAATGGTACAAAACACTTGTCACGTGAAGGAGAAAAATAGAAGTGTTGGTTGACGGTAAGAATAGACAACGTGAGATGAGAGAGAGGAAGGGAGAGAGAGAATCATATTAGGGCCGGCTTAAAAAAATGGTGAGTCTAAAATTATAAAGTTATGATCCGAAAATAAGAGTGGATTAACTCACCGGCTAACTGTTTGGGATTGATTTTTAAAATTTTTTCTAAACTGAGAATGAGTTATTATTATTATTATTATTGACAAGAAATATGAGCACACAAAATTCCAAATTTATTTATTAATCAAACATATAGTAAATTTTATTGGAGCCCTAATGAGTTGTGTGGTAATAGTACGGGCATAATTGAAGATATTATTGAGCACCGATGATACTAGTAAATGGGAAAGAGGTCGGGTCGGGCTAAACTTGAAACAAAGGCTGCTGGGTTAAGCGTGGGTTGACTTCAAACTCGACCCAACCCGTTGAGTTGACCTATATTCGCATCAGCCAAAATCCCTCTCTATCCACACTCTTCTTTGGTTCTCTCTCCCCGACGATTTTACAAAAATATACTATGTATCTATCTATATAACACTATAATCCTCTCCTTAACTAGGGTTCCCTCCACAACTCGTTCTATCACTTCTCAACGGAAACGAGAATCAAATCAAATGCAATAGATTTGGCCTCAGGTATTTCCTCTGATTCCTTATTAACTTCTGTTAGGACTGTGCCAACGAACTTGTTATTCTTCTTCTAATCATTATAGTCTTTTGTTACTTTCCAATTAACCAAACAGCCCACAATGAAATAAAGGGTAAATTAGACGCTTTTTTGGTTGGCATCATAGAAGTAGTTATTTTGCCTTTGATAGCGAAAAAGCGAAGCCGTTTATTATATATATATATATATATATATATATATATATATATATATATATTTATCAGAAGCAAAGTAAGCACTTCTTTATGCTATCAGAAATGTGCCTTACAGTGCAGGAATCTGTTAATTGTTTCCCTTTTATTTCTCAGTTTGGGCGTTTAGTACAATTTGTATTTTCTTAGTCTTCTTCTTTTATCTTTATTTATTTAACTTTTTTTTTTTTTCCTGTATTTTTCCTATTTATTCTGTTAATTATCGTCATTGATTAGAGTTTGTGAGCAATATTTATATCCATACAATGCTCTAGGTAATATTCTTTTGAGGTATAATGCATCCTCAATGGTTAGGAGTTATTGAAATTTGTATCTTAATGACATTTCAATTCTCAAAAATATTCCTTTGGTTGTAACAGTGTGAATGATCAAGCTTTTCACCCTAATTTTTTCTCCCTTTTTTAATTCTACTTTATTTGTTGCATGTTGGTGATAGATTTGGTTAGAAAGCTGTGCATATTTGTATATGTATCTATGTGCTGAAATTCAGGTGCATTAGGATGCCCATCTGGAATGGATTGAATTCCTAGTATTTTGTACCATTCACAGGTGGATTCCGTCATTATGATCCAGACCAAAAGGAAAAATAATTATCATCATGATGTTGCTGTTACACATAAAGACAGTCAAGCCTAAAATAATTATTAAAATTTTGAAACGGAGTTTATATTATCAGTTGTGCTACTGGATCCAAGGGCTCGATTCATTTGGATGATTTTTTATTAAATAGTAGCTGAAAGTCAATTAAGCCATTCTGATTGCATGGGGTGCTGGATCAATTCATGGAATGTGTTAGGACAAATGCAGCGAACCCAAGGATCGATCAAGAAACACGGCCGAAAAATAAATGCAAGATTTACGTGGTTCGGCAAAGCCTACGTCGGTATCCGGTGAAAGAATTCACTATGCGAAAATCTAGAGATTGCAAGTTTCAACTCCCAAACCCTAGCTCTCGCCCTCACTCTGTTTTCTATGATTTTAGTCTCTCAAATTTTCACTCCAAACCCTAAACTCCCTTATCTATTGGGTCAATCAATGGGTCACCAGGTTGAGAACGGGTTGCAACACGACCTGACACCATATTTGGGCTACAACATCACAGAATGTCATCTGAACTTTAAAATTTAATGAATCAAGTGCGTTTAAAGTCAATTGTGGTTGAAGTATTAACCTTTATGATTTATTATTTCATTTCTCCTGCTTCCAGTTGCAGTTATGTACTAGCATCTTGTCTTTTGCAAAGGGTTGGGTCTTAGCAATAGATACATTGTATTGATTGCTAATTCATTACAAGAGACACTAGTTTCCATAGTGACTGAAAAGTGATTCTTACATTTGGGGATAGTTGTTGGGGCTATCCTTCAGAAAGCAGTTATCTTCTAGCTTTGGGAAAGAAAACATTTCCTTGCATTTTACATTGCGACACTCACTTATCCAATTCTTCTAACCCTTTTCCTTCTCACAATCTATGTTTTCCTGTGTTTTTCTGCCTTTGAAGTTGAGAAAGGTAATCCCACCTATGAAATTGAAAATAGGCTGCCCTTACACCTGCATAAAACTACCGAGATATGGAATTCTATCATTGTGTTCAACTTTCATATCTATATATATTTTCCCTTGCTAGAATCCATAAATTTTGTAGGTATATGGCTGTTCTATTTCAATTTTATTGACGGTTTTATTAGCATTAAGCTATTCCTGCAGGATATAAGTAGCTTCAATGCAAATCTTTTGGTTGGCTATGTGATTCATGCAAGTGTTACTACTTATTCTTGAAGGCTGGATATTTAGTGATTACTTTGTTTTTTTTTTTTTTTTTTTTTAAATGGTTCATTGTTCTGGAAGCTTTTAGATCTACTGAAGAAATTAATATCTTTATCATTGACAAGTGCAGATTGGTGCAATGAGTTTTGAGTAAGCTCCAATTTAATATTGGGGCTGAGACACTTGAATTTTGCAAATATATATGCTTGTGGTTATTTTATAAGGATTTTGATATATTTCTTGATAGCTGTAGTTTATCATTTCCCCCCACCTTGATCTGCACAAATCATCACAGTAACATAGCTAATTTAGCTCCTCTTATTATTTTAAAGGAGCAGGTAGATGTGTATAGTAGACTCTCCCTACCTTGATCTTCACAGATCGTCACAGTAACATAGCTAATTTAGCTCCTCTTATTCTTTTAAAGGAGCAGGTAGATGTGTATAGTAGAAAGAAGAGTGGCCACGGAGTAGGTTATCTTGTAATTTATTCAACCTGATTTTGCATAGACAACGACTATTATGCCCAGCATGGATGCTGAAAATTCAAGCATTTCTCGGTCTGAAGAAATCAAACTCCAAGCTAATGAGGCATTCAAAGGTAGTATATTCTTGCTTCTCTGTATTTATTAACTGAGTGGCATGTTATTCATTAGTATATTGGTTTTGTTGAAAATGAAGTCTTAAAGTGGGCCCAGTCTCTTGAAACTGCATAACGATCCCCTTATGCAAGCACACTGCTCCTTTCTCAAGCAACCATGCATGATGAAGAAATTTTTTAATTTTATTTTTTATGTCTTGTTTTGTTATCTCTGCATTGAACAAGATTCACTAAATGCCTGTTGCTTTGTTGCCTTTTTATGCTGATTTCTGCATTTTCTGCTGTGCTAACCATGTTGTTTCGCTTAACCAGCTCACAAATATTCTCAAGCTATTGATCTGTATACTCAAGCAATTGAACTGAATAGTCAAAATGCTGTATACTGGGCAAATCGTGCATTTGCTCACACTAAACTGGAGGAATATGGTAGTGCTGTCCAGGATGCATCAGAGGCTATTGAAGTTGATCCCATGTATTCAAAGGCATACTTCACAATCTGAAATCTTTGAGGTTCATGCATATTTAATATTCCAAGATTTTATTTTGATGTTTCTTGGTAATTACAGGGTTATTACAGGCGAGGTGCAGCATATCTTGCAATGGGAAAGTTCAAAGAAGCTCTAAAGGATTTTCAACAGGTATTTTCATTCAAGCATATCCCCATTCTCTATTTACTAATTAGGTTATGAAAATGATGTTTACTTTGTGAAATTTAAATACTATGTTACATGGACTTGGGACGTGTGTTAGATGTGGGTATGTATCTGATTATCGAATGTATCAAATCCCTAAATAAACGGATACAGAGAACTGCTCTATTAATATATATATATATGTGTGTGTGTGTGTGTGTGTGTGTATCTAAAAGTAAAATAATGTTCTTATGCGACACAATGTTCAAAATAGACATTTAACTCATTTTGAAGCAATAATCTAATCAAATTGAATTATTGGATATGCTTTTTAGGTACATGTCCTACCAAATGTATCAAAACCATATCAAATGCCCGTCACAGTGTTATGTGTCCGACACAACTATTTTACGTAGTTTTGAAGAGTCCATGTAACATGATAGATTAAGGTTTATTTATTTATTTATTCTTCTCATTATTACTTAATCTGTGGTCTAAAATTCTAAATATGAGTTGTAACTGTAACAGTTTATGAGAGAGCTCAATTGGTTGAATCTTTTGTATGCGTTGAGTATTAGATTCTTATAACAAACAGTACATCATCTCTCTCTCTCTCTCTTTCTTTGAGTTAGATCATGCTCTTTAGAATTCAACATATATTAATTATTTCTCTAAGTAAATTTGAGTTTGATCACCTTCCAAAAAAATAAAAAAATTTGTGTTTGATCAAGCTCTTTACAATTCAACATTTATTAATTATTTCTCTATTTAAATCATTTAAATCATTATTTGTATTGTAAGATTTGAAATCCTAACCAATGGGTCATTAGCCCAATGATATAACCTCCGTATCCTCAAAGAGGAGGGGAGGGGTTCGAGTCCCCGCGGTGGCAGTGCGTGTGAGTACGTACCTGTCCCCGTGATGGCAGTGTGTGTGAGTACTTACCTGATAAAGAAATAAAAAAAATAAAAAAGATTTGAAATCCTATGTAAATGTTTGTGTTAGTATTTATGCAAGGACCGTACAGTCTTTTTATGCTGACTTTTGTCAAATCCTAATCATGTTCAACCCTCACATGTTTGTGTATGGTGGCACTTGTATTTCTACATATATCTTTGTGTGCAATCTATGATCTTTGTGGAGCTTGTTGCTACTTCATACATTCACAACAATTTTTATTTTCATTTAGTTTATTATTATTATTATTTTTTGGGGGTGGGAGTTGAGAGGAGGAACCCAAATGGATCCACCCACTGATTTGACAGATCTGGTGGTTCACAGAATTGGAGACTTAATGATGTTTGGTTCATTGTTTTTGTCGATGCGGTACTCATTGTTTGTTTGAAGGAATGTCTAACAACTGGCTCAAGCAATTTGTTTTCGTTAAATTATTCTTGGACATTATAAATAACAGCATACTTATCAAATAAAAATGCACCAATGACATTAGTAACTAGTTCGCAGTTTAGACAATAAATTTAGCTGTGTTTGGAAGGTGACTCAAAAAAATCATTTTCTGTGCTATGTATTTAAGAGCATGAACACTATTGGTTTATGATGTCTTCTCTGTCAATATGTTTGGCGAAAAGTACTGCAGAATTGTTTTTTGAAAACAAAAACTCTGAAACCTGTTTGGATAGATCTTTTTGTAGAATAATTGATATGATTTCTTTTATAATTTACCAATGTTAGGTACATTTTTTACCAACTTGGAGCAATATATAATTTCATTAGTATTGTTGTATGGTTAGGTAGTCTTTGTTTGTATTTCTCAGTTTTTAGCATTCTACATGATCAAGAAATAATATTCAAAGAAAAAAATATAAAAGAAAAAAATAAAACAATATTCAAAGATCAAATATGAGGAAGTTAAGATGTTTCCAAATATGCATGCAATAATATGAAGCTATCCCAGCACACAAGACTCCCGTCATTGTAGGATCTGGGCAGGTGGAGGGGTTGTTTTCCACTTTGAACGTAAGATACTAAGAAGCCAGAGTCATCCTTCTACGACATTCCCGGAAGATAAAGTAGTGGATTAGTCCGAGACTAAAGAGCGAAATAGAAGAATTGGTCGTATTGCATGAGACAGAGAAGGTGCAGGCTGAGGTGCCTGAGTAGGCTTGACCTTGACCGGAGACTTGCATTCGTCAGGCTTTCTTTCTCTGTGACCTCCAGGTCATAATGGAGCAACCTGACCGTTGCACCAAGGTCTGACCTTGCATGCATGCAATACTATCGGGAACATCCACAATCCCCTCTTAGAAAAACCAAAAGGAATAAATAAATAAAATGAAATAGAATGCAATTAGACAGCCAGATTTCAATTTCTGGTTTCTCACTAAGTTTGATTCTCTCCTATTTTGTATCCTTTTCTTTTCTTCTCAATAGCCTCACTTTGAAACTAATAAATATTTTCCCTGAATAGTAGATATGGCTATGGCCATAAAAGAAACATTGCCACTAAATGTCAAAACTGAGTAGGAAAAAAGAAAAGAAAAAAGGAATTAAAAACCTGTATGCTCTGAAATGACTCTTAACAGGTTTATCAACAAACCAGTAACTTCAGTTTTTTTCACATATTTGGTGCTTAATTTCTAAGTGACGGTACTTGTGTCCTCCAAATATTGCCTCTCTCACAACTGGGTTCTCTGAGAACCGTTCTTGGAACAGCATGCCTAATGAATTGTTTTTCTAATTATTCTTTTTTACTTACTCAGTAGATAACTGTTTTAGTGACGATCCAAAAGGCTCTTTGTTTTTCTGAAATGGGATATCATGTTGTAGATTATTTTGTGGCTATTCAGAAATTGTTCAACTGATAGGAACTGTCAATATGCTACGTTAATGGTTCTCTCTCGTTCAAAGTATGAAAATACCTTATTAATCAGGAAAAATGCAATGTAGTTCCTATTGTAGCATGTGGCTTTTATAGGGCAGATTAATATTATGATATGGTCAAGCTTCATTTATCATATCTGAAGTCCTTTCATTCATATGACGTCATTTTATGTCATCTAGGCCATAGCCGCTCCACAATTTCTAATCTTCTAGGACCAAATTTAGCTGCCCCTTCCCTGCCTTTCTTTTCTTGTCATTTATGCATTTTTGCATGCTTGCTCACCAAGTTACTCATTTTGCATTTGTTGATGTCCAAGTTTTTTTTTCTGTTTTTCTTAATTTTTTATTTCTTGTGTAAATGTAAATTTCATACATTTCTTCTGTAGGGCAGAAATATTTATGATGTGCTAATCTAAATATTTTGTTGTTTCTTTTATTTATGATCTTAGGTCAAAAAAATCTGTCCCAATGATCCTGATGCTACTAAGAAATTGAAGGAATGCGAGAAAGCTGTCATGAAGCTAAAATTTGAAGAAGCAATTGCTGCACCTGGTTCTGCAAGGCGTTCTGTGGCTGATTCCATTGATTTTCATTCTATAGGTATTTTTTTTTTCTTTTCTGTAATTTGCATTTGATGAATTCTTCTGAAGACCATTTGAGTAAAAATATCAACAACTTTTGCTTTTAGTGGAATATATGAAATAGGACAAAATTAAAATTGTCCAGTCATGAGATAGTTGAAGTAGCACGTAAAATGAGAATTTTTTTTCGTAGTTGGTACTCACACACACGTCTCTTTTGAGACTTGAACCCCTGACCTCCCTTTGGGAAGTAAGAGGCTAATATCACTAGGTGTAACGGGTGGGCGCTTGCCCATTTACCCAAAAGCTCGAACTGTTAGGTAAGGCTGCATACCCACCCATTTATACCCATGTCACTTCCCATCCGGATCCGATGTGGGACAAGTTTCCCCTTGTAACACTAGGCCACTGGCCATTGGTAAAAATGAGAGAATTTAATAAAGACCAATAACTGTGCATGTAAGGAAGAGTAATATGGTATACATTGAGGTTAATGATAAGAGAAGGCAAAGACTAAACTAGCATGGGGTTGAGTTATGGCATCAGAGTGGAATGGCGAAACAAGAATCACATAGTTGACCCGAAATAGTTGGGAAAAGACTTTGTTGTGTTGAGTTAATGGAAAAGTGCTTGCGATGCTGTGAGATGAGTGGGGTATAATTGACACTTAATTATGGTTTTCTGAACATCTTGTTCTCATTTGTTGTAAGATTTGCTAATTACTACCTCTGTCCCATATTAATAGTCCACTTTTCCATTTTAGGATTTCCCAAATTAGTAGTTGTCCATTTTGAAAAGTCAAACAAAATAAATACCATCTTTCCATAACTACCCTTTTAACTTTTCAAAAAACATTATATATCATTAAAGTTAAAGGGACAATTTAGTAATTCAAAAAGGGTGTGACAATGCATTAATGGCATGTCCCCTTAAAATGTTATAAACCCAAAGATGGACAACTAATATGGGACGGAAGGAGTACACATTTGACCTCCTACCAGTGGAGGAACCTTTGCAAGGTTATGAGTAATAGCATTAGGGTCCCTTACCTTCTGTTGAGATGATTGAATTCTATTCTACCTGAATTTTCATATAGAAGCAACTCTCTCTTTTCCACTAGTAGTCTAGTACTGCCAATGATCCTTTAAATAGGTTGCACTAAGGCTATTAAAACCTTACATTTCTCTCTTCACCCCCCCTTCCCCCCTCTCCTCCACATGTTAATAGTTATGACTTACAACATTTGATTCAATATGCTTTAGAATCCCTCTAGAGTCCTAGACAGCTTGGCCATTATAGTTATACACTTGATTTAATCCACACAATTCCATTTTGTCGAAGTGCGATCAGTGATCACACCTTGAAACATTTTTTCACATCGTCCATTATTTTCTAAAACAACCCCAACCCCCTTCCCCACACCAACAAAGGAAGAAAGAACTATATATATATATATATATATATAAAAGGCAAATTTAAGATTGCTAACCTGGACGTAACATACTTCTGCGGTAGCAAAGGGGTCTGCATTCTGCTATAAGTTAACCGTGTAATTCTAGCAAATCTAGGGACTTGGTCACTGGCCCCCATTTATTGACCATCTCACATTTGAAGGTTAAACTCCAAATCTGATTTCCTAAGTGCAAACTACAAAAGTCATTTTGGAGAGATCTCCTAATAACCGTGTCATCCATAAACTGTTACTGCTGTTCATCATTCCCACTATCAAATTTCATTCAATCCCCAAATCTGTTCTAAGTTACCTGGCTTCGTTCACTCGAATCTTGCTCAATTTGTAAATGTATTACACAAATTTTATTAATTTACATTAGACTATAAACTATCTATTCTTAATACATATTGAAATTGTAATTTTTCACTTATTTTATCATTATAGGGACTGGTCAATTCTCATCATTCATTCCCCCCCAAGTGGCTGCTGTAACAGCGGCAGTAGTAATGGCTGTACTGCTAGTGGTGCTGGGGACAAAAGCAGCCACAGTGGCGGTGGCAGGAATTGCTACGGTATTGGTTATCATGGTTACATGCTGGTGGGGTGGCTACAGTGGTGATGTCTTTGCAAAGAGTCAAACACTTGACCTAGGTTTGAGCTTTTAAGAGTAAATGAAGTAATGAAGAAAAATCGCAAGTCATTCATGACTCCCAAAAGTTAGAAATCCTTATTTCTTGGAATAACTGATATTTCTCATAAATTAGCGAATCGTTCACCAAGGGATAAATTACTTGTTAGGAAAAAGATCGCCAGAAATGAATTCTCCCCCTGAACACTGTACAGAGCTTGTTATTTATAAATAAAAATAAAATTAAATAATGCATTGTCACAATTGCATTTTGTAAGCAAAAAGAATATACCCTGAGACAATTAACAGTTCTGATAGTTCTTTAAATGAAATTGTTAGACGACCGAGGAGCACTCCTTTTTTGCGAAGACATGGTTTTTGCTTCTTAAGCAGTTCGCTGACTGGTGATTATTTGTTTTTGTTGCATCTTTTTAAAGGCCATTCGTTGAATATCATCTGTGGATTTCAATTTTATTCTTTATAGTACTTGACTTGTGGAATGACTGGGATGAAAGTGTACGATTGAGTTAAGGTCTTATTGTCTTTAAGGATGGAAAAACAAACTCACTAAAATTCAAGGAAATAATGATGTTTGCTGAATACTGTTATTCAAATGAAGAAAAGGATATCATAAAACGTATAATGAGCGAGGGAATTTATGTAAATGATGGGAAAGTTCTCCCTCATCCTTTTATAAACAAAAACATTGTCTGTTGCTTGAAGAAGTATTGATGCGAACATGACTGGGAGCTGGATTAGCTAAGAAACAGCATTTTGGACTAATAAAAAAACAGTCAAAAGAAACGAATAGAAGAAAAAGGAAAAAACCAAAATATTCACTAATAAAGCCATAATAGGTTAATATATCTCTATGAAGAACTTAAAACTAGAATTGGAGCAGGATTCTCCTTGTAGTTGAAAATTATATACGATAAACTCGAGGTCATGCTATTTTTTTTAAAATATGCTTATATTTAGATTCTTTCCTTGAATTCATTCTTCCCTTTTGTTAATAAATTAAATGGGAACTCTAATTTTAGCATTTTGGCATACAATTACATATATGCATGTCATAAGATTTGTTGAGAATCAGCACCTTGTGGCTTGTTTCTTCTTGATATTTGAGAGCCATTTATGAATGTAAAAGGAACACTCCTGTTGTCACATCCTTTGGCAATGTTGAGCACGACGACATGTAACATTCTAGAGCATGCTGTGAGCTGACACGTAGGCAATTCAACTTTTTTTTGAGGATTCTTCAATTAATAAGTCTTCATACCCGTTAGTCTTGCCATTGTTCTTGCTACCTTATCCATCATAAAATGAGGAATGATTTGTGTCACTTTGAAAGCTATTTTACCTGCTCTTGAAAATAAAGATAAAGCTCACACAAACTACTCACCCTAAATCAATTGCCTGTGTTATTTTCTTTCTCATCACATATGATATTGAACTTCGAAAACAGAACTTGAATTAGTATAGTTATAAATTGGGACTTTAGACTCCCCAGTTAAGGACGAGTCTTTATCTTTTTTCCAATCTTTAATTGTTTCACCTGTGCATGCTATGTTGCCTTTTGAAAAAGTTCCTCTTCCATTTCATAGGCCTTGTTCAAGAGGTAATGATGATTGAATATTAGGGATCTTTCTTTAGTGTGACTGGAAATTGAAGATGAAGATTTTACTTGGTTTTGTATTTGTTATCATATATATATAGAAGTTTTGGTGCCCATTTATGGCCCTGTGATTTTTAACTCGTCTTCGTTCTTCTGATTGATCTCTGGAGTTGTATTTATGGATTGGGCATCATTTTCCTTTTTAAAACATGAACATTAATTATTCTAACCTGCACCGTTTTTTCATTTGCATCTCATTGATATATGATGCGTTCCTAGTGTGTGCACATGCACCTGCATACACATATCGTATACTCTACATTATTTTAGGGAAATGATTGTAGTGTTTTTTTCTTCTTTTTCTAGCTGTTCAAGACTAGGAGAATGAGGCTTTAGCCTCGCACCTCAAGGTTTGCGCCTCAGGCATCTCAAGATGACCTTTTGAACATTATTTGGAGTTTAGTGTTTGAGGATATGAAGTCGGTGAAGGAAAATGACAATTTACAAGAAAGGACTTGTCATGCATCTTTTACTAGGAAAGAAATAAAAAATTAATAAATAAAGAAAATATAGGGGGAAGATACTTGTATGACATAGGAATTAATGACATTCTGTTTTTACTTTAGATGTGGAGCCACAATATTCTGGTGCAAGAATAGATGGAGATGATGTAACTCTGGAATTTGTGAAGAAAATGATGGATGACTTCAAGAATCAGAAGTTTTTACACAAAAGGTATGCCTTTAAGCCATAATAGTTTTTTCCCTCTCTCTTTTGGTAAGTGAAAAACTGTGGTTGATATTATAATTTTAATTTTTGATATATAATATTAAATGTTTTCACTCTGAATCTTGGTTTTCGTGGTATAGATATGCATTTCAGATTGTTCTACAAACAAGAGAAATGTTGCGAGCCTTGCCATCTCTCGTTGATATAAATATTCCTGATGGCAAACACTTCACTGTTTGTGGCGATGTACATGGTCAGGTATTATGGTTTTTGATGTTCTTAAAATATTGGAATGAGTGCACAACTTGTAGTTTCTTTTTAAATATTTTTGATGGATCTTGAATTAAGGCTTCATAAACCAAACTTTCTCTGTTATCTCTCGTTGATGTAAATATTCCTGATGGCAAGCACATCACTCTTTGTGGCGATGTACATGGTCAGGTATTATGGTTTTTGACGTACTTAAAATATCGGAATGAGTGCAACTTGTAGTTTCTTTTTAAATATTTTTGTTGGATCTTGAATTAAGGCTTCATAAGCCATACTTTCTCTATTATAGTTCTGACAACGGCGTGCTGTTTAGTTTGAGCTTTCTTGTGGTGATGAAGATTAGTTTGTACTATTATTGGCGAACTCATCATTCTCTTGGGGGAAAGAAAATGATGAAGAACAGTGTGGATGTCATTCAGTAGAGTTCTGTTTGAAACGCTGTTGCGAAACTCTGGTGTTAGTGATGGAGATTATGAATATTTATGTGTATTGGATGGCAGTAGTATAGTTTGTCAGCCATTGATTTGCTTACAAATGAGAGATGTGGTCCTTATGCTTGCAGATTGTTGATATATTAAAGTTATACCCTTTCTAATAGCTTAAGCTTTTAGAGTAGATGGTGGCTAATATGGTATCAGAGCAGGCAAAGGTTTTGTGGTCAAACCTCACAATCACCCTAATAATTAAAACTGAAGCACGTGTTGGACCAAAAGAAGGCCACACGTGAAGGATTTAAATATTGAAGTTACACCCACTCTAACAGCTTAAACTTTTAGAGTAGATGGTGGTTAACATGGTATTAGAGTAGGTTTATCACACCTTACTCTGGACTCATTCGGCTCTCCTCCGTCTCGCTTGATTTTTGTGATGAGAATTACTTGTCTTGGATCTTTGGATCAACTAGTTTCGGATCAACTCGTCTCGGATCTTAGGACCAACTTGTTTTGGATCTCCAGATCTACTAGTTTTTGACTATCGACAACTTTGTATTTACTTTCAGATTTCAGGATCAACTCGTCTCGAATCTCAAGTTCAACTTTGTCTCGCTTGAATTTTGGGATGAGATTTACTCAGCTCGGATCTCAGGATCAACTCATTTCGGATCTACTAATTTCAGACTATCGACAACTTCATATTTAGTTTCAAGTTGGATACTTGAGTTAAAATCTCCGTGTACTAACTTGGGGGTGGAGGAGGAGGAGGGGGGGATTTAAGCTTGATAGAATATTGATAGGAGTGATTTTAGGATTTCTCCAATGTATTTTCCATAATTATCACGTGTATAAATAGAGGTGGTCATTGAAAACAAAAAACTAAAACAGAGAGAATATAATAAAGTGATGTAGCCCTTTGGGCTTTGTGTGTCATGGATGTAGGATGTAGTGCCGAACCACGTATATCCTTGTGTTGTTTCATTCTCTCTCTCTTCAATCTTATATTTATTTTATCAACATGGTATCAAAGCCAAAAGGCCTTGAGTTCAAACCTCACCATCATCCTCATAATTAAAATTGAAACATTTGTTGGACCAAAAGAATGCTACACGTGAGGAGGCGTGTTGAAATATTAATGTTACACCCTCACTAATAGCTTAAGCCTTTAGAGTAGATGGTGGTTAACACAGATGATGATTAGGTATTTGGGCCATTATATGATTTTGAGTTAGGAAAGGTAAATATGATAGGAAGAGGTGACAACAGTGGGTTTTTTGGTTGATTAACGGTGCAGAAATATGACTTTGTGATGATTTGATTTGTTCTGTATAAGATTCCTTGAGTAGGGGATGACGTGCAAGTTGTAGCTAGAATGGCAAACTTGATTCTTTGGAAGATATATGCAGGATCAGAAGTTAGGAATTTGTGGAGCAGTTACTTGCAATGGGGAATGACTTGCAAGTTGTCGCTAGAATGGCGAACTTGACTTCTTGGAAGAAAAATGTAGGATCTGGAGTAAGGACTTCACGGAGCAGTTACTTGCATTTCATAATAATTTCTTGAAGGAGTTTGGCTAACAAGATGAGTTAGGGCTCCTTTCAATTCAAGTTTCCGTTTTTTTTTCTAGATCCTGTATGTGAAGTCATGGGTGGAGTTTGCAGATTTTCCTTTATATGGTGCAGAGAAGTACTTACCTGTTCACTGTTGCTTTTTTCCCATCCTCCCCTTCTATTGTTCCATGGTTGGCATCTATGATAAATTTCTGACAGCTGATTTTTTAAGTATTCTGACATCTGATTATCTTATTTCTAGGATTTGCGTTGTGCTCAGTTGCTATAAAATTCTGTTTGGGTCTGTCAGTTGTTGCTTCACTGTTTCTTTACTATTTCTGTTTGTGAAGGTTGCTTTGCCATTTTGGGGGATCAAGTGGATGTTCTCTCTAAGAAAATGCTTGTTTCTTGACATTTAAGGCTTAGATCAAGAACAGAAATAAACCGTGGCAGTTATTATATGAATAATTTGTTGGGCTATATAGGAGGGGTGCAATTGAAAATTTGTTAAAAAACTTTTTCCTGTAACTGTAGATATTAAGAGGGGTATTATGTTTTTCCATGTTATAGCTTTTTGATATTCAGTGATTAAATTTTTTTGAAGACCCCATTTATTTTGTTGAATGATTGGTTTTACTTTACTTTCTCTATTTAGTGTACAAATACGCATAATTTTTTTTCAATAATTTTTTTTCTTATATGTCAAATTGAAAAGGAAAATGTGACTCTCTCTCTCTCTCTCGCGCGCGCGCGCGCGCACACACACACACACTCACTCATGACTCACTCACATAAGAGGGTAAGTAAACAGCTCAAACTCCTATAGTTTGCATTGATGGTTAAGTGAGGTCGTCTAGTGGGCACCACTTAGCCTTTAGCTCAAGCAGTATCTCCTACTCCTCCCACATGTACAAATTACGCATGTTGGTTGTTTTTGAAGCTGAGCTAAACTAGCAAACTTCTTTAAATGTTATTAAGATGTGATAAACGTACTAATTTCCACAGTTACACCTGGAATCCAAACTGTCTGAGTCAAAGGTGATCTGAATAAGTTTATGATATATATATATATATATATATATATATATTTGTTGTAAAAATATTTCGTACATGGCATGTGGAATTACTACAGAACTAATAGAAATTTTAGTAAGGTTCTTGTTCAAGAAAGGGTGACAGGAAGCATCATGTGTGAATGAAAGCATGTTACGTAAAGCTTTAAAAGTTTGAATACATTTTTATTTATGAAACTTCCACTGGAATTTAGACAAGCCCCGTGAAAACTGAGGAGTAGAACTTCATAGAAGCAATTATATAACCTAATTGTAAACAGTTAGAAGATCCTTTGGAAGACCACTGCCTTAAATTTGACCTCATAGCATTTTGATCCATGCACATGAGAATTCATTAAGTTAAGTGAATTCATATTAGTTGAATCATCAACAGTTGGAGCATGAAGTGTTTTTTTGGGGGGGAATCAGATTGAACCTTTTTTTTTTTGGATTCCACACCCCGCAATGGTGGGAGCCTAGTGCACTAGGTTTGCCATTTTTATTTTGGGAAAACTAGACTTAGGTAGGGTTAGGAGCCCCAAATAACACAGTGATCTATTTTGAAAGTTCATTTTTCACTTTGGTTGTTTTAAGTAAAATAATTACATATACATCAAGAACTATTGTTAAGGTCCAAAATGCCCTCCAACCTCTTAGTCCAAAATAAAAAATTATTTTTCTTAAATCAAATAACCTTTGCACTCAAAAATTAGAAAAACAAGATCTTCCAACTGAATTAAAACTATACTGTTATTACATTCATATTTTTGAAAACTTATACAAGCAATTAAAAAGATTCAATATAGTGAAAAACCGGGCAATTAAAATTAGTTCTGGGTAAGAAAAATAATTAAACTCTACATATACAAGGAATATAGAGTTCTTCTTTTAATTTGTTTTGGTTCATGCCTTGATATGTAGATCATGTTTTGGCTCAATTGATTACACTTTGTTTATAAATAAAAAAATGGTTGCTGGCCGGTGTATCATGTAAATGTATTTTTTATGATCGCCTCTATGTGTCTCTATATTTATATACAAATTTTATGTGCACAGAAAAATTTTCACATTTGCAGATTTGTACTGGCATAGATTAGGAGATGTGATTAAAGTTATGTGCACATTTAAATTTTCAACATATATATATATATATATATATATATATATATATATATATGTTGCTGTTGTAATTTTTTTTATCTTCTGAATTTGTTGAGTGATGGAATTATTTGATTCAAGGATAGTTTGGTATTTTGAAATAAGAACTTGGAGGGCATTTTGGACCTGGACAATGGTTATCAATGCATATGTAATCATTTTACTTAATTGAACCAAATTGAAAAATCAACCTTAAAAATAGACCACTTTGTTATTTAGGACTCCTAATTCTACTTAAGTGTAGTTTTCCCTTTTATTTTTGGATTCCACACGATTTGGTCAATATTTCTGATTGTTAGCTTTAAGTTGCAATGTTTTCTGTTTCATATGAGTCTCGATTGTATGGTTCAAGTATCAAGTAGTATGACAAAATTCTCTTACAAAAAAATTTCTTAATTCAACTTCCAGTACCTTTTGTTGCCTAAGTAAACTTAAAACATCAATTTGTTGTGTAATATTTTTCTCCTTTGCTGTGGCATATGATAAAACCTTTCTTGTTTGATTTTACTTCTTTACATATGTACATCTTGTTTCCTTTGTTATTGCTATGGTTGACATCCAGTGTTATGAACTCGTCTTGTATCTCTGTTTTTAGCTTTTGAGAATTTAATTCACTGCTCTTCTGTCTGTTTAATGCGCGTGATTCTAGAACACTGATTTTTTGGGGGGGGGCTTTGATTGCAGTTCTATGATCTGCTAAATATTTTTGAGCTCAATGGGCTTCCCTCGGAAGAGAATCCTTATCTATTTAATGGTGACTTTGTGGATCGGGGATCCTTTTCTGTAGAGGTCATTCTTACGCTGTTCGCATTTAAATGCATGTCTCCTTCAGGTAAGCACCTTCTAGTGTTTTTTATTTTCTCAGCTGCCTTGATGATAAGTTTTTGGCACATAGTCAATACTTGGAATGGAGTTTCAATAAGAATGGAGTTCCCATTTTTTATTATGTTTTTATGTTTTTGCTGTTGGGGATCAACTAAGAGCTACTGTTTGCCTTTTCTTGAATATGGTGTGTCATAGTAGGATTTAACGAGTCATGTCCAAGGCAACATTTTTTGTTACCCTCTGTAGTCATATATATCCATATACATGTACATATATATTGGAATAGGAATGTCCTCTGCTTATTTTGTTTTGGGCCATCACCGCATCAGAAAATTGAGGGAAGGGTATAATGTTGTAAATAAGTTCTTTGCAACTATTCTATCTTTTTGGTGTTCGCTATGAACTAAACAACCAAGAATACATCTTTTGGACCAATGCATAGTTGTTGATTTGTATTCTTTTGCATCTTCATTCAGTTGTATTGTGTTTATAAATACTCTTAGCACATGAGTGATATTTCAAATGTCGTGTTGCGTTCTGCTAACTTCTTTGTAAAATCTTTAGCTATATATCTCTCTCGAGGAAATCACGAAAGCAAGAGTATGAACAAGATATATGGTTTTGAGGGCGAGGTCAGGTCCAAGTTGAGTGAAACATTTGTGGAACTCTTTGCCGAAGTTTTCTGTTGTTTACCTCTGGCTCATGTAATAAATCAGAAGGTTTTTGTGGTTCATGGAGGTCTTTTCAGTGTTGATGGGGTGAAGCTTTCAGACATTAGAGAAATTGATCGTTTTTGTGAGCCCCCAGAGGAAGGTAAGTTCCATGTACTGTTTTTTTTTTTTTTTTTTTTTTGTTAATTCCTTTTCTCATATTTATATTGTTCTTCTGATAAAACCCACACAATCCCGCCATTAGTGATTCCACAAGTTCTTACCAAAATAATTTGGATAATTCTTCTTGTCAAAATTTTAGTTGTTCGTTTAATCTTTTTTTCCCAATTTTATTATTTGGTGGCTGTTTGGAGACAAGAGCTCCTTGTTCAAATGAAGCTTGACAAAAATTTGGAGAATTTTTTTTAAGAGCTGCGAATGTCTTAACGATGGAGAAAATCTAGGCAAAGAATTGGAGGAGGTGGATTCAACCAATCTCTATGGTCTTACATTTCAACATCGTTCACCCTCACATATCTTCAGAAGTTGAAAACTTCAAATTTTCAAACAACTAATGGGCTTGTGATACAATATCTGATAATTGGGTTGAAATTGTGGTAGATTGTTTTTACATGCCAGGATGAATTAAATTTTCAAGCTTCCTGTTGCTTAAGCTTTGACTAGTCAAGCAATTGTTCTTGATACTTTAGCTTGAGCTCTGCTCATTTGCAGTGGATTCATCTGTGAATTCCTTAATAAAGTAATCTAAACTGTTCTGGTTGATTTGCTACCGGAGTTACGTGGGTGAGGATTGCACAGTTATTTCCTTTTCTTGATACCTTTTACTCGTGACTATGGCTTGAGTTCTATTCCTTAGGCAAGATGGCATCATTTGCAAAATAAGATGTAATGTAAGCAGGCTTTATGCTACTTCAAGGTTAAAATAAGGGAGAGAAATTTTGGCGGAAATTTGAGTTCTTTATTGAGAATAAGAACCTAGGTCTCTGGTATGTCCTCTAAGAAACATTACCAACTAATCTTAGTTTAACGCCTTACAGTCTTGATTAGTACCTTTTCATATGTTTACATCAAGACGTGTTTCAATAAACGAGGATATAGGGAGTTTTACCGAAAGATTCCTGGCACCTTAGCTGGTTTGTTTCCTGCATTGTCAAGTTAGTTTTCATAAATTTCATGGAAATTCAAAGTGTCTTATTTAATAAAAGGACAGGGTTCTAGTTCCTTTTATACTTGATTTAATCCCATTATATGATCCCAACGGATTCAACAGAGGAAGCTACTTATTGGTACCATATAAAGCAGTATGAGGGATATAATGAATTCCATGGTGTTTGAGATTTATCTTTTATCTTGTGTCACTTACGCATAACAACGGAGTGTTCTTAAATGACAATGGTTGGCCAATTCTATTTCCATTTAACAAATTTTCTCATTTAGGAATGCTGCTTTTTGAGCAACTGAAGTGTGGTAGCATGCAGGGACGGACCCAATTCAGGCCCAGTGGGGGCGGATGGCCCCACTAGATTTTTTCCAATTTACATTATTACCCATAGTTTTAATTAAAATTTCAAAAATGCCCCACTCAATTTTTTAAAATACCCTACTTCACAGTTTTACCACACTAATTTATTTGGATTCAAAAGATAATCATCATCTCTCTTTTTCATTCTCTACCGCCTTTACATTCATGATAATCAATTCTCTCTCACACTTTCATGATCCTCCTTTACATTCATGATAAACAATTCTCTCGCACTCTCATATTCCTACTCAATTTTTGAAATGACCCGCTATATATTAATAATCCAAAAGAAAGTAAAGTTAATCAGCTCTCTTGTTTCTTCACTTTCTACTACCCCACATCAATGATAATTTAGGAAGCACAAACACGGTTAAAAAGTCAAAGAATCTCGTTCTCACACCAACACAAATTATGTTGGATACAGCCTGGCATGTGCTGAACAAGCTATAAAAAATTAAATTCTTATATTTATTATTTTATTTTAAAAATATTTGTCTTCAAATTATTTTTTTCTTCAACGGTGCCCCCCCTCAAAAAAAATTCCTGGTCTGTCACTGGTTGCATGTGTATTTCAACACAAGAACACACTGGATAAACCTTTCTTTTTTGAATTTAATACATAAATTTACTTATAATTGCTACTCTTTTGGTCACAAGACTCAATATGTCTTGGAGTTGTCGATAAGAAATGAATACTTTATGATTTTGACTGTTTCTTCTTTAGTCCTCTAAAGATGACGTGTGCTGGATGATCATTCCTAAGCCTTGAAATTTTGGTATTTTACTATGATAAAGACGTTGAAGATTGAATTGTTAATACCTCTAGATTAACCTTAAAAATTCTGGTAATGAAGATAATTTAAATTAACTTGTTTTTAGTCACATGTTTGCATGTCATGGCTCACTGTTTTTACAGACTTGATCATATGGTCAGATAATCATGTACAACACTTCTAATCAACTAACTCCACCTTACCATTTTCCATTTTCCATTTTCTTTCCTGCCGGTACATGTTACTCTATAAGGTAACTAGTATGTTTTTTATTTAATTTTTAGTGAAAAGCAAGTTGGGTTTCAATAAATTGATGTTTCAATTTGGGTCAAAAAAAAAAAAAAAAAAAAATCTATTTTACAGTTTCTATTACCTTTTGATTATTATTTTTATTTTTTGCTTTTACGCCTTTTAACTGACTTTGTCAATGCTCTTAACAAAGCAAACTAGTAAAGTTGATGCTTTCAAAATATAAAATTTTTCTAAACCACTATTGTTATACTTTCCTCTATACTTGCTTATTGCTTTATTTGGGTAGGCTTCAAAAAAAAAAAATATATATTTTTGCATGGTTATTAGGGTTGATGTGTGAATTGCTGTGGAGTGATCCTCAACCTCAGCCTGGAAGGGGTCCAAGCAAGCGGGGCGTAGGTCTTTCTTTTGGTGCAGACGTAACACACAAATTTTTGCAGGAAAACAATCTAGGTACTCTGCTGCCAATTTTTTTTTATTCTTTTCATGGATTCATTTCCTTCAAATTGGTGTCTTCACACATTATCTTTCGACAGATTTAGTCGTGCGATCCCACGAAGTGAAGGATGAGGGCTATGAGATTGAGCATGATGGTAAACTCATTACTGTATTTTCTGCTCCAAACTATTGTGATCAGGTAATTTTAGCAGGGCCTTTCCTGTCTTAATATGTTATTATTGTACTCATTGAATTTCTATGGATTAATGGCGGCATTTATTTTCATAATGTGGAACTTGAGTATGAACCCGCGTCAGTGTTATTTAGGACGTTACTAGGACTACTGATCTAGGTTTATTTATTTATTTTTTTGTTTCAAGACCTCTAGATGTTGTAAAATTACTCTGCCTTAGTCATTGTATTTCTTTAATGATGCCTTGAGGTACTTTCATACTTTAATATGTTCATTGAACTTTTATAGGAAATCTTTGTCAATGTCTATATTTTTTGTTCTCTCTATAGAGAATGTGCAGTGGGGGGAATCCCACTCAGAATTTTGAAAGCCAATAATAAATACTTCTCATAGCTTTTTTTTTTTCCCCTTTTGTCCTCTGGTTTCATAAGTTGTAAATGCTCGATATTCTTGACCGGTCTTGCTTTTGTATTATCTCTCTGGAATGGTTAATTATTAATAAAAGCCTGCTAATTTATGACAAGTTTTCAATTGAGTACGAAGTTTGAACATTTGATATTCGTGTATGCTGCAGATGGGAAATAAGGGTGCTTTTATTCGTTTTGAAGGCCCCATTATGAAGCCAAATATTGTTACCTTTCCAGCGGTGGTCAGTGTTTTCTGTTCTTTGAAATATGTTATTTTTGTTAAATGATTCATCAACTATTGTTGTCTGATATCTTTATTTCCAATTTTCTTATTGATGAAATTGCAGCAACACCCTGATGTCAAGCCAATGGCATATGCCAGCAACTTCCTCCGAATGTTTTCTTAATCCATAGTTGTGTTTTGCTATACTGCCCAAGTGGATGGTTATTGCATAAGGTCGGGCAATAGCAATGCATACATTTTTTATTTTTTATTTTTTATTTTTATGTTGTGAGATTTACCAGACATTTTTTTGGCAACTTCCAGGAATACTTAGGACCGGGTCTCCAGGATTAATAGGTTAAAAATCCAGGCGGAGGTGCAGTGTAAAATGTTGGTGGTTTGTTTGTGGTTGATTATTAGTTTCTTTGTTTTTACTTTTTCATATGTTTTTTAATTGTTATTAATAATAAAATTCTATTCATATCATGCTCGCTGTGGGGAACCGCAATTATGTTATAATAATATATATAGGAGGGTGTCTACCTATATGTAGGCCTCTTTTTTTCTTTTTCCTGAATGGTTGGAAATTTCAATACAAACATAAAACAATATGGAACAAATTCGGGTTAAGTGCAAAAAAAAAGGTCATTGTGTAATATAAAATCCCTTTATACTATTAATTTGGTGCGAATAGGTCCCTGTGGTATAAAATGACGATGATAACTTCACTTCAGTTGAATAAATTAATAACTATAAATACAGGTCGTGTAAAATGATTATTTTGTTCAATTTATGTAAAATTGTGTTTGTTTGGGACAAGAATAAAATAAACCTCATTTAGGAGACTAACAAGAGTAGATGAAGCTTTGCCACCAGTTCAATCGGGCTCCACTTGTAAGCGCAGAAGAACAATTCAAAGCAATTATTTCCAGGGCCGAAGGAGGTTGCTTCCATGCCAGTTTGGGGTAACGCCGAATCAATGATAGAGTAGTGTCTGTGACATATATATATATGATAAATTAAGGTTTAATTATAACAATTTATTAATTTTTTTTTTTTTTTTTTTTTTCATTTTTCATATATATATATATATATATATTTTTCATATATATATATTTTTTCCTTGTATGGTCATTTTTTTTTTTTTTTTTGTAGAAGTACCAGAAAGAGTAGTAAATTATGAATTAAGTCATGATTAGCCTTGCAGTTTACCAGTTGGAACCCGCCCCTGATAGAGAGTTCCAACCATGAACAACAAACCAACCACCAGGGATTCCTAGAAGAAGCACAAAGCAATTGAAACACCTAATTTACGGAAGATTTGGAACACATTTTTTATCTTCTTTTTCCTTTCATGGCTACGAGTGAAATGAAAGGCATTATTGGATCTCAATATGGAAGCTAAATGGAACCCCTTTTGAGTTGGAATTTACATAATTATGTTGAGAGTGCAGACGGTACTCTCTGTAACAACTGAAAGCAGACAGGACAGTTCAATCCAATCACCAATCAAGGATTCACAATCTTACTTCGGCTTTTTCTCAATTGTCGTATTTGTTTTTCTGAGATTGTTATGAGATGTTTTTCTCTAGCCTAAGAAAAGAGGAAGAAGCTCCCTTAAAAGATGGCTTTAGCTCTACCGGCTAAAATAGGATTTTCATATTTATTTTTTGTCAAAAAGTGGTCGGAAGGGCTTATTTGCACTTTGTTTTTAATTTTATGGACTAACATGCACATTTTTAAAAAGTAAGAACTAGTTCTGCACAAATTCTATATATCAGAATTTTTTTTTTTGCACTAACCCTACAAATTACAACATGATTTCTAAACAGATCATAATGGAGAAAATAAAAAAAGAAAGACACAGACACAACAAAAATATCCTAGCCTAGGGCGTACCCTAGTTAGAATTGGGAATAGCAAACTTTGGCAAGACAAAAAAAAAACTTTAGAACTCAAACTTGAAATCAAGTATTTAGATGCCTAAAGAAGTCAGTACATCAAAACATGCACCAATAAGCACATCAGATGTTTGCGATAAGGATGGCAATTCGTGTTCGTCGGTAGTGTTCGTTTCGTGTCCATATAAAGGTATTATACTAAATAGGTAAACTCAAATTTAACCCATTTAATAATCGTGTCAAAAATCTCAACATTAACCCAAACCATTTATTTAACAGATAAACGTGTTAATTTGTTTAATGACCTGTTAATCAAAACGAGACATTTAATATTTAATCAAATACAAAATAATAAAAAAAATGTCATAATTAACCCAAATATTCAAAAAAAATAAAAAATAAAAAAAAAATTATAAGGTATAGTTTATGTTGAAATGACTTAACTATTTATAGTAATTGTGTTTAAACAGGTAACATATTACATAAATTCTATTCATGATTATAAAATGTTGAGTTAAATGAGTCATAAGCGGGTTACACAAGTTGAACCCCTCAATTCTAACACGACAAGGTTAAGTAAACGGATTAATCGAGTCGATTATTTTATGACCCAAACCCTTTTATATCAAACTCAAACCTTTTTAACTCGTGTCGTGTCGTAATTTGTTACTCCTAATTTGCAATGCAGGGGATTTTGTTTTGATATTGGCCTCTTTCTCGTCAATGGAACCGCCATAATTTAGTTTTTAAAACATTATTATACCTAGCTATTTACAAATTCTCCCATTCTTCTCCAATTTATCAATGTTCTAGAATCCTCTCCATCTGCATCAATTCATACTTTATTATTTCATTATTTCTAGTCTTATTGAAATGAAAATGTGCAAGGCTTAAGAAATGAAATACGAAATACATGTCACCTTTTTAATGTGTAACTTTTAAACAAAGCATGGTATGATAAATTTTACTAAATCTCATTGAGATTTGACTTAATTACACATTGGTGGCGAGGTTAATTGGTCCTAATTACACTGTTCTCCCGTCAAGTTTGGTGCTTGTGGCCAACTACCCCTGCGCGCGGCCCCTTAAGTAATATTTATATAATAACTGAGTTGCCTTTTGGTTGTATAAAAATACATTACTAACTCCTTACAAGCAATTGGAAATACAAAAATAACCAATGCATTCTCCTCTCTCTCTTGACGTCCCACATTGCGTGTGGACGTCTTGTTATTGTATAAACGCATTCAAAAAATTAAGAGTGTAAAATAGACAATATTTGTATAATGGGGCGGGGCTCAACAAGTGATACTAGAGGCAATTCATAGTTAAAAATGAAAAAGCGAGCACAGATTCATGAGGATTAAGTCAGAAAGATACTAAGTCTCAAGATGGAATAAACGTGACATCCTACATTGCTTGAGGGTAAAAGTTGTTGGCACTTTACATGTGCGAATACCTCTAAAGTTGTTGACACTTACTTACATGTGTGAATACCTTTTTAAATGTGGAGACGAGTTTTAAATACTATGAAGACAATATTTACGCGATTGGATAGGAATCACAAATCCATCACAAGTTCCCTCTCTAAACCACCGACCAGGTAAATATCTCTTACAAAAATGTCTGGCGGGGCCGAAGCGGCGCTGCTCAGGGTTATCACCAAGCTGGCAAAGGAATCAAAAGATGATGTATGAGGAGACGAGTGGTGCTCAAGATTTGCTTGGAGAATGTGATGAGGGAGGGATGAAGAGACCACCTATACTAGGCATGTTAAGGGGAAGACGAAACCGCCGTGGACATGGTGTATGTATAGATAGAAGGGCGGCTTTGTAATTATGCAATGTCTCTCATGATAAACTTGTGATTACAAATCAAGGCTAATAAAAAGTGTTCCATTTGTTGACAAACAAATCATGTCTAGACAAAAATTTTCTTTTCTTTTTTTCTATTCACGGTAAAAAGAAATTTTTCATAATCACTTTTCGTAAAATTTTCTTGTAAAAATATATAAAAAAATTACATTTGTGAGAAAGTCTTATGAATTCAGAATTTATAATATATATATATATAAATTCTGAATTCATAAGACTTACTCACAAATGTAATTATTTTTACTATATCCAAACTATGGAACGGTTGAAAATTTTAGTTTTCTTTTATCCACTTCACTTACTTTCGGGTGTTACAAAGAAAATATGAAATTTCAAAAATTATAATGGGCAAACTGGTTTCTATTTTTGGCGTGAAACCCCTCTAATTTTATTTATTTATTTATTTATTTTTTAACACCATAACATTTTTTATTGTTGCAACATTGCACCCTAATGACGAAAATGCCCCTTAGAGTTTTTTTTTTTTAAATTTTTAAATAGAACTTAAAATTATTATTATTTTTGAAAATTACACACCATTAAAGTGATATAATAATGAAAAAAATGTCCTTGAAAAATTTAAGAAAATTTAAGTTTCCTTATAAATAATTTTCGTTTTAGGTTTTCTTTTCCTTCTCATTTTTTTAAATTTAAAATTTAAGAAAATTTTAAAAATCCAAGTAATTTTATTTTTTTATAGATCCACCATTAATTTCTATTTTTCGGAAATAATTTTTAATAACACTATGTTGAATAACTTATTTGTATTAATTTTAATCTTATATTAAGGATCACCCTTTTCTTAATATATATATATTATATTATATTAAGGGGCATTTTCGTCATTTAGGGTACTGTTGCAACATGGTTTTATGTCCAAAAAAAAAAAAAAAAGAAAAAAATTCAAGGGGGTTTACTGCCAAAAAGTTAAAGAATAGGGGGTTTTATGAAATTTACCAAATTATAAATTCTAGAGGCATGTGGAAATTAACTCTACAAGCAGGGTTATTTAGGGAATAGAATATAATAAATGGCTCAATCGTAAATTGAATGTAATTTAGATACGCCTCTTCATTCACCAAATCGAAATCGGAGCTGCTGTTAGGGCACGAACTTGAACGACGCCGTACCTTCTCTCGTTGCAAGCAACAGGTGTGCTATAGTCTCTCAATTCTCAATTCTCAATTCTCAATTCTCAAATGGTGAGGAAGCAAATATGTATCTATCCATGTGTGTGTATATATGTGTATGTTCATATATATATGTTGTCTTTATTGGGGCGGGTAGTGGATAAAGTAGATTTGGGTTTACATTGCTTGGGTTTGTGGATTTAATCTCCGTTTTCGTCTTACTCAGTCTGAGTTCTATATTTTAATGTTTTATATCTCAATATAATCTTTTGGTACTGCAGCGAGCATTAGGATCAGAGATTTTCATGGCGGACATAAAATTTTGAACTTTATTGGGTTCTTTTGTGCTAATTAAATAAATTCTTTGCAATTAATTAGAGGGCATTGGGTTAGAATACAAATCTAATTGATATCATATATTGATAACAATTTAAAAATATTATTGAATTCTTCAGGGTTTTTGTAATACTGTAACTGATTTCTAATGCCTGGGAAGGACCTGCCTTTAAGATCTTGAAGGCTATTCCTTGAACTATTTGATCGGGTATGTTCATATAAAAGGAATTGTTTCAATTGTATTTTTCTTTTTACCTTCTTTTTTTGTGCTAATTTCTTCTAATTTTCTAGTTGAAGTCACTGTATATAAATAATTCATAGCCCGACTTAAGACAAGCTTAAGCTAAATCCCCTTTCACGCACACACATTTTTTTGCCAAAACTTGAATGCAATCCAAGCTAATAATTGGATAGGCTTGACTGTAGTATGGTTAACTTCCTTTGTGTCTAAGGCAACATCTTGTCCACACTTTCTTTGCAATTGTAATTGAGCCTACAGCTCCAAAATCCTTAAAAAACAATTATTTTTCTTTCCTTTTGTCCTCAAATCTATGAACAGTACCAATATAACCAACGTAGTTTTGTAGAACTTGCTTTTGATTGTTTGTTGTCTTAGAGTGCTTGGTTTTTCTTGACCTTCTCTCTCTTTTTTCTTTTTTAATGGCATGTAGAGTTTTTCTTCTTTCTTTTTCCCCTGGTTGGTAAAACACACAACCAATGCACTCATATACACTCACTGTTGCCCCAGTAGGGGCTTGAACGCTCTGATGGGCGAGGAGGAGGCACCGCTGGGTCTAGAAGCTTGGTATTCATTCATCTTAATAATCTCCCCTAAAACATTTCATTTTTTATTTTTATTTATCTATAAATATTTTATATAGTTGAATGTGGAAAAACACATTACGCAGCCTTTACAATCATATGATTTCTAATAAATCCAGATAAACTCTAACCAGCTGTCTAAGTTCACTGTTCCCAGTTCAGCATGCATATGTGTACAGTACTTATCAAGAAGATAAATTAAATAATCAAATTCAAGTAAACCGTAAAGAATGAGAAACTTATGAGTTATGACATGAAGTTGACAACCACGATTGCTGTTTCCATATTGCTCATTTCTCAAAAGAGAGAAAACTCAAGTGGATCTTGATTTAGATTTGTGATCCAATTTTAAAAATTTTACTTTCTTTTTTTTAATTGTTTTTTTTTTATTATATATATATATATTTTCTGGACAGTTTTAATAAGCAGCAACCATGGATCTTTGCTTAGCAAAAAACACCATGGATCTTTATGCTACTAATCCTGGTCCGGTTGATGATTCTGTATTGTATGATCAAGATAAGCATGTTTCGACCGCAGTTTGGGAGGGACAGGTGCAGTTAACTATAAGACAAATTATTATTATTAATTTTTTTTCTGTATTAGGTCAGTAAAGTATTTTATGCAATGGTAATTCACAGTAATTTGATTCACATATTGACAGGAGCGTGGGGCGCTTAGATGTCATGAACACACTTCGAAGCTTGATCAGTGGACACTCACAACGAAACAGATTGAGTTGGTAAAGAAGGCTGGATTTGGCTACTTAAGATTGATACCTCCAATTAGTTTGGACAACCCACTCATCTCTGCGCTAGTTGAGAGGTGGAGGAGGGAAACTAATACTTTTCATTTGACTGTTGGAGAAATGACAGTAACTCTTGAGGATGTTGCATATTTGCTTGGACTAGCGATTGATGGAGAACCTGTTATAGGTGTAACATATACCGCCTGTGATGCAGTATGTGTGAAATATTTAGGGAAAGCGCCAGACTCTGGGTATACGAGTGGTGGAATGGTGAAACTTAGTTGGTTGAAAGAGACCTTCTCTCATTGTCCTGAGGATGCGCCAATCGAAGATACTGAGCGCCACACACGTGCATACCTTCTTTATCTTGTTGGTAGCACAATATTTTCTACTACCACTGGTAATAAAGTCCCTGTCATGTACCTTCCATTGTTTGAAGATTTTGACCAAGCTGGGAAGTATGCCTGGGGTGCAGCAGCATTGTCGTTCTTGTATAGAGCACTTGGCAATGCCTCTCTTAAGTCTCAGAGCACCATTAGCGGCTGTTTGACACTTCTACAGGTTTCTTAAATCTGCCTTGCATTTTGCCTAGCAACTGCTTTGGCTGTGGGGATTTTGGGGGAATTACATGGGGTGCTTATACTCTATTGATATATTATGAATTGATTTTTTTTTTAAATTTATATATGTATTATTATTCAGTTGAAATCCTATCTATTATTAGTAAATTTCTTTTTTGCAGTGTTGGAGTTACTATCACCTGAATGTTGGTCGACCAAAGCTTAATCAAGATCCAATCCATAATTGTTTTCCTTTCGTACTCAGGTGGAAAGGAAAACAAAGTGGTCCAACAACAAATCGAGATGTAGCCTTCTACCGTAAAGTGTTGGACTCCCTAAAACCATCCGATGTAAGTTTTCAGTATGCGTAGCCCAATTATGCCCTAACATTTTTTTTGGACAATGATAATAGAATTAGTCTCGTTTTAATATACAGGTTGAGTGGCGTCCTTACACAAATATTAATTATAAGCTTATACCAGATGACATAAAAAACAATCTGATTCTTGGGAGATCAAAGACTATGTTAATATGTTTTGACAAGGCAGAAAGACACCTCCCAGATCGTTGCTTAAGGCAATTTGGCCTGCAACAACCGATCCCAGAAGATGTGCAGCGGTGGGAGAGGAAGAGCCGAGGAGTCGATGGTGGGGTAGACCTGTGTGGGAAAATGGGATCAGAGCTTAGTGAATGGTCAGATTGTCGTTTCCATATCGTAGAGGATGATGATGGTGTGGATGAAAGTGAATATATGCAGTGGTATCTGAAAATCACACGTAAGTTGGTTGGAAGGCCTATACCAATCTCATCTGAGTTTCAAAGAATGGTAAGCATTTAATCAATTTATTGATGTAAACTAACCATTTACAATATGTCTTCCACTGTTAATCACTTTTCTGATGTTAATTTTATACGGGCACTGTTGATTATTTGTTATTACAGAATGCTGCATTGAGGGACATTGCACATGTAGCAGATACACTTTCAACCCTAGGGATGGATGATCAACAAATACATTCAGTGTCAAGAATCAGATATATTGCACATGAATGTTTGAGGGACCAGGTTGGAAGTTCAATAATTCTGGTAGACACCTCACAAAATGAACTTGGGAAAAGGGTAAGGGGTAAAGAGAGGGTAAGAAGAAAGGGTATGGGGAAACGTAAGCGAAAGGATGACTCAGAGCAATTCCATGCAGCTGGTGAGGATGCTCAGTTACAGTTATGTGGTGCAGCTGTTGAGGTTGCACCCATTGAGGTTGATCACTCACAGCTATGTCATGTAGATGGTGACACTGATCATCCACAGCTGTGCTTTCAAGCTAGCGAGGGTGATAATGCACAACTGTGTCAAGTGGAAAACGAGGTTGATGACTCGCAGTTCCGTAATGCAGCTAATGAGGTTGATGACTCGCAGTTCCGTACTGCAGCTAATGGGGTTGATGACTCGCAGTTCCGTAATGAAGCTAATGAGGTTGATGACTTGCACTTCTGTCATGCAGCCGAAGATGATAATAACAAACATCTGTCTCATGAAGCCACCGAGAGTGCTCCACAACCATCTCCTTCGTCTGTCAATGTTATTCCCCCGTCATCTCTTGAAACTAGCAAGGATGTTGCACAGCAGATTGATTATGGTGTTCTAATTTAGAGAATGAAGACATAGCGCATTCAATTTTGCGGAGTTCATTCTTTCAGGTTTATCATAGAGGTGTGTGTTTATATATCTCTCCATTTTATTACTTTTCTGATCATTAATTCTTCCGTTTTTATTAATGCAGCCGAGCATGCTGTGTATTGATTGGTAAAAGCTCAAGCTACTAAGAGAATGCGCATTCGGGTTTGAGAGCAATTAGTTAAACTATGTACTTAGTGTGCCCCTCCTAGCAGCCCAAAAAAGAGTGACCGAATTTGGGTAAATGGTCTTTTATGTTAATGCAAGTAGCCAGGACTTGCATTGTGAATGCTTGATAAATTTGGCTGAGTGCGCTTTGGGAATCAATGCTCTCCTCAGATTCTTCCCATGAGACCTTGACTGTAATTTATTAGCAACTTGACGTTGAGAGTCAGTTTTGTTCAGTTTTCCGTACAACTTGCCATGTCCAATGTTTAGAAATTTGATATGGCTTTGTAATTTCTGTTATCTTCTTTTTTCTTCATGTAAAAAAAGCCAAGCATTTGAAAATCAGATAGACATGCGTGCATCTAGTAAATCTCCATACTACAGCTATCTCAAATAGGAACGTTTGTCTTGCTCATATGGAGTCTAGACGTCGGAGATGACACAGAATCAAATAACCCCATAACTAACAAAACTTTTAATTTTAAATTAAAATGCTGATAACTATAATTTTAAAATTACAAATTTAACCTTCGTTAAATTAAGTACATTAATCTTCAATTGGAGTGAACCCAACAAAAATTAATTTTATAATTATAATTTTTATGATTTTCCCCCTTTTATAGAATTACAAAATTCCTTTACATGGGCAAAGGCGGATATGATGGTTATAGACGCGTAAAGCCTTTCAGAACTGTATCTAAATTTGTGGTTTTTATTTGTATTCAGAAAATTTAGTGCGCATCTACAACGGAAATTCTCTCCTCAAAATTAAATGAAATAGAGACTTTAGATGTAGAGAGAAAAGGTGAGAAAAGATTTTAATAAAAAAAAAAAGGTAAAGTACAAAGAGACCCCCTGAGGTTTGAGGAAATGACAGATAGATGAAAGTTGGCTTGTTTTTGGACAAACACACCCCCTTGTGAAATTTGCCCTCCAAACAGAGCCTTAAATCAAGTGAAAAGTCCATTTTACCCTTCACTATTTTATTAATTTTAATTATAAAATATTTAAAACTTAAATGGCCAAAATACCCTTTTCATATATACTTATATATATATATACACACATACACACACACACACACACACACACCAACAACCAGTCACCACTGCCCCCAATTTCCACCAACCCCCAACCTCCATAATCACCACCCACTAAAGAAGACGCCAAAAAGGAGCTCTGCCACTGCCACTGCCACCTCCTCGACCTCGCCAGAGCTCAGCCTCGGTTCAGGCGGCGAACTCGGCCTTGGACAAGCCGGGTTTGACCGGGATTGACAGAGACGTTCCCCACGCCGGCGTCTTTCATTCTTGACAGCGGTAGAGAGTTGATGTTTGAGCCTGCAGGGAAGATTTGAGGATGAGATCGGTGCCGCCGCCACCACCACCCTCTTCCCCTCTCTCATACACACACACACACACATACACACATATATATCACCCCCTCATCTGTGCACATCACCATCCCCAATTCTCACCTTCGCACGGAAAAGGGTTCTAATTGGACTCAAAACGGACGGCAGAAGCGATGCCCACTTCAGCCTCCTCGGCCTTGCAGGTGACGGTCGCCGGACTGTGCTTATCTGAACCTTGTCGTCATCGGAGCTTGGTCCTCGCTGGATTGTTTTTGCTCGTCGATCTCTTGTTGCTCGGTTTCTAAACTTCGCCACACTATTCAGTCCGTGGCCGCATCGTCATCGGAGCTTGGTCCTCGCCAGCAATTTCAGGGTTCCGCCGATGCTTCTGGGTTTCGCCGCCACTGTCACAGTCATCGCCGCCGCCGCCACTGTCACAGTCATTGCCGATGCTTCTTCCTCTCTCTCCTCTTCACCTCATCTCTTCAACTATGGCCGCCCCTCTCTTCCCCCTCTCTCTACACCCACCACCGCGGCCACAACCACCATCCATCTGATCTCCCTTCTCTATCCTCTGGTGAACTGTATAATATACGCAGGTGGGTTCGGGTTCGGGTTTGGGTTTAATCAAAGGGTATTTAAGTCAATTAAAATGTTAATTTTATTTGAAAGGGTAATAAGGTCAATTCACCATCTTCAGGGTCTCTTTGTCCATTTTTCAAACTTCAAGGGGTGTCATTGTCCAAAAACATGCTAACTTTCCTCTGCTTGTCCTTTCCCCAAACCTCGGGGGATGTCAATGTACTTTACCCAAAAAAAAAAGAAAAAAAGAAGTGAAAATAGATTAAATGATGGAATGAAAGACATTCACCGAATGGGTTGACCGAGTTCTTCCATTGAAGAGGGAGATGCTTTTTTTTCCCCCCCAAATCTAACTTCCAACTAAAATGTACAAGTTGCCTCGCCAGATTTTTATTGTTAAGCCTAGGTTTAGCAAAATGCAACATCCTAATAGTTGCTGTTATCAAGTTCACCACTCTCCTACTTGTCAAAAAGAAGGAAAAGAAAATGGCAACTCTCCTACATAAGTGACTAAAGTAAAAGCCAAGTCGAGAGCTCAGCTGTTTAAACAAATGAGTACCCCTTATTTTGAGATCAAATAAACGGATGAAACTGGGCTTGTAATTGGAATTCAATCTGAGCTGTTGGATATACAAAGAAGAGGTTTATTACGGTTGTGACATGTAAGTTAACAATATGGCTCACCCCCAAAAATTTCCAATCCAGCAACTAGTGTGCACTACTGTTGGCATTTCGCAGTGCCTTCAACACTGGGCACAAGTTCCCTCAACATGCAAAGTTTGGCTGGCGGCTAGCATGCACAGCTATCTGCTACCAGTGGAGGAACAAAAGTACACCCTTGAAGAGTCTGCTCAAAGATATGACCAATTTTAAGCAATTTTTCCTGCAATATTGATCTAAAGAAGTTAATGACGAGAACAACTTAGGATTAGCAATAGTCTAATTCAGCGAACACAGAAATCTGAAAATATGATCACAAGGGTGCAAAGCGGTTGTAAACCAATATATGATTTGAGTCCATCAAATGGGCGCATGCAACTTTGAACTGATCTGTGAGAATCATCTTTCCAAGACTATATTAATATGGCAACACATTTAAGTGGTATGGACTGTCATGAGTGGCAAGCCTGGTTACATCTTAGCACTTTCTTTTGATTATGCTACTCTCCATTTCGTAGGAAAGAAGGAAAAAATGGATGGAAGGGAGAGAGGGATGGATGAGGCATCCTAGGGAAGGGAAGGTGTCCTTCCTTCTTTTTTGTTTGGTTGAATGGAAGTAAAGAGAAGGGATGAGAAGGGAAGGAGGTAATACTTTACTTTCTTTGTTAGAAAAGAAAGGAAGATGAAGTTTAAATTTCTTTTTGCCATTATATGGTTTCTATGTTACTTATTTGAAGAGTAGTAATAACTAATAAGGTTAAATTATATCTGATAATTATGAAGGGTAGTAATGTCAATCTATGATTTCATAATACCTTTGTTTCTCTTTTCTTCACTTTTGGATGGATGGAAATTGGTGGGGATAGGAAGGATGGTTCATCCATCCTCTCCTCTTTCCTCCATATCTCCACCCTACCAAACGATGAAAGCTTGATCTTTCCTTCCTATCTACCCTTTCACCTCTCTTCCTTTCTACCAAACATAGCATAAAGGATTAATTAACCAAGACATCTTATGAGGTGTCTGGGTCCCAATTGCAGGATATCCGAATAGGGTGCCGAATGATAACACAATTCAACACTTCATTCTAAATAGGTTAAGTGTTTATCTAATTAAGTGTGTATCGCTTAAAAAAATAAATGCTACTTAAAATGAAGTAAAATTTTAAGTGACAATGATATTACTTATAACTGAACACTTAAAATTCAAAAAGAATATAAAAAAATTCTCAATTTGCAATTAACACTTAAAACTTCAACACTTAATATTCAGCTCTTAAATTTTCAGTACTATCAATCAGCACGTAAGCCTCTTAACCACCTCTTATTTTATAATAAAATGAAAATGAGAAAAGTAACAGAAAACTTTTAAACTATGTTAACATGGACTCTTCAAAAGTAGTTGAAGTACCTGTTTCTGACACACTATACTCGGACGTGGGTATGTACTATGTGTCCGACACTTTTGGTTGGACAACACCTAAAAAGCATATCCAATAATTCAATTTTATTATATTATTGCTCCAAAACGAGTGAAATGCCTATATGAAACACTATGTAACACAAAGAGATCATTCTACTCTATAAAATTAAATAAATATTTTAGATAATATGAATATTTACCAGTGTCCCTGTGTGACATTGTGTTCTTCTATTTGGAAATTTGATATGCTCGGATACATACCCGCACCGACACACATACCATGACGTTCGGATACATACCCGCGCTGACACGAGTACCCAAATCCAGGTAACATAGCTTTTAAGAAAAAGCAATAATAGAAAGAGCAATGATCCAAAGATCATATAAATAATGAAGAAAATTGCTAAAAAACACACATGCTTGTAAAGCAGCTCAGTTCGACTTGATTTTGACCCTGACCTTGATTCACCCCTCTACACAATTGACTTCAGCCCCATAATAGCTGCATCATTGTTATGCAGACACAAGAATTCATGTCAATTAGTCAACTCAACCAAACAGCCTTTATGTTTCAAAATTACTCGGTATAATTACATACTAAGGAAATCCTGTATTCATGTAGTAGGTTGTAAAAAAAAATACACCCAAAAGTTTAAGGTCTAGGCGGAATGGACTGGATTTAGACTTGACCTTTCAAATTATTAACACAAAGAAAAAATAGATGCAGAGGGTATTCCAATGTCCACATTGCGGTAGATCAATTATGGAGAATGGAGCATAATGGCACTTGATCTCTACGAAAATTATATTATCCTTTAATTTTTTTTTTAACATCACTCTCCATCATCCTCTTCTGATAATCTTCCCCCCACCCCAGCTCTCTTTCTCAACTGCGTTACTGTCCTAGAAATTAATCATTGACCAATTTATCATTAACTTGACAATTGACATGAAAATTTGAGGTGGTCCTGGACTGCCACAGATAGAGGATCGGAGCATAATAAGATTGCCAGATAAATATGAAACTTTTGATGCCAAATAATCTTCACATATAGTTAGGACAAAGTAGTTCCTGTACCCACCTCGTCGAATGCTGCACCAATCATTTGAAAACCAACAGGAAGGCCAGTTGACCCCCCTTCAACAAATCCACAAGGTAAAACCAATGCAGGCAGACCAGCCAAATTGACATTGACCTGCACCAAAAATACCCTAAAATGAGGAAAGCTAGAGAATAAAAGCAATTACATAGGTTCTAAACACCGAATAGTTGAACTTCAACACAAAACAGCTCTCAAACAAAATAAGAGAAGTGCAACTAATGAATCTGAATTAACATTGCCATGAAATACCCCTAAGACGAGACTTGGAACGCATTAAAACTTCTTACTGCACATGTGAAAACGGTAAGAACGATAATTTACAGTCAGGAAAGATCGGAAGATTGAAAAACCATACTGTGAAACATGCACGTCATTTTATGATGAGGGAACACAGCGGAAGACTGCTTAACCAAGTGCATGAAATAAGGTCACAAAAGATTTTTATCCGCCGTAATCAATGCAGAGATGCATGCACTATAGCAAATTGATTTTAGCTATATTCCTTGTGACAAACCGTGGCAAGATATAAGTAATGAATTAAAAGTTACCAAGATGCTTTTTTCCAGCAATAATCATAGAGTTTACAAAGTCTGCAAGGCTCTCACACTCTCCACTTTGGATTGTCTAGAGATCTCCAAAAACTAGTCCAGTGAAATATTGACAAATACAGAACAGAGATATGATTCATATGAAAGATGCACAGCATAGAAAGCTTCCCCTCTCTCTCTCTCCCAAGGGACAATGGTATCATTTCCTTTATCTCAAAATAGGTAGTGGATTGCTAGGACTTTCTAAAACAGGGAATAGCAGCTACCTAATTTAATCATCTTAGCATTAGTAAATAGATATTGCTCTTCCACCATACATAGTAAAAAGCCATATCTTAAGCAAGAGAATGAAAAAAGTAAGATTTTTTGTTAATCTTATTTGAATATACATGCATACATTTACATAACATATATATATATTTTTGGAGATAAGTATACATTTACATAACATATAAACTTCTTTTGATTTTTTTTCTTTTTCTCTGGGTCTTTTATTTATATATTTTGGAGAGGGGGTGGGTGGGTTAAATGGTAGGGTTCCAATTCTCTCATTATAAACCAACTATGGTTTTTTTTTACTCACATATACATATAAAAAGGAGAAAAAGAAAAAAACAATGACAACCTGTAGAACGTGAAGCAGCCTAGATACACTTACAGTCATGATGTCACCTGCATACATTGCTAATGGATCACTTTTCTTTTCACCTGTAAACATTACAAGTTACTGGGTGATAAATATTCTGCAAAAAGAGGAGGGGGCGGGGGGAAGAAATAAAACTAGTAAAAGAATGAACGTTCTACTGCAAAAGAAAAATCACCAAGATGGGTTCAAGTTTCCAATAGGACAAATGGTGTGTGCGTGTGTGATTTACCTCCCGAAGAAAAAAGGACTATTAAGGTAATACCAATCTTATAAGCAGGAGAAGGAGCAGCAGGTGAAATTAGGATGTCATTTTCTTCCAATGCCGCTTTGAAGCTTTTCTGAACCAAGGCCCTGACCTAAAAACACTATTATGATCATAAACATCTTCTTATGAACCAAATAAACTTCAGAATATAGAACATAACAATTATATTGAAACACAAACAAATAACCACTTAATGAATTTTTCAGGTTCCATTATTGTGTATTTTAGGTATCATAACAGAATTAAGATAAATTAAGGCCTAAATTGCAATCAGGAAAGAAAATTGGAGGTAAGGAGGTTGAGGAAGTTCAATCAGGCTCTTCTAGGTAAATGGGTATTGAGATGAATTCGGAGGAGAATCGAGGATAGAAGAAACGGGATCTATGGGGAGGATGGGAGCGGTGAGATTATCTTTTGCGGTTATTATTTGTGGGTGGGAGGAGAATGTCATTTTGTGGAGAATGAAATGGTATGGAATCATCCAGAGGAGCTCTTCAGGATTGGGAAGTTGACAATCCTGCTTCAACTTCCCAATCCTGAAGTCAGGAGGTTGACAATAGGTAAAAAGGATCTTTAAAAGGGAACATTAAAGTGAAACGTTTTGTAAGATTATTTGTGCTGGTAATTTATAGAGTCTCACGGATCTATCGGGCGAACAAAGGCTCTCCTGAAGGTCACCATCCTTGCGTGGCCAGGAGCTTTAGAAGCGATTTTGACAATAGAAAATTTAAGGGGGGGGGGGGGGGGGCCAATTCAATTGTCAGTGATGCTCTATGTGCAAGAAAGGGGTCTAGAATGTCAATGACCTAAGTTGCTTTCTAAAGATACGTGTGATGACTGCTCCTCTCCCTGCTCGGAGTGGCTAGGTCACCCTGGAGATTAACTGGGACTTCCTAGTTAGTCGGAAAGGACATCATTTTGGTCAAACTGAGAAAACTTTGGAATGATGTCCCACTTTATTTAATGTGAAGAGTGTCAAGGAAAGAAACACTTTTTCCAAGGATATTGAGTCCACAACTCGGCTAGATAAAGTCATCTTTGTTGTGTTGGCTTTTCCAATGGCTTAATAACGGCAGCTGTCTGTTGGTAGTTCTGTAGATTTCCAGGTAGTATGTATTTTTTTTTTTTTTTTGTTTCAGTGGTTGCGTCTTCTCTTGCATACTTCCTGTACACATGGGTTATGCCCCCCTTACCACTTAATGAGTATTAATGCCAAAAAGTAAGACCTAAAAATAATCATAATGTAAGTCTGTGAATATTAATAGTAATTTTGGCTGGTTTGAAGTGCCTTAGTTCTACAATAGTTATTTAATTTGTTGATTAAGAAAAATGTTGGTTCTGTTGGATTATCATGGTGTTGGAATAATTAAAAACAAAAAATATGGCGACTCCTCAACAACAAATGTGTCCTTTTTAGAGAAAAGCGATAAAATCGAACCCCTAATCCACCCTTCTTTTGAGATACCATGTAAGCACTTTACCACCATGCTACAGTGGTTTTGGCCGCTGTTGAGTTTACCTAAGAAAATAAATAGAATGATAAATACAGTACCTGCTGGGCACGCTTGTAATATGCATCATAATAGCCAGCCGAGAGGGCATATGTACCCATTAAAATTCTCATTTTGACCTGTAATACATGCAAAGTTACCTTAAAATCACTAACTGGCTCAGATCTTCTTTCAATTTTCCATTGACCAGATTCGTAAGTTATAGGACACTTCTAAAGACAATATTTTCCACAAACACATATCTTAGACACAAAAGAAACACTGCTAAACCTTTACTGCTGAGCCAGTTTGGATGTTTCCATACCTCAGAACCAAACCCATTAGTTCGGGAATTCCCATAAAGGGAATTCATCTCATCAGCAACAACTTGGTTCCCGTACCTAAATAATAAAAGGCAAAATAGAGATAAGAAATTCAACAAGCTTATTTTTATTACTAAAAAAAGACATGCATAAAGTGAGTGTGGTAGAAATCCAAATGTTGAGATGGATGTGTGATGAGACTAGAAAGGATAGAATTAGAAATGATCACATTTGGGAGATGGGTGGAGTAGAACAAATTGGAGATAAAATGAGAGAAAATTGGTTAAGATGGTTTGGACATGTGCAAAGGAGAGCTTTAAGTGCGCAAGTTAGGAAAAGTGACATAGTCCACATTGAGGGTAATACTAGGAAAACGAGGAAGACCAAAGTCAACATGGGTAGAGTTAGTACGGAAGGATATGATAGCAATTGCATTGACTGGGGCTATGGCCTTAAATAGAGCAGAATGGAAACATAGAATTCATTTAGTTGAGAAAAATGTTTGATTGTTGTTGTTTATTTACAAATACCCAGAGGATTTTCATTCAAATTACTTTTGCCATTAAATTTGCACAATGGATGCATTAAAGAAAACAACAAACGGATGAGAAACATCTTTATGAAAATCACCTGATACAATCATAACGTGATAAATTTGAAGATGATTCAGATGAAGCAAGGATATAGTAGGCCGGTAACCCAAGTGAGAAGGAGGGCAAGGAGACCTGCAAGTTATATTTAAAAAAATAAAATGAAACAGAAAACATGAAGAAATGCTTCTACTTGAACTAATGGCTGATATTAGGAGAGGCAAATATAGAAAGGAAAATTCATAAACAAAATAAATACCTCTGTCACACTGCATCCTAGTTCTTCCAAATGAGAAGCCGCACTACGGATTGAAGATATTACTTCTGAATCAACTCCATCATTAAGAGTTTCTCTGATCAAACCAACTCTCAGTCCTTTCAAAGGTTTAGACTCCGAAAAATCTTCTGCAATGAACTGAGATGTGAAATCGGGAACTTCCTGAAAGGGAAAATTCTCAGCATATATTTACCGGAAAAAAAAAATCTCAGCATATTAAAACATAACAGTTAGCTAGAACGCACTAAAATTTTCTAATATCTCACTTGTAATTTTAAATTTCAAATTGCCAGATCAATTAGTTCTTGTTTAACTCAGTACAGGTATAGTCATGCGTGGTAATGCTCTAAAAGGACAAAATGAGAATAGTGTATTGCCCACACTATACATGCTGAATCTTCAACTCACATTAGCCACCCTATTTCCAAAAAATCCCAATATAAATAATACAGACATGCATAGAAGCCTTTTTTTTTCCCCAATACTGTGTGTAAGTGTATTGATAGATAGTTGTAACAAGGGTCTTTGTCATTTGTCTCACATCGGATCCGGATTGGAAAGTGGTTGGGTATAAATGGGTGGGTATGCAGCACTACCTAACAACTTGAGCTATTGGGGTAAATGAGCAAGCGCCCACCCGGCCCAGGAGGCGTACAGGTCAGCCAGCCCAGGTAGGCAGGGTGGTCCGAGCCACAACGAGGGCGTTGTGAGTTTGGGTGGGGGAGAATGTAACAAGGGTCATTTGTCCCACATTGGATTCGGATGGAAAAGTGATTGGGTATAAATGGGTGGGTATGCTACACTACCCAACAGCTTAAGCTATTGGGTAAATGGGCAAGCGCCCACCCATTTCCCCACTGCATGTAAAACTTCTTTTTACATCAATTGACATTCGTGAAGAAAAGATATTGACATTCGTGAAGAAAATATAGATTTATTGACCTTTGTGAAGGAAATATATGTAAAGATAAGCAAGAGTTGAGAACCTTACTCGCTTACTACTAGTGGCATCAAGTCTATCATGACCAGAAATTGCATTAAGGAGAATTCCAGTGTCAGCAACTGATGAACCAAAGCATCCAATGACATCCAATGATGAGGCATATGCCACGAGTCCATACCTTGAGACACGCCCATAGGTTGGCTTCAGTCCAACAACTCCACAAAAAGATGCTGGCTGTCTTACGCTCCCACCAGTATCACTTCCCAAAGATACAACACACTGCCTTGCAGAAACAGCAGCAGCTGAGCCCCCTGATGACCCTCCTGGCACCCGTGACAAATCCCATGGATTTGCAGTTACCTAAGGAAGGGTAAGATGGATCACCTGAGTAAACCATCTCTAGTTACTAGATGGGAATTTCAGAACTTAAAATTTATATCCTGTGTCTTAGGACATCTAATTTTAAACTATCATGAATACTCAAACAATTCAATTAAGTTGGAAAAAATATCAAATCAGCATTGCATGATTTTACATGCTTACCGTATACAGGAAAATAGTTATTACTGCAAAATGGCATAAAATTCTAGAAGTACCATGATGAAATGATATGAAAAAGAAACTTACATAAAGTAGAACACATAACAGTCCTTAGGTTCTCATGCTATGCCAAACTGAAGAGAAATGAATAATACACAATTTCAACTCAAGAAAGCATAAATTACAGCTAATTATGCTCCACATTTCAGCTTATATATCCAACACACAACCTCACACACATATATAAAATGGCTAAATGATTATAAATATTCTACTTAAATATTGTTCCTTCAAAACATCCTAGAGAGTTTTGCACCTTCTATAGAATATAATTTGATATATTTCATTAAAAGAAATGCTAAAAAATCCCTTCCAAATAAATAAAATTGTGACAATCATAAAACTTTTTTATTTTTTAATAATTTTTAAAGCCAAAAATCATAGAACGTAGCCAAGTTATATTTCATTCAATCAAATGATGGTGCCCATCTAATGGTTGGTCATGACCCTTCATGCTTAAATGGTGTGATTACATTGACGACCTAACTCAGAACTATATATCCTGAAGCGTACATAAGTGCTCTAACACTAACTTCAGTAAGAACCTAGAAATTGAGTTCAACCTAGAATGAGAAAATGCAGGACCTGTTCAGTAGAATTTCTAATTTCTCATCAGCTTCTCGGAACCTAGAAAGTCTGGAGCTTTGCTTGCTTCAAAATACATATTTGATTATAAATATCCCATTTCAGAATTTAAGATCATAAAACTACAAGAAAGCAATTTAAAGTTAAGGACAAAGTTAAAAGAGCTAATAAACCCAAAACCTAACCTGGTATGCTGAACCTTCGGTAGTACTGCCCATACCAAACTCATCCAAATTTGTCTTCCCAACAATAATTGCCCCACACTCCCTCAACTTCTTCACCGCCGTGGCATCGAAAGGCGGCCGGTAATTCTCCAAAATCTTCGATCCCGCTGTCGAGGGCATATCGGCCGTACAAATGTTATCTTTCACAGCCACCAACACTCCGGCCAAGGGCCCCACTTCCTCATTCCTCTCGATCTTCCTATCAATCTCTTCTGCCTCTCTCAAAACAGTATCCGATACGTATAAGAAGCTCTTAATATGTGGCTCGGCGTGCCGGAGACGGTTTAGGTAGTCTTGGGCGAGTTGGACGGCGGTTTTTTGGCGGGAGAGGAGGGATTCGCGGATTGTGAGGATTTGGGAGGTGGGTGGTGAGGTTGAGGAGGGCGATGAAGATAGGGTTTGAGTTTGAGAGGTAGAGAGAGCTCTGGAGGTGTGGAAATGGAGGGGTTTTGGCGGGAGATGGAGGTTGGACAACCGGCATTGGAGGAGGAGGAGACGAGGGTTTTGCACTGAATATAGTAGCATTTTAGAGAGAGCGAGGGGTTTGCGGTTCTTCGACTGCTAAAAATTGTAATCAGAATGATACATATACCAGCAGGAGCAGGGAGGGACGGATGGATACGGTAAGTAAAGAAGTAGCACAGTCAAAAATATATATATATATTTATTTTTTATTTTGTTCAGACTTGTAGTTGCCAATGCCATCAGTTTTACATCTTCGAAGAGGGAAGCAAAAAAAAAAAAAAAAATTATGGGTTTATGGGAGGTAAAATGGGTTAGAAATAATTAATCCGTTTTTTAATGGTTACGAGTGAATTATATTTAATTAAAGGATCAAGATAAGTTGAGTAATTTTTAACCACTTTATTTTAGGGTCAAGATGGATTAAATATACTTAACCATATTCAACTCATATTTCACCTATCACATAATAAACACACAACACATCTATTCTATATTGCACTCAACTCATATCTCTTTAAAATTCTCTCACTCACACGATCTTCTCTTTAAATTGGTCTCTTATCAACTCTTTCTCTCCCTATAAATTTTTTCTAAAACAAATAAATAATTAAAAAAATTTAAAAATAAAAATATTAAAACCTTCAGAAAAAAATAATTTAAAAATAAAAAATAATTAAAATTTTTTTTAAAAAAAATAAATTAAAATTTAAAATTAAAAATTTTTATAAAAAATAAATAAAAAATTTAAAAGAAATAAAAAATAAAAATTTAAAAAAAAAAATTAAAAAAAATTAATAATAATAATTAATGAATGCGGTCATACCGATTGACCCTGCTCATTTTTAACTTGTTGTGAACGAATTGAATAGGAGTCTTGATTCATATTAACCCGTAGATTTTAAATCCAATTTATTCAAATTCGGCCAACCCGTGCCACTCCTACCTTTAATTCAGTTACACTCCCTGTAGTTCAAAGAGACCTCTACATGTGTAAAAATTCAGTCAGATTCCTATCAGACGTTGTGGGCTGACAAAGCAAAATAATTAAATAAAATGACTAAATTTACCCTTTTTGTCATTTTCCATATTGGCATAACCATACACCTTTTTTAGAATTGGGTCGGTTTTCCTCCTTTCTCTTCCTGTTTGCAACTCTCTACCATTCATGGCCTCTGTCAAAAGCTCAAGATGAATATTAAAAACTCATTCAATGAACTGTTACAAATACTAAATTGATTTGATCAATGAAAAACTATTACATGGTCTAGGACTATATCACCAGGGCAATCCCAATCTTATTTTCTCCTAAGCTAACAATTAGTAAACAACCTGAGTCAACTCACAAAACAAGAACCAAGAAATGAGATCCAGTAATTGCTAGTCAATTTCTCATATAGAGAGAGAGCGCAGAAACATTCGATTATTAGATTGAAATGGGTGAGCCAAAGATAAAAGGAAAACTTACCTGTAATTGCCGAAGAAAGATCCCTCCAGTAGTGGATTGTTTACTTCACAGATTGAAATTATTTTGTAAATTGATGAAAAAAGACACGAGAATCACAGAGATAATGTGTGTGACCAAAATAGAAATAAAAATCAAGTCTGAAATGATAATTAGGGCGGAGATGAAAGAACTATTATCGGTGAGTCCAATCTACCAAAAAAAAATATTGGTTTACGCGACAGAAGTCCGGCCGTCGCGTGAAGCTGTGCGCCAATTGGTCCGGCCACCTCTTTCTCTCTCTAAAACTAAAACTACGCTGTTTCCCGAAGAACAGAACCCATCTCTTTCACGCTCAACGACGACATGGATTCTTCTCAGAACTGGCTTGGCTTCTCTCTCTCCAACCACCACATGCCCTCTGATGATTCTTCTCAGTTCTGCCTCTTTGAAGCTTTCAACACAAACCACAGTACATACTTTCTCTCTCTGAACAAGTACTACTTCAATATATACTCTTCTATATGTTTGTGTAGATATATATATATATATATCACAAACACTACCATGCAAGCTATGTTTTTTCATCCACAGGTGGTGGGGTACTTGATAAGTCCGAAGAAGATGGTGCCCAAGACTTGTCTATACTGAGGCCCAATGCTTCCACTTGCTTTGCTCTGCGTTTACTGTATTACTTAATGACTATTTTTTAAATTTATCAGGACAACTTGATTCAAAGATGGTATATAATATGTAACCGTACATAACTGTTGAAGGTGAATTTGGATATTCAAATTTAATTTTTTACTTATGTCGGCAAAAAGTATCTCTGACAAGTTTTTACAGTTGACCGAAAGAAGAGACCGACATGTGACAGAAAAATAAAGGAATAAAGTGTAACTGAATTAAACCCAAAATAATAATAATAAAAAATTAGAAACAAGCAAATAATCCCAACTTATAAATCTCATAAAGGAAATGAATAAAAACTTTTGAATGCCAACTCGGTGACCCAAATCTTTTCATTCATCATCCCAATGCGGACGGAGAGTGTACAAAAATAAATAAAGACAGCTTCGTTTATAACAAGAACGAATTTATGAAAACAGAAAACTTTATAAAAATCCTACTTGGTACAAACCAAGCGGGCTAATAGAATCCCATTTTTATTTCACAATTATCTACAAAAAATACTTTATTAAACCATACTTTGTATTATTTTATATATTGCGAATATACTCATAAAAATAATATAAATCTTTCATTTCCTTCCATTCAAACATATAAAGGTATCACATTATATTCATGGCTTTCCTTATCCATTTTATTCAACCTAACAAACAAACAAAAAATAAAAGAGACTTCATCCCCTCCCCCTCATCCATCCCTTTCATCTATTTTCCATCCCTCCTATCAAACAGATCACTTTCTTTGAAAAAGGTTCTGAAAATTCCAATAAATCGGTACAAAAACCTGTTATTTAGAGCAGAGCTTTCCGCTTTTTCTGCTACCTGTGTCCATCGGAACACTCCCAAAATGCCTGTGTCAAATATTTTCTCATTTTTTATAAAATTTTAAAACAAAAACATGAAATATTAATACAGACATTCAACAAAGACAACGAGAACTTGTTCAACTTTCCAGTCAGTAATGGGAAAGTACAAAAATGGAAAATCTGTTCTAGCAACCACATATACTACTAGTACAAAGCAATTACATTTCAAATTGTAACTGAAGTTTGGATTCATCTCTGCAAGCTTAAATTGTAAAAGATCAATCACCAATTGCTCAATATAAGATACAATACATGGCAGATCAATAGGTCTTCATGTGAACTCGAACTTCAAAATGACCTTCTGCTTACCTTGGATGGGTTGATAATTAGATAAACTAAAAATATTCAGAGAAATCTTCTTGGTTCACCAAATCCCAGATAACTACTTTTCCATCAAGACCTGTGATGTTTGGGTGCAAGGATTGTCAAAAGTGAATAATCGACATTCCACATACGAATTGAAAAAATATAGAGTCTGATTATAAAATAAATTATGCTTGTACTAACCTGAAGTGCTGAACCGGGTCGTTGTAGAATCTCCTGCTTTTTTAAGTGGCAGCACACAACTAAAACTCACAGAAAAATGTGTTACACGTTAAACATTTAAAATTTCAAAGCGAAAAACTAACGAGTTAAAAAAGAAAAACACTATAATAAGTTAGAAATGAAATGGTTACATAAAGCGAAAAGTACTTGATACAGTTCTCGTGAATGCCTCCACGCGATCTTGAAGGTTCGACTGAATCATTGCTGTTTCCATATTTTGATTGGCCATATAGCTTTCCAAATGCCTCAGAAAACTGGAAATCGGGGAGAAAAAAGTTATTCTAGTGCCAAATCATGGTCCCATATAAGCCTGCAAAATCTAAGAATAAATAGAGCAAACGAGACGAATACAGGAATATAGGATTTGGCTTTCACAGTTGAACTCCAACATTCTAGATGATTAACTACTACATGCCATCAGATCTTGGACTAGCTTAATTGGAGTAAAGTGAAAGGTAATAATACAACTTCAATGAAAGCAAAAGCCACGAAGTTCATTAAAATCAACAATGCAACAGCAGCACCAGGTTAAGAAATGGATGAAACTGAAAGTTAAAATTGCTATTACCAGCTCAACATAACAAGTCAGTGGATGAATCGATATCCCCCAAAAAATCTCGGAGGGACAAGACTTTGACCCAAATACTATAGTTCCAAAACTCCAAACACTTTTAATTTAGTCTAACCTGGATCATTCCTCTTTTACAACACTGGGAAGGATCATGAAATACTATATCTCACACGCTCATATAGTTAACAGAAGTTTACACGCTTGACCAAACCTGTTTGATGTAGTTGACTTACACTGTGAGTGGAGAGATTTAAGCGAGTGAAAGCAAGTAAAGGTTTGTTGGGAAAGGGCAATTTGCAGAGAAAAGAACCTAATCTCCAGTGGATCAGAACAATTGATTCATTTATAACCCTTCACTAGTTGGATTAATAGATCATGTCCAGATTTCCTTGGGTCCCAATTCCAATACCCATGCCTCATTAGCCCATACTGCTCAACATAGCACCATTTTTTTCAAGAAAATAATCATTTAAGATATTCTTGAATATCAATAGAGTATGCTGCCAAAAACCATATTCTTATACAAACACATGAAATTTCTAGTTGCTTGAATTCCTGAAGAATTCACATCTAGCTGCACCACTAACTTCATAAATTATTGGCATGTCTAGCTGATACAAAATTTCTGGATTTGTTAGAGTTGAGCACTTGATATTGCACACACAATACTTATTTGTAATGGCTCCCAAATTCAAAGGAGAGCTATTACAAATAGAAATAAAGCATGTAAGACTACACCGGGAAAAGTTACAAGAAAGGACTAGTTGCAACTATATCTGCTTTGTCGTGTTAAAAGTTCATTGATGATAATTTTAATATTTCAAGTTTTATGTTCAGAACAACACTTGAGATACACACAGGCCATTATACACATTTGCCTTCAAAGTGGACGGCTGGTCCTCATTATTCTCTTTACCATTTTAATTTAAAATGTACTAATAAAATATATTTTGAAAAACTGTACCTAACAGCTTAAGCTTTTCGACTAGCAGGTATTTAATAGGGCATTAGGCCGAAGACCAGTCACGCTTTATGGGATCCAAATGTTAGCAGCTAAGAAACAACAAATTTATAAAATGAACATGGCCGAAACCTAAAAGTTGAGATGAATGTGTGCCATGACAAGGAAGCATAAAGTTAACTTTAAAATATTCGTTAGACAGTTGATATAGCACCAACTGCAAATAAAATGGAAAAAAGAAAGAGAAAAAGATGGTCTAGCCATATACAATGAAAACCAATAACTGCACTGGTGAGGAAGAGTGGTGTGGTCCACATTGAGAGGAGTTTTAGGAGAAGGGAAAGAATAAAAGTAACAAAGGTTGAGATAGTAAGAAAAGATAGGATGCATGGTTTGACTCATACTGTGTGTCTTAGAGCTTAATGACAAAACATGATTCATGTAGCCAAACTCAGAGAGTTTGCAAATGCTTTGGTAAGTTGAATAGTAAAAATAGTAAGAGTTAAGGACATATATTAGTGGGCAAATTACCCCGACCTTCCTTGACAATTGTCCAAATTACTCTTAGATTATGCCAGGATCTACTAGAGAGTTGATTGAGATGTGGAGAGGTTGCCATGTGGGGGCTCTCAGGCAGGATGCGTGGAGAGCTACGCCGCTTTGCGTGTGGTGGTGTATTTGGCTTGAAAGGAATAGGAGATACTTTGAAGGAAAGGCGATGTCGATTTCGGTGCTTAAATTCTCGATTATTTCAACTCTTTTTTGTTGGGTTTCAGGGAGAGATCATAGATTATTGGGGGAAATTGTTGATTTTTTGGCCTCTATGAAGGCTTGAGTCCTTTGTGCTCTTTTGTTTTTCCTTGGGTTTCGCTCCCCTCTTGAGCATCTTTTAATAATATTCTTTTATTTATCAAAAAAAAAAAAAAAACCTCTAATTTTTACCCAATGAAGAGTGAAGAACTGTAAAGATGGTTAATGTCGGTCATAAATTTACCAAACTACCCTTACATTTAATACAACAATATAAGACAGTCATGCTGATATCAATGATAAAAAATTAAAAGGACTAAAATACCCTTATTTGATTAACCATTGACGAGATCTTATGAACTCTCGCTATCTAACAAAATCTCTCTCTCTCTCTCCCTCCCTCCCTCTCCAAAGGGTTTCTTCTCACAATAAATCTTACTCTTTTTTAAATGTGTAAAAGATGCAGGTGAAAGTTTCCTTCTTAAATGTGTGAAATTTCTGTACCAACGGACTGGAACAGGGCCTTGGCATTAACCTAGCCTTATCCAGCAAGTTGTCATCCCTATACGTGGAGGAGTGTATAATTTCCGGTACCTATATATGACTATTTTCACAAACTCTTCACAGTAAGAAAGTGGAAGCCAAAAGCTTTTTATCCAAAGCATTGTACCCACGAGAAAGAAATACATCAAGTTGAACATAATACCTGTGAACCATATTTGGCACTTGAAGAAGTTTTCCTTTCGCTGAGGAACCTAACAAAACTCCTAAAAAATATAATATATGAAACCACTTCAATTCTCCTTCAAAAAAAGTAAAAGGATGTGACATTATGCAAGGAATTTTTTTCTTCTACAATACAAGTGCAAATTTTCAATTCCGACGGCATTCTAAAATCAACTAAAGACAATAATACATTTAAGACAAATGAATCTAATAATAGTGTCACAAAGATTCCACAAGTTCATCACCCAATGTCATCTGATTGAGATACTTGAATTTATGACAAGAACAAAAATAATTTTACTCTGACAAACTATAATAAATCCAAAAGAATTTAATTGAAAAAATGTGTTGCTTGGCTGCCAGAGGTCATTACAAACGCAAAAATTGGGTCGATGATTAGGGACAGACCTATGTGGGGGGAGTGGATAATTTTTTTTTTTTAACTAATATAACAAGCTATTTTTTCTTTTTTCAATATACACCCATAAAATATTGCTAATGCCCCCCCTGAAATTATTACAAAATTTCAGTCTTGCCCCCCCCTACCTAAAGTTCTAGGTCCGCCCCTGTCGATGATACAAGCAAACTTCACAGGTACAAAAACAAGAAAATTTATACACAGATCGCAGGCAGCATAACAGGTCATTGCTTAGTACAATGGTAAAATACTTGGAATGTCTGAGAACGTGGGTCCCAATTTTGAGAGCATGCACTTTGTGAAAATAATGCCAAAGGTTAGGATTCTATACAGTTGACCCCTCCCAGCACCCTCGATTGACGGGGACCACACTAGGTATGACCCTTATACAGGCATCATAACAAAGATAAGGAATCCCACATTTAAGAAACAGAATTATTCATATAAATGTGACATACCATAATCCTCCTTCATCTGCTGCGAAAACCATAGGATTGCAGTCAAATCCCACGCCAATGACCATTCTCTCAGAGACAAATAAGATCTGAAAATTCCCGATCACACATTTTTTGTTAACAATCATTCTAATATTTTAAAACTGAAGACAAGAAGAAGAATGATTGAGATGGATGCTGACCCACATCACGGAGAGGCAAGTCACGGAATGCCACATTTTGAGCAGAAGGAGAAGGACCAACTTCATCAACAAAATAGATCATCGAATTATGACCTGAAGAGTTATCCAAATAGCGAATAATAAGGAAAAAATATTACAGACAAATTACATTAAAAAAGACTTTCATAAAAGCTTTGGAAAATGTATAATAAGAAACAAAAATGAAGATGTAATCATAAAAAAATTGAAAATTAAATGTAGAATTAAAGCAGCAATAGATACTATAAAGCAACAACTATTGTTGATTTCAATCAGAGTCCTACCAAATCAAAGCTTTAGAAAAAATTTGCATGTAATGAGGGAAAGAGTGAAACTATTCAAAGCATCTCAGTGAGCAGTTGTCATTATTAAAATTTGCAACATGTCATTGCAACATGTCAGCTCACAAAAAGTTGAGAATTGCATCCTTTGAAATTAAAGCAGAAGAGAGAAATTCCTGACCTACATAGGCTAAAGTATTGCCACTTGGGGACCATTTGACACCAAATGCCCAGGAAATTGAGAGATCAAGCTGAACAATTTGCTGCTCAAACACAAAAGCAAATAAATTAATATACTAATGACAAGGATCCAGTCTTCCAACCAAACACATGAATGATATATATAGGCAAGCAGTTTGTAATGAATCACGTGCTTTATAATATAAATTGGGTAAAATATTCTACTGCAAATAATTTGTGCACAGCATGAATGAAAGAAAGTAGGGCTGGCTGGTAGCTACTCTGGTTATGGACATCAACCAACTCATATCCACATTGCAAGGCATCAAATATTTTAAATAACCATACTTTCTCATTTCGCTCATTTATTATTTTAAAAACCCTGGAAATCTATCCTCGAAAATATATACTATATATGAGAATCTAAAACTAGTTTAAGGCACAAAAACTGATTGAAAAAGTGACGTTTTCCAAATTTAGGTGACGATCATTTTCTCTTCACAATTTGTGAATTTTCCTATTTCATTTCTTTATTAGGTTGGAATTAGTACATTTTTCACAAGTTTTGAGATTATTAATGTGACCGACCCCACTCATGTGGGATTAAGGCAAGGATGATGATGAATGTGATAAAGATTTTTTTTCCCTAAATATTATCACTGGTGTTTCTCACATAATTTTTTTATTACGTATTATTAAAAATTTCAAGGGTTTAATAGAAATACTAGATAAATTACTATATATGTTTCCAATTTGTTCCTCTAACAGGCCAGTCAAGCTGTACTTCAAGCCCACTTTTAGTTTCCACGCAAAATAAGATCCATGTGTATTTAATTTTCCACGCTCAATGATAAAAGAACCTCTATTCCCTCCATATGTTGGAAGGAAACCATTCTAACCAGTGTCACCAATGTCCCAAGAAATTTTAAGCCCTTAACCTCCCTCAACTATGGTCTATCAGTCTACTCCAAACTCTCTGACCTGACACCAGATATTACCGTTTACCAAGGAGGGAGAAAGAGAGAGATGATGCCAGAATTGCCAAAGAAGGCTCACAATGCAAATGAGCCAATTTAATACTTATTATTATTTGTTAATATACATAATCAATAGATAGAGCAGAATGGAAATATAGGATTCATGTAACCATTCCCAAGTAGTTGGGAAAGGGCCTTGTTGAATTTATCTGAGTACACATAATCAACAATAACATTTTAAATGTATATAAGCAATGCTGTTCAACATTTTGATCTCCCAAGATAGAATTGTTTATTCAGCAAATAGTGCATGAGGAGAAACTTGGATATCATCATAAAAAGCAGAATATAATAAAAACTTTTACCTAGTCTGAACTTCAAGATTCAGTCCTCAGATATCATTTCTATCAGTCAACTTTTCCCAACCACCAGGGCTGAGACACTTTTGCTCAGGGGGACATGGTTCCCCTGGCATTTAAAAGCCAGTCGAAGTACACAGCTTGTCAGTGAGATAGACCGCCACGGTCCCTCAACATCCGAAGCCATGAGGTAGTTTTGCTATTTATGTAAGAATTTTCACTCATTTGACACCTATATGAGCATGAAGTTTTCACAGTGGAACAGCCTCCTATTAGCGAAAATGGGGTTGACTCATTTCACATATATAGGAGATCAAACTTCAGGTGAAAAGGAAGTGCATGATAAAAGATCAGTCAGATGTTTCATCCCTCTTTCTTTCCGCTCTGTCAGCTGACTCAGCTGGAGGGTTTTCTTCGTTGTCATCTTCATGTCCATGGAAATCGGCCTTGAGATCATCCAAAGAAAGAGCAGCAAAGAAACCAGAAAACGATTTATTTGGAAGCATTCGACAAAAGAAAGCTTTGGAGGTAGTCAAATAGAAAGAATCCTATCATTCTGGCACCCCCTGCTGGAACGATTGGGATTCATTCCTGCCTTTTCTAATAATATTGCTGTTGCGGTGTTTTCATTGTTTATCGGTATTCTTTTTCTTGTGCCCTACCGAACCCCGAAGAACCTAATGGATCATCCAGCAAACCAGGAACCTCACATTGTTATGTTAATTCACTCAAAGCGTGTTAAGAAAACAGGACTTAACTTTCATCTGCTACCAAATAGGGAGCTGGAGGCTTCCTGGTTCCTTTTAAGGGGTTGTTCAGATTAGGATTGTTAAAGGATCTTTCATTCAACTCCGATCAACTTGACTGTAACTGGAGGGACCTGCTTGAGAGTGCACTCGTACGGAGTAAATACCTTAGGAGTACATCAATAAAGGCATAAGGGTATTGAGCTTTTTCCTAGAAACATTAGAAGAAGTGGGTCGGAATGGGGTGAAGGAAGGCTCGTTCGTCCAATTCTGATATTCGATTTTCGAAGCTTCTTGCTGGAATTGACCTGACCATCCGTTGTCACTTTATTTAAGTTCCTGCAGTTCAAGTTCAGAGCGGATCTTACTCACTGAATTCTACAATTCTTTCTATTTCTCATACATAAAGAAGAGAGTACAACGAAGGTGGAAACTCCTTTGAGAATGGCTTATGCTCGAAAGTACCCCCAAACACAAGGCTGTCCTCTTTGCCTGGAACTCCTTCTCTTTAGGAATTCTGACTCAATTACTATGAATTCTTTCGCGTAATCCGCTGTCAAAAAAAACAATCATTAAGGATTGCGTGCCGGCCTACTACCATAAGCACTAGTAAGAAATACACCAGTACCCGGACTAGTAAGAAAGCCCCATTTTATAATTCAAACGAAAGGATATCTGGTAAAAAGCCTTTAATTTTTAGTAATAATCTCCACAGCAACCGACTTTGAAAACCTTGGCTCCGTCCTTGCCAACACTAGGTAACAAAACAACTTGCAGCCAGAAAGGATTTCCTTTCTGTAAATTGTACAAGATCTAGATGCATTGTCAAACTCAAAAAAGAATAATCAAGATGTCTTAACCATTCCATCTTTATTCATTTAAATATTTTTACTTCATATTTAGATGCAATTTTCCTCCATAGAGGCTTAACCTATGATGTCTAATCGACCCAGAAATAAACATTTATTTTATTGCATAAACATGAAACCAACCTACCAAACACAGCATAATTAACTATACCACAAAATAATAAACCTAAAGGAGCAAAGGAATATAGATATAAAGGAGCAAAGGAATACAGATACGGAACCTCTCCAAATTTTGAATCTGTTGCAGGGCCTGTTCCTGAACCCCTGGGTTATTGCCAAATTAAAACAACGGATAATTTAGTACAGATATGATCATAGGATAAGATACTATAAAAGATTAAGAATCTCCACAACATTAATAAACATACCTTGTATCAACACCTTTTATAAAAGTGGAGAACACTCGGCATTTTCCATCAGTAGATGTTGTTGCAAGGAGAATCTGTAAAATGAAGTCACAGTTAAAATCCATTAAGCAATAAATGTGATTTGAATATTTATATATGATTGAGAATGGAAATGAGAAATAAAAAAGAAAGAAAAGTAAAATAATGGAACAGATAATCTGCCAGCCACAACAAAAAGAATTTACCAGAAAGGGCGGAATAAGTCAGGATGACATAAGTCAGAATGATGAGCACTATAAAGAGAGTAAAATAAAAATACCAAATAATCCATGAATCTGTTTCATTCTAGTTCATTCAGAAAAGAAACTGTAACGAGACAAGATGCATTTTCCACCTGTCACCATTCCTGGTTCTGACTATTTCAGTGAATCTAGGGCATTTTGTTTGACACAATCGGGCTAATCCAGCTGAAATGGTAAGGTCCAGTTATCTAAAGGTATCCAAAGATAGAAGCCCTGACAGAGCAAGAGAGGTTAAGAGAAGTCTAGTAAAAACCGTCAGCATAGACAGTTACAGAGGAATCCTGTCCATGTTAGACACCATTTCAGCCACGACACTGCTCAGATACTCTTGAAGAAGTGTCAGGCACACAAAGAATAAGACACAGATACCTCGTTACTCTATTAGACATACTCTAAAAAGGATTCTTGTTAGACACTCTAGATTTATTTCAGCAGATTGTGTGATACCAATTCTCTGAGGTCTGATATATAGCAAAACAAATGACAAATAAAATCTTAGTAAGATTAGTACACATAATAATAGAAAATGTGTAGTAGGGGAACTGGCTCAAAAGGAAAGGACTTCTGTCTAGAGTATGAGACATTTATCCAGCTAGCAAACCAAAATTGTGGTACACGAGTGTTGATCTTTTGTTGAAACTGGAAGACCTCACTTTTCTTTTTCTATTTAGTGAACAGAAAGTTTTGCATATTGTACACCTGATCCCAATTAGGATATCTTTTTTTTATGCCAAGTAACTTCTCCATTACGTAGTTTTGGCTACCAATTGATTACCTTGAGTGCATTAAATGATCTATACAGAAAATCAAGTACAAAAGAGGGTGAAAAATATATTTTTAGTTGGAAAAAATAGATATATTTTTACTAGACAAATTAGATACATCAAGGAAATAAAGACATAGGTGTGAAATAATATTAGTTAAAAAATCGGACATATTGGATAGATGGAAAGAATACATTTAACAACTATTAAATGAAGAATATACCAAAGAAATTATAAGTAACGAACCAATATAGGAATGGTAGATAAGTTCAGTAATAAAGAAATAGAGGATGCACTGAAAGAGAGGAGGGAGATGAAGAGAGGAGGGAGATGAAGGTCACTTTCCATGCATTTCATCTTCAAGGTCGGTTGAAGAAATGTTTGAATGCCACTTTTATTGCTCTCATTCCTAAAAAAGGGGGAGCGTCAGATGTGAAAGATTTTAGACCTATTAGTTTGGTGGGATGCATCTACAAACTTTTAGCTAAGGTTCTTCCCCTACGGTTGAGGGCGATTCTGGATGGAGTTATTTTGGACTCTCAAAATGCTTTTATTGGAGGTCGCCAGATTTTGGATTCAGTCCTTATTGCAGGCAAGTGTGTAGATTCCAGATTGAGCAGTGGGGTTGCATGGGTTCTATGCAAGCTTGACATTGAGAAGGCTTACGATCATGTGAATTGGAGGTTCCTACTCTTTATGCTAGAGAGGATGGGATTTGGGGAGAGGTGGAGGAGCTGGACCGAGTTTTGTATATCCACTATTAGATTTTCAGGTATGGCGAACAGAGCTACGACAGCTTTTTTTGGTAGTTCGCGCGGTCTGAGACGGGGATCTGTGTTCTCCCTTTTTGTTCCTCATTGTGATGGACACTCTCAGTAGGATGAGGAGGAGGGCAGCGGATCTGGGCTTTATCAAAGGCTTTAGGGTGGGCAGGGACCCTCTTACTCAGTTGGAGATCTCTCATTTGTTGTTCACTGATGATAAGACGTGGATGAGTCTCATATGAGATATTTGAGATGTGTTTTGATTTGGTTTCAAGTCGTGTCTAGCTTGAAAGTGAATGTGGGGAAGAGTATCATGATTCCAGTTGGGGAGGTCGGTCCCCTATGTTGCCACTCTTGCAGGCACATTAGGGTGTAGAGTTGGTTCCTTTCCCATCACGTATTTGGGGTTGCCTTGGGGGCATCTTCAAGGAGAGTGGGTGGATGGGATCCTGTGGTGTAACAGTTTGAGAGGAGGCCAGTGGGTTGGAAGAACGCTAGAAGCAATATCTGTCGAAAGGTGGGAGGGTAACTATGATGAAAAGCACGTAATCGAGTCTCCCAACCTATATCCTTTCTCTTTTTCAGATTCCCTCTTCTATGGCTAATAAGATTGAGCAGATTCAACGGAACTTCCTTTGGGGTGGTATTGGGAATGAGTTCAAGTACCATTTGGTTAATTGGGAGAAGGTTTGTACACTGATCCAATTGAGAGGCCTGAGAATTAGGAGATTGGAGCCTTTCAATAAAGCCGTGCTGGGGAAGCGGTTAGGAAGGTTTTGTGTGGAGAGACATGGACTATGGAGAAGATTAATTGTTTGAAAATTTGGGAGGAGAGAGGAGGCTGCTGCTTTCGTGAGGTGAGTATTCCAGGTGGAGTTGGGTTTGGAAATTCATCTGAAAGGGGTGGATGAATTCTCTAAACACATCAGGTTTCGGGATAGGAATGACAGGGTAATTCATTTTTGGGAGGATATTTGGTGTGGGGATCGCTCTCTTGCTTGCTCTTTTATGAGACTTTATAGGATTGCCATGGATAGACTCGCTTTGATGATTGACTGTTATCCACTTGCTTGCTCTTTTTTAGGCATTTTCAAGATAGGAAGATTGAGCACGCCATTGGGTTCTTGGAGATTTTGCATCGCCAAGAGATTGTGGGCAGATGTCTTCCAGGTGTGGGTTCCCTCTTCTCATGGTCACTTTGATGTTTGGTCCCTTTATAGATGTCTCATGAATGTTCCAGGGGATCCCCTCCCGTGGAAGGTTGTTTGGCGTTGAAAGGCCCCCCTCAAGGTGGCCATTCTTTATGCGGAGAACAGTTTTGGGGAGTATTCTGACTCTGGATAACCTGGGAAGGAGGAGACAGGTGGGTCAATTGGTGTTGCAAGTGTAAGAGAGATGAGGAGATGGTTGATCACCGGTTTTCACATAGATCATGCGGCATTCCTCATTCTGTGGCATTGCAGTAGAGAAATGATAGGAAACCAACGCCCAAATCATTTTGCATAAAAAAATGTGTTAAAAATTCTGTAGAATTAAATTATACAGCATGGCTTGGTACAATGATATATGCAGATTACATATGAGGGGAGATACGCACATTATTAGGATGCCAGGCAACACCAGTCACTGAAGAATCGTGCTTTTTTCTGATAAGTTTACTGACCCACCTGAAGAATACATACCACATACATATCAACAAATAAAGGTTGAACAAATATGCAAATTACTAGACAAACTGCACATCATTAAGTCATTTAAATAAATAAAGCCTAAATAGCACATAAGTTCGATCACTAAACCATTAACACATGAAATTTTTTGGCATGCAACACTTGACAGAATAAAGCATAATCACACCTCTCTCTCTCTCTCTCTCTTTCTCTCTCTAACACACAGATCTTGATATTCTTCAAAAACCATGGGAATCATGATCCAGATATCATCCGGGAGTGCAACTAAAAAACTCAATACACTTATGGAGACTCAAGTAATAGTAAAGTCTTCTGCTTACTCCAACACAGATCAAAGAGGGGAGGGGTTTGAGCCCCAGAGTGGACAATGTGTGTGTGAGTACTTACCTGATAAAAATAAATAAATAAATAATCCCAAAAAGTTGGACAATCCACTTAAGGTACTCTACAACATGAAGCTAATATCAAGGCATTTAACAACAGCAGATCAGAGAACATCACCGCTTTAGTCCAACTAGCTTAAATTACAGTTCTGATGAAGATGTCCATTAACTTTGTGGTTAATCAAGTTGAAAAGGCTTCGTGGTTTTCAAAACCATAAAGAGTCAACATCATCAGCCTTAATAAGCACAAACTTCAAGTTCACCAGCAACTACCAAAGATTAATTGCATTAACATTAAGGCACCCTAACAGCAATGATAAAGGCAACCACACATAATTGTGGAGGTTATCATGGACAACAGAAGCTAGGCTCGGTGTTAGAGGTAGTGGCTATCAGAATCATTAGAGTAGAGACTGGTCTTTCAGCAGCAGTTGATCATTATGAAACACTAATATAAAAAACTTGGTAATTATTAGTCAAACCGACAACTACAATATAACCTGGAGCCATCTACGAAACAAGGTGAGAAGTTGTTTTTGTGTAATTTGCTGATGATGACACAAACAGAATTCTGCACGTTCTACGAATTTTCAGCTCTCATCAAACCAATTTGTTGCCTCTATCAAGAGGTTCATGCTTCTTCTCAATAAGAAAAACAAAAGTCTAAAACTAAAATCTTTGAATATTGACAAGGACAACTATTCTATACCTACTATAACACACATGTTTAAGGTCCAATAACATAATCAGACTAAACAAGAACCACAGACAACTGTCAAAACTTATGTCAGCAAATTTTGAAATTACCATAATACCCTGGATTCCTAAAAGGTGATAAATAAAATTATACCAACAACATTAACAAACACAGACACAAAGGACTCACCAAATCAAAACCTAAACTAAATTAGGCAAGGTCCAAAGCAAGCCCATGTGAAATTTCCAAATTTCCATTTTCCTGTCAGCATGCTCTGCATCAAAAGTATTGGATCTTAATAAAAAAAACATAACTCACACAGAACTATGTTGTGTGTTCCTTGATCATGAGCCCAAATCCACTCTTTTCAATATACTAAGCCCATAAATATCATAATCACAAGTTAATTGTTTCAACTATTAGTTTTACTAAAACAAAACTTCATACATTTTTAATCATGCTTGAGCCTTCATATTGAAGCATTTTTTATTTTATTTTTTTCCTAATTGGTACTCTCACACCCCTCCTAAAGGAATTGTTTGCTCATATGTTACATAGACTCGGGTACGAGTGTCGGATATGGGTATGTATCCATGCGTCGGACATGTCAAATCTCCAAAAAGAAGGACATGCAGACACAGCTTATTAATTATTTTATTTTATTTTCTAGAGTAAAGTAATGTTTTTATCTAATATAATGTTTAACATTTAACTCATTTTAAAGTAATAACATAATGTAATTGAATGATTGGATATGTTTTTTAAGTACATGTCCAACCAAAAGTATCGGACACATATCCCATACCCATGTTCGAGGGATATGTGTCCGACACAGATACTTCACTACATTTGAAAAGTCCATGTAACAGAGATTTGCACTCAAGAGGATTCGAACCTTAGATCTGATGTTTCACGAGGCAAAAAGGCCAAGTTCTTATTCACTTGAGCCAACCCCATGGGGTTCATATTAAAGCATTTAATTGTCACATCTTCAACTTAACATTATAGCCCCATTTAGTCAACTCAAACTATGTAGTTACCCATTGAGAGACAACATACACCAAAGAACTTCTGGGTACTCAACTTTGTTTCTTTTTTTTTTTTTTTGATAAGTAAGATTTTATAAAAATGCTCAAAAGGGGAGCGGAACCCATGGAAGCACAAGGGCCACAAGGCGCCTTAAACCTTCAAAGAGGCCAAAAATACAATAATCTCCTCGATAGATCTATAATCTCTCTCTGAAACCCAACAAAAAAGAGTGAAAATAATAGAGAACTTAAGCGTAAAAATAGATTTCTTCTTTCCATCAAAATATCTCCTATTTCGCTCGAGCCAAATGCACCACCAAATACAAAAGAGGCGTAGCCCTCCAAGCCTCCTGAATGAGAACCCCAGCAGAGACACCTCTCCAAGTCTCGATCAACCCTCTAGAGGAACAAGGCATAACCCAATGGATCCCAAATAATCCAAGCATCAAATCCCAACAGTCTCTGGCCATGCTACAGTGCAAAAGAAGGTGGTCAACTGTCTCCTCATCACACAAGCACATATAACAATGATTGACCACCACCTGATTCCTCCTCCTCAAGTTAATATTCATCACCATCACCTGTGAGGACCGGTTTTCTTTTTCCATTTTCCCAAAAAAAAATTTCCCCATTCATCTTCGTGTTCAGGTAGTGTGGGCTCGTGTCAGGTCAAGTGCTCGGGAATTTTTCGGACACTTTTCAATTATTCCGCAAGTGTTGCATTTATCATTCACGACATTTACGGGGCATTACATACACATGGGTGCATTTATTTTATACTTAAAGGCGGGGCCCACTTTGCATTGTTGACCATTATTGTGTGATGGAGAGTGTGCAAGACTTGTGTGTATTAGAGTATGTGTATACACGTGTGGATCACTTTTTGGCATATCTACTTTTTCCCTCTTTACAGTTGTTCTTCCCTCTCTCACCAAAACTCCATTAACACTATTTGCCTAGAGCTTCAAGCTCATTTTTCTCCCTCTTCCCTTGAGATTCTTCACTCAACATAGAAGGGAAAAAGGCCGGGGACACCAAGGGCTTCAAAACCCTTGCTTTTATTTCGAGATTGGAGCACTTTGGAGATTTTATGTGAGGTAGGGTGGGATTTGGAGTCACAAGAGGATTTCTCATTCTCCTCATCATCCTCTTCAATTCCACGGCCTTGACTTTGCATTTGGAGAACTTTCATTTTGGTGGGATTTGCAGTTTTCACCCTAAAGTTAGGTAGGGGGTGTGTTGCGTATTTAAATCTATAATTCTTTTAAGTTGTTGGTTTAGAGTGTGTTGTGCATGCATATGTGTGTGTGAGTTGGATTGAAGTGTGTATTTAGTTATGTAATTATATGATATTATTGTTCTAATGATTCTTTAAATTGAAATTCGTGAATAGCAAGCTTTATGGATTCTTATTGTGATTATCATTGATAGCCAAGGTGTTTACCACTATGTATGTGTGCTTTACCTCACTTAAATTGTTGTAAATTCATGGAAATACTTATGTGGCTATTTATTTACCTCTCTTATGATATGGTGGATTTGAAAGGCATGCTTGTATGAAATTGTTAAGTTGTTGTACTTCAATTATGTGATAAAATGTCTATATGATAGCATTTGGGTTTCTTATGATCAAATGAGTTATACTTGATGTCATTGCATTAATGAGTATGCCATAATAGTATTTGGACCTTAGGGCATGATTCGTGTGGATAGCATCGCTTATGTGCGTTTGTGAGGTGCAATGTGGTTATATATTGGCACATGTTATCAGTTATCTTGTGGAATTGGATGATGATTTTAGGAGATACTCGGGGGTAGTACTTTGATAATGCAAGGGCTCGACGCTTGCGGGTGAAACATGAATTTCCCCATTTTATATTAGTTAATCGGTTGGTTTCCGACGAGTTAGTAGCCCAAAAACGACCATTTATTTTAGGCGCATAGCATGGGTATGTGACCGGGAGTGTGGGTGTGTTTCCGAGTTATCCCATCTATTGATTTCGAATCTTACTTTCAAGTTCGCAACCATGTGTAGTTGTGACTTGGTTTATTGTCTATATATCCAATTCCTTGTTTTGTTTTCAAGTTGGCATCCATGTGTAGTTGCGACTTGTGTTGTTGTTTACATTTCATTTTCTACGTATATGCTTACTTGAGATGAAATGGATATATCTATGTGCAATTGATAACTTAAGATGATGCCTTTAGGACTGTCCTGGAACTAGACGTTAGGGAGCATGTCCCTTTGCATCGTATGACACGGACTACTCTTGTGAGGCCTAAAGGAATGTAGTTTATTTACCTAGCATACTTCCTAGAGCATTGTAAGCTCACCCCACGTAGATTCCCCTTTCAGGTTAAAGGTGTTGCTATTAAGGATGCATTTGATTCTTAATTTCTTACGGATATGTATTGTCATGCTATGTGTAGCATTTGAGTTGTATTTTATATCGGACTTGTATATTTGGCTTCATATGTATTTGATAATATAAAATTTGGACTAAGTTGAAGTAATGAGGCCATAAGGCCAATTCTTTTTGTTATGACAAACATAACGAACTCAAGATAAAACCAAAAATCACGACAGAAAAGTAAACACATCAAACAAAGAACACAAAGATTTATACGTGGTTCGGCAACAGCCTACGTCCATAGTTGTAATCCGACGAAAGTTTTCACTATGTGTAAAATCGGAGATTACAAGTTTCAGCCCCTCACTCTGTTTTTGTACGAATGTCAGTCTCTCTGTTCTGTACGAATGTCAGTCTCTCTCTCTTACAAGTTTCAGCCCCTCACCCTGTTTCTGTACGAATTGCAAGCTTTGGAAATCTTCTAAATTTAAAGAAAGAGCTCGAGAAGTTCATGAAATGATGTTCTTTGCTGGTGAAAGTAGATTATTGTGCTTTGTTCGAGCGAGGAAAAGAAGGAAGGGATGGAAGGCTTTACTCGGGTTCTTAATTGATCGTGGTAAATTGCGTCAAACTTGAGGGCGAGTTTTCTTCAAGGAGGGTGGTCTGATTCAAATAATTAATGGTGCTTTGGGAAAGTATCTTGAAGAAAAAGTCAATTGTTGTTTTTGGTTATTAATTAATTAAGCTTTGGAACTACTAAGTATTTACTTAGGAAGTGGTAAAGTGTTATTAATGTTGTGTGGGAATCTACGTTTTGATGAGAGAGAAAACTTCTTGTGACAGGGACGCGGCTTGAGCCTACTGCTCCAACCAGTCACCGGAGTCATCTACTCCGGTGAAATCCTCTGCTACTTTCCTTGTTTGTTTCTTTTTTCTCTCTTGTTATGCATTCTTTCTTGGAAGTCGCTCGACTGCCTCGTTTGTTTCAGGGTGATTTCGCGATATCCACTTCCACTTACAGAGGTGGCTCGATCTTCTTGGATGATGACTCGGTTGGTAAGAGAAGGGAGGACTTAAAGACTTGTTTGGTGGGGAAATTTAACAAAGATGTGGATAATAGAGATCAGATTGCAGCTTGGGCTTCACGCGCTTGGAAGGTCTCGCCGGCAGTGGTTGTCTCGCCTTTGCCGAATTCTCTGCTCCTCTTTCGCTTTCCATCTAAGGTGGAGGCTGAGAGAGTGCTCAAGGAGGGACACCGTGATTGGGGGAAGGCCACTCTTTGTGTGGATTCGTGGAATTTTAGGGTTGGGTGCTCTGAGATGTTAAAAGAGAAAGGGCTGAAGAAAGTTTCGCTGTTCAGCCTTCCTCTTCACCTATGGAACCATGCTCATTTTGTGATGGTTGGGGATTTGTGTGGAGGGTTCATTTGGGTGGATGCGGATGAATCCATTAATGCTGAGAGGGTTCGGATCACCATGTCGGTCAGTTGTGTTTGCCCGCCTTTCATTTTTGTTGATGATGACCAATTTTGTTATAAGGTGGCTGTTTAGGAGGAGACTCTTCCACAGCTCGTCCCGACGATGGACAACCTGGAAGGGGGTGATGGTTCTCACTTGCTGAAAGAAGTGGAGTGATTGAGGTGGGTCTCAATAATGATAAAGGGATGGAAGAATTTCAGAGATGGAAGGAGTGGAGAGATAAGCTATGGGATCGCAACACTGCTTGCTACAGAAGGATCTTTTCTCAGCGAAGGAGGGAGAGACCTTCTTCCTCGAAAGTTGGTGGCTGGAATCTTGGTCGCCGGGAGTTACAGAGGGGAGGAGGATGTGGTTTAGGCCGGTAGATGTTTTTGCAAAATTGGGAACGAAGGTTTCATCGAGGTGGGTTTCACGCGCATCGGGCGCATAGATGGGGGAGCGTTGGTGACCACACACGTGGTTGGCGCAGAAATGAGAATCGTTTCAAATGGGTTATAGCTGTAACCAATTTGAATTTTGGCATTGGGGCGAGGAAAGTTACAATGGGCTCAGGCGGTGGTGGGCTTGCTTCTGGGCAGTGATTAGGCTAGCGGTTGGGGTCATGGTTGTGCGGGGTCAAGACTCCTTCCTTTTTTTTTTATAAGTAAAATGTATTAAAGAGCGTTCAAAAGGGGAACGCGTCCCAAACTATACAAAGACAAAACGAAATCTATGAACTCAAAGAGCCCATGAAGTCAACAATCTCCTCAAGAGAGGAGTAATCTCTCCCCTGACCCCAACAAAAAAGGGTACAAATAATAGAAAATTTCAACATCCCAATAGAGGACTCCTTCCCATCAAAAGATCTACAATTCTGCTCTTTCCAAAGGCTCCACCAAATGTAAAAAGGGGTCACCCTCCAGAAGACTCTCGCCTGAGCCCCCATCCATTGGCCCCTCCAAATATCCAACAACTCCCGAGAGGTCCGAGGCATGACCCAATGAATTCCAAACAATCCAAAAATCAAACTCCAACAATCATGAGTCACAGGACAATGCAGCAGAAGATGGTCCACGGACTCCCCATTGCTCTTGCAAAGACAACACCGATTCACAATTATATGCCTTCGCTTCGACAAGTTGTCCAAAGTCAAAATCTTACTCCAAGCTGCAGTCCACACAAAAAAGGCTACCTTAAGAGGCGCCTTAGACATCCACACCGTCTTCCATGGGAATGTGTCTAAGAGGCGCCTTAGACAACACCAGGAAGGGTCAAGACTCCTTCCTGGTGGGCCGATTTCTGGGCCTAACTTTAATAAAGCGCATGGGTCTCTGTTGTGTGAGATTGATAAAGGTGAAACGGCCCATTTTGAGGTCAATGTTTGCTCAGTAGGTCTATCATCTGAAATGGGCTGTGGTTTTTTTACTAGACGAGTTCAGAGCCTATTGATCCCTGGCATTTTTGCTCTGGACTGGATGTGGCCAACAGGTTTGGACCACTTTATGTTGTTGATCCATCTCAGTCGTCTGGTTCGTCACTTCCCAAAGACGGACAGCGTGAAAAGACGATTTCTCAGGGGCACCGACTGAGATTTAAGAAAAGGATCCCTCCCGGCCATGTGAAGAAAGTGGACTCGAAAGGAGAAACAAAAATGGATTCCTCGTGCAGACTCTCTCCCGGGTAAGATGGTCTCTTTGACAAACTTTGAGCCTTTGGTTTCTTCTTCTTCTTCCCATTCTTTTTCTTCTGGTTTGCCGAGGAGTTGCTCGAAGGGTTTGTTGGGGCGGTGTCCTCTTTGTCCAACAGCTTTTCCTCAGACTTGAGGGATGGTTTGGAGAGTGGGCGGAAGGATTATTGGGGGTTTTCACGTTGATGGATTGGGTCCATCTCGGTCTGTGGTTTAGAAGGGTGAGAGCATCACAGTGTGTGTAGGACGTGATATGAAAATTTGTTTGGATGATGCTGCTGCGACTGTGTTGTTGAGTGAGTTACGGAGGATGGTGGATCGTGTTCTTTTTTTGAGGATTTGGAGACGGGTCAGTGGAATGGCAGTGAGACGAATTTTGATTTTTTTGCTCCTTTAGCTGTTGTTCATCCGGATGAGGTTTTTGAGGATGGGGCTGGTTCTGATTCAAGGAGGGCTGATGTGGAGGAGAATTGGGTGAGGGAGAAGGGAGTTGAGATTGGCTCTTTGTTGGTAGTTTCTTTTGAAGGTAGAATGGAGGAGGCGACGAATTTGTTTCTAGAGGTTCTGAATTCTCAGCATTTGGAAAGAATGGGTGGTAGGGGGAGTAGGGAAGCTTTCCGGTGGAGGTGGAGGAGAGGTGAGTGTCGAGCCCAACGGCACTTGTCACTTATGAAAGAAGGAACAAGGGTTCTAGGGAGAAGGGTTGTGGAGGGAGAGGAGAGACTGTTAACTCTGTTGTTTCCCTATGAAGCTACAAATTCTCTCATGGAATGTCTGGGGTCTCAACGATCCGGCTAGAAGAAAAGTGGTGAAGGCGGTGATTTGTAAAGGGGGTGGGCATTGTGTCTGCAAGAAACAAAGATTGAGACGATTACGGATTTTTTTTTTGGGGGGGGGGGGGGGGGGGGGAGATTTGCTTTGGATCTATTGGCTCTGCGGGTGGTATTCCGGTGGGTCTCTACAATGGACTCTCAGGTTGGGCTTTTCTTTATTTCCTGCATTTTCTCTATGTTGGAGGATGATTTTCGTTGGGTTTTTTCTGGCATTTATGGTCCTATAGAGGACAGTGTGCGTCATTTGCTTTGGGAGGAGTTAAGAGAGGTTCGTAGGAGATGGTCTTTGCCTTGGTGTATTGGTGGGGATTTCAATGTTGTTCGTTCTCTATTTGAGAGGTCGACGGGAGGTAGATGGACGGTCGAGATGGAGTCTTTTTCGGAGTTCATTGATGTTTTTAGATTGATTGATTTGCCTTTGGTGGGTGGGCCCTTCACTTGGTCCAGTGGTTGTTCTCCTCCTACCCTCTCTCAACTTGACAGATTCCTTGTGTCGAGCGATCGGGAGGAGCACTTTGCGGATGTTGTCCAGGCCACTTTGGCTCGCCCTTTGTTTGACCATGTTTCGTTGATGTTGGATTGTGGTGGGCTGCGTAATAGAAGATCCCCCTTCAGGTTTGAGAATATGTGGCTTCGAGCTAAGGGTTTTCTGGAACGAGTCCGTTCTTGGTGGGTGGGGTATGGAGTTACCGGCACCCCTAGTCACTATCTCACAGGTAAGCTGCGTTTTTTGAAGAATGATCTTAAAGTTTGGAACAAAGAGGTTTTCGGTAATCTTGTGTGGAGGAAGAATTGGGTTTTCTCTAAGATTGCAAATATTGATAGATTGGAGGGTCAGGGTATTTTGTCGGATTCCATAAAACTTAGGAGGGTGAAGTGTCAGGTGGAGTTTGCTGAGATTGCTGTCATGGAGGAAATCTCTTAGAGGCAAAAGTCTAAAGCTTGTTGCTCAAGGAAGGTGACAACAAGATGAAATTTTTTCATAGACTTGCCAATGCTCACAAAAGGGGCAATCATATTGGGAGGATTCGGGTGGATGGGGAGGTGTTTTTCAAGGAAGAGGAGATTTGTAAGGGTTTTGTTGATTTCTTTTCAGTGTTGTTCACTGAACCGATTGGGTGGAGACCCTTGCTGGCAGGGCTTCATTTTGACTCTATTTTAGGAGAGGAGAGTTCTTTACTGGAAGTGCCTTTCTCTGAAGAGGACGTTTTATCTGCTTTGAAGAGCTGTAATGGGGATATGGCCCAAGGTCCAGATGGTTTTTCCATGAGATTCTTTTTAGAGTGCTGGGAGGTGGTCCGAGAGGATGTGATGGGCTCTTTTCACGCTTTCCATGCTCATGGCTCTTTTGAGAAGAGTTTGAATACCACTTTCATTGCCCTCATTCCCAAAAAAGGAGGGGCGCTAGATGTTAGGGATTTTCATCCTATTAGTTTGGTGGGATGTTTTTACAAGTTGATTGCTAAAGTCTTGGCTTCTAGGCTGAGGAAGGTTCTGGATGGCGTCATCTCTGATTCTCAGAATGCTTTTGTGGGAGGCCGTCAGATTTTGGATTCTGTTCTTCTTGCCAGTGAATGTGTGGACTCCAGGTTAAGCAGTGGGGTTCCGGGTTTTTTGTGCAAGCTGGACATTGAGAAGGCTTATGACCATGTGAGTTGGAGTTTCCTCCTCTACTTGATGGAGAGGGTGGGGTTCGGGGGATGATGGAGGAGATGGATCCTTTTTTGTATCTCTAGTGCGCGTTTTTCTGTCCTTGTGAATGGAGCTCCGACGAGGTTTTTCTCTAGTTCGAGGGGCTTGAGACAGGGGCATCCGCTTTCTCCTTTCATTTTTCTTTTTGTGATGGAGGAGCTTAGCAGGTTGTTAAAAAGGGCTGTTGAGCTGGGTTTGTTAAGAGGCTTTCGGGTGGGTAGAGATGTTGCTAGTCAATTAGAGATTTCTCACTTGATGTTTGCAGATGATACCTTGGTTCTTTGTAATGCTAATGCGTCCTAATTGAGACACTTGAGATGCGTTTTGATTTGGTTCCAAGTTGTCTCTAGGCTTAAGGTGAATGTCGGAAAGAGTGTTTTAGTGCCGGTTGGGGATATTCCTGATATCGAGATGTTTGCTCAGATCCTTGGATGTCGCACTGGCTCTTTTCCCATTTCTTACTTAGGCTTACCTCTGGGTGCTCCTTCGAGATGTTTGGGGTGTTGGGATCCGGTGGTGGATAGATTTGAGAAGAGGTTGACGGGTTGGAAGAAGCAGTACCTCTCCAAAGGGGGGCGGGTCACTCTGATTAAAAGTACTCTCTATTGCCTTCCCACCTTTTTCATCTCCCTTTTTCAGATTCCTTCTTCGGTGGCTGAGAGAATTGACAGTTTGCAGCGTAATTTTCTTTGGGGGGTGGGAGAGGAGAGGAGTTCAAGTATCATCTGGTTCGTTGGGAGCAAGTGTGCTGCCTTTTCAGAATGAAGGTTTAGGGATTAGAAAGATGTTGCCTTTCAATAGGGCTCTTATTGGGAAATGACTTTGGAGATTTGGGGTTGGGAGGCAGTGGCTTTGGAGGAAAGTTATTGCTAGCAAGTTTGGGGAAAGCAGTGGTGGGTGGTGTTCTCTTGAGGTGCGTGGCTCTAGGGGTGTGGGGGTTTGGACTTGCATTCGAAAGGGATGGGACGTTTTTCGTAAACATGTTCGTTTTCGGATCAGGGATGGTAGGAGGATCAGATTTTAGGAGGACCTTTGGTGTGAGGAGCTTCCCCTTGCTCTTTTTTTCCCACGGCTTTACAAGATTGCTTCTGATAGGCAGGCGCTAGTGGTTGACTGTTATCATCTTGATAACGGAAGACTAACTTGGGATGTTCAGTTTAGGAGGCATTTTCAGGATTGGGAGATTGAGGAGGTCACTCGTTTTTTGGAGTTCTTGTATCGTCAGGTGATTTCTCATGAGTCTGATTGTTGGCTTTGGAGTCCACACTCTCAGGGTCGTTTCGAGGTGAGGTCCTTTTTCAGGTGCCTTATTGTTGGTGATGGTGGTCCTTTCCTTTGGAAGGCTATTTGGCGCTCCAAGGCTCCCCTTAAGGTGGTCTTCTTTGCTTGGACTTCTGTTTTGGGAAAGATTTTAACCCAGGATAATTTGAGGAGGAGGAATCAGGTGGTTATCAATCGCTGTTACTTGTGCCGGCGCGATGAGGAGACAGTGGATCACCTTCTGTTGCATTGCAATATGGCCAGAGATTGTTAGGATTTGATGATTGGGTTATTTGGGGTCTACTGGGTTATGCCCTGTTCCTCTATAGGGTTGATTGAGACTTGGAGAGGTGTCTCAGTTAGGGCTCTCATTCGAGATGCTTGGAGGGCTACCCCTCTCTGTATTTGGTGGTGCATTTGGCTCGAGAGGAATCGGAGATATTTCGATGACAAGGAGAAACCTATTTCTATGCTTAAGTTCTCCATTATTTCCACTCTTTTTTGTTGGGTCTCAGGGAGTGATTGTCGTTCTGTTGAGGAGATTGTTATTTTTTTTGGCTTCTTTGAAGGCTTAAGGCGTTTTGTGACCTTTTGTTTCTATGGGATTCGCTCCCCTTTTGAGCGCTTTTTATAAAATTCTTACTTATCAAAAAAAAAAAAGTTGTGTGGGAATTCTAAGTGTCATTCTAGGAAAAGTCAAGTGTCATTAATAGTAATATTATAAAAGGGACAACCCTCTATATTTGCTGTAACCAAGTCATAATCAATATATTTTGAGTTATTATCAGATTTTAAACAATTTCTTCAGGCTTTTCCCAGATTTTTCTTTAGAAATCTAGGGCTTTAACGGTGATTAGAGTATTGTTAGTCATCCTTATTACTGTAAGAAAACTTTTGTTTTATTCTATTTGCTTCAAGAAGAATGGAAGAAAAAACTAGGGATGACCACGGATTGGATTGGATTGGATTGGTATCGATCCTAAGAGCATCTCCAATGGCCTCTTAAATGGGCTCTCAAACTCAAAATATAGTAGGTGGATGAAAATAAAACACTCCAATGGCCTCACAAAAGACCTCTTAAAACATGGAATGGTTGTTGTGTCAAAAAATAGCATTTTGGATGAAATGCACCATTGGAGCATAATTGCAAAAATATAGCATTTTGACACTGTAACTCCTCTCAAAATATAGATTTGGCATGGAAATATAGCATTTTGCATTGGAGATGCTCTAATTCGATCAACTCCCAATGGATTGGAAAAATCTTAACCCGCCACCAATCCGTGGGATAACGGATCGGATCCGTGAAATGACAGATCGGATCCGTGAAATGATGGATCGGATCGGATCCGCGGATTGGGGTTTTCCTAAATTGTCCAAAATTATTTATTTTTTAACCATAGCCCAATAGATAAAATTTCAATTTATTCATATATTTAAATGATCATTAATTAATACATTCTTAGAGTCCATTAAATGATCATTACCTAATACATTCTTTGAATATATATATATAAATCTTGCGGATCAAATCGGATCAGACTCACGAATCAGATGGATTTTAACAGCCCAATCCCTGATCCGATCCATGAGCTACGGATTCAATTTTTTTGAATCCGCCAGCGATCCGTGGGTATAGCAATCCAATCCACTTTGCACGGATAGGATCGGAATCACGCATTCATGAATTATTTGCCAACCCCTAGAAAAGGCGGAAGGTAGGAAGGAGAAAGGGAGCAAAGAAATTTCATCATTTAGGTCGGAGAAAAGGAGAAGAGAAGGAAGACAGTATGGGGGACCTTTCCTTTGGGTCCATAAAACTCTTTCCCACCAAAAGTGGGAGAAAAGGTGAGGGAAAGGGATCACAGTCTTTTACACATTTTTGCCACGATAATAAAAAATGAAAAGAAAAAAAAAAAAAAAAAAAAAAAAATCTTCAATATAAAAGGGTACGATAGTAAACTCACACATCACTCCGATTCCTCCTACTTTGTTTATTTCTCACTCGACAAAACAAAAAAGAAAAATCCCTTCCTTTCGCTAGGGATACCCCTCCCCCCATCCCTCTTATCTCCCCTTCCTTCCAATTTTGCAACTCTCGTACCTAAGGATGCAGTAGTCTATAAAAACTTCAGCCCAAGATAGAGCACCAACCCCAACTTAATAAAGATCAAGTGGGACCGACTTAGGCTATATCAAACTTAATAAGGTCGGTAACAATAAAAATTGATAGATGTAAATGAGGTAATTCATGATTTTAGGGAGTAGAAATAACAAAACTAAACATGAACATCTTATCATAATTACTAAAAAAAATTAGCAAAACATAGGCATCTATGTAAAAAGGTAAGCTGATTACCAATTATTCTCTTGTTCATAATAACAAATACAAACAGTTTTAGCCCCACTTCCAACGGCAAACTTGTTTTCTGAAAGAAGAATTAGTGAATAGATAAGAAGAGAGAAACAAATTCTACAGACAAATCATTAGAGAAGTTACATCATCCATGCATATGAATAAGAGGGATGCACTTAAATTACACACACATAATGTATATAATGAAATTAGCAGAACATAACACACTGCTGAAAACATGCAGACAAGTAGTGCACATGTTCGATGTTTATTTACAAACCATATATCATGGAAACAACTGTACAGAAGCCTGGAGCATACAATTTAATGATCATGCAAAAAAAAAAAAGAAGTGGTCTTACTCTATCTGGTGTCCTTCACCATTTATAATTAATAAATTATGAAGAGTTCAAAAGGTTACAACTACATAAGGACATGGGCGGAGCCAGTTAACGCCTGGCCTGGCCCCACCTACTATAATATATACCAAACTTATAATTTTTTTCCATGTATATATAAAAAAATTCACATAATGCCCCACCCTAAAAGTTTTATTTTCTATAATTATCTCTTAAGTTTTTATTTATTTTCTCTTTTACTCTTTAAATTCGTTTAATTTCCTTACAAACAGTTCAATTTTCTTTTTGAACCAAACTCTAAATATTTTTCACTTTCAAAGTTCTCTCATTTTCTTTCCATTTTTTATTTTTTGTCAACTACTTATCTCTCTCTTTTTTTTATAAGTAAAAATATAATAACAAACGCTCAAAAGGGGAGCGGATCCCAAAGAAATATAAAGGCCAAAAAAACGCCTCAAGCCTTCAAAGAGGCCAAAAAAAACAACAATCTTCTCTAAAGATCTATAATCTCTCCCTGAGACCCAACAAAAACGAGTGGAAATAATAGAGAACTTAAGCATAGAGACAGGCTTCTCCTTTCCATCGAAATATCTCCGATTTCTCTCTAGCCAAATGCACCACCAAATACAAAGAGGAGTAGCCCTCTAGGCATCCCAAATGTGAGCCCCAACTGAGAAACCTCTCCAAGCCTCAATCAACCCTTTAGAGGAACAAGGCATAACCCAAGGAACTCCAAACAAACCAAGCATCAAAACCCAGCAGTCTCTAGCCATACTGCAATGCAACAAAAGATGATCAATTGTCTCCTCATCACATAAGCACAACTAACAACGGTTGACCACCACCTGATTCCTCCTCCTCAAATCATCATGGGTTAGAATCCTACCCAAAACAGAAATCCAAGCAAAGAAGGCCACTTTGAGGGGGGCCTTAGAACGCCAAATAGACTTCCAAGGGAAGGGGCCCCCAGCATCAACCGTGAGACACCTGAAAAAAGACCTAACCTCGAACCGACCCTGAGAGTTAAGATCCCAAAGCCATCCATCAAAATCCCCATCTGTGATCACATGGCAATACAAAACCTCCAACAAACGAGAAACGTCCTCAATCTCCCAGTCCTGAAAGTGTCTCCTAAACTGAACATCCCAAGTCAGTCTCCCGTTATCAAGATGATAACAGTCAGCCACCATGGCCTATCTATGAGAAGCAATCCTAAAGAGCCTTGGGAAAGAGAGAGCAAGAGAAAGCTCCCCACACCAAACATTCTCCCAAAATCTAATCCTCCTTCCATCCCTAATCCGAAAGCGAACATGTTTGCAAAAATCATCCCACCCCTTCCGAATAAAGGTCCAAACCCCCACCCCCCTAGGACCATGCACCTCAAGAGAACTCCACCCTCCGATGTTTTCCCCAAATTTGCTCGCGATAACTCTCCTCCAAAGCCAATGCCTCTCAACCCCAAACCTCCTAAGCCATTTCCCGATGAGAGCCTTATTGAAAGGCAATAACCTCCTAATCCCTAAACCTCCACATCGAATCGGACAGCACACCTACTCCCAACGAAAGGGTGCTCTTGATGAAATAAGTAGGGAGGCTAAAAAGGGTGCTCTTGATCAGAGTGACCCTCCCCCCTTAGAGAGATACTGCTTCTTCCAACCCGCCAGTCTCTTCTCAAATCTATCCACAACCGGGTCCCAGCACCCCACACATCTCGGAGGGGCTCCCAGAGGCAACCCTAAGTAAGAAATGGGGAAAGAGCCAGTGCGACATCCAAGAACCTGAGCAAACATCTCGATCTGAGGAACCTCCCCAACCGAAACCAGAACACACTTTCCTACATTCACCTTAAGCCTAGAAACAACTTGGAACCAAACCAAAACGCATCTCAAGTATCTCAGTTGGGACGCATCTGCATCACAAAGAACTAAAGTATCATCCGCAAACATCAAATGAGAAATTTCCAACTGACGAGCAACATCTCTACCCACCCGAAATCCTCTCAAAAATCCCAATTCAACAGCCCTCTTCAGTAGTCTACTAAGAGCCTCCATCACAAAGAGGAACAGGAAAGGGGAAAGCAGATCCTCTTGTCTCAAGCCCCTCAAACTAGCCAAAAACCCCAACGGAGCACCATTCACAAGGACAGAGAAACGAGCACTAGAGATACAAAAATGGATCCATCTCCTCCATCGCTCACCAAACCCCATCCTCTCCAATAAGTACAGGAGGAAGTTCCAACTCACATGGTCGTACGCCTTCTCAATATCCAGCTTACACAAAACACCCGGAACCCCACTGCTCAATTTGGAGTCCACACATTCACTAACAATAAGAACTGAATCCAAAATCTGGCAACCTCCCACAAAGGCATTCTAAAAGTCAGAAATGACACCATCCATAACCTTCCTCAACCTAGATGCCAAAACTTTTGCAATCAACTTGTAAAAGCAACCCACCAAGCTAATAAGGCGAAAATCCCTAACATCCAGCGCCCCATCACCTCTTCTCAAAAGAGCCCTAAGCATGAAAGGCGTGAAAAGAACCCATCACCTCTTCTCGGACCACCTCCCAGCACTCCAAAAGGAATCTCATTGTAAAATCATCTGGACTTGGGGCTTTATCCCCATTACAGCTCTTCAAAGCGGACAAAACTTCCTCTTCAGAAAATGGCTCCTCCAAAACAGAGAACTCACTCGAAATAGAGTCAAAATGCAACCCTGCAAGTAAAGGTCTCCAACCAGAAGGTTCAATGAACAACGTCGAGAAATACTCAGCAAAACCTTTACAAATCTCCTCCTCCTTACAAAACACCTCCCCATCCACCCGAATCCTCCCAATGGGATTGCCCCTTCTATGAGCATTGGCAAGTTTATGAAAAAACTGCGTGTTATTGTCTCCTTTCTTGAGCCACAAAGCTCTAGACTTTTGCCTCCACGAAATCTCCTCCATGACAGCAATCTCAGCAAACTCCGCCTGACACTCCACCCTCCTAAGCTTTAAGGAATCCGCCAAAATACCCTGACCCTTCCTCCAAACCAGATTACTGAAAACCTCTTTGTTCCAGACTTTAAGATCATTCTTCAAAAGACGCAGCTTACCTGCGAGAGAATGACTAAGGGTGCCAACCACACCATAACCCAACCACCAAGAACGGACTCGCTCCAGAAAACCATCAGCCCGAAGCCACATATTCTCAAATCTGAAAGGGGTGCGTCTACTACACAAACCACCACAATCCAACTGCAACGGAACATGGTCAGAAACAAGGCAAGCCAAAGTGGCCTGAACAACATCAGAAAACTTCTCCTCCCAATCACTCGAAACAAGGAATCTGTCAAGGCGAGAAAGAGTAGGAGGAGAGCGACCACTAGACCAAGTAAAGTGCCCACCCACCAAAGGCAAATCAAACAAACGAAAAGCATCAATGAACTTTGAGAAGGCTTCCATGTTGACCGTCCACCTACCCCCCGTCGACCTTTCAAAAGGAGAACGAACAACATTGAAGTCCCCACCAATACACCAAGGAAGTGACCATCTCCGTTGAACCTCCCCCAGTTCCTCCCAAAGCAAATGACGCTCACAATACTCTGTAGGACCATAAACACTAGAAAAAACCTAACAAAAACCATCTTCCAACAAAGAGAGAACGCATGAAGCAGAGAAAAGCCCAACCTAAGAGTCCATCAAAGAGACCCACCGGTTGTCCCACATAATAAGTATTTTGTCCCACAGAATAAGTATTCTGCCCGAATAACCAACTGCATCCAATGCAATCCATTCCACAAATCTCCCCCCCAAGCTTCGCACAAACAAGTCCGTCATTGAAGCAATCTTGGTTTCTTGCAGACACACATCATGACCACCCCCTTTACAAATCACCGACTTCACAACTTTCCTTCTAACCGGGTCATTGAGACCCCGGACATTCCGTGATAGTATTCGTAGCTTCATAGGGAAACACTTGAGTTGACTGCCTCTCCCCTCCTTCCCATACCCCTCTCCCCTCCTTCCCATACCCCTCTCCCTTGCCCCCTTCTCCTCCTTTCATAAGTGACAAGAGCCGAGGGGCTCGGTAAACCCCTCATCCATCCCCACCGGGAAACTTCCCCTACTCCCCCTATTTATCTCTCTTATACTACATATTATTTTGCAATAATTTTTTTCTTCTTTTGCCTCTTGATTTCTGGCTCTGCCCCTGCATAAGGAGTCCGATTATGAAAATGAGTACTATGCATATGAAAAAATAGAATTCACGTAGCCGACCCTATGTAGTTGGAAAAAAAGGCTTTTTGTTGTTGTTGCTGCACTATGCATATTCTTTTGCACAATTAAGAAAGAACGAAAAACTAGACAAATTAATGTTGGCCAGAATTCGCATGGAAACCATGAAAGAATCATACATGCTAATCCAGTATGGAAAATAGTGCACTGCATTTATGGAAATTCTTTGAAACAAAAACAATGATTTTTGACAACATTTCTTTTTTTATATATATAAATAAAATTTTAGTTAAATTTTATACTGAATGTTAGAAAATTCATGATCCATTAATCATTTCTCCTGGAAGAGAATGTCAAACATTTTAATAATCAACTCAAAGTTGGACGGTTTAACAGAACTTGGGCAGTCAACCCAACCGAAAATCACTAAGAAATCAAAGGATTTGCCATAAAAAAAATATATGTAAGATAACATGGAAAACAATAATTTCCTTATATTGTTAATTTTTTATCCTAGAATTATTGAATCTCCCGAATGTGATTTCACCAACGAAGTTAGAGCATATAACTAGTTTTCAAGAAGTTTACCCTAAATTTGACAAGTTTTAAATTGAAGTTAGAATATCCTATAATGTAACACAGCCACTGAATTCATTATCCATTGAAAATTTAAATAAATAAAAGAAGACATAAATTGAAAGAAACTGATTAACTTATCAACAAAATTCACTGTATTTCTACTCCTATATAGGAATGCCAACTAATCACTAAAATTAATGCTCACTCTCACCCTCGGAAGAACCACCTCTAATTAGAAAGAATAGCGTACATTGTTCTCAAAGGACGTCTTACGTAGTCCAAAAGCCAATGCAACTGTCATGCATAACTTTAAATAACCCCACCATATAATTCTTCAGCAACAATCCTGAGCTGTATTTCATATTTTATTTAAGCCAACTTCAATACTTTTATGCACATTTTGCAAGAAACAACTATTCACTACACACTTTTAACAATCCTGGGTTGGTTTGGCCAGGCCAGCCCATAGTTAGGCTTGGGTGGGGACAGGTTTTGGGCCTAAGACCTTCCTGTGGAAGGCTATTTGGCAGTCTAAGGCACCCCATAAGGAGGCCTTATTTGCTTGGACATGTGTTGGGGAAGATTTTGACTCAGGATAACCTAAGGAGGAGACAGGTGGTGGTAAACTGCTGCTATATGTGTAAGAGAGATGAGGAAACATTGGATCACCTTCTTTTGCATAGTCCCGTTGCTTGGGACTGCTGGGTCATGTTATTGGGTCTGCCTGGATTCCAATGGGTTATGCCTAGGTCCTCGAGAGACTCGGTGGAGGCTTGGAGAGTGTGTACAGTGGGGGGCCAAGTCCGTGAATTCTGGAAGGCTTTGTGCGTTTGGTGGTGTTTATGGCTTGAAAGAAATAAGACCCTTTGATGGAAAGGAAAATCCTATTGGTGCGCTGAAGTTCTCCATTATTAGCACTCTTTTTTGTTGGGTTTTAGGGAGAAATTGTAAGGAGATAGTTGATTTTTTGGACTCTTTGAGAGTTTAGATGCCCTATTTGGCCTTGTGTAGTTTGTGACAGATGTGTTACCCTTTTGAACGCTTTTTCAATACATTATTACTTATTAAAAAAAGAAATAGAATAGCTAAAACTAAAAATGAAAACAGGAATGTACTTCAATAATGAAAACCGCGGAAGAGAAGAAAATGTACTTCAATACCTTTTGGACTCCACTGAACACAAAGTGCAGCACGGTTTAGCCTAAGGATAACTAGGGTTGGCACCCATTCTGTTGCTTCTTGGTTCCAAACATATCTGGAAAGAAAAGTATATTCAAACATACCTTGAAATACAAAAAAACTGCAAGAATTGGGGTGGTTGGGGGGAGGGGCAAAGAGAAGTATGAATACAATATTCACAGGAGAGAGCAGGGGATAACAACTAAGATCATCAAACTTAACTCCAATTTTTTTTTTTTTTTTTTTTTTGGGTGCATATCTAACTATTACATCCAGGAAAGAACATAAAAATATTTCAAAATAAGCAGTAACTCACGAATTCCGATCATGAGATACAGTAACTATCCTGTTCGACCTTATGCTCCAATCTACCCCAGAAACAATTTGGTCATGCTGTGACAATAAAGAACAGCAAGAAGAAAAATTATTAGCATAGAGATTTCATCCATTACATGCATCAATTATGAGGTCTCATTGATATACAGGAACATTTTGATTCTATGTGGTGAGAAATAATACATGTTGTAGGAGTAGTATTGTATTTCATTTATTTTAAGTAACGATACATATAGGAACTAACCCAATAAAGGTGTAGCTCTATCATTTGTCTCTCTCACAGCTCTCTCTTGTTATTTAATATTATAACATTTTACCATCTAATCGGTCAAGGGATGGTGATCAGCTGATTGTTCTCCATCACTGGTTGAACAATTCGTGTGACTGTTTACGGTTGGCAATTGCATGCTCTCGGATTAAACATAAGAATCCAAATGAAAGTGCGACTTTCTTTGGATTGATTGATTCATTAGAGTCCACTTGTGATTTGACCTTGTTTGATCTACAGCTGATTTAAGGACATATCACAGACAACTACATTAACTAAGTTACCAAGGGATCGGGGATCCTACTCAAGTGCAGTCATTCACAGGTGCAAGGTACTTACTATTATAAGTGGATGACTGCGGTAGATACATCTGGCTTTCTTTACTTAGAGAGAAGTACTAAGCTCTTTCTAAATTTAATATATAGAAAGCTTAGAAAAAATGTAAAATCTCCAGATCAAGAGGTCGTCTGAACCCCGATGGAGTATAAGTGCCAAGGGTGTTTGATTTCATGCTCCTGAAGATAGAAATCATAAGTGTGTTCATACTCCACTACAGAATGGGGTGTCCAAAAGAAAGAATCGATGCCAGGTTGAGTCTTGCAGGACTGGGCCATGCTAAAGGCAAGGGGAGTTCCTAAAATTTTCTTGAGGTGAATGCATTAGGACTGCAGCATTTTTTGCATAACAGTAACTCTTTCGTCAATTTCCAACAAGACACTATATGATATGCTACACAACAAGGTACCAGATGTTGGGCACTCACTTGCGTCTATTTGGCTGTGTCTATTATGTTCACCTGCCAGAACTGTCCAAAGGGAAGTTGGTCATTAAGGCAGCCAAATGTGTGTTCGTTGGATCTTCCACTGAGAGGGAAGGGTGAAGGTATATGGCGCCTTCGACAGGAAGGGAGTACAAGTCCCATGCCCTCATGTTCAACGAAGCAATCCGTTGGGGGTGGTTTGCAGCAGTGAGAGGAGACGTAGTTCCTCCCTTTCTTTACTTCTTGTCCTCTTTCCTTTCTACTTTTTCCCTTAGTTTTGTTCAAAGGCCAAAAGCAGGACTTAACAAAGGATGCTGCCAATGCCCGTACAGAACCAGTATGGGACACTGAATGTAAGGACGTCTTATAAACTGTCCGTACTGTACACAGCCACCGGAAAATGCCTGAACTATTGTAATTTATCCTCTGGTGTGCTGGTTTTCACAAGTAAGGGGTTCTGATGCAACTTTGCCAGAACCTAGCTTACGTCACACGACTGCAAGGATGGACCTATAAAAATGTAAGGATGTCTACAAAGCCTGTCTTTACGGCGTATGGCCACCATTGGTGATAGCCTGCACAATTGCAATCTGTCTTCTGGTGTGTGCTGGTTGGTCATGGTTGTGGAATTTAGATTCAACTTCTATGCCAAAACCTAATTTCAAGTATTATTTTCCAATAATTATTGAAGTTCTTGTTTGCTCTCAAGTATTTGGAAGGTATTTTGCTGCTGAGGTGATTGTTCTCATGGTTAGTTTTTGTTACTTCATACATATGATGGTGCGTATCTTATTTGATAAGCTTTTCCAGTCTTTTTATGTTCCAAATTTAAATTACTGACGTGGCAACCTTGTGGGGGGGTGTGCATGGGCACATGCGAGGCACTAGCAAGCTACGGGTGCACAATCCCACATCGTCTGGGCGTGGAAAGGGGAAGTGTCATATAAGTAGGATTTGTACACTCCAATTGGTGTGAGGCCTTTTGGGATAAAACCCAAAAAGAAAATAAAAAACATACGGGCTTGGTCCAAAAGCGGACAATATCATACCATGTAGTGGACTGGGTCATTACAAATGGTATCGGAGCCTCACCCAGCCGGAAGTGTGGTCAGCAAGGACATTGGGCCCCGTAGGTGGGTGATTGTAGCGACCTTGTGGGCAAGTGTGCGTGGGCAGGATTTGCATACTCCAATTAGTACGAGTCCTTTTGTGGTGAAACCCAAGAACAAAACCATGCAGGCTCAGGCCCAAATCGGATAATATCATACCATGTGGTGGAGTGGGGGGTCGTTAAAACTAAAGTGGGGACCTTTTGATGTTCTTAGTTTTAGTTGTGATGTTCATGGTGGATGGTTGTTTTCAGGATGGTGATTATATACATGCTGTTTGATGGCATTTTAGAGTTGAAAAAAGTTGTTTTTCCCGTAGCTTTACTGTGATTTTATGTTGGGAATAGTTGCTAGTCTTGGCAGAGCAGGTACTGTGAGCTTGCTTGTATTAAGTTGGTAGTTACTTGTTACAGAGTATGGCAGACACTAGTACCTGGTGAAATTAAAATTGTCCCCGTTTCTCTGTGGGCAACGCGTGTATGCAGATTACTACAGTGAAGTTGAATGGTATTATTGATCTGTTATGGACACAAGCTATTATAGTAGCCATGGGTGGTAGAAAAAAAAATTAAATTTTATAGTATGGGCCTCCATCTAAAAGCAGCAGAATGATAGGTGGAAGTCTGCCAAATGTCCAGTATTCACGTGGTTGTGGAATAGTAATCATCAATTAGTTCAATATCAAGTTTGCAGATACCACAACAAAGATTTGGGATACAGTTTCTGATATGTTTCTGGAGAAGAATGTGTCAAGGTAATGAGATGTATGAAAATATGTTTCTTTTCTAGTGAAGCAATTAGCCTTCTGTTGAGTGTTCAAGGGATAACAAATGTGCAGATAATGATAAAGTCACTATCCAGCTGCTTATTCCATCAAAAAATTCTTGGTTGTATTATTGAAAAAAGTGTTTTCCTGCTGCAAGGGGTGAGTAAGTTGTTGTTTGATAATTAATTCTGAATAAATTAAGTGATTATCTAATTTACACAATTTGGATATCACTTAAAAAAAATAAGTTCCACTTAAAATGGAATATAAATTTAAGTGAGGGAGACTTCACTTATCACTGAACCCTGATAAACCCATGACAATGCTGTGGTTAATTCCTGTGTCAGCCCTTACCTCCAGCTAAGCAGTTTTACAATCATAAGTACTATAAGATCACTTAGTTACGATGTTATCATTCCATTAATGATGTTCACTGTTACAGCAAGTTTTAAATAGGCTTTGCTAATAGCAAAGAAGATGTGCAGTCAGTCTTATATAATTTTTATCTCAGCTCCAAATTGGAAAAAATAAAAATTTTCTTCAAACATTAAAAAGAAAACTTTGGTCTTTTTAATCAATGTGTAGTGTAACTATACTATGCAAATTTTTTCATGCAGATTTTTCTTTGTAAAACTTGAATTTACGTGAAAGCTTGTTTTATTTGTATTCATCATTTAATTGGTTGAATTTCAACTAATTTACTTCCATCTGAAATTGAATTAAAATCATTTAAGATTGTATAACTTCCAAACCTAAATAATTAGGTCCTAAAAAATGTGATATATTCTTTTCATGAATAGAAAATTATTTTTCCTATTCATGAAAAAATTCCAATAGTTTGAGAAATAATTGTATGGCTCACAACATAGTCTTAAGACATTCGTACACAAACCCCACTGAGAAAAAGAAAGGAAGGATAAATTTTATGGCTCCAACCAGAATGTGATTTTTTTTTTTTTTTTTTTTGATAAGTAACCAGAATGTGATGTTGTGGCCCAAATTTGGTGCCGGGACCCGGTTGCGACCCGTTTACAACCCGACAACCTGTTGGATCTTGACCTATTTTTTGCTTGTGGGTCGTGGACCCTAATTAGTACTATCTTGTAGCCCGATATATACAGCCATTTAGGATTTACATTGTGATATTAGAGAGAATGAAAATCGTTGAGAAAGAGAGTGAAGGGTTAAAACTTATAATCTTATATTTTTCGCATAGTGAAAACTTTCGCCAGATCTCCCCCGTGAATGTAGGTTTTGCCGAACCACGCTATATCTTTGTGTGTCGTGTGATTACTTTTTTGTCATGTTTCTTGATTTGTTCTTGGGTACGCTGCGTTTTTCGTAAAAGTTAAAAGGGCCAGAACTCTTGAAGACCACCAAATGAAACCATAATAGTGAGAGAGAAAAAAAAAAAAAAGGCTTTAAAGAAGGAGGAAGAAGGGGGGAGGGGGGTGCCTTTCATTCTAAAGGAATTAACAATTTCGTTAAAGAGGAGTAAATGAGTACATAATAGGATGAGAAAACCTACCACAAATGAGAGACAATGGCAATAAGCAAATAAAGTCAGCACAAGGTACCTTTTGAAGAATATGTATCCTCTCCCACTTCTCTTCCAATAATTGATAAATATGTACTTCATTATTGTTTGGACAAAATGCTATCACTGCAAATGAAGTGGACATTGTCTTACAAATCTCAAGAAAAATATGGGTAAATTAAATTTCTAAGGAAAAACGTGATACAAGTAAAAACTCATTTAAAATGATTTTTTTTTTTTTGTTAAAAAAAAAAAAAAGGAAAGAAAAGAAAACTCATGCAAAAAAATAGTGTGTGATATGATTACATGAGTAGAGCAACAGAGCAATATCCTGAGATTGATAGCTCATCTCAATTATATGCAACAAAATATCATAAAGCCGAGAGTTGGAGAAGTGGGATACAGAAGCCAGTTTAGCATGAGCAAGAAAATGCATACCCTGGAGTGCAAATCATGGTTGCTTTTAAAATATCTACAAATATATTACATGAATAACTGCAGAAACCTGCTTGTCTTTTACATTTGTTTGTTAATTAAGAAAAGAAATAAGAGAAAATAGAGAGGGAGAGAGAGAGAGAGAGCTTCAAAATTTTAATCAATTTGGTTACAGAGAAGAAGTGGCAAGAAAGTAAGGGAAAATAAATGATTAAGTTCACCAATGCCTCCCTTTTAAGTATTTGTACTTTATGGTTAGGTGTTATACTCATGTCCAAGTCATAGTGTAATACTTATGACTGTTTTGGGCCAAGACAAACATATTTCCCCAAGATTTAGTTTGATTTATAGCATCATGATAAGTAAGAAGCTTACATCTCGTAAAAGAAAAATTAACCAACTATAAATTAAAATTCCTTCTTAAAAGAAGAATAAAGTTTTTAAACAAGTACCTAATGACAAATAACACGATATAAATGTCATGCATGTACAAAAGGCTAAATTTTTACAACAAAATGAAAACCAGTCATAGTGTTAACATTTACCAATGCCATATAATTTTGATTCCGGACAATATGGTTGAATTGCTCTGTTAACAGAAATGAATGAGACCAACAATTTTCAACCAAAGCTTCAACACTTGAAAGTAAGAGGATTTTTTTTTTTTTTTTTTTTTTTGGCAGGTAACCATAGGGTTTTTTACCAAAAAAATAAAAAGGAAGAGAAAATGCATACCAGCTAAACAGTACAAGTCATCGCTCAAAACAAAGGATCGCCCTAGAGACATAAACCAACTAGGTGATCAGGTATAGGTATTGTGCCATCTTAGGTTTACATAACCCCAGTAAAGGTGTTCCATTTCTTGCACCCCTGATCACAGTTGACTGATCCTTCTTGGACCTTCCAAAAAGTCCAACAGCACAGCCCCTCGGGCGCACTCCCGAAAAAAACCATAGGTATGAACTCCTCCCCACCCCACCCCCAACCCCCACCAAAAATAGAGTACGTCATGATTATCAATAAAACAGAACACCTCAATTTCAATAATTGGATAAGTTTCTTTCTATTGAAGCAAATATAATGTATATTATATATGATCAGAGATTCTATCAATTTAATAGGAAAAAAGAGAACAATTTAGCTACATAATGGGACTGTTATGTGATAATGAAGGACTAATGCGATGATAATATGTATGACCAAAATAGCGATTAGAAGAGTAGCGGTACTAACTAGAGTGATCGGGACTCCAAGCATGGCAAGTAATGCACTGAGCCAACTGATGGATTGCAATCGCTGCCGCCATTTATCTGCACCGAAAGTGAAATCGTTAGGTTTTTCTTGAGGTTTTGCTACTGCTCCAACTTCTTGTGATTTTCGATTCAGTGTTACATACAAACTCTACACAAAGTGATTGGAACGGAGAAATGGGACGATCTAATTGTGGAGAGATCTAAGAACCTCGCCCTAGAGAGAGAGAAAACACAAGTCCGGAGGTTGAAGGAATGACGAGGAGTGAAGGAAATGCCAAGCTAGAAAGAAAATGACGTGTTTGCTTATTTCTTTAGTTACCTCTGCATTAAATACTATTCCGAATATTGAGAAGAGTTTTATTAGTAATTTCATGGGCAGCTCTCTTATCTAATCAGTAAATTAAAATATTTATTAAATCATTTATTTAAATTTTTATATCTTAAAAAATTATTTTAATTTAATAATAAAATAAGAATTTCTTGTTGTGATGAGTGGACTCTCATTATAAAAAATAAAAAGTTAATAAAAAATAGATTATTAAAAATTAATTAGAGTAATTTTTAAGCTTTTCCTTCCTTTTTTTTTCGCATTGCCTTGTAGGAATTATTTTTAAAATTTTCTTTATTTTCTCCTATTGCTTTATAAGAAAATTTTAAATAAAATAATAAATTGTAAGGAAAGTTAAAATGATAAGGTGTAATTATTATTGTTATCATTATTTTGTTTGATTGATGATAGAAACAAGACATGTTTTTATAATTTCTCAAGCAACACAAATGTAACTAAGCAAGAAAAATAAAATATATGACAGCCTAGTAAATAAGAGTGATAAGAGTGATAATTTATGATTTTCCTTTATTTATTTTATTGCATATAATTTTACAGGAGAAAACTTTTCTATCATAATATGATTTTTTTTTTTTTTTTTACCAAGATTTTTTTTAATATGATTGCGGCACTTAAAAAAGGTCCAATCAATGGAACCGACGGGTCTGAGCAGCGGACCGACATTAGGAACAGTGGGGCCAAAATTTTCTTTTATTTATATTTCTTACACATATGTTTCGATAATTGTAAAAGTGCTCCACTAAACTATTAAATATTCATAAAGGCCTCAAGAAAAACTTACAAAAGTCAAAATGATCCCTCATTTTATAACTTATTTGCCCCAAAAAAATTTCAAAATTTAAAAAAGACCTATATTTAAGAATCAAACTTAGAAAAGACACCTCATTTGATTAAATTTCTCTTTATTTGTATTTTCTATATGCAAATTTTGATAATTATAAAAGTTGCACAAATTGAACTCCTAAAAAATTCACAAAAAAACCCTATGAAAAATATCCAAAATTCACAAAGATCTCTTATTTTCTGACTCATTTGCCCAATAAATTTTTTAAAATTCAAAAAAGACCCACATTTTTTCTCCTCGCAATATTTTAAGAATCAAAATTAAAAAAAAAAAATTCCCTCCGTCGCTATTTATTAATTTGGTTCGGAATTTTTTATCATGTTGTTGTTAATGGTCTCCACGAGTGAGTTTGATTGAAGTAGGGATGGGAAAACCAAATGACTTTTTCATCTCTCTTTGTTTTTTTCATTTATTTACTTAATCTTTCAAATTTTGTGAAAGAAATGTGTCTCACCTCAGGGCTCAGACGAGACGGCACCTTATACTAGGAGGATTAAAGACAAGTAGTGTTGAAATGTTCTCACCTAAACTCCGGTCCCAGACCATATAAATATTACAAGAACCATATTTTTTATTTTACTTTTAATAAAGCAAAACAAGCTTTGAATAAGTTATTAGGAAGGGCAAATATTATCACAGCAAAGGTGCTTTTGCTATTGAATGCTCACAAGTCGAAGGATGTTTTAGTAATTAATTAGAAGGTTAAACTAGTAATTTTAGCATTCTTAAGAGTCAATTGACAAGTCAAAGGACATTTTAATCATTTTATCATGTATGAGAGTCTTGGGCAAACTTGAGAGAGTATCATTGTTCGAAAAGATAATTAACCCTATATTATTCTTATTGTTATTTGGAATGGCTTATACAATATCTAATAAGTTGCATTTTTGCTACTACAATATACACATCACTTGTTGGTAGATTCATTTACTCAACAGATACAACTGAACTAACTCCTATAAGTTTGTCAATCTCTTCCCTATCTATATTTGAAAGCGAGGAATCAGTACATGGACCATTGGTTGACATGCTTTGGGTTTGGGTTTGCCAGAAGTGATTTCTTATGGTCTTAAATTTGGAGTCAATAATTGAAAACCCTGGGTCACAAAGTAGGTCTTGAACAGCAGTTCGACCTTCAAGCATGCTCACTGCTTGAGACATTGTAGGCCTAAGGGTGGGAGATGCATTGGTGCACAAAAGGGCCACATTAAGCATCACCATTGCCTCCTCTGATGAGTATTCTGATCCCAAGTCTGGATCAACCAACTCCAGCAGACTCCCTCTCTCCTGCAGAACATAGGCCTGAAAATATCCCAGAAATTAATCGGGATTAAATGATTAGTTCATTATTCCACTTGTTCAGCATTAGCAGATTTGAAATTTGAACCTAAGCACAGTGCTATAAGCAAGGAAACCATTTTAATGCTGAGCTTAGGCAAAAATATCAGAAAACTTATAACACGAAAGCTTGAAGAATGAAAAATATAGGAAGGGAAAGTAGTGCATGCCTTCAGCAAAAATATGGGAACATTTTAAACAGAAAAAGTTGAAGAATGAAGGTATGATGGGAAGGGAAATTAGAGCATGAATGCATGTAAGAAAAAAAGAAGTACAGAAGCTATCATTTTGAAGAAATTTGGCAATCTGAATATTCAATGAAAGTATGTTGTTAACTAAAATTAATGGGAGAGAAATGTGAATTTATATGGTAAATTCAGAAACTAATTAACAATTAATAATTTTTGCCAATAACTAAGAGCATTAAATTCAGGCAGCGAAAATATATTAGAATATTCAGACTTACTTTTAACATTTCTGAGTTTCAGTTATTGGCAAGGTACCTCGAAAGGCAATACATTACTTTGAGTCGCAAAAAGAGTAAGAAAGAAAAATTTAGAGAGATTTAATTACCCAGTCAAGAAGGTAAACAAAGTCTTCCTTAGGCCTGTAGTTTGTATTGGATTTTCCACTAACGATTTCCAATGCAACTACTCCAAAGCTATATACATCTGCTTTGTCTGTTAAATAACCACGCATTGCATACTCAGGAGCCATATATCCACTGCAGAACCAAAGGCCAGAGAAGTTTTAGAATAAAATGCATGGTTGTTTCAGTTCTTATACCATACATGTAGGGAACTCTAAACCACAAGGTTAATGAAGGCTTTAAAATATCTACTACAAATTATAGACCATATTCATTAGAAATGCACTAGGAATGGCTGTTGGATATATCATATAGGGGGCTTTGGAGATAGAATATAACTTCTGTCATTTGCATGTCACGTGGATTTTCCGCTCAGTTTTCTGCAGCATTTGGAAGAAAAAAGATAAATGCTTTATAATTGTAGTAGGAAATAAATAAATGGGTTTGCTAAAAATTGGTGACAAGATAATCACAGAATTGATTACAGAAAGGTAGCAAATGATGTTTCTGCAAACTTGAATGCTGATCTCGTGCAACACAAATATGAAAAACAAAGTCCTGAAATCAAAAAATACATGAAGAGATTGTTCCCATTGAGTTAAATCCAGAAATGGCCATACTTCCAGTTCATGTTTTGATCATCTGCTCCTTACTGCATGGACTCATGGACTATATCACAAATTACTGTAATAAATATATACCCACTCTATCGCTTAATCTTTCAGAGCAGTCGGTTGTTAGCATGGTAGTAAAGCCAAAGATCTCGTTTGAAACTAGGACATCTCTCTACTACCACATATAATACATTCACATAGATCACCCAACAATAGGGCTACACAAGAGGGAGAATACTGAAACAAATATGCTACACTTCTCTATATCAGCTGGAGTTTATGTTAACATAAATGTATTCAATATCAGCAATTTCACCATTGGACACGTAAATTTCATAAAAGGTTCATTGCAAATAAGGAAATTCAGGTATTGGAAATTGTTTTAGAAGAATGCTTATAGAACTCACATTGTTCCAGCAACCCGAGTGCTGATGTGGGTTTTGCCATCTTCATTGAGCTTTGCCAAGCCAAAATCTGATATTTTAGCATTGAGATCCTTATCAAGCAATACATTACTAGTCTTAATATCTCTGTGCACTATCTTCAGTCTCGACTCTTCATGGAGGTAGGTCAAGCCTCTGGCTATGCCTACACAAATTTTCTGCCTGGTAAACCAGTCTAGTTTCAATTTGCTTGTTGCATCTCGACCTGTTAAGATTAAAAAATACAAAGCATTTAACATCTAGTACCAATCAAGACCACCTGTTTGGTTTCATATGCATTCCAGCTGGTTGGAAGTGCTAAACTCACCAAATAGAGCACGCGATAGACAATTATTTTCCATATACTCGTAAATCAGCAATAATTGGTTTCCTTCAACACAACAACCGTATAACTTAACGAGATTTGGATGTTGCAATGCAGAAATCATTCCAATTTCATTCACAAATTCACGGTTTCCTTGCTTAGACTTTGAGGAGAGTTGCTTCACGGCAATTACTGTTCCATCTGATAGGAGACCCTGCATTCAGCAAAGAAAAGCCCCGACATTGTACTCAACAATAATAGTTGGAGCATTCCAATCATGGAATGCACTACAAATTAAGTAGCGACTGCTGCATATATATTGCCATTGTCGCTCAAGAACCAGATCTCAGAATCCAGCTTTCCTAGGATGGTCTTGATCTTCTTATTTTAGGCCTTACCAATATCTTTCTTGGAAATGATTAGAGAATTTCAGAGAAACTAGTGGGAGAAAAAAAAAACAACAACAACAACAACAACAAAAAAAAAACAAAAAAACTACTAATACTCTCTGACAACTTATCAACTAAATATGTGGTCATATACTCAAGAGTTATTAATTTAATATAAAAAATAACCAAACACCCTTTGTAAAATGAACTGAGAGCTTGTTACAAATGCATTGCTGCCAAAAATCATGCTGCTGGTACAAAATCCTGCCATCATTACAACCCAATTTTCCTGTCGGAAATCATCTGCTGATACAATTGACTTCACCTTACTTTACTCCGCATGTTCCAAATTTGTGTTTGTAAATGGTGTAATAATTATATACAAATTTGATTCTGAAGTTCCGATTTCCTAAACTCATGTAACTAACTACTCATGTATATATCTCACACTAGCCTTCAATAAATTTTCATAGTGCTTGCTAGTAATTTTGCTGTAGTTAAGTTCCTCGATTATTGTTGACTGGAATTTTTAGAAGAAAAACATGGAAAGGGAAGCATTTTTTCCCAAATCTTCGTAGGTAAAATTCATATGTTCATTCCCAAACAATAGTGTAGGACAACCCTTTCTTTTTCTCCTTTCCTTTTCTAGATAGATTCTATAGTACGTGATATGCTCATTCCTTTTTGGGTTTAATAAGCACCATATAATTTAGGAAAAATTAGGTATTAGTGACTAAAATTATTTTTTAATTATAATAGTTTATTGTGACAAAAATTAATTGCCCTTTAGTGACTATTTAAGGATAATTTTGTCAATATATTTAATTGTTTATTAAAAGATAATGATTAATAACCAGGGTCATCTTCTCCTTCACCTCCTAAAACATTGCTCCCAGAACCCCATGAAATAACCTCCTTCTCCAAAGAAGAGAGATAGAAATTTGCTTAAAATAAAAACGGGAGGGACTGGCCATTGGTGCTTTAGGGACGTTGAAGAGAGAGAGTGGGGGGTGTATGGTGTAGAGAAAACGGGAGTGGCTTTGCAGGGAACCTGTAGGGGAAAAGAAAAAGGTTCTTTGCATTCCATTCTTGTATAGTCTAGAACTCATGGGTTTGGTTGACATCCAAAAACTCAAAAATCTGGCTATAGACATGTAATAGTTGAATATATAACAGACAATGGTTCAAACTTGATATCAATGAGTGAATTATTCTGGCAAAAAGGTTTTTTTTTTTTTTTTTTTTTTTTTTTTTCAGTAAATATTTTCTGGGGAAAGATTGATTGTTCATTGTAGTTCTTCTCTTTCTTTGTTTGGTTCCATAACAATTTAAAAAGGGTAATAATGGAACAAAGCCTCAAGTGATCACTAGCAAGCAATTTAAATTTAGCTTTGGCGGGTATACTTCTTTTTGTAACTTTAAGGTCACTGAAATAATTTTCTTTAACTTTGGTCACCAAAGCTAATTTTCCGCACCCATGGCAATCTATGTTCATGAATAACACTTATGATTAAGGAATTAATGCAATTACAAATTTGATGAAAAAATATACCTTGTAAACTGAACCGAAACCACCCTCCCCAATCTTGTTTGCTGCATCAAAGTTTTTGGTTGCTGCTTTAATTTGTCTTAATGTAAATAACCCTGTTTGTAGATCTAGGCCTCTGAACTCTGTCAAGCATGCAGTATTAGATACCGTTAATGAAGGAAATGAAATTAGATATACATTATTTTGCTATGTCTATGTTCCCTCATTTCAACCGTAAAATGATATCAGTAAGGTGCAAATTGCAACACAAAATCACGAACAAGAACAAATAATTTAGTTAAATACTGTTGGGAGAGATAATAATAAACAAACACAGCGGAATAATTCTTCTCCCTATATGCAAGCAAATATAGTATATCTCTACTTTTATATGTGCTGAAAAGAATAGAGAACAAATCAATCACGCCAAGCCACAAGAACACAAGCAATTTTTTTTACGTGGAAAACTTCCCTAGTGTGAGGAAGAAAAACCACGGGACCTAGTCCAGTTAAAATCTCCACTATCAACCAAATAATGGGTACACAAAGTCTTCTCTAATCGCAATTACAGGCTACAAAACATCTCATCAAGATAGCAACAATCTTGGCAAAAAACAAAGAGAATTGGAGAGAAAAATACCAAAACCCGGTTACTGTTCACGGGCACGAATCACTGTTCCCGAGCTCAAAATCCGATCTTCACTGTTCAGATTTTAACTCATTGAGTCGTGAACCTCTCCTCCAAATTTCAGCTCGATCGGATCACGGACGAAGCGGGATCGGACGTTTGATGAAATCTGGGCAGAATAGAAAAACCTCCGTTTTTCTACCAAAACCTGGTTACTGTTCACGGGCACAAATCACTGTTCCCGAGCTCAAAATCTGATCTCCACCGTTCAGATTGTGCGTCACTGAGTCGTGAACCTCTCCTCCAAATTTCAGCTTGATCGGACCACGGACTAAACGGGATCGGACGTTTGATCAAACCTGGGCAGAATGGAAAAACCTGCGTTTTTCTTCTCTTTTGTTCTTCTACTTGCGGCTAACCTCTCTCTTTTTATACTAACTTCGGTTTTCTTTTCCCTAAAGGCTGGGCTTTGGGATTTTAATAAAACCCACTTGGACTTTCCTGGAAATAAGCCCAACAAATACCAGGCTTGCAAGGCAACATAAACCTTGTTTTAGTTTTTAACTACTCACAAGATGACATCAATACAGAAAAAATTCAATTAATCTGAAATAGAAGGGGTAAGATATATTTCTTTCTTAAACTTAACAAAAATTCTCCTGAATAGTCATATCCTAGTTCTCGCAAAAGAATAAGAGGTTAGTAAAAAATGTTATTAAGATTTAAGACGACTTAATACCTAAAGTAGAAAGTACTTAAGCTATTAAGACGACTCAATACATAGAGTAGAAAGTACTTAGTCCTATTTTAGGGCAGATGAAACTCATGAAAGGAATTTCAGTGTTTCTAGCCTAATGTTAACAAAAAAGACAACAAAGAAGATACAAATCCTGAACTTCTAATATAGATTGTTTTAGGGTATGAATCTTCAGGCTTCATTTTATATATGATCAAGCTGCTGGTGCTAGAAGCCAATGTATAGTTGAAAGAGGTGTACTGGATAGCTAGTCTTGGAAAACTTGATGGATTCTATAGTTGATTATGTAACTCTTGTTTAAGCATTCATTCATCCTCCTCTCAAGACGATGACTACACTCTCTTAGGTTCCGAGGTATTCTAATTGTCTCTAGGGACGTACTTCCAGGGTTATTACTCGTTTTGGTCCTTGCTGTTTTGTTTCCAATTATTTATTCAATGAAGAAAGGAAAGAGAATAATAGAATAATAATTCTAGTCAAAATCTTGAATATTGGGTGTTTTTAGCCAAATCTAAAACAAGAACAAATTCCTTGCTACCCTTCTTTGTTGCATGGAATATAAATATGGTACTACACAGAAAAGGATCAAAATAGCAAAATTATTGGAAAATAGAATACAGATATGGTGAGGTCACATCATTAATCAAACCAAACAAATACGAAGTATAAAATCAATAAATAACTTTTTTTCTCTTCCAACAATATAGCCGTATCTAGACATGCTTACTGTTGGTTTGACTTATGTCATTCGTGCATACAAAGTTAAAAGAATTTTTTTTTTTTTAAATTAAGAATACACCCAATATTTGTCCAACATATCTCAGGTCATGTATGAGAAGCATTGCAAGTAATGGTTCCTCCATAGAAGTTGCATGTATTACCTAGATCCTACCCTCTAGTGTTGATGCAAAATTCTTGCATTTATGGGAGAGATGAAATTATACTAGGATTCTAGTAAGCAAACATTTTATGGCGAATTATACCTTTATCTGCAGATAGTTTGCCTCCCAACCAGCCCTTCCTCCACAAAATGCCTAGGATCAGAAGGACAATAAGTACTGCTCCGGCCACAATACCAACCACCACTGGGGCATGTATCTTTCTTCTATGAATTGAAGGGGTTCTGAAGTCTGCAAATGAATAGAAGTGAAATTGCTGATCAAATTTTCATAACGGGCAAACTGTATAAAAGGGGAGGTGACCACTAATTGTGGGAACTTAAAAAATATTATATTATATGTTACATGCACATGTATCATGATAGTTCTTCCTAGTCAAATATGATCGCGATTATAAGACTTTATAAACAGCCAACAAGACATGTCTATTACTGTCCAAATCAGAAAAATCTTCCTCCTTTATTACTCTTGATTTGGAGTTCTCTCATGAGCCTGTGGCGTTCATATGCCATCAATATATCTAACTTATAGCCTTCTGTAAACCAGTTTCAGTTCAACACATTTAAAAGGCTTACAAAGTGAATTCAAAAAGTGATATAAAGAGACAACAGGTGACCATAAGGTCAGAAGCTTAAGCATACAGCACTCTACCAAATTTACTAAAGAATGGTTCAAGAGTGACTTGGCAAAAACATATTGGGATATGATGAAAAATTGGGGTTGGACTGGGTCTTCTCTTTTGATAACTGATTGTAATCAGGCTCCATTAGAGCCATTTAGTGACGATCAGTAAGACAAAATGTTTTAAAACAGAAGTGGAAATGAGAAAAATAGTTGGGATCTTTATTTCAATAGCAAACAGGCTATACCAATATAATATGTATGAGCTACTAATACGGGAATACAAGCATACAAGCTTAACCCTATCATGCATGTCAATCTCCCTCCCCATTAGGAAGACATACAAGAGGCCATTCGTAAAGCTAGAATCCAAGCTGTAAAAGGAGGCAAAAGTGACTGCTATAAAATGTTGTCTGTTAATTAAAAGCATGGTGTTTCCGCCCTCATAGTGGGAGGGGGATTTTCCACTGCCTTTGTCTCTTACCATGCCTAGGTGCTTCTTCGACTGGTGCCGGTACTGCTATTATTTAAGGGGAATTGAATAAATACTAAAGTTACAACTATTCTAACAGTGTGAGTTTTTATATTAATCAGTTGTTAACTTGATACTAAAGTAAAAAGGTCATGTAATCGATAACACTTCCCAGATTATACATAATGGATTCACCTGTCCATTTTACTAACGGGGTAGAGAATTTTTTTTTGATAGGTTTCATAGGGGAGAGATTAATCACATGAGGAATAAGTTCATAACATAAATACATAAATTACTCCCTCTCTTACAGCTTCAAGCTTTTGTAGCTGTCGGCATTTAAAAGAAGACAAAGGAGCTTACTAGGATCCACTGATATAGCCGATATAAGAGGACCATAAACTCCTCTAACTGGAATGCCTGTTGTCCCTCTTCCAGCCCAGTAAAAGTGGATCTTCAGCGTGTGGCTTGTGACAGCTGCAGTAAAAGTCTTTACTATGGGCTTACTAGTCCCACCAGCCTCATCTTCAATATTAAAATCCTTCAGTACCAATTTCTCCTACATTCAATGGTACGTAAATGATTTTAACATTAACTAATGTGAAATTCAAATAAAAATCCATCATTCCCCTGTAGTCTATAGCTTAGTCACCTGGATGTAGATATCAAATATGCGCTTCCCAAGGCTGCTAAATGAATTGTCGTTTGTGTAAACAATCTCGGCGAAGTGGAGTTTGACAGTGTAATTCCCATTCATAAGACAGAGTCCATAGTAAGTGAGAGAGAGGGGAGATACTCGGGCTGTTGTATACAGTTCTGAATTGGGAGCAGAGACATTATATAGAGCAGAAGTGTTGGTATTAATATAGCGATCGGCATCAACATCATTGTCCATGAAGTTTCCAGTGCTGCTAAATGCCCAGTTCTGTCCCGAGTAAAACATTGAAGCACCTCTTTCTTCTAAATCAGCTTCATACTTGGTGTTATTATTGATAATAGTTTCCTTGCCACCACAGTTGATATGCAAGGAATAACGATCTGTCAACATTAGAAATTCAAACAGGATTTTAGAAACATTAGTCTATAAACAATGATAGAAAGAAGTAAACATCTAGTGTTTTTTTTAAATATTCCCAATTGAAATTTCTCTATAGGATCATTGTATGACAACAACACACAATGTCTTTCTCACTATCAAACTTTATTTTAATCGACTGTCTCATTGCCTATTAATCCTAAATCAAAAAATCCTCATTATGATTACAGGGGATGCCGAATGAAGAAACAAACTAACATAGTTGTTGTCTTAGCAAATGAAGTAAAAAACAAGCATAGTGTTGTCATCAATGGGACTACTCTGCAAGTTATTTCCATTTATCTTTTGGAATATTAGTTCTGTTTTTAAAAAGTTCAATTCCTTTGCCCAAAATAGTTTGGTTTCTAGTGTAACAACTGACCAGTGCTTAATTGTTTACTGTTTATAGATGCTACGAATTTTGTCAATTCATCAGCTGATCATAAACACAAATACATATGAAGAACTTAAAACCCAAGTTATCTACTCACGCTGGTCACTCGGAGCAGAACATGGGAAGTTTTTCTTTAGGCATGGATGAACTCTACTTCTGCAGTACAGGAGGAAGAGGAGCACAAGCATCATTGTTAATATTATATATTGGACATAAGCAAGTCAATGTTTCGAGCTCTATTCGTAAGCAACAATCCACCAAAAAGAAGAAAAATGACAATCTTATCTAAGTCGATATGAAAATTTGAAAATTCACAAAACAGACACGTGAATATCTTACAATTTGGCGGTTGATGGGGAGAAGCTCTCCAATAAGTTTCTGGAGACACGAGTGAAAGAGCTTGCTATTAAATTCTATATACTGCTGTGTGATATAAAACAGAAAATACAAATTAAATTGCACTTACACACTCCCTCTAGGACATTCAACGGGACTTGAGCTTTCCCAGGTGAAATTATTAAAAGAAATATCCCTGATACCAAATGAAGAAAAAACATCAACATTTGCTTTAAATCTGTGGATCAATAATTTTGTTCACTTTTTTACGGTGGATGTATAAGTTAATTATTTTCAAAATCATACTGTTAAAACTGGTAATCATTATCATCTTGTTCTGATATGGCTTCATAGTTCCAACATCAATTGGGACAAAGTCAAACATTGCGAGAACTCATTCAAATAACTGAAATTGGAATGGATGCATGTAAATATATGTCCAAAAAGTGTACATACACATTCTTGTTTCTTGATAGGATCCATTCAGGTAATTGTCCATTAAGTTTGTTTCCTGTCAAATACCTACAACAACAACAAAAAGAAAAAAGAAAAAGAAAGAGGTCCTCATATTACTTTTAGTGAATTGGAGAGAAAGAAAAATAACTATGCAGGTGTCCACTTACATGAAATCTACTTTCGCCAGTTGGACAAATGTCGCCGGAATTTCACCAGTCAATTCATTAAAACTGAGGTCTCTATATTGGCAAAGCATAGTGTAAATAAGTTTCCCGGTAAATTAGAATCAAATCAATACTGATTCATATTATACTAGTTACAAATTTTAGGAATTTCATACTATAGAAGTTACATATTTTAGGAAAATTGGAAGTGTGTGTGTATATATTTGTTGTATGTTGGTTCCAAAATAAAAAACAAAATAAAAAATATGCGAATGAAATGTTACAACTGAAAATAGAAGGAAGTTATAATACACATACATTTTATTCTAATAGTATATCTAACAGAAAACAAGGTTTATGATCCTCATCAGGAAATTATTCACAAATGCAGCTGGAAATATATTTCCTAGTTGACACTAAATAAAGCCTTGCCAAATCCATTCAAAGGTATCTCTATCCCATGATTTTTCTTTTTATCACCATTTGTTTTGAGGGTTAAAAAATTTAAAAGAAATTTTGCCATGCGGTTGTGCTAAGCCATGCCTGTTGAAGATATAAATGTTCGTAAGATACATGATATATGGGGTCATTGCTTAGTGCAATGGCAACAGATCAGATTGACAAGCGTGAGTTTGCAGGTTCAAGTTTAAAAGCAGCCACTTTTTACAAAATAATGTCAAGAGTTAGATCTATCTCAAGTCTTCCTCTCCCCACACCCCCCATAGGCGGGATATAGACTAGGTAAAACACTTTTGTATCATGCATTGTACATCATACATAGATGAATTTGAATAGAGCATAATATGAGTAAATTTTGTTTTCATTCTTTTCTGCCTATTTTCCGGAAAGTGACAGTTCAAAAATATGCTAATGGAAGAAACTGAAAATTTCACAACTTTTAAAACTATCAACTACAATTTTTGTTGCAAGCACAAGTATAATTTGGTTTTTCAGTCACCAGTTCCTGCATCTATTTCTCCAAAGCACTACACTGACCTTTTTTTTCCCAATCCCAAAGAAATTAATAAGACAAATTTATGGACAAAGACTTAGCTGAGCCCATCAGATAGAACTACTTACAGATTTTTCAGTTTAGTCAAATCCCCAATATATCCAGGGATCTCTCCATAAAGTGAGCATTTCCTTAGTGTCCTGCATTGGATAATCTTAGTTAATTTTTTAAGAAGAAATGAAAACAATAATAACGAAGAGTATATCAGAGGAAATGGACAAAATAGAACTCACAATGCCTTTATCGAATGCATATCACTCAATGGTGGAAAACTGGACCCTCTGCCTTTTAAGTCACTAATCCTCCTAAAAATCATACAAAGAAAAAACAATCACTTAATATCTCATGCTTTTCATTAACAGGACAAAAATAAAAAATAAATATTGTAATTGCATACAGATCACTTAAGCTTGTCAAGGCAGAAATGCTAGAAGGAATGGGCCCCTCAAGTGAACAACCTTGCATGTGCCTGTGATATAAAGTAAAACGCAGCATTTGTTGACATCATTGACACATATATGTAAACTAAAAGAATACCCTATTGGCAATTCAGTTTTAGCCTTGTGCACTCCACCCTTGAATTTGCATGCACCCAACAGTATGAAGCACAAAGAGCTAACAGTAAAGTACCAACAGTAACGCCCATTACGATAACTTTATAGAGGAAGCTTACAGTTTCTCAATCTTTGTCCAATTCCCAATAAAATCAGGTACCTTTCCGGTGAAATTATTGTCACTTATCCTCCTAAAGTGAACCAAAGGAGCAAAGATTAATAAGGATGTAATTACAGGCAAATCAGTTTTATTAAACCAATGGGGTAGTTTGAACTGTAAAGAGAAGGAATCAAACCTATGCTTAAACAATTCCAAGAATATCATAACATGATAAGTGAAAAGTATGCTAAAGCCACACACTGCTGTCTTTTATCAACCATTTAGTTTCATTAGAATCACCACTTATAAAGAAAGCTTTTCCTTTCTTCTCAAAACAAAGCGGCCAGCCACATATTCAACCAGTGAATAATGTGATGAAAGGAAAAAGGAAAGATGGTGGCCACTGGCCACTTGGATCTTGCATAAAGGTAATCTATGTTGCATGACACTTTGAAATGCATGAAGTACCATGTCGGGCACACAAATAACATTGAGTATGGGTTTAGAAGCGAATGTATTCATATATGGTTCGAGATCTAACTTTCAAGCATTTCCAAAAATTGAAATTTATTATATTATTTCTCTTGTTACAGAACTACTTCAAATAAGTGAAGTGCCTATTATATCTTATTTAACCTGATCAAGTAAAGGTGTTGGTCCTTGATTTGAACAATTCAATGCATCTACTCTAGTTTAAATATAAAAACAGTGGTTTATGTAGATTCTTGATTTTTTCTTTTTCTTTTTCTTCTTGGTAGATAAGAGCCACAAGTTTCACGAGAAAGGGAATGCATACTCACATATCAGTCAAGCTGACCAGCTTGCCAAGTGCCGCTGGCAATTCTCCAGTAAAAGAATTTGATGATAGAGTACTAAAAAAGACAGTATTATAAAAATTAACAACGATAATTGAAGTAAAATTAGGAGTTGTTACCAGCCAAATTTCAAGACTAATGTATGCATAATAAGGGTGAAAAGAATTACAGCTTTTGTAAATTGATCAATTTTTCAATCTCTTGAGGAATGGGACCTGAGAAGTGGTTCCCTTCAATACTCCTGTAATTTGCATTTATTGACATCAAATTGAAGCAAAGTAATCCTAGATGACCCTGAAAATCATAACTAGAGGTAGCATAGTCTAACCTACACCAGTCAAATAACCTGAAATAAGATATGAACGTACAAGTTTGCGAGGGTGTTAATGCTGGTGAGAACTTTTGGAAATGGACCAGACAATCGGTTTCCCATTAACGAGCTGCAAATTCAGTTAAAAAATGTTTTACTTTATGTAAATTTGCCACCAAGCTCTACCTTCAGAGGAAAATCTTCCCCCAGAAAAAGAGAGAGAAAGGAAAAATAAGCATTTACATCAAAAGAATGTCTTTTAAGAGATGACAGAGTGAAATTAATGGAAGTAGAGGTACGTACAGTTGAACCAAGCGCATGGTAGCCCACTGGGGAGGTATAGTACCGTTGAGGCAGTTACGACTGAGGTCTCTGTATGATAGAAAGTGAGTGTAAACACCATTCAGTTTAAAATATCAAGGTCCAAAAGGTTAGTCATGTATCCAGTATACCCTTCCTAACACCTTCAATTAATAGGGACCACCTATGTAATAATCCTTTTAGTCATTGTCATATTTTGTTGCTTTAGAACTAGTCAAACCGTTTAGTTGTATATCATCATATGATTTTTTCCTTCAATATCTTTCTTGGTATGAGGATTATTCCCACCCCTTGAGCAGGACTATTCTCCAAGGACTCTCGCAGACCTCCCAAGTTACTTGCCACACAAGTCCTACAAGATTCCATGGAGCCTGGAATCAAGGGATTGAGGATCGGACTGAGAACCTCCATTTTTGAGGTGTGGTCTTGAAAAAACTGTTCTAAAACTGTTCTATCACTTAAGGTTGACATTGAATGAATTTGCCGTGACGCAATAATAGTTTGTATAACAATAAAATTGTGCAAATTAAATTGAATAACTCATTTAGCATGAATGGTACAATACATGCATGGCTTTTGGGTATTGCTTACAATGTCGTTAGGTGGCGAAGTCTGGAAAACTCAGGTGGAACACCTCCCGATAGATTTTGGGCTTTCAAAGCTCTGCAATAGTTTATGCAGGAAATTAAGAACAATTGTGGAAATTACTGGGTTGAAAGAAATCAACCACAAACGAGAAAACACAATTGAAAAATAATATATATATATATATATATATATATATATATATATTGGAAAAAGAAAAAAGTACAATTTAACTATACTTGTAATATGAAAGCAATTCATAGAGGGACTCGCCACACATAGACACTTAATATGTATTGGTCAGCTGCCCTTCTCCTCCAATAATTGAAAATGAAGTCAGCTAGCTAACCGGCCAGTGTAGCATTGACTGAGTTTTGAGTCAGCTTATCACGCAATTTATAGAGTATAATTTAAAGAAAAACACAGACTTTGATGAAGACAATTAATTCTACAATCTTGAACGTACGTCCCTTATGTTTATAGATTGTGATATTGGTATGAATGAAAGATATAGATATATACGAAATATTCAGAGTGACCAAGTAGATAGAGAGAGTAAAAACATGATGCATACATGGTTATGACGTGACAGGAGGTATTGTGGTTGAAAGAGCAATCGCAAGTAACAGAGGTTTCGATTCCCTTTGTGGAGATAGGAATGCTCCAATTCCCTTCTCCACTACACGGATCCTTGCCGAAATCCCAATCTGTCTTTCCCAATCGCATCCCAATCTCTTTCAATGCCTTCACTGCTTAATTTCAAAACACAACACAAACATGTTACTAGTAACAATATCCATCCTCCGTTTGGTTCCTGATAATAATATTAATGTAGTAACTAGAGAAACCAAACACTATAAAGGCAATTAAATTCAGCCAAAATAAATAAATAAAAATGGAAGATGTAGGTTTTGAGGTTAATTACGTACCTTCATCAGAATGGAGCTTGGGTGTGGCCGCGAATCCAGTGGTTGTGAAGAAAATAGAGGGAAAGAAACAGAGAATGCATAAAAGAGGCAGATTTGTAGTGACCAAATGAACAACTATTGACCCCATTTTGCTCTTCACTCTCTGCTATCCAAGAGAAGGAATGGAATGTTGATCCTCACTCACTCATATTATTATAGTCAATATTTGAGAGAAACCCAGAGAGCATGTGTGTTTGTCTGTATAGCTTGTGGGGGGTCTCACTCCACTGCTTAGACTATTGACTGAGCTAGCTGCATCATCAACAACTTGTGTGTTGTGCAGACACAATAAAGAGAAGGATGGTACCGCCACTACTTTTTGAGGATGACATGTCTTTCATCCAAAAATTTTTTTTTTTTTTTTTTTTTTTTGCGCACCCGTCTACCAATTATATTTTGTCATCTAAAGTGTGACTTATTATTAATTTTTTTTTTTTTTTTAAATAAGAAGGGTTAGAATTTAAATTAATGGATGTAAATAGTCCAAACATCACTTTAAAATTCACAAAATGTATTAACCCACTGTCATATTACTTAGGTATCAACATTTAATCAATTGATAATATTATATCATGAACAGTAAAATAGTTGTTCTGCTAAATACTTAACAGTTTATTTATTTACCATTTAGTTGGATTTACTTTCTCAATAATCTTCTAATTTTAATTCATTAGATAATGAATTTAGAATAGATATATATATCATGAACTTGTTAATTAATACTAAATGAATCAAGTTTGCAACTGTTCATGGAATTCCACCTGTGCTATTCGAATTGAATTCAAATTCAATTTTGTCATCTCATCAAAAGTTTGAACTCAAAATCTGTACGGTTAGAATCACAAACGCTCGCCATTCAACGTGCAAGTATTTTTATTTGTTATACAATATGATTGAGATGTTACTGCTACGTCGGCTGAAGGGATGGATGATTAATTATGAATGCCAATATTATCCTAGTATTACGTTAATAATTGTTAAATACTCCATATCCATCCAACTCAATGTTGAATAAAATTAAGACACTGCCATTACTAAGTGGAGTATAATATTATTAAAATACACGGATTACTAGAATCTTCATCTACTGGATTTCAAGAAAGAAGGCTTGATATTGACCATGAACAACGTTACGGGCAGTCGTTAAAAAAATTTATCCCTCAACTATCACTTTAAACAATAATCACAATAATTAAAAGAGAGGAAAATAGTCTATTGTTATATGTGTGTATGTGCCGGGCACAAAAGAGTGGGAAGTAGAGGTAAATGAAAGAAATAAGGTAATTTTGTGCTAAAATTAATAATTTAATGTCCTATTAAAAGTAGGAAATATGTAATGTATTAATGATACCTTTGATATGATTTAAGCGAGGAGAAAGATTAAAAGGGTAGTATTGTCAAAAAATATATATTTATAGGGTTTCACAAAAATAGGAAACATACCTTTAATAAATGCATTAATTATAAATCTTAAAACCAATGAGAAAAGCAATTGTTAATTTACAATGGCTAAGGTGACTGTCCTTAGCATTACTCTAGAGACCAAATTGGGAATCACAACTTTTAACTGCATATTAGCACTGATCATATGATATTATGATATTCAGTAAATTAATACTAGTAATAACTTTTACCCAACTACAGTATCCTAGTCAAGATAGAGAACCGTTTTCTTAATTAAATATTTATGAAAAATAATTTGAAGTTTTTTATGATGGTGAGTCTAATTAATTTATGTGAGTGAGAAGACATCTTTGATATATTTTGATCAAATTAATGGGTCGTGTGTGTGTGTATATATATATAAAAATAAAGTGAGTGGACAAATTAAACTTGCGATGCATGCATGTGTGCAGTGTGAATGGAGCACAAGAAGTGGGGACGACTGAGAATCTAAACAAAAATAATGAAAACAAAAACATTGACCTTTGACTACAATATAATCCAAGACTCCAATTATTCATCAAACTGCCTAATTTTATGATTTTTATAGCCTTAATTCATATTTCCTAAATTATTTCTTTTAATGGTGTGTCTCTATGATATTCACTCACTCCCATCATTTTAATTATGGCCTTAATTTAAAAATGATATGTTAACAAAATAGCATAATCACAAAACAAAATAATTGTTTGGAAGAATACCATAAAGAAAAAAAAAAAAAAAAAAAAACCGTACCATTATTTAACTCCACGCGTTTTGACATGACCATATTCCACTTCATCACGGTATTGATATGGAGAGATTATATACGGGCGCGCGTGTGTGTTTGTGGGAAGAAACTTTACTAATTTATAGTAATATTTCAGTTTTGTAAAAAGGAATTGCAATGTGTTGTTTCGGACCCTACTAATAAGGCGGCTGGTGTACGCGCTAATAATCAGCTCTAGGATAAGATCATAAGAACGCGGTTGTGCGTACGAGTTTCAGAAAATAAAAAATAAAAAACGCGCTTGCGCGATGTTACTACCATTACAAAGTGATGGGATGGGAGCAGACGTTATGATAGAGACCGGAGACTTCTATCTACTGTATTCTAAGTTAAGCCTCCTATTACCTGTTTGAATGTTGTTGACTTTGATTGCTAGCTGGCAACTTCTGTCCCTTATCTCTGGACGTCGACTTTGATTGCTAGCTGGCAACTTCTGTCCCTTGCCTCTTGACGTTGACTTCCAATCTTTCAGTCAACACTCCAATTAAAAACTACCATTGCCCATTCATCACATGCCGCTGGGACACAGTAATAGATGTAATGACTCGGTTAACTTTTTTTTCAAATTTTAAGAATAATTTTTTTCCGTTATCTTTTTTATTCTGTGTTTGGTTTCTCCTCACTTAGAGCCTGTTTGGAGGATGCTCTATCTTGTTCTGTGTCCTTTTTTACAGTGTAAATGGACACTATTGAGGACACCAACTTGTTTGGCATGGGTTGTATTGTGTCCAACAGTGCAAGAACAATTTGTAAGAGTGGGCCAATTTTCGGAACAAAAAATTCGTGTTTCAAAGTGTACCCAAAATAAAGCCGGCCCACTATTCATTATAGAAAGGAGAACAACAGCCCAAAGTTGGAGCATTCTGAGAACACATATTTAAAGAATCGGTGGAACATTGCCCTAATTGTGAACTTGCCTCCATCTCTATTCTCGTTCTCAACTGTGAACTTGCCCTATTTCTGAAAAAAAACACTCTGAACTTGCCCTATCTCTCTCTCTGCAACTGCAAGCTACAAAATCTACAAGAATTAGAAGTTCGAAACCCACCTCCATCTCTATTCTCGTTCTCAATTCTGAAGTTGCCCCCCCTCTCTCTCTGCAACTGCAAACTACAAAATCTAGCAGATCTGTGAACTTGCCCCCCCCCCCCCCCTCTTTCTCTCAAGAACACCATTGATTTATACATAGATAAGCTCAAACTTAGCTTTTTATAGCTAATTGAAAAGGACCCTTTTGGCTCTCTGATCTTATTTGACTATTTCTATTTGTAACAACCCACTCCACCACATGGTATGATATTGTTCGCTTTGGGCCTGAGCCCGCACGGTTTTGCTATTGAGCTTTACCCCAAAAGTTCTCATACCAATTGGAGGTGACACGATTACATATAAACACTTCACATTTCCTCTACCCAGGCGATGTGGGACTGTGCACCCGTAACTCGCCAGTGTAGTAGCCTGACAGTGTCTATTGCACCCGCCCACGGCACACCCGCTCACAAGGTCATCGATGACCTTGTGAGCGGGTGTGCCGTGGGCGGGTGCGATAGACACTGTCAGGATACCACACTGGCGAGCTCAGGCCCAAAGCCGACAATATCATACCATGTGGTGGAGTTGGTCATTACAATATTCCTCCTTCTATATCAGTTCTCTCTAAGTAAACAGGTAGATCAACCCAAAAATTATCGAATACGATTTGTGCGTTACTGAAAACGATCTCTATCTCAGCTCTGCGTTTTCCGGCGAACCCCACCTCTGCATTTTTCGGCGAACCCAAAGCTTCAGTGCGTGATCTATCGCTTCGGCGAGCTCTTGTGCGCTCTCGTCTGCCGATTCCGACGAACCCCACATATGCGTTTTTTTAACTGAATTTTTGTTTGATCAAAATTCTCAAATCTCTTGCATTTTCTTCACCTGCTAGCAAAATAGCTTGAATCCTCATTTTTTTATATTTGTCTATCTGAAATTTAAAAAAAAAATTGTTAGATAATATAATATATGACTTATTATTAGATAATATAATATATGATAAAATTTGTTTTTATATATATATATATATCAAAATGGCTTGAATCCTCATTTTTTATATTTGTCTATCTTAAATTTAAAAAATTTAAATTTAAATGGAGAAAGAAAATAATTGTGATTTATTATTAGATAATACAATATATGATTAAATTTGTTTTTCTATTTTTAGTAAAAAGGTACTATGAAGAAGCAAATTTTCTATTTACAGGTTTTTATTGGTAATTTTTTAATAAAAAAAAAAACCCAACACTCGTACTAATTTCATGCAATGAAATTTATTGGTAATATTTATAAGTTTTTATTGGTAATTTTTTAACAAAGGAAACCCAACAATTTTTTTTGGTGACTTATAGTTTTGGAATTTGTCACTTAAAAAATATATATATATTTCATGATTTTTTTTTTAGTGATTTTGGTTACACTTTTAAATTCTAAACATGTTTTGTTCTCATATTTCTTAGAACAATATACATTACCAAACATATTCTACCATATTTTTGTTCCAAAATTCTCAGAACAAATTTGGAACACCAAACATGTTTTGTTCTCATTTCAGAACATCACACTACAAAACACTTAGGGCCTGTTTGGGAAGTGTAATGTGATGTAGTGTACTGCTCTAGCCTAGAACTTAACAAGTGTTTTGTAGTGTGATGTTCTGAAATGAGAACAAAGCATGTTTGGTGTTCCAAGTTTGCTCTACCGAATCATGGAACAAAAACATGGTAGAACATGTTTGGTAATGTATATTGTTCTGAGAAATATAAGAACAAAACATGTTTGGAAGACTGAAAGTGTAAACAAAATCAGTATAATGAAAAAATAATTAAATATGTTGGATTAAAAATGTTTTTAAATAATATTTTCTTAAATACATTTTTTCTAACTTTATTAACTATAAAGTTAGAAAAAATGATTGTATAATTTTAATATACAATTAATATAACGAGAAGTGTATATATATATATATATATATATATATATTGTTCCTCCATTTATCTTAATTTATTATAAAAACCATCAAAATAAATTAAAATTTCCAAATATGGAACTGAAATAAAATTTCAATATATCATAGTTTCATGAATTTTAATATATTACATACATGAGTATCAAAAATATTACAACATTCGTTAACAGTCACAATAATAGTTCATGAAATAAAATATTACTCTCAAAATTACATCATTTCTCAACAGCCACAATAATAAACAACAACAACATGAGCAACAACAACATGAGCAAAAACAACAAGAATATAGTTATAGTAAGACAACAACAACATCCATAGATAATGTAGTTTTGCCAATTTTGTTGAGCTTGCATAACAGCAACTACATCCTCCAACTCTTCCTGCACATGACCACCCACTTGCAGACGTTGGTGCATGTCATCCAACCATATAAATGCACGATCATGTGACTAAATTAGAAAAAAAGAGTTGCACATTATTAGAATGCACTTGTAACACTAAGATGTAGTTCAAATATTCTTATTAATGCAAAGAAAATTATATACCTCCCAAGCTGGACATCTATACAATGATCGTCCATAATTCTTAGAAGTTCCAGCCGTATAAAGATTCATTCGACCCCTTCCACATGCACAAGGTGGCCCGTCACCCTGTATCTTATACATGATTCCATATGCAAACTATAAGACTGATCCAAAGAAGTTAATAAAAAATATAAAATTAATCAAAATAGTTATTACAGTTATCCAAATCCTAAGAAAGAAATAAAATAAAATAGTTGTTACAGTTATTCAAATACTAACAAATGGAACAAGTATTAAGTAATTATTACAGTTATCCAAACATGGTAAACATGTAAATCCTATTTCAAAGGTGATGACTTGTATTCCATATAGTATCGGCAATATAATCGCGTACAATATCCATTGGTCGCGAGCGAGATTGCGACACATTAGGTTGAACATCAACTTCATCATCTCCAAAAATTTCATCTATCATTGCCTCCACAGTTGCATCATTAAATATTGGATTTACATGCGCCTCATTTCTGATAAAGTTATGAAGTGTGCAGCAAGCTAAAACAATAGCAACTTGAGCTTCAAACTTATAAGGGGGCATTTGCTTCAAGATGGGGAACTCATCTTAAGCATCCCAAAACAACGCTTAATTATATTTCGTAATGACGAGTGCCTGTGATTATAAATTTCCTCTCTACCTTGGGGTTGCCGATAAGCTCTACGGTACTCTTGGAAGTGGTACCGTTGGACCCTGTAGGGAGCCAAGAAACCCGGTTGATTGGCATACCCGGAGTCCACCAAATAATATTTCCCTGCCATTTTACAAACTATAAGGCACGTTTGGGAACCATGATATTTAAAATAAGTATTACAAAATTATTAGATGAATGACATTTACCTTCTGGAGGCATTGGGAAATGCAAATCCTCATTATTAATTGTCTCGTTCAGTATCTTAGAATCATTAGCAGACCCCTCCCATCCAGCTACGATGTACGTGAACATCATATCAAAATCACAAACAGTCATTACATTTTGTGTGGTATCCCCCTTCCTACCACAAAATGGTATTTGCTGGTCCACAGGCACGTTCGCATGGACATGAGTTCCATCAATTGCCCCAACGTAACCCTTAAAAAAAGGGTGGTACTTTTTTTACTTCCTTATATGGTTGGGAACTTGGGTAAAATGTGGGGCGACAATAATCTGTTTCCCTAAATCACAGACTTTTTGTAAAACAGCATGGAAGTATTTTGAAATTGTATAGGTAGAGTGTTGAAATCTTTCTGCGACCACACGATTCCTTTCATTATGAGCTAAAGTATGCAAGAATATGCCAACTTGTTCATAAACACTTACACCTGTTGAGTCTTTCAACCCTAATGACTTAAGCTCCCCACACAACTTCAAAAAAATAGGGGTGGACATCCTGAAATTTTCAAAACATCTACTTTCATGTCCATGCAAGATCTCCATTATATATGCTTCCCCGGTTAAAAGAGAATCCCTACAAGGTCGTTTCTCGTAATGTTTCTTATAATAGTCCAACATACATGCCATTATGATGACACACTCATTCTCCTCATCACCATCATCATACAAGTCAATTATTGTCCTAATATCCATCTGTATAGTACAACATTTAACAAACATTATAAATTACAATAATCTCAAGCAAAATACTAAATAAAAAATCAAAGCAAGACAACAACTAAAATCAAAACAAGCGAAATAGTTAAATTGTCATTACAATGAAATCAAATAACATATCAACGAGTGTACTTAATATTACAATCACCCAAAGTCATAGCAAAAGATAATAAGAAATAAAAGCGACGCAAAAAAAGTCATAATACGTAGTAGTACAGTCATCCAAAGTCATAATCAAACCAACATGCCAAGTCAAATTCCATTGATTCAACCAACCCTCTTATCATTAGAAAGGTCATTAAAAAAGAAATCCCTCCAAAGTTCATCATTACGTAACATCTGGGTGACCTTAGCATATTGTTTCATATCAACGCCCTCCAACTTATTCAAAATGTAACAACATAATTTAAAATCACCCTTTGTCTTATCCGGAGAATTGACTTCAACCTGCCCAACTTCATGCCCTGTTTTCATATTAGATGATGAAGAAGCGACTATGGCCCTTTCAATTCGATCTGTTTTCTCTCTACAAGCCTCACTCATTTTCTCCATGACACGATCCATTGTGGAGGCAAAACTCTCTCTCCTTGGTTTCTTACCACAAGGGTCAGGAGAAGGACTGAACTCATGACCGCCTAACTCAGCAAAATCATCATTAAGGTCAAATGAGGTATGTGTGCCTTCATGGTGTGCGGGGGATTGGTTGAGAATTGGTGGACTGTAGGAAGTATGGACATGTGTACTGTAGCGTGTGTGCCTCCAAATATGGTGGTGAGCTTATCAAAATGATTGCATAGCTTCTTTCGATACTTACCATATTGGGAATTCACCTACAAATTATTAAATTACTATTAATATTAAGTTAAGTATAATTTTTTGTAAAATCAACATAAATTTATTTAAAAAACTGACCTTGATCAATCTAGTCTATCTTTCATTTTCAACTATAACCATGCCCGTCTCAACATTGAATCACACGCCTGTTTCTCCTAACAAACTCATAAAGGCTCTGTAGTTTACCCTCATGTGGTTGAATTTGCTCTTAAGTTGTTTCATTTCATAGTTCTTGCCTGTACGGATAGTCATGCCTTTCCGTATATTCTTCCAACCATTTGGAGTAAAAGTTGTGTTATTCCGATTACCAACATAGACTTCTTTTTCCATATAGATGATGAAAGTTTCAAGATGAGATTCATCCCATACTAGTTTTCCATCATCGGTATTGTCTGTAAGGTCCTTTATTTCGGAGTCCACCACATTGTCTTGATATCCATCTAATTACATAGTTTTAATAAAAATGTGTTAAAAGGGTCATTAACAACTGTAATATCCTCTTAAGAAAGTACGAATACATTTACTAAGTTGTCATAATAATATGACTCATCATGACTTCTACAACTTCAGTATCAGTAGAAGTTTAATTTAACCATAATTGAATAAGTATTGATTACCGCTCAATTATTTGGTCTTGTTGATGTACTCTAGTCATAATAATATTGTGAGGATGTTTTATGCGTTTACACTTATAAATTTTCAACTGAGGGCAACGAATACCTCGTCTACTATAATTTTCAATTGAGGGCAACGAATACACTTATAATGGGGCCATCTAAGGTTTTGATAATTTTAAGAGAGGGTAGCCTAAGAATTATGAACATGTATGTATACAAAATAAAATAATAATCTAACTTATTTAGTGGATTAATTACCTTGATAATCTAATGTCTCCATAATTTAGGTAGTGACTGTGTTTTTGTGAAAGATGAATAATCCACCGGCCTCTTTCTAGCTAACTAACCTGATTACTTTGAATTTGAAAGTTGTATATATATACATTGAAAAAATATTGATGATGGATATTTGTGAATGCAGGATGATGTGGTTCATCCTGGGATTGTAAAAATGGAAAATGGTGTTGCAGCTAGGCGGAGTACTACTTTTGTAATTCAATAATGCTCTTCCATTTGTTTTTCCAAATAGTTTATGATGTAGACTCAGCATTCATCTAAATAACTGTCATGCTGGTTTTATGAGTCTCCTTTTGGGGATTTAGGATCGAATGTGTAAGCTCCTATTATTTTTATATCAAAAACTCTGTATAAATTCAATTTTATGCGTTAATTTGTTCCTTTGGCTTCAAATAACAATTATTAGACGTTTATATATATATATATATATATATATATATATATATATATATATATATTAATATGATGGATGAAAGCATCCTATCTCAAATCCAACAACAGCTTCTTGGAATTGAAAATCCCACAAAACATGCAAGATCAGTACAGTACCCCTCGTCATCAAACACACAATATGAGATGAATCCACCATTTAAGCCAATCAATTGGCTTCCCAACAGTTGATAAGCCACATTATAGTCACTAGGATATACGAAACAAAAAAATTAATTGTTTTCATAAAACTAAATCAATCAGACTGATCTCATTTATGTCACAGCACAACCAAATGTGATGAAGACTCAGCATACGAACTCACCGGTGATTGTGCAGAGAGCAGCGGCGAGGTATGGGCTCGCCGGAAAGAGCTTCACAGAGGTGAGACAGAGGGTTCCTTTCTTCAGATCTGCAAAATGAGCTCAGCGATTAGAAGCCCAATTTTTCGCGAGCGAGACTTTAATTTTATACACAGCACAACGAAATGTGATGAAGACTCAGCATACGAACTCATCGGTGAGAAGTGCAGAGAGCAGCGGCGAGGTATGGGTTTGCCGGAAAGAGCTTCACAGAGGTGAGACAACGGGTTCCTCTCTTCAAATCTGCAAAATGAGCCTAGCGATTTGAAGCCCGATTTTCCGCGAGTGAGACTTTAATTTTATACACAGTATATTTTGAAATGTGATGAAGACTCAGCATACGAACTCACCGGTGAGAAGTGCAGAGAGCAGCGGCGAGGTATGGGTTCGCCGGAAAGAGCTTCATAGAGGTGAGACAGCGGGTTCCTCTCTTCAAATCTACAAAATGAGCTTAGTGATTTGAAGCCCGATTTTCCTAAGCGAGACTTTAATTTTATACACAACACAAAGAAATGTGATGAAGACTCAGCATACGAACTCATCGGTAAGAAGTGCAGAGAGCAGCGGCGAGGTATGGGTTCGTCGGAAAGAGCTTCACAGAGGTGAGACAGCGAGTTCCTCTCTTCAGATCTGCAAAATAAGCTCAGCGATTTGAAGCCCGATCTTTAAACAACTAGACTTTAATTTTATACACAGCACAACGAAATGTGATGAAGACTCAGCATACGAACTTACCGGTGAGAAGTGATTAACTCTCGGAAAGCTTCAACCCCTAAACAGTGTATATCGCCTCTGTGAAGCTCATCCGGAGAACCCTAGAAATGTTCCACCAAATCTATTTATATGTGTTCTCAGAATGCATGAACTTTTGGCTGTTGTTCCAAGCTCTACAGTGAATAGTGGGCCGCTTATATTTTGGGTACACTTTGGAACACCAATTTCTTGTTCCGGAAATTGGCCCAATTCATGAAATTGTTCTTGCATTGTTCAATACAATACAGCCCATCTCCAAACAAATTGGTGTCCTCAATAGTGTCAGTTTGCATTGTAGGGAATAGCCCATCACAACATAGAGCATCCCCCAAACAGGGCCTTATTCTGTTCTAGGCTAGAGCAGTACACTACATCACACTACACTTCCCAAACGGGCCCTTAGTGTCATCACGAAAGCTCGGAAATGGTTTCTGAGATTATTTCTCTTAGATTGACAACTTCCTTTAAGGATCGAGTCATTTTTACATTTTTCGTTTTTTCGACATTATTCACTTTTCGTCCTTTCTCTATTTTGTCTTTTCCACATTTGTCACTTTTTGGCACAACCTCACTTTTTGTACTCGAAGTTGGTTTTTGACTTCGTGTATCCTCATTCTAAGTGGTTTTCACGAAATACATATCTTTACTTTTGCAGTAAAGTACTCTAGTTGCTCCCGATATCCATAGGGGCATGGATGCATAATTTTTCGGAATCTTTTTCTTTTCTTGGGGTGTTTTTCGTAAATATCTTTTGAAGATATTTTATTTCAGGGATTTTTAAGAAAATAATTTTGCAAGATATTTTCATTCTGGGTCATTAGTGCAGTTATCACTTTTTAGAGGGGCCATTGTGCGATTAAGGAAAGTTATTGCAAAAATGTCTCGTTTGAGCCTGGATCCTCGTATGTGATTCATTTTTACTTTATGTCAAGTCGTGTACTCTTAGAATTCCTTTCTGATCGTTTTTTCACAGTTTCAGGGTTTCTGGCCCCGGTTGCCGCCAAACTTGTTTGGGGCATAACTTTCTGCTCGGGACTCAGTTTTTGACACCGTTTCTTCCGTTGTTCATATTTTCTCATTTTAATTCTTTTTTGTTCACAGAGTTTTTTGTTTAAGGGTGTATGCTCAAATTCCACTTTTCCGGATCCGCCGAGGCCCTTTCGGGGCACTTTTAGGGTTTTTCTATAAATAGAAAGTCTTAAGAAGAAAAATCATTTTTTCTCTTCTTCTTCCTCTCTTTGGCCTGCAGCCATGGGAGCCCATGGGGCTGCCACATTCTTTCTCGTCTTTTGAGCTCCTTCCTTTATGTTTGTTTTGACGACGCGCATCTTTCCCCCTTATTAAAATTCATTTTTGGCCAATTTTTGAGTTCGAATTTGAGGCCAAGTTAGGATTTTGGTATGTCTTCCTTGGGGTTTAATGATCACGGCATTGTCCCCAACAAAACCCAGAAGTATTGTCGGATTCGGAGCAGTTTCATTTTGGTGGCTTTTGAGATTTTCATCTCAAATTGAGGTAGGGGGTGTCTTAGGCTTTTATTTATGTTGTATTGATGATTTTATAAGCTTATACAACTTGTATGCATATTTTGTATAAATCCTAGAATTTAATTTAATTATTTTCTTTGTATAGGATTTAATTCTCAAGGATGTTTATAACTTAGAATTAAAGTATAGCATGCTAGTAAATTTGGCCTTGGTATGGTTGTAGACATATATTAAATTTGGGTCATTTGAATAAGAATTGCAACTTTTATTTAGTATTTTTCTTTCATGAAAGATTAATTCCCATAGTCGTACCTTGCATGAAATTAACTTACGTTATACTTTTAAATTAAGTCTTGGTATGTTTTTTAACATACTTTAATTTTGGAGCATTTTGATGAGTTTGAAAATTTAGAGATATTAATTAAAATCGATTTAAGGGTTCCATTAGCTTAATTGAGTTTTAAAATTGATATTTGAAATGACTAGAACTTGTTTACTAGCACATATTAATTTGGGACCATTTGAAATTACTTTAGAAGTTAGAGATTTAATTATCATAATTTAATTAAATTCTACTTTGTTGTTCCATTGGTCTAATTAAGATTTTGAATGGATGTATGTAATGACCATGCAATATTGTTTAACATGTGTTAATTAGGGGTCATTTGATTAAGATTTGAAACTTAGGGAAATTAATTAGTTTATTTAATTAATTTTCGTTTCTATAGCATTAATGATTTAATCATGTGTTTGGCATTGGTTATATGTTTAAATCATAATTTTGGACTTGTATTAGATTCATGAGTTTATGTTTTCAATGTTGAAATATATTGTCATAGCGTGTAACGAATCGCACATTGAAGATTCGACATTTGTCATGTCACAGTAGTAGTGGATTTAGAACATGTATTGTATGTGTTTCTAAATTTGGTTGTGCACAGTAGATAGTTGGTTATCTTGTATATACATGTTGATATATATACGTTGTTGCATAACTTGTTGATTTTGGAAAGTTGGGGATGCCGTTGTTTGACTACGGCTAGGATATGGTTTTAGCATGGGGGATTGTCTTCTACAATCTAGTGCACACATTGGGAGGTTACCCGTGGGCTAATAACCCTAAAGTAACTATGGTGTCGGTCTGATCCGGCGTGACGTCCAAATGTCCACCTGATTTGATTTCGTATTTTATTTTAAGTTGATAACTAGATGATATCGCAACTTATTGTTCCTTATTTGATTTCCTATTTTGAGTTTCAAGATGTTAACCTTGATAAATCATACTTTATGCGTTGTATTGGAAGTTCCAATATTGGTTAAATTGCATCGATATCGTGATTCGTGATTTATTGTTCTAATGTAGCTTATAATGATTCTTTAGAATCATTTGGAACATAGACGCTAAGTGGCATGACCCACTTTAGTTGTTTTCGTATCTTGATTGCAAGTTGATACTTTTGAGAACCTATATCTTGTTTCGTTGTATAGTATGTTTTTATATTGTTTAATTGCATAAATATTGTAGTTTATGCTAGAAATGATCTAAGGTAGCTTAGGATAATCCCTGAGTCTCATTTTAACATAAACATTAGGTAGCATGAGCCCCTTTAACATGTTTCACCTTAAGGTGATATTATTGTAAAATACTAGATCTATGCATGTTCATCTCCTACGAGTAAACTTGTTTACTCACCCCAAAGTTACCGGGGTTTTGTTTCAGGTGCGAAGGCTTGGTTCGTGATGCTCATCTTTCCTTTGATGATTTGTGGCTTTTAAGTTTCTATTTCACGCAAATGTTAGCATGAAATGCCATTTTTGTAGCCATATATATCAAAACTTGTATCCTTGATTCCATATATGTAATATGTACATAAGTACACTATTTGTAATGTATTTGACATGTATAAGATGAGGTCATAGGCCAATGGTATCTAATTTGTATTCTATGCACTTTCGTTTTTAAGGTTCACTATGAAAATATTAAAGAAATGTTAAGTTTTGCTTCACCATGTTTGCATCGGGTGTGGGAATTCCATTATTTTTCTTTCGTAGGGTCTCTACGATCATGTATGAGGTGTGGCCAAGGGCCAAACACCATTTTGTACTAGGGTTTGCATTATGGTTTCATTTATTGCATTTAAGGCCATTTTTATTGAAAATTGAGGTTTGAGGGGTCATATTTTGCATTCAGGACATTTTGAAGCCGCGGACCATTGGGACGCGTCTTAAATGTCTTTTTACATTTGCGTGCATGTCCACATTTCACAAAACTCTCAAGTTTCAACTTTTGACCTATTTTTGGGCGATTTTATGAATTTTTATAAAAAATTCATGCATTTGGGTATCATTTTAAGTTCCACTTTGTTTTGGCATGTTTTGGATGTCTGCATGAGGGTAGGGAATGTTTTCAAACCTGTTTAGATCATGTTGAATGCATGTAGAACCTTAGAGACGGACCAGACACATTTCACACCCATTGCAGCAGCTTTTTCTGCTGCAGCAGATGTGTCGGTCGACTTATGAGGGCCATCAGCCAGCTAATAAACCTCGAGGGTCCATTCCAATAGGCTTTTTACGAGAATCATCGTTTCGACTGGCCGACAATTGGGTTTCGGTCAACCGATCCTTCCTGTAACCTTCTATTTTCAGCTTTTATTGGACAGCTTTGTTGCATCAACTTTGGAAGATCATATCATTTTCATTTTAAATCCAATCTAGGTCGTTCTTGAGTTTAAATTCAAGGGCTTGAAGTTAGCTTTCCTATGGTACCAATTACTCATCAAAACTCCATCTATAGTGTGAGTTATTCCAATTTTAGTGAGATAGGTTCGCGGTAACTCTTAAACGGAGAGGGCCACTTTATTTTAATTTATATTTTTTCCGTCTGGACTCAGAATCAAGCGATTCTTGAGTCTAAATTTGTTCATTTTTCGTTATCTTTCCAATGGCGTACACGGTGGCACCCATTTCAGTGTGAAATGACCATTTTGCCCTTGGTTCATTTCTTATCGGGTTTAGCATTCTTTCTTCATTGCTTGGCTTAATTGAGTTCCATAGCTTCATGGGGAGTCATTTTGGTGCCTTAGGGATGGCGTACATCTCTGGTGGCCATTTTGTTTCTTTTGATCCGTTATCAGATCATCTTTTCGGTTCATCACTGACGTACCGGGTTGAAAAACTTGAACCGTCACAGCAAATCTATAATTAGGGGTGGTAAATGGGCGGGTTGGATCGAATTTTGGCTGAGTTAAAAATGAGCAAGTCAAATATAGATCAAGATTCATATTCAGTTCGCACAGAACAGATTAAAAATTGACGGGTAAAAAATATATAGAGTCAACCCGTTATGACCCATGGACCCATTAAAAATTTTGATGTTTAAAAATATGAAAAAGGAAAATGTAATTTGCATATTTGTAATAAATAAATAAATAAATGACCAGTGAAACCCGCCCGACCCACCCAAAATATTGATGTTTAAAAAATAATTTTTAATTTTTTTTTTTGATATTTACAAACATGGAAAAGGAAAAGGAAAATGTAATTTGTATATTTGTTTAAAAAAAAAAAGACCCCTGAAACCTGTACGACCCGCCCAAAATATTGATGTTTAAAAAATAAAATTTTCTTAAAAATTTTGATGTTTAAAAACATGGAAAAAGAAAATGTAATTTGAATATTTGAAAAAAAAAAGAAAAGAAAAAAAAAAGACCTATGAAACTCGACCGACTCGCCTAAAATTTTGATGTTTAAAAACTAAAATTTTCTTAAAAAATTTGATGTTTACAAACATAGAAAAGAAAAACGTAATTTGTATATTTGTAAAAATAAGAAAAAATAATAATAATAATAAAATGGACCCGTGAAACCTGATCGACCCGCCCAAAATATTGATGCATAAAAATTAAATTTTATTAAAAATTTTTATGTTTACAAATATGGAAAAAGAAAATGTAATTTGCATATTTGAAAAAAATAATATATAATAATTTTGACCCGTAAAATCTGACCGACCTGCCCAAAATTTTAATGTTTAAAAATAAAATTTTCTTAAAAATTTTGGTGTTTACAAATATGGAAAAAGAAAATGTAATTTGCATATTTGAAAAAATAAAATAAAATAAAATTTGACCCATGAAACCTGACCGATCCGCCTAAAATTTTGATGTTTAAAAAATAATTTTTTCTTACAAATTTTGATGTTTACAAACATGGAAAAGGAAAACGTAATTTGTATATTTGTGGAAAAAAAAAAAGAAAAAAGAAGACCCGTGAAACCCGATCGACCTGCTCAAAATATTGATGTTTAAAAATAAAATTTTCTTAAAAATTTTGATGTTTACAAATATGGAAAAAGAAAATGTAATTTGCATATTTGAAAAAAAAAAAAAAATTACCAATGAAACTCGACCGACCTACCCAAAAGTTTGATGTTTAAAAAATAAAATTTTATTTAAAAATTTGATGTTTATAAACATAGAAAAGGAAAATGTAATTTGTATATATGTTAAAAAAAATAAAGAAAAAAAAAAGACCCGTGAAACCCGCACGACCCGCCCCGCCCAACTTGCAGCCCTTCGTGAGAGAGAGAAATGAGTTGAATGTAATATAGAATAGATGTGTGTTGTGTGTCTATTATGTGATGGGTGAAATATGGGTAACCATATCCAACCCATCTTGACCCTAAAATTAAGTGGTTAAAAATTACCCAACCCATTTTTGACCCATCTTAAATATGGTTCACCCATAACCATTAAAAAGCGGGCAGATATGGGCGGGTTGATGGTTTCTAACCCATTTTGCCACCCCTATCTATAACATAGTCAAGACAAAAACAAGAACCCCAGACAACAAACCGAAACTAACACCAAAACTCAAGGCAACAGCCTTGACAGCAACCCAATACTTCAACTAGTTTCAAATAATTTGGGCTGATAAGCCCCTACAAGTAGCGCAAGCTGTGTAGCAAAGGCCTGAGACGGAGACCATTTTGAGTTACATGATTCCCCATTTTGAGCATGCACCAGACTTACCAGAGGAATCGGATTGATGACTTACCACAAAAGTTGGGGATAGAAAAAGATAAAAGAAGAGCACTAACCACCCCCAATTCTTCCTCAGACATAAGATATAAGTTTTACATATCTGGTTTAAGAGAGACTCCAGTGTATTTAACCGAAGCACAAAACCTACTAGAGGAGTTGAGAAATTTGACTGAGAGGCAATATGACGTCGCTTATGTGGCGTGAAATCTATTAGGGTGTGTTTGGATAGATAGGGGAGAAAAGAAAAGAAAAAATAGTATTAGTTAGGAGAAAAAAGAAAAGAAAAGAAAGGATATAGTAATAATTTATATTTGTGTTTGGATAGATAGGGGAGAAAAGGAAAGAAATGATAGTTATCCTTATTTGGATAAGATAAAGAAAATAAAAGAAAGGATAATGACTAAATTACTGTCCTACCCTTTTATAACTACTTCACACATTTTATGTATAATGATTTATGGAGGGTATTTTTGGTATTACGAATTATTCACTTTTTCCACTATCCTTTCTCTCCCTATTTTCTCAAATTAAGAGAGAAAACAAATGAGAGATAGGGAGGGATAACTATCCCTCCCTATCTTTCCCTATCCTCTCTTTTTTCTCCACTTAAGCCATCCAAACACACTCTCACCCTATCCTTTCTTTTCTCTCCCTATCCCTCCAAATCAACCCTACCAAACATACCCTTAGGCCCTGTTTGGTTTGTGTAGTGTAGTGTTTTGTGTTGTTCCCTACAGTGCTACAGTACCCATTTTCAGAACACATGTTGTTTGGCCTGCCTTGTTGTGTTCTCAACAGTAGTGGAACATTTTCAGAACAAATTCAACATTTGGCCCAAATGCTGGAACAACAATTTGGTGTTCTATGTTGTTCTAGGCCCATATATATTTTTTTATTTTTATTTTTTTACTATAGCGGAGATAATAATAATTTTTTTTGGGCAAATCATTTCAGCCTCCCAATCGCCTCCGTCTCTATTCTCGTTTTCAACTCTGGAACTTGCTCCATCTCTCTCTCTCCAACTGTAAACACAAAATCTACAAGGATCAGAAGTTCAAAACTCGCCTCCATCTGTATTCTCGTTCTCAACTCTGGAACTTGCCCCCCCTCTCTCTCTCTCTTTGCAATTGCAAACTACAAAATCTACATGAATCAGAAGTTCAAAATCTACAAAATCTTCAGATCTATGAAGTTGAAAACCCATATCGGCATATCATTTCAGATTATTCAAAAAATCAAAACTCATATCTTTCAGTTTCCATCGCCCGCTATTCCAGTTCCGGTTCGCTGTTCGTAAGCTTTGTAATTCTTGTTTGTATGGGTTTTGATTGTGTGTATGGGTTTTGTTTTATTTTTTTCAGATTGTGTGTATGGGTCTGCTGTTCCAGTTCTGGTACGCCGTTCGCGAGCTTTGTAATTCTTGTTTGTATGTGTTTTGTTTTAATTTTTTTTAAGGCAAATCATTTCGGCCTCCCAAACGCCTCCATCTCTATTCTCCCTCTCTCTCTCTGTGCAACTGCAAACTTGTATGGGTTTTGTTTTAATTTTTTTTAGGGCAAATCATTTCAGCCTCCCAAACGCCTCCATCTCTATTCTCGTTCTCAACTCTGCAAATCCATTTTTAGGGCAAATCATTTCAGCTCCCAATTGCCCTAGTCTCTCTCTCTTTGCAACTGCAATTTTGTGTGTATGGGTTTTGTTTTAATTTTTTTTCTAAATCAACTAATCAAACTCTGCAATTCTTGTTTTGCAAAACTAATCAAGCTCTATAATTAATTAATTTTAATCATGAAAAAAAAAATAATAATTTCTATTCCAAAATTCTCACTCCAAATTTTCATCTCAAACATGTTTTGTTCTCATTTTAGAATACTACATCACAAAACACTTGTTATGTTCTAAGTTATAGCATTATACTACACCACACAACACTTCCCAAACGGGCCCTTAGCATCAGAAACCAATAATGTTTATCGAGGATGACGTCACGAAAGAAAGCGCATAGGTGACGTTCCACCGTGACCACACAGAATAGGATTTGGTGTGCAAAGTCCATGTGATTTACCAAACCAAGAAACATAATGATTGTGGGGGCCAGAAACAGAGCTCGAGGCTACAAATGCCCATGCCCCACCAAACCCCACAACGTATCTCCCAGAGTACGCGTCGGCAACAACAATCCCACCTAATCGGTAATATATGTCGCCAGCCAGTGAAACCCAACCTCCAACCAACCCAAGGACTTCTGATTGTGAAAACTTCGGCCAGAGAAAACCAACAAGTGGAGAGGAACGATCAGCATCACCAACCAATATACGCTCCACACTCGATAAAATTTCAGAAAAAGCACCAAAATAGCAACTCTGAAGAGAACTCGCAACAACGATAGCTATATGATACCTAAGAGATGTTTTCGACGTTGGCATACTTCACCACTGGCCAGCAAATTAGATCTTTAAACATCCTAAATTCGAGCACGACCATGCAAGAGAGGCATAAAACTATAGATCATAAATACGACCATAACCTCCACCATACTAACCATATACCCACACCAGCTAGTCATCCAATAAACTTTCAAAATAGATAGACTCAAAGGGAAATATAACATAAGATCAAGTAACGATATGATACTCCACCAGATCCGAAGGAATATAATGAAATTGGCTAGAGCGATACGAAACGAGGAATAGCTACAAACATTCGACATAACGATTCTAGAATTGGAGACACAATCCAAACTACAGATGATTAGAAGAGCAAAGAGATGTAAAATTATTTATTTAATTGTGGCCCACATGATTTGGACATGTGACATATTACTTAGTGGCTAAGTAAATAGATATCAATTAATATTATTTATTCTTGGTCAACTTATAATTACCTTTTTGGTAATTACTTATTGGAGAAGTGTTTTCCTTTTTTATTTCTTACTTTGATGGAAAGTAGAATTATGTTACTAAAAGGAAAATTGGTCCTCTTTCTGCCTTTATAAAAGTGCATATACTCTATCAATTATGTACATTAATGATACAACACGTAAAAGTTTTATGTGTGCAAAAGGCCAAGAGAGAGAAACCAGTTTCCACCTTTGCCTGTTGATCAGAGTTGCAGATTAGTTCGTGGTTAAAGGATCTAGACGTTGGATTTAATCTCAACATGGGTTGATATCATGAATCGAGGTATTTATATCTAACAATTTATTTATGCATTATAGATATGTGAAAATCATGAAGTTCTAAGATATAGGATTCATGTAAATTTGTGATTAATGGCTTAACATAAATTATTAAAGTTTACATGTGGTATCAGAGCTTAAGGTTTAGGAACTCATGATTTTCCTCTAAAGTTGCATAAATAAAAAAATAAAAAATAAAAAATAAAAAATAAATAATTGTATAATTTATTTTTTATAAAATTCGCACACATATATATTTAATGATTATATAATCCATTCTAATTAGGCTCATGGGAATAATTGTTTAATATCTGATTAATCTCCTAGTGGGTTTGTTTTGATCAGTTTGTATAGCAAACAATTTATTTGCTACTTTGATTTTCGAGCATGATTGAATTGGTTGGAAGGGTGTTAATTGATTCATGTATAGATCTACAGTACAAGTGATTCATGCACATGCACATGTGAGGAATTTTGCTTTGATGATTGTTTTTTTTGTCTTATATGAATATTTTAAATAAAGTAATTAAAAGTATAATTAATAATATAATTGAATATTAATATTCAACTTATGTGTTTATTTTGTTTATACCATTATACTGATTATTTTGTATAAACATTGGCTTAATTAATTACACATTGATGTTACCCGAAAGGTCCTTGAATCATATATGTCATGAACAGTATTTTATTTAGTAATTAAATAATTACTTACTTAAGTTTTATTTTATTTTATTTTATTTGGAATTGAATCTCTAAAATAATATGTGAGTTTAAAATTTTAATTTTATTGGACACATAAATAAATTATTGTATTTGTACCTATACATACATACATGATGAAGAATCAATTTTAGATTGATTCAATTATAATTTTCAAGTCCGAAAATAAAAATAACATATTTTATTATGTATATAGAGTAAAAGGATAATTTTTTATTGAATTTTTGGATTATTAAGTTTATAAGATCGAACCTACCTAAATTTGGATCGATTAGTATGAGTATGTGTGTATAATGTTAAATGGGTAAATTAATGATAAATTAGTAACTAGCTAATTTAATATTCATGTTATGTGAGGGTTAGTAGCTACCAAAGTGGCCTAACCATAATGATTGATGAATATTAATTTTTTAGTAGACATATTAATGATAAATTAGTTACTAACTAATTTAATATTCATATTATGTAAAGGTTGGTAACTACCAAAGTGGCGTAACCATAATGGTTGATGAATATTAATTTCAGTAGTAAACATAATTGCAATATTTCATGAATTATGATATTTATTATTTTTTGTGATATTCATGAATATTGAGTTTATTTAATTATGAGAAATAATTCTTCAAAGGGAATTGATTTTCAAGTGATTAAATGAAAATTAAGGGATTGCATGTATTTTTTAATTAAGTAGATATAGGATATCCAAATGTAACTTATCTGTTTAATTAAATAATACATCACCAATGAATGTATACATATAAATACAAATAAGCATTATTATTAGTATTTTATAACTGCCACCCAAAGGGGTATTATAGTTATACATTGTATTTATATTTTTTAAGTTATAAAAACGTGTTGTTAACTCAAAGCATTATTGTTGTGAGCATTTTATCTTATTATATTTGTTTTATTATATCTCTTAATGTGCATGTTACATCTGTTCTGATTCTCAATATGACTAACTTCTCATAATGAAATGAGTAAGTTGAGTTCAAAATTTAGATATGTTAAATCTTGATTTAGCATTTTAAATTGAGAAATGTACTGTTATTACTGATAAAGACAGTGAGGGAGAAAAAAATTCTCCATAAAGTTTGGGAGAGATCGAACAAATTAAGTATTATAGTTATGTGAATAATTGTTTCCCATAGTGATAGTGTTAAGGAATATTTTTGACTAGAAGAATGTTTTCGTATTGTAGATAAATATCTAAAACGAAAATTATTAATTTATATCACTACTATGCATTTTTATTGGTATTCTTACCATGTATGGGTATGTTATTAAAATGAGCAATGTTGCTACAAAATTGAGAACCTTATGGATGATTGACCGGGTCCTTTATAAGGGTCGCGATACCAAGTCAAGCTTGAAGAGTTGTGTGTGTTTAGGAGGTGGCCAAGTTTTACATTTATAAAAAGTCACTACTACCTTTCTCTATATAAAATATAGATAGGGCGAGTAGGGATCGTCCCAAGGGATTTGATGGTGTATCGAATTGTGAATTATGGTAATTAGGGTTAGTAGGTCAAGTGATCACACAATTGGTTGGTTGGTTGATTAAGCTAAATTGAATTCAACTAAATAAAATAATATGAGGTAAACAAGAGAGAGAGGTCTTGGGGTGTAGAGATCACCACCAAGCAATACTTTTCTATACTACTAACAAGTGATCAATTGAGGGTAATGGGTGTGTTGCAATATGATAAGGGTGTGTGTGCATTAGGTTGATTCAATAGGCAAGGATGACAAATCAAGCAAGTATTGTCTAAACGTCATGTGAAGAGCACAATATATCTAAGCAATAGAGCATATATTGTCTAGACAACATGGGGATAGTACAATAGATCAAAACAAGTCATTAATCCTTCATTAAGCTCACAATCCACATGCAACACAATATTAGAGGAATATGCCATTTGGACTCACAAACATGGAACATCAAACATCAAGAGTAGATTGTCCTCCCATCTAACATTATACTACCACTACACTAAATCTACACTACTAGCATGAAAATAAAGCTATCTAGACTAGGGGAGAGGCACAAACCATCAAGAATAGGCATAAACCATCAAATGAACCAAAATCGCATTCATTAAGCATATTATCTTGATAATCTCTAGATCTATAGCATCAATACACATAGACATGCATCAAAAACACTAAATCTAGAGATAAACACATGAATATCCTACTCTAGCATACATAGACATATGGGTAGAATAGAATAGTCAATTGGAAGCATTAAACCATACAAACCATGAAATAATCAAGATTTATATATACATGAATATCAAGATGTATCATATAACACTAATCCCTCAATAATACACAAGATTAGAGTATAGAAAGCATGCTTAGGGCTAACTCTAGCCCCAAGAAGATGTCTAGCCACTCATGGTAGTGATGATCCAACCCTCAAGGGCTAACTCCATGGCTGCTCCTTGTAGATGAAGATCTCCTCCAATGGTTGCTCTAGCTTCCTCCCTTCTTCCTCTCCAAGAATAGCCTCCAAGATGATTTTCAATGTGTGACAAGAGACTCTAGACTCCTCACCAAAAAGTGTATCATATTCCTTATATAGGTAGGTCAAATACACCCTATGATGAGCTGTGGTCGTGCAAGGCATATTCTCCAATGATTGGGTGAAGGACGGAATAAATGAGCTGGACTTTAACTTTTTCTCGCTGGAGGAAGTTCGATCGATCGAACCTTAACTTGGATCGATCGAAAATGGGTTCGATCGATCGAACTGCATCTTGGATCGATCGAAGTGGTCTGACTCCTCCGGATAAGAACAAGGCTGAGATATTTCGAAGATATTTATGGGGAAAAGGACAAAAGTGGTTGGTAGGCGTACAGCTGTGGATAAGATCAATCATTTGAATAGGACAAAATAGGGTTCGATCGATCGAAGGTGATGTTGGATCGATCGAACTTGGAATTTCAGCAAAGGCCAAGGTTGGATCTATCGAGAAGTACTGTGATCGATCATAGATGTTCGATCGATCGAACTCTAAGTTGGATCGATCGAACTTTTCAGCTGCACAACTTTGATTCCTTTTTGCTCCTTGTTTTCTCCACTTTGCTCCCTCCTTTGGTTTATCTCAAGATTGCTTCAATTAAGCTCTTATTTGGCTAAGTTAGCTCAATTTTGGGATTAGTGCCTGAAAATATAAATAACACGTAACAAGTCTAAAACGGCAAAGTAAGATAGATAAAGGTACTAGAATGCTTAAGCTTAACGGGTTTAAATGCGCACTTTTCAGTGCTCATCAATGATTGTGGATGAAAATTTTCTTATTCAATTTATACTCTCAATTTTTTGTCTATTCAGTATAGGTCATTTCAAATTTACATTATTAAGACAAGTGGAAAGTGATTTAATTGACAATTATGTTAATTTAGGAGGAGACAAGACTTAGATAGCAAGGTAATCATTATGTTCATCTGATGACTTAAGAAGTTATAAATAAATTTTGGGAATAAACTTGAAAAAAGCATTAAGTGAGTAACACCTAAAATTAAAAGATTTAGGTCAATTTGCTAAAGAAAGGAATGTAATAATGAAAAAGTATCATTAATGTATTGAACACTTTTAGAAAGATTACATTGAATATAAAGAATGATTCGAAAAAGAATGGTAAGCTTTTGGCGTTTGTATATTTCGAATTACTTATTGAAATTATTTCTAATACATGATAGGTTGACTTAAGTACTAATGTTTATGTTTCTAATAGATGCAAGAATTTCTTATGGCCTAAATCACAAATTCAAATAAGAATTTCTCATTTATGATAATTGGGAAAAAGTTTTGTTGAAACTATTGTGACATTATGTTTAATGTTAAATAGTGGATTTTATTTAAATTATTTTAAACTTTTTATATTTATTCAATTTCCTATAATTTGATTTTATTTCAAAACTTTTTGTTAATGGTTTTTCATTTAAATTTGGTAATGATGTTTATTCAAGAAATTCTAATTTGTGAGTTATGGTATTATTGTTGATGATTTATATAAATTCAAACTTGATAGTTTATTTATTAAAAAACCTTTTGATCTTTCATCATAATGTTAGAATTAAGCATAGCTCAATTAATAGAAAATTTATTTTTCTTGTGGCATAAAAGACTATCTCACTATCTAGTAAAATGTTAGGAAAATTAGTAAAGAATGTGATTTTTCTGAATCTAAACTTTACTGATTTTGGTGTGTGTGTAGATTGTATTAAGGGTAAACAAACCAAACACACAAAGAAATGAGCCACAAGAAATACAGAGTTTCTTGAAATAATTCATACAGACATTTGTAGACCTTCTGATGTTCTATCTTTTGGAGGAGAAAAATATTTTATCGTATTTATAGTTGATTTTTCACATTATGGATATATCTATTTGTTAGATGAAAAATCTCAAGCAGTGGGTGTTCTTGAAGTATACATGAATGAGGTTGCAAAACAACTAGATAGAAAAGTGGAAATCATAAGGTCATATAGAGGTGGTAAATATTATGGAAAGTATGATAAAATGGGTTAATACTCTAACCGTTTGCTAAACTCCTTAAAATATATGGCATTTGTGCTCAATACACTTTGCTATACATGCTACAGCAAAAACGTGTAGCTGTAATACATAATCGTACTCTTATAGAATTGGTTAGGAGTATGTTAAGTAATTTCTCGTTACCCATAATGTTGTGGATGTTAAGTAATCTAAAGGGTACAAGTTTTACTATCCTAAACATAGTACGATAATTATTGAAACCAGTAATGTCAAATTCATTGAGAATGGTGAAGTCAGTGGGAGTAATAAAAAATAAGAATTTGATTATTCCAGAAGTTAGAGTACAAATCTCTTTACCCATAACTTCTAAGGAAGTATTTGTTCATTCAATTATTGAACCGTATAACAACGAAGAACAATTGAATGATCAACAACTCTATAATGAGATTATCACCAATGAATAGATTGTAGAAGAATCATAAGGAATAACATTAAGACGATTTCAAAGAGAAAGGAGTTCTGCTATTCTGGATGACTATGTGATATATCTGTAAGAATTTAATTTTGATATATAGTGAGATATATACGGATCCGGTTACATATTCACAAGCCATTAACAGTAATGATTTTACTAAATGGATTAGTGCCATGAATGAAGAGATTATAAAGAAACATTTTCTCCAATATCTAAGAAGGAATCTTTTAAAATATCATGGCATTAGTAACTTATTATGATTTAGAGTTACATTAAATGAATGTGAATACAACTTTCATGAATGGGAGTTTATAAGAGAAAGTCCATATGGAACAACCTGAAGGTTTCACATTAGAGGGTAAAAGATTCATGGTCTGTAAACTTAAGATGCCAATATATGGATTTAAACAAGCTTTCTAACAATGGTATATTAAGTTTAATGATACCATTATTTCTTTTGGTTTTAAGAAAAATACTGTTAATCAGTGTATATACTAGAAGGTTAGTGGGAGTAAGTTTATATTTCTGATTCTATATATTGATGATATTTTATTTGGTAGTAGTGATCTTAGTTTATTATATAAAACTAAAAGTTATCTCTAAAAACTTTGAAATGAAAGATATGAATGAGACATCCTACGTGATAGTAATATAAATATTTTATAATTGATCACGCGAATTTTTAGGATTATTTCAGAAATCATATATTGAAAGAGTTCTAGAAAGATTTGGTATGGAATATTATTCAACCAGTATTGTTTCATACATAAAAGGGGATAAATTCAGCCTAATGCAATCCCAAAGAATGAGTTAGCTAGAAGGTAAAGAAGCGAAAAATATTCCTTATGCATATATTGTGGAGTTTGATGTATATACAAGTTGGTATGTGATAAAAGATTATATGCTCACATTTATGAATATATTTTTTAATTGATTATTTGTTTCTTTTGGCTGGAAGAACAATATTATGAAAAAGTGTAAAGTAATTTTTTATTACTTTGTCTATTATGAATTTTTAATTAGTAGCATGATTTGAGGCTACAATTTATTATTGCTGAATTAATTTCAGGATTTGGAGTTATGGGTATCATTTTTCAAATTGCTGAAAATTTATGCTGCAATTATTGATCTTCTTGTATGAAAAATGATAGGTATTTTAAAGTTGAAATACTTTATCATTAAAGAAGATGTTTAGAAACAACGAATATCTATTGAATATATAAACACACAACTTATAATTGCAATCCATTAACGAATGGACTACCACCCAAAACATTTATGGAACATGTTAAAAGAATGGGTCTTGAATGTAGTCAATGATGATTATTTTTTAATTGTGGATTGCTTATCAGTGCTTATATATATTTGACATTTTGCGCTCATTAAATGTGTTTCTGATATTTCCTATTAGTTAATATACATGTACATATTACTTTAATAAGTGGTAATATGAATAGTCTTGAAAAAGACATTATTGTTAGATCATTATTGATACTTCTCATTTATAGACTATGTTGAATAGGTTACTAGTGTTGTGGTACATGGAAGGGACTGTGTCATTTAGGGACATACAACCGCCATGACTCACATTGGTATAGTTTGTTTACCATGGTATTTATGATGACCAACTTAATACTTTAATCTGATTTATGGTGCACACTAATGACTATTTTACTAAACCACTACAGAAATTATCATATGTGCCAAGTGGGAGAATATAAGATTATTTATTTAATTGTGACCCACATGATTCGGACATGTGACATATTACTTGGTGGCTAAGTAAATGGATATCAATTAAGATTATTTATTCTTGGTCAACTTATAATTACCTTTTTGGTAATTACTTATTGGAGAAGTGTTTTCCTTTCTTATTTCTTACTTTGATGGAAAGTAGAATTATATTACTAAAAGGAGAACTAGTTCCCTCTCTGCCTTTATAAAAGTGCATATACTTCATCAATTATGTACGATTAATGATACAACACGTAAAAGTTTTATATGTACAAAATGCCAAGAAAGAGAAACCAGTTTCCACCTTTACCTGTGATCAGAGTTGCAAATTAGTTCGTGGTTAAAGGATCTAGACATTGGATTTAATCTCGACAATGTTTGATATCATGAGTCGAGGTATTTATATCTAACCATTTATTTATGCATTACAGATATGTGAATATCATGAAGTTCTAAAATATGAAATTAATGTAAATTTGTGATTAATGGCTTAACATAAATAATTAAAGTTTGCAAGAGAAACACGCACCAAGAACACCCCCAAGAGCAAAACCAAAAACAGACACTCTGATTGGACAGAGAAACTCTGATACACAGAGATCCCTTACACCGAGAGGATTACACAGAGAACATTCAAAATGATGAACTAAGAAAGTCACAAGTCATAGTTTACCGTTTCAACTTACAAGTACTTGTATTCAAGTGGGATATATTGAAAATTCAAAGTTTCAAATTAATAACCAATTGCACCAAATAAATAATTGGGGTGAAAGAGAAAATGATTTAGGTTTGGGTGATGGCTGCATACAAGAGCTGATTCCAAAGATCAGGAACTCCAGGAAGACACCAATGGCTACAGTCTGGTGCATAGTGGCCTCCATAGCCGTAGCTTGAAGGGTGTCCATCTTTTCTCAACTGTGATAAGCTTGTTATGTTAATCAAATAAACTGGTTTTGACATTGTCTTCAACACTTGCTCCACTACAGCTTCTGCTGGATGTGGACCAGCAGGATACTTTGTCCCCACCACAGGTTGCTCTTGTCCTACGCAGTTCTTCGCTTTCGGGTCCGCCCAATCACTTGCACTACAAACAAATTATGCATACATTAATATATTGTACGTTTCATCTTAATTAACATATATATATATATATATACTTACTTAGTATGATCGGGAGAAACACCCTGAAAGAAAACCCTGGTCTTGTTAGGATCCACATTGCTTTCTACCCATCTGGCCCATGTTCTTAATCCTTTCTCAAACGCTACCAAACGGTCCATATCTTTGTATATACTGTTTGCTTCTTGAATATAATCCCATCTGCAACACACACACACAAAAAGAAAGATCATAATATATATATATATATATATATATATATATATATATATACACACATACTTATTTGCAAGTGTACGTACGTAAGAAATTGGAGTCCAAGCAAAGGAATTCATAAGAGCTATATAAATCTTCTTAATTAAATACATACGGTTGTTTCCTTCCTGTGTGAAGCCACCAATGCCAAGTATTGAAGATGAGTGCGTCAATTCCCTTCCAATTATTCCCACTCTCAATTGAGTCAAGCTTTAGAACTCTTCCAACATTATTGTCATTCATAACGTCAACAAGAAATGGATTGCGCCATAGCATCAATGAAACATTGTATGCCTGCGCGCAAAATATGGAATTAAGTGGATCGAGCTAGAATGAGTGCACTATATTGTACTACCTCCGTCCCTTTTTAATGGTCCATTATTGATTTTATAACTTTTTAAGGGAACATGCAATTAATGCATTGTTCCCTTTTAAAATTACCAAATTGTCCTTTTTAATTTAAATATATATAGTTACAAAGTTTAAATTTTTTTTAAAAGATAAAGGACAATTATAGAAATATAAGAACAAGATGCTTTGACTTTTCAAAGTGGACAACTAATTTGGGACATGTAAAAATAGAAAAATGGACTACTAATAAGGGACGGAGGGAGTATATATTAAGATGGATATTAAAGTAAAAGAAGAATAGTTATATATACAATATATAGGGATATATGAAAGATATTATCATTAATACTCACAGGAAACCTAAATGTGGAGAGGTCTTGCTTTCTGACCAAGGTGTATTTAGCATGAGGTACTGCTATATGTAGCATGCATGTCAGTGACTGCCACTGATTCAAACTCAATGAGTCTCCTATGAACATAATGCTCTTCCCCATAAATCTCCTCATGAAATCTCTACCATTCAACCTACATCAACAATATTTTAATACCCCATATATATATACATGTGTGTGTGTGTGATCAAGTTTAATTGGCTTCAGGTACAACATCCATCAAATAAAAGTCCTTGTGAACTGGTGCCATATATATATATATTTAAGTCAATATATATATATATATATATATATATATATATATTAATTGACACCCTCTTATATATCCTAGCTAGAACAATTTTGGGAATTCACTATCAACAACTCCAATTCTATTGTTGTTTATGTTGCGCAATTAATGTAAATATGAGAATGGATATATATATAGCTTTCAAGTTACGGATTTTTTCCACATGCTAAACTGGACAATATGATGTACAGGCAACAAAACAACCAAGCTACACCAAGAACTCGTTTATATATACAAACACCTTGTTTTAATATTATATGTATGCATGTTTCCCTTCAATCTTTTTAGGTAAATGAAATGCAGGTTGAATCTTGCAAGCAATTACCTAAAACACCATATATATGGAAACAAATTTAGCATTTAAGCCTTTAAATATGGTACTATCATAACTATAATATCCTTTTCAATTTAAGTAGAAGAAAATAGAAATTAGATTAACAAAATTCAACTAACAAAGCAACTCAGCTTAAATACTTAAAACTTAATTATCATCCCCGCCCAGAATTGAATTGTTAATTTAGGTGCTGTTTGATAAAACTGAAAATTTATGTATTAAATATTTTGAGAGCCCAGTATGTTAAATGGTAATTGTAGACCGGGAGTTTCTTTGATATATATATATATTTGAATTTTAAGTATTTTTCTTTTTTGAAAGGTAAATGTTAATTGTGTAAATAAAAATGGATAATACTTAGCTACTCACTCGTGAGTAGTGTGAAGCTAGTCACCTCTATGTGATCCAATAATAAAATAACACATCATATTTAATAATAAAATAATCCACACCTAAAAACACTATATACATTTATTCAATAGTTGATCTGAGAAAGTAAAGAAATGTGTGAATTATTTTATTATTAATGGTAATGTGTTATTTTGTTATTGGATTACATATGAGTGAGTAACTTTACCCTACTCACCAGTGAGTAGCTAAGCATTGTCCAAGAAAAATGATGTACATCACAAAAAAAAAAAAAAAAAAAAAAAGCATAAGAAAGACTATATAAAGCATATTTACAATCAAACAAACCCAGCCCAATCCAGTTGTTTTAAGTTCGTGTTGAGGAGTTGAATAATAAGTGAAGTCGCTATTACTTGTAACTTTATCTAATTTAGGTGGCATTTATTTTTTGTAAGTGATATTCAAACCGCCTTACTAAATGTACTTAATATAAGTAGACACGACTTAATCTAATCATAATTAAATATTTAATTGAGTTATTAAATGACACCTTACACATAAAGTTTTGAATAATGGTAGACGGAGAGTTTCTTTGATTGATATATATATATATATATATATATATATATATATATATATATATGAATTCTAAGTATTCAGTGTTTAATAATAAGTGATCGATGTGACTATCACTTGTAACTTTATGCTAATTCAAAATGACGTTAAGTGATATTTAAATTAGGTTATTAAATGTACTTTTTTTTGGATAAATTATTAAATACACTTAATGGGATATATGCTTAATATAATCAGAATAAAATACTTAGTTAATTATTAAATGACACGTTAATATATAAAGTTTTGGGTAGCTAGTCTGAACTGAATAATATATGTTGACAGGGCTTAATACTTGATTTAAGAGACTGCTGCACCTAGTCCCGAACTCGATCAAACCCAATAATGCGTTTAGTAGGTTGTCAATTATGACATGTATGCTTCAATTATGGATGACTCGTAAGCCAATTGAAAGAGGTTAGTTAGAGATGTTCCTTATATTTTTATTTAATTAATTCTACTTAATTTCTTTTTTTATTTTTTGGACTAATCAGATCTCCCTTTTAAATATTTTGTGGTTCGACATGTCACAAATGCTAGCCATAGAAGTCAATACAGGAGTTCAATTATTGATAATTTTTATTATATATATCAAATTGGGGAATAATGTACATGTTGTTTCAGACAGATCGATCATCATTGGGTTGTCCATTAATTAAGATTCAATGCATGTGAGTACACCAGCAAGAAATCACATTTATTCCAAAATGAATATAAATAAGCTGTGCCTAATTTAAATTTTTTTTTTTATGAAGTTGAATTAATATATATACATGCATTATGTGCTTCTGAATTATATATGTCACAGATGTTAGGCATGCAAAGTCAACTGGAAATTAAAAGATTAGTTATTGATTTTTTCTTTATCATCAAATTACATAAATACATGTAGGTGATCACAACCGACAGTATCATATATCTGAGTGTTTAATTTATGGGATTCAACTGCTATAATTAAGAGTTGTGGGTACGTGGGTCTGGGGATTAGCTAGGCAGCAACAATCACAGAATTGACAAGGGCTAGTAAGAAGAATGAAGTTCCAAATATATATATATAAATTTATTTTTAATAGGAAAATAGTGTATGAAACAGCTAGCTTGCCAATCTTTTTTAATTTCTCTACCCGGCCCTATTTTGTTGTGTAAGCAAATTATATTCTTGACATTATTAAATATTTGAGCTTTAATTATAAGAACTCATTCTTGGATTATATATTTTTGTTCCTTTAATTAATTAAAACTAATTAATTATAGCCAGCTCTAAGAAATTAAAACTTAGATTGATCAGGTAGAGCAGAGTTTAAAAAGTGGAGACAAATTATTCAATATTTGTAGTCCAAATGCATGTTTTGAAGCTTACACAAACAACTCAATTACTTGTTCGTGCTTAATTATTCAAAATCACACACACATTTTTCGTGTGTCCAGTTGAGTGTGTGACTTACCTACCCCAAATAAAAAAATAAAAAAAAGCAAGAAGTTCACATACGATCGATTTATTGTAGTAATTAAGCTAATTACGTGCTTAAACATATATACATGTATACATATATAGAAGAAAAGAAAAAAAAGCTTAATGATGGCTCTCTCTTTTGAACTCATGATGATCATATATGCCATTAACCATTGGACTGAATATTGTTTGTCTGAAGGTGGTAGCTCATGATGATTCACGATGAACTCTTGCTCATGTATATATTATAAACAGTAAACACACGCATGTGAATTGTGTGTATATACACTTTAAACATTATTGTTATTATGACTTAATTATGCTCCACATTTTAATTAAGCTTTCACAATGTGGACATGAAAAATACACATTAATTAGTCTCATCATATATATATGGAGTATGTTCCAGCTAGCTAGCAGCAAAGCCAAAAGTACAGATTCAAAGACTAGCTCCTTTTTCTGTATTTTGGGAAAATAAAGTATATTAACCTGCTAGCTAGCTCCTTACAAACACTATACCATTATATATATCACACACGTTGTTATTGTTTGCTAGCTATACCATCAATTTGGTATATATATATATATATATATATATATATATATACCAAATTGATGGTATAGCTAGCAAACAATAACAACGTGTGTGTGTGTGTGTGTAAAATTAATTAAGCTAGGTTGGAAGTAATAAATTACCTTGGTAAGTTGCAAGAAGTAGGTTGCCATCTGTAGTTGAGATAGGCTGTCTGTGGCCGACCATTGTTTTGGCAGTTGAATTCTTGCTCAATGAAGGGACAATCACGACTTGAGTTGTAGAGAGGATGATAAGAAGGGTCATACACCCATCTTCCTCCATAAACATCACAGCCTACTCCATTAATTAGGTACTCTCCATGTATTTGTTGCAGTACCAGTAGTACTAGTGCAACGCCGCCGGTCACAACAAATGCACCCATGCATTTAATTATGAGAGAGCACAGAGAAGATCAGAGCAGAGTGAGAGGATATATATATATGTGTGTGTGTGTTATAGCTGGATCTATAAACAATATGTAATGGGTATTGAGTGTTTAAATCTATATATAAGAGGGCTATCTGAGGACGCATTGGGTATTCTTATGGAGGCCACGAAGGGAGATGGGAATTTTCACAAACATGACATGCAAGAATATATATGTACATGTATTAATTTATATTATATTTAGTATATATATATATGCATTTGATTTCATGTCTCAGCATGACATAAAGAATACAAAACAAAGAGAATCTTATCATGTGTCCTATCCCTATACAAAGACGTAAAAAACAAACAAATTATAGGGCACAGATATTGTCGTGCTTAAGGAAAATGGGTTACAGAAAGAAATCCCATGATCTGGCATATATGCGTTAGCAGCATTAATATATTTATAAAATGTAAGAAACAATTATAGTTTTTTTTTTTTTTTTTTTTTTTGGTTGGCACCGAACTCAGCTAGGCAGGGTCTTTCGGTACCCATCCAAAGTTACAAACCAGGTATGCTGTCAACGGCCCCACACCTCAACAACAATTTCAGTCAAGATTTATAATAACGATGGATGAATTTGAACCTGAAATCTGTCAACTTAATTGGTGGATAACTGTCAACAGCATCCTCTAATAATTGTCTTAATTTATTGAATTTTGAACCATATAACAAGAGACTAATATAGGTAGGATATAACTTTATCAGTATCACATGCATGATGCTAGTATGATAATTGATCTATAATAATACTAGTAGCTCAACAGTCTGGATCTGGAATAGTTACATATATAGTCGGTTCATTCTTTTCTTTTCTTTTTTTCTTTTAAAAAAAGTATAGCCGTCGGTTCATTTTTAAATGACAATAACATGCCATCTAACTTTCCGAAGAAAAAAAAAAAATTGCCACCGCCATATAATATTAGATTGGCTCCAATTTTTCTAATTGAATCCCATTAAATAGAATATACTTTGAAAAAAATAATAGAATATACTTATTATAGACGACCCAAGAATTTTGTTGAGTGAGGTTTCCATTAAAAAATAATAAGAGAAAAAGATTTGAAAGCAAATTTTCCATTAATAAATATAAACATTTATATTTTTTATTGATAATACTTTTATTTGAGATATTTACAGTTGTTCTCAATGAATTTTTACATTAAATAAAATATTCATCTAAAATTGAAAAGAAAATTTATGTGTATTTAAGCAACACAATTATGCCAGATAAAACAAATTCAAATGTGTGTTTGTATTTTAGTATAAATCTCATTTGCTGACACTGAGTCTCAACAAATCTCGAAATTTCTTGCTTGAAATAATTTAAAATTTAATAAAAGAAGCTTGTTTTTGTATAAAAAAACTTGAAGTATTTTTAGGTAGGTTCTCCAAATCAAATATCAATTTATAATTAAATCAAATCAAATAAATAAAGAATTGTGTGCTTTATTATATGAGTCTAAGGAGAAATGAAATTTGAGGCTACAAATTATCAGCAGAGACAATTTTAGATTTTATAAAATTATATATATACAAAATAAAAATATAAAAAATTGAAGGGGTAGTTTTAAAATTTTAAAATCTATATATACAAAAATCAAATATAAAATGAGAGAGGGGTTCGATTAGGTCATATCCAAAAAAATTAGTGGGGCAGATGATATATATTGAAAGTTCTTCATAATTTTAGTCTGAGTACTTTCAAAATTTTACATAATGTGGCAGTTGAGTTGTGATGATGCAGGCACGGCAAAAATATATGTTCCAAAATTTTAGTTAGCACTACCCATGAACAAACCCCTAATTTATAAGACCAACTATGAATTTGACCAATTTAGCTTCACAATCCAACACACATGTAATGCAAAATCACTTCTTCCAGCAATTCTCCTTTTTCATATCAGAAATTTCCTCTTCATCGCAATAACAAGTTCATCCAAATGAGAAGTGGAATTTCATTGAACGTGGGTTCAGTTACGGGAAAATTTGGGTATTTAAGTTAATAAAGAATGATTGTATTGTATAAATTGATAATTTAAAGTGTTTAAAAATAATAAAATTAATTTATCATTATCAGGTTTGTTTTTTAGTTTTATAAAACATGAACGGCTCCCATTATTCAAAAATAGATAAAACATGATAGGAAAGACATCGTTGGACTTTATACCATTTATTATTACTATTAATTATATCACTTTACTTGTTTTGTTAATTGAAAATAATGAATTAGATATGCGCGTGCTCAAGTGAAAATGGTTTTTTTCCTACAAGAAGAGAAGACTCATTTGTCCCCCTCGTTTTCGAGAAAATTCAACGACCGCGTCTCTTGAAACCCTAAAATCCGATAGTTAGGAGACAAAAGTACGTTCTAGAATTGCGATAGAACTCTCAAGACCCCCTCGCTTCGTTAGCGGATGATTGTATTCTCTACCCCCTCTTTCTCTCTCTCATTGTCGAGGTAATTATGACTCAATATTAATCCTCCCCTCTTTTTACTCTCTCTCTCTAGGTTGCTTATTGTCCAAAGTTCAGCATCAAGAAAAAGTGTTGCTTTTGGATTGATTCAATTTCTATGCATACGAACCGATGGAATAGATTGTATGATTTCGGAATTCTACCATCAATTGCAGGAACTTCGTGTTTTTTAGTTGCTGTCCAAGTCCGTGCTGATGCTATTGTCGTAGATTGATGATGAGGTTTTATATAGATTTGAGAGATGGATTTGCAATTGGGTGCGATCGTTGAAGAAACGGGATCGTAATGATTTTGGAGCGCTTGGAATTTAATCATTTTCAGTACATTTCTACATTATAAATTTTCTATTTTTTTTTTTTTCTTTTGTCAGCTTGGTTATTTCCTAAAAGCTTGAAATTTTGAAGACAAAGCTCGCTCGTCACTTCATCTTGTGATACTTAGCTTCCACTCTACTGATACAAAAACTTTTTATTGTTTTATTTATTTTGTGAATTATTTCAGCAATTAGTGCCACTTAGGTTCCTAGCAGGGGAATAAAAAATGATACTTAAGTTCTGAATTCTTGAACCTTACCACCCAATTTTTAATTATTATTATTTTTTTTCTAGACTTCATATTTGAGTTTCTTATTGTACCCATAATGGTCGACTTGGGTTTTGGTGTCATATGAGAAATAAAGGAAGGCTTTGTTGTTGTGGGAGACCTGCTTTTTAGTCTATTTAATTTAATGTGCTTCAAAATTGTTTCTATATCGGCAGATTTGGGTTTTGGGGGCTGACTTAAGATAGATAGAAAATTTTGTGATGGATGGTTCTCATGGTAGTTCTAATGCACCGCCTCCTTTCCTCACAAAGACGTATGAGATGGTGGAAGATACAGTCACAAACTCCGTTGTTTCCTGGAGTCAAAGTGGCCAAAGCTTCATTGTGTGGAATCCACCCGAATTTGCTAGAGATTTGCTACCCAAGTATTTCAAGCACAATAATTTCTCCAGCTTTGTCAGACAACTGAACACATATGTAAGCAAATCAGTCAGTGTAATGTTTTTTCTCAAATTTGATGTTTTCCATGTCTATTATTTGATCTGTCTTTTAGTTGTTGGCAAGTATGCATGTCAGAACAATACATCTACATTCGGTTGGGGATGAATTTTTGAAAATAATGAATAAAATATAACCCTAAATTTTCATTTTTATTTTAAATATGGGAAGTAGTCTTGAAACGTAAATTTAATACTTTTTATTTCTCAATAACCATATTGAGGGTTAATGTGTGCTTGGTTTAAATTGTTCTCTTTCCAGTTCTGGTGTTCCTCTATGTGTTCTTTGATATTTTTAGCTCAAGTACAAGACTGTTTTGTGTCATCCAGGGTTTTAGAAAGATTGATCCTGATCAGTGGGAGTTTGCAAATGAGGAATTCATAAGAGGACAAAGAAATCTTCTAAAGAATATTCACCGTCGCAAGCCAATTCATAGCCATTCTGTGCCGAATCAAGGGTTTTCAGTTCCATTAACTGATTCTGAAAGAAGGGAGTTTGAGGAGGAGATTCAGAAGCTAAAACATGAGAAGAGTTTACTTCAGTTGGAGTTACAAAGGAACAAGCAGGAGAAGCAGGAATATGAAGTTGACGTACGGTTACTGGGAGAGCGGTTGGAGTCCATGGACCTCCGACAGAGGCAAATGATGTGCTTCTTGGCTGAAGAATTGCAGAAACCCAGGTCTGGCCCCAATTTCATGCAACAGTCGGAAATTAATAATAAAAAGAGAAGGTTGTTGATATCTAGTTGCTTATATGATGAAGCTAATATGGGAGAGAACCAGATTTTGACTTTCAAGAAGGAAAGCCTAGATTCATCATCTGTTCCAGTGCTAAATTTGGAGCTAATTGAGAAGTTGGAATCATCCTTAATTTTTTTGGAGAATTTTCTGCATTTGGTTGGTCAAACTTTGTCTGAAGAAATATTTGATTTTGGTGTGCTAACACAACCTTCACAAGTCATCATTATGGAAACACATGCAACATCTAGAGATTATGATGTGAATGTCCAGCCGTTCTCACCAAACTTACATCTGTCATCACCTGATTCAAGGGATCATTCGTCACCAGAGTTGGCTGGATCTTCAAGTCATGTGGGGAGCCCTGCTGGTTCATCTATATGCGTTGATGTAGATGTTTGGACCAAGTCTTCAGGGATTGATGTAAATTCAAAGCCTGCTGATGTTTCTGAAGTTGATACTCCAAAAGAACGGGTAGAGGGGATGACGCTTCCAGTTGTGCCGACTGGGGCGAATGATGTCTTTTGGGAGCAGTTCCTAACAGAGACTCCTGGTTCCTCTGACACACAGGAAGTTCAGTCAGAAAGAAGAGACACTGATGGCAGGAAGATTGAAAGTAAGCCAGCAGATAACCGTAAATATTGGTTAAATATGAATAATGTAGACAGCCTTACAGAAAAGATGGGGCATCTCACTCCAGCTGAAAGAACTTGATGTTGGTTGATTACTTCTTTCAACATTTATATCATAGTGGGTCGCTGTATAATAATCCAACCAAGAGGTATTAATGATTTAGATCATATACATCTGTATATATTTGACCTTTTGAGCTCATTGCAGTGGTACACACCAGATGCATGCCCTTCAGGTTTTGATGTTGCAAGTTTTAACATATGTATATTAATTTTTGTACTTGTATGATATCAGGCTATGGTTTTGTGCATATACTCATTTGATTTCCTTTTTGCTGCAACTTAGATTCACACTCATGCTTTTCCTTCTATCTTATGTTCCATTTTGGGACTATGCATTTTCATTTTAATGCTGGGAGATGAGCTCATGTATTACGATTACCTATATTTTTGCTAAATTAGTGAATTACGAAGTTGTTATGTGTGGATGATTTGGTCACCTTTCTACAATGTGCATGTAATCGTAGTTTTGGTTTTACATCGGTAGCATGTTTAGAAATTCAAGGTGTTTTTACTTCAAACTCCAGGGACTGTTTCAGCAAGTTCAATTTACTTCATGTCCTGTTACCTCATCACAGTGCATTTGATTATTATTTTCTTTGGTAAGTCACATTACATTTGATTATGGATGAACTAACTTGGACTGAATAGGAGGGAGTTCTCATTTTGGATGTTTTGTAGCTAGGTTGATGAGTCTTAGAGAGGGGCTAAATTTCTCATCAGAACTTAGAACTTCAGAAAGATTGTTTCTGAATTAAGCAAAACCATTTAACTGAGGCAAAAAAAATGTTATTGAGGCATAAAATGTGGTATATTTAATTAAAATATGAGGTAGAAAACTGTGCAAAATCTAGGACTGATTGCTAAAAGCGCAACTATTTTGTTATTAGATTTATCATATAAGCAAGGGGAAGAGATTGAAGTGTGAGTTCTCCCTAGAATTAGACCAAGATGGATAAACTATGGAAATGCTTCAGAAGTGTGTATGGAATACATACCTTAAGATTCCTTGATCGCACAGCTTAAGAAATGGAAATAACCTAGAGGACATAGGATTTGGATTTGTTAACCATTAGATTACTTCAGCCCACTTTTTATTTAGGTTTTTGATTGATTGAACCAGTTTGATAAATAATTAGGAAGTTCAATATAAAAAATGATACCCATGAGGCAAAATGGTCATTTTTTTCGAAGGCTGGTGGGCCAGAGCCCTGGAGAGCTGAGGAAGTTTTTGTATCATAAAACTTTTGTATGAGGATATAAGAAACTACATTTTATGGGTTTTAAGAAGTCTATGTGAAGAATTTTATATTAACCCTCGTCTTTGGAAGAATTTCTTAATGCGCTTTTCATCCTAGAGAAGGAAATTTATCTTTCTGGTTTGCATTTGTGGCTCTCTAGTCATTATCATAGATCCACTTGCAATTTTTCTATGTAAATATCTATGTAGTTCATGTTTTATTCATCCAAAGGATATTTGAACATCCCCTGAATGGATGGGGTTAATGAGTCAGGTGCAAAGCCCTGAATCGGACAAAATCTTGGGTAGATGTAATGTAGAGGCCTCTTAATGCTCCCGATGTTAAAATTCCAAAGAACAGATAGTAGTCATGATAATGACCGCCATATTTACTGGGGTGATCAATGTCTTCTAGGAACAATTCATGACGAAATTCCTGGTACATCTGGGAACAGGTAATTTTAGTGAAGAAGGGAAACTGATTCAAGAAAGGGTGACAGCAAGCTGTCTGATCACATGAATTTTTGGTCCAACATGAATAATTTAAATAATCTTGCACTCCTAAGGAACATAAGATGCTTCTTTGTCGAGCCGGCAGAATTTAATGTTCTCATTCTCTGGGCACTTGACATCTCAATGACTGGTTGTATATTAAATTGACCTACAGGAGGAAACTTCCATGATGTAGATTGTGGACATTCCTCCTTCCTGCCTCAATGTGTGATGCACAACAGATGCATGCCTGCCAGTTTTTTATTGTTGCAAAAGGTTAATTGTGTGCGTTAGTTTTTATTTTTTTTCCCCTTCTCCTTAAACATGCATACTTTATCAACTTACAGGTTTGTTTGCAAATTTGTTCATCTTCTTTCCTTCTATTGACATGTAACTAACGTTTCCGAGTTATGCTTGTTTTCTACTTTTAATTTTCTTTCAATTCATGAATTTATTTTTCATGTTAGGAAATTGCTACATAGCCAGAGACTTGATGCATTTCTTGGATTGGAAAAAAGAACTTTTAGCTAGTACAGAGTATATCCTTCTTCGTCTATATGTGGAGAAAATGGCTCTTTCTTCTAAAAGAAAATTATATTCTCTTTTAAATATTGCCTGGCCATAGCAGCTCTATTAATTGGACCTTAGTATTCCCTCCCCCCCAAATTTCTGAATGATGCATTGGTTCATAATTATATGATTGTTTGAACAAAAAAGTTGAATTTTTATTTATAATGGCCCTTGATTGATTAAAATAGAAGAAGGTACTTACTACTTAAAGAGTGTCCAAAGAATTTATTCAAACATATAGTCTGTTCCCAAGACAAATAGTAAAATTGTCCAAATGTGAGCTAGTGTTCTGGCTACAACGGTCGATGCCTACCATAAACAACTCAGCCAAGTGAATACTTATTTCGTCTGTTGAATACAAGGCTGGAAAGCAAGTCGACTGAAGGTTTAACCCTCATTAAACTGTCTTCTCTTCCCAGATGTGTTATTGAATTTTGAAAATTTCTTTTATTTGTTAGATGAGTTTAATGATGTTGTTGATTGATTCTAGCAGGAAGACACTGAAGGAGTTGTCGTTTTGGTGGATTGGGGTTGTCTGCATCAACAAAAGAGGATAATCCAGGTTGGGCATTCATGAACTGTCCAATTTCCTTGTTCTAGCAAGTCTTGAAATTGAAATCATATAGTGATCAATCTTTGTTAATATGCAAGCTTAAAAATTAATGTTCATGGGGATGGGAGGCTTATTTATGGGCAAAAGATGTGATGATAATTACTAATTAGAGAGTAGGATTAGGAATTGGGAGGGTAATTTACATATTAGCTCATTTTGGTTCAGGAGCCGTGGCTAATTAGGCACCTAATGCTGCTGTGGTGGAATTGATTATAGTTTTGTATATACGACGTGTGTACATAAGATTGCACTGTCTTCCTCTTTTTAAGTGCATTGCTTTCACCTTATTTTGTGGCGGAACTGATCAATTGTGTTTCTAGGTTAAGGCTATGGGATACAACTTAAAATTCTCATGAACTTTACAGGTCAGGTGGCATCGAGGATCCATTCACTCCCCCCGTGAGCTTGAAGGATGAATCCCATGCCAACATACTTTTACAGTTGGCTATCGCTTTACTAGCAGATGATCACTGAGACCGGGAGCTGGAAGATCAATATATACATGTATACAATATATATATATATATTTGTCAATATTTACAAATATCCCGTTGCTTGGTAGATCAGCTCTTGGTACTGTTCTTTGCCCCCACTAAATCCAGACTTGGATATTTTTTAATAATATTTTACATGTGATATTAAATTCGATGGCAAGGAAATGTATTGCCTGCTTGGTTTGTAATTATGAAAACAGTTTTATGTTTTCAGTTACAAAAATCTCTGTCTAGTTCAATTTTCAGAAAATTATTTTCTGAAAACTTAGTTATAAAAATGCCTTTTCAGAGAATTATAAAAGATTGTTTAGTTTTCTGATCTTTGAATTATTAAGAACTGTTTTCAGAATTACAAACCAAGTAAGCCCGTGAGTTCGCTGCAAAGAGGAGACAAGATCTTATTTTAATATTTTATGAAATTTACTCACCAGTTTTAATTTTAAATGTATCCCACCCCCCTTGGTGTGTTTTTTTTCTTTTTTGTGCAAGTCTATCCCATCCTTAACTTTTCTAAGATTTGGAAAGGGTAAACTAATAATAAAAGGAAAGTTATCAATGTTTACACTATATATTTTCATGTGAGGAATAGAAGAACTTTGGGCCCGCTTGATTTGTAAATTTGAAAATAATTTTTAAGAATTCATAAAATAAATTTATTTTTATTTTTATTTTTATCAGAGAACAATCATTTATAATTATCTGAAAATATATATTTTTATAATTAAGTTTTTTTAAAATTGAACCAAGTAAAATTTTTTTGAACAGTTTTTCAAAAACAGAAAATTGTTTTCATAATTACAAACTAAGCAGGTCTTTTGACTTCGGCTTCCAAATCTGCTTGCGTGAAAGGGACTAACAGAAAGAGTATTAGTCCAAACTAGTACTTTATTGGAGAGCAGTATTTGCAATGCAAGACCCAAAACTTTTTCTCATTTATGATTATCGCTCTTAATGATCCTCAAATTTAGTTTCTTTTCTTCCTAGGCAAAAGAAACCATTGGAATAGTTGGATCGTTTTTTCACCATCGAAATTCAATATAATAGAAGTAGAAGTAAAACAAGGGGAATAATTATTTGCCTATCAAATAATTCTTTGTAAATATAAATTTATTTATTTTGGTAATTAATCCATCCTCGTTTTTTAATAATCGTGAATTAATTCAAATATCTTGAGTGTTAGGGAAATTTCTCTTTATTTACAAATAATTTTAGTATTGTTTGACTGGACCTCTTGTTATTATATTCAAATATCTTTTCTCCCTCAATACTTAAATTAAATTTATTTTTGCAAATAATTTATGAAATTTTTCTCCAAATAACAGGTTGAATTGGGAATTATTTCAATATTAAATGGTAATTTTCATGTGGAAAACTAGTCGTTTATTTGCAAATGCAACGTGACACCATTTTTAATTCAGTACGAATTTATTGGTTTTATATGTATATTTAATTTTTAGGCTTTTGCTTTGATTTCACTCAATTAACCACAAAAACGCTTTTAATGAGACGACTAAACCAACCCAACCCCCACCCGACCTGTCCTTCCAATTCCAAAATCCAAAATCCAAAATCCAAAATCCAACCAACGACAATAACACCCAAAGGCAAATATTTCTTTCACCCAACAACAAACAACAAACAACAAACAAATATCATCAGATCAGATCTTCTTCTTTCTCGTCGATCAAACGCTTCAGAGAGATCTCTATATATCTATCTCGCGTCAAGCTCAGGTCAGTTTGAATTTCTCATTCAAGTTCCACGAATCATATCTGTTCGGTGCCCGAGCTACCCCTATTTTAATCTGCCTGCAATTCTCGCTTTTCTTTCTCGTCTAGTTTCATTCAATCTTTTCATAGTTTACATTATTGATTTTAATTGGAAATCCGTTTGGGAAAGTGTTTTAGCTACTGTTGATTGAGTATTTGATTGCAAAATGTGATGTGATATGCGTGGATTGAGGTTCAATAATCTGTAGAAAGAAAATTTTATTCTTTCTTCAAAACCCAACTTCTTGTTTCTTTCTACCATTGGTTTGTGTTGAATTTGGAGAACTGTAGCGGGTATTGACGAAACTCTTCATAAGAGCAGCTAGTGTTGTGCTTGAATTCATTTGACCTTTTTTTTTTTTTTTTTTGTTACTTTATTTGAACTTGGATTCACTAGTGAGAAAAAATTGATTCATTTTGTGGTTTCTTTTATGTAATTAGGAGGCAAGATGCAGAATTAATGAATTTGTGGTGTTTATACTTATTTGGAGAAATTTCTGTGTGGACTGCGATCAACTCAACAATTGATTCCGCTTACAAAAGGCTTCTGACGTGATACCTCTGGCAGTGGGCATAAGCAGCAATATAATGCCAAGGGATTTGAGTATTTAGTGTAATGGAAAGTCATTGGCAATTGGGTAGCTTGGGTTTGCTGGAGTTTAGATGGCTCTACCTTTAGAGAGGAACGGAGATGGTAGAGAGCAACTTGGATACAGAAAAAGTTGAGTGCACGGAAGTTGACATTCAGAACGGAATCCACGTGTTAGGTTTTCAGAGAGATCCTTCGTTCTCGGGCTGGTGTGATGAGAACGGAATAATCCATCCAGATCATGAACTAAAAGATGAGGATGCAGACGTAGAATGCTTCGATTTCGAATTACCTTTGCTTCAAGAAAGCGATTTCAGCAAAAATATGGATGGTGTTTCTACTCCTCGTCCAAGAATCAGAAATGAGAAGTATTTGCCTCTTGATATCGAAAATGGGCATGGAAGTGAGCTAAATTTCTCGAGTGACGGAGTTTATGGCTCCAATTTTTTTAATAACCATGAAGCATCACCACCAATTCACAAGAGCTCCATTTCTGTTTCCGATGTACTGAAGACATTGTTTTTCATACTTGTTTGGTACACTTTCAGCACATTCTTGACATTGTAAGTTTCTTCTTCACTGTATCAATCACTGGCTACATTTTTGTAATGATGTACTCTTGCTTATTGTTGCTTTATTTATTTTGCTCTTATGTATTTTGTTGTGGGCAGGTACAACAAAACACTGTTAGGAGAAGATCTGGGAAAGTTCCCTGCTCCTTTATTGATGAATACCTTCCACTTTGCAATGCAAGCTGTTTTAGCGAAATCCATTACATGGTTTTGGCCTCAGAGATTTCAACCTAGTGTAACTATGTCATGGAGGGATTACTTTGTAAGAGGTAATACCATCACCTTTGTGTCTTTTGTCTTCATTTCATAAATTTAGTATATTCTCTTCATAGAATGACTGGTAAAAATTTACAGCAGCTTAAGGTTTCTAACACTAATGGTCTCCTAGACTTTTGCAGTATCTTTCAATCAAGCATATTGCATACCATAACCACAAAACAACTAGGAAAAAAAAAAAACTAGAAAACTAGAAATTAATCAATTGAAACCCATTGAAGTTTGGAAGAAAACTTTTATTGATTAAATTTGATCAAACAAGATCTCTAAGAATATGCTGCAAAATCATGTTACGTTACATTCCATGAAAGTAAGAAATTAACTAAAAAAATTGATAAGAATGAAGGAAGCCAAGGGTTAATTGGGAAGGAAGGCCAGATTTGGTATAAGGGTAAGGAAATGGATGATAAAAGAAATACTTATAAAAAAAAATCCGATATTGGACGAGTGCGATATTACCACTGTAATTATAATGCGGACTCTATGAGCTATGGAACATGCAATTTACAACAAATTGTCTGGAGAGGGCTTCCAAACAATCTGATTAGAGAGGTGTAGGAAAAGAACAGGAATGATAAGAATTAGATATTGGACAAGTGTGATATTACCAGAATCTTTTTATTTTCTTTATATTGGAAGAATATCATAGGAGTGATTTTAGCCTATGATAGAATATGATTGGAGTGATTTATGGGATTGATTTTAGGAATCCTCCATCAATGTATTTTCCATATTTATCACTTGTATTCTTTCACCTATAAAAAAGAGGTGCTCATTATAAGCAATATCAAGAGAGAATATAATAAAGGTGATGTAGCCCTTTGGGCTTTGTGTGTCTATCCTTGTGTTCTTCATGTTTAATTTCTCTCTACATTTTTTAGTTCTTTCAACACTTTATGTAAGAGTTCTATAAGGAGGAGGTTATAAGAAAGAAGTTCAATATTCCTGAGTTTTAACACTGATGTTCTGATAATGTGAATCTGTGGTGCTCAAGTGAAATTTGTCACATTTGGTCTGGCTGAAGCTGAAGCAGTCTTGATGCGATCAAAACAGAATGTTCAAACAGAATTAGGGTGTTTAGCATTTTCTTCTGAAATACATTTAGGATAGGTTTAAAAAGGTGAAGCAATATCAGTTGTCCTATATTTGATAAAATGGGCGCTAACAGGGCAATGTTGTGAGCTCCATGCATCATTTATTGAGTTAGTGATTTTTACTGGAAAATAACTTTATTGAATGTTGGGGCATATAATCTCAGATGTAAATGCATATCATTTATTATTGTCTTTAAAAATTTTTCCTTTTTTTTTTGGGGTGGGGTTCTGCATCTGTTCTCTCGTCTTACCATCTTTTAGTGTTCCAAAATTTCAAAGTCATTTGAAATTTTGAATATTAGCTTTCCTTTCTTCTTTTCTTCTACCTTTGAGTTTATGCTATTTATTTATTAACTTCTCTAACAACTAATGCTACAGATGGACTTTGCCTTTCACAGTTGTACCAATGGCTCTTGGAACAGCACTGGATATAAACTTGAGCAACGCTTCCCTTGTTTTTATCTCTGTTACATTTGCCACTATGGTTGGTCATTCTTTTCTCTTCATATCCTTTTGTGATTTTAATGAAATGGGTCATATATTTTTTTTGGGTATTTCAGTTTCTGCACTCTACTGCAACAAAGCTTGACTGCAGTCTCGATTTTTTCTCCCTTTTGTTTTGCAGTGCAAATCTGCATCTCCTATATTTCTCCTCCTATTTGCTTTTGCATTCAGGTGAATTTCTTGTCATCTGACCTTCATATTTAATCTCACAGTGTCACTTTAGTTGATCAGTTAGGGATAGTGTGAAACAGTCCAATCATAGGCGGTCATTCAAATGTTCAAACAAGGGGCTGAAGCCTCAAACTCTGTAACTAAGTATTTATAATTGGTATAACTTTGCTAAGATTCGAGTTGGTTCTGCCTTACTCTAATTTGATTGCATCTATGTTTAATGCTTTAAGCTGCTGCAAAGGTATTTTATTTGCTTTTATGCAAACATCAATCATATACCGTTTACCTAAATAATCATAAACAGTACTTAGTCGATTCTTGATAACAAATATATGTAACAAAATTCTAAAAGAGGGGACAGCGCCAAGTAAGTGGAGGAAAACATGATAGTACCTATTAACAAAAACAAAAGGGATTTACTAAATTGCCACAATTATCGAAGAATTAAATTAATGTGTCATACAATGAAACTATTGGAAATAGTGATAGAGAAAAGATTTAGGAAATAATTCACAGAATCTGATAACCACTTTGGATTTATGCCAGGTAGATCCATAATGGAGGCTATTTACTTAATATGACAGTTGAAGAGTGTAGGAGTAAACAAAGAGATCTAAATATGGCCTTTATAGACTCAGAAAAAGCATGACAGGTTGCCGAGAGGTACAATTTGGTGGACTTTACAAGGAAAACAAATTCCTGTAGAAATGATAAAGATTATTCAACATATATACTTAAATTTTAAAACTAGAGTTCGTAATGCGTATGGTGAGATTTGTGATTTTCTGTAGATATGGGATTTTACCAAGGGATTGCACCGTCTGTATTTGTCCACTAATAATAATAGTTGAAATCACAGAAGACTTACAAAGAGTTCTTCTAATGTGTATGTTGTTTGTTGACGACATAGTGTTATTGGACACTTCTAAAGAAAATTTACCAATAAAATTAGTATTGTAGAGAAATGCTTTAGAATCAAAAGGTTTGAGAATTAGTAAGACCAATATTGATATATGGAATGTAAATTTAGTAAAGAGTCAAATATTGATGATATAATGATCACGCATCAAAACCAAAAGGTTAGCCAAATTTTATTTTTTTTCCCTAGTTGGGACTCACACACACTGCCTCCACTGAGGTTCGAACCCCTGACCTCCCTTTGGGAAGTAGGAGCCTTGTACCGCTAGGCCACAAGCCTATTGGTAAGGTTAGCCAAATTGACCCTTTTTGATACTTAGCGTCAATAATAGAAAAGAATGGTGAGATAGATGGTGATATAATTAGTAGAATTGGAGCAGGTTGGACGAAATGGAGACAGATTAGTGGAATTTTATAGCATAGAATATCGACCAGTTATTAGGTCGATTATTTTAGATGGCTTAGAGTGTTCAGCTTTAAAAAATAAATAAAAGCAACGAATTCATGTTGCGAAAATGAGGATGTTAAGGTGGATGATAGGGGTGACTAATAGAGAGGGTTACAAATCAAAATGTGAGGGAAAAATTGGGAGTGACACACCTATTAACGATAAGATAAGAGAAAATAGACTCAGGAGGTATGGACATATCCAAAGAAGATCTATAGATGCTCCAGTGAGAAGAGAGACTAATTTGCCTAGAAGTTAGGAGGGAAAGAGGGCGACTGAAGTTAAAATAGGATGATATCTTTAGAAAGATTTAGAAAAGTTAAACATTATAGGAGGGATGAATTGTAATAGAAAAGAATGGAAAAAGAGAATTTATGTAGCCGACCCCATTCATATGGGATTAAGGCAAGGATGATGATGATGATGGTGTTCGTTCTAAAATTGTTATGTTTGTTGATGTTCCTTTACACTTCAAAAATCTGTATTTGTAATTTAAGTATTGGTGCCTTTTGGGCAATGCCTGTCTGTGATCTTTGTCATTTACAAATTAATATACTCTCACTTTGTCTTCTACTAATTGCCATATAAATTCATCTGGCCATGATGTGCCCTAGTGGGGGTGCTATTCTTTGAACAGGAATTGTAGGTTTATTTTTTATTTTTCTTTCTTTTTGAAATTGACCTCATGTAATGGCTTTTAATGTCAAATTTTTATGGAAGGTTGGAGTCTCCAAGCGTCAAGCTTGTAGGTATCATCTTAATTATCTCTACTGGAATATTATTAACAGGTATGTAGCTTCATTATTTGCACCAGTTCCAAATAATTTATTTCTGTAGGCATTTATTAGTTTTCTGTTTGTCCTTCATGTATTTCATCATTAAGGACAATCACAACAATAATCCAAAATTGCAATAAGAACATTATTTTTACTTATGCATGATGGCTAAATAGGAAGTGATGCCTGATTACTTTCAGTTTTATTGTTTTTCATTCCGAGGACATTCTTTTGCCCGGTGGGATTTATGTGGCCCCACTATGTTAATTCACAAGGAATAGTTAAAGGGGTGTAATGCTAATGCTGATAATGTACTCATTCGCGATAAGCAAGAATTAGAAATTTCATTTGTAGCAGAAGTGTAATATCTTACCATATACAAAATGCATGATACAATACATGATATATCTGTATGTGTACTATGAAGTTCACGCTTCCATTGCTTTTCTGAGTTTTTGTAAGAAATTATTTCTTACCGAAGGGAGAGCTGAACAAGGCTCCCCCTTCTGTACTCTCCTCTTTGGGGAGAGAAGGGGAGAGTACCATGAAGAGAAGGGGAGAGTACCAAGAATCTTATAATGTAATTTAATGTGAAAGGCACTCTGAGGAAAACAAAGTCGTATAAAACTCCTTAATTTTCTTTTGCCTTCTCAAATAAAATGAGTATTCTCTCTACCGTCGTCAGAATATACATTCATATAAATTATGTTTTCTAGGTTAAGGAGTCTAATTAATTTATTTTTCATTAAGTATTTAATTGCAAATGCTGAATCGCCCTTGAAGGTGGAAATTTTCATAAAGATATTACCTAGAATAGTAAAAAAGAAGAAACGATTGCAAGGTAGAGTTAGAAGTTTTGTGTTAGCATTTGGAGTGTGGAACAATGGAAGTTCATACATTTTATGATATTTAGAGTGTTCTATTTGCATCTTATTTATCAGTGCAGTCAACTGTCTTGGTGCGAGAAATGCATCTTATTAAACTACTCATATTATTAGATATATGGTTGAATAGGTATTTGACACTTTTTGTTATGTTAATGACCCTTGCTTGGCACGTGTGACATGCTGCTAATCATTGGATAATCTTTGCATGATGTTCCTTTATGCTGACGAAGCAGCCATAATCTAATGTTAATATTGTGGAACCTAGTTAAAGTAATTAAGCTTAGTCAAATTAGAGTGTTGATGATTCCTTCTGTTTTGTATCATTCAGCCATTTATCTGACATCTTTTTAAATAATTGTCATGCCCTTCTAATTCTTTGTCATTAATAGACCACTTTTTCTTAATTTAATTTCATCTTCTGGGTTTTCTCCGTCTATGACTGAAAACTTAGCTTGCTTAATGTCACTTGATTAGTGTATATGACTTGGGCTCTTCAATGAGCGTGGAGGATCAGTATCGGATATGACATGTGGTAGATTAAGTAGCATGGAGGTAGACAAGGAGTATGGACATTGTACTACATAAATTTGCTAACACAAAAAAATCTAGAAAAAAGTAGGACAAGAGCACACAAAAAAAAGGGCAACATTTTTTTTTGGTAAATAAAATGTATTAGAAAGTTTTGAGCGCCTTTGTTAATATATATTTACTTGTAAAAAAAAAAAAAAAATGTATTAGAAAGCGTTCAAAAGGGGAACGCATCCCAAGAGATATACAAGAAACCAAACAAAAAGCCCTATGTACCCAACGAATCCAAAAAGTCCACAATCTCATCTAAAGATATACAATTTCATGAAAACCGGCGAGGCTAAGTGATGTAGGACAAAGGACAGGCTCAAATAGAAGAAAGTAAATAAGAGTTATGGGCTGGAAATTCAAAAACAAAGCTAAGATTCAGGGTTGTTAGTAAAAAAGAAGGATTGGAAATAACAAAGAAAAGCCTATTGGAATCATTCCAATGGGACCTAGGTATCACACCTAGAGAAGGCCTCACACCCTCAGAATTTATGAATCACTCACAAAGAAATCTCAATGGATAATCTTATTCAATCATTCGCTGAGTATTCAGAGTTACATAGTATCCTTTTTATAATAAAAGAAGACCCTTGGATTACCCTACAATGGAGGTAATCAAAAGTTGACTCTAACTTAATAAAGTAACAAATAACTTAATTGATGCAATTTAATCTAATTATGCAATTTACCAAAACAATGCAAATTTTCCATAATTAATGCAATTACCAAATTAATGAAATTTGATCAAATCCCCTAATAATGCAATTTACCAAAATGATGCAGATTCACCATAATTAATGCAATTACCAAACTAATGCAATTTGACCAAACCACCTAATTATGCAAGACTCCAAGTGGATCCCATCGTCTAGCATGTGCCAAATAAAGGTTTGAGCTCTAGAATCCTTCTTGCCACACCTTTTAAATACTTTAGAAGGCTGATGCCACTATTCTCTACCAATTCTCTCCGGCTTGGAAAAACTCGGCTCCGACGAGTTGAAGGGATGAATTTTTTTTTTTTGATAAATAAAATTTTATTAAAAAACGCTTAAAAGGGGAGCGGATCCCAAGAAAAGTACAAAAGACCACAAAGGCCTCAAGCCTTCAAGGAGACCAAAAAGTCAACAATTTCCTCCAACGATCTATGATCTCTCCCTCAAACCCAACAAAACAGAGTGGAAAGAATCGAGAATTTAAGCACCGAAATCGACATCGCCTTTCCTTCAAAATATCTCCTATTCCTTTCAAGCCAAATACACCACCACACACAAAGTGGCGTAGCCCTCCACGCATCCTGACTATGAGCCCCCACAGGGCAACCTCTCCACGCCTCAATCAACCCTCTAGTGGATCTGGCATAACCCAAGAAAACCCAAATAAGCTAAGCATCAAATCCTAACACTCTCTAGTCAAAGAGCAATGAATGAGAAGGTGATCCACTGATTCCTCATCACGAAGACACATATAACAACGATTGACCATCACCTGGCTTTTCCTTCTCAAATTATCCTGGGTTAAGATCCTACTCAGAACCGAAGTCCACACAAAGAGAGCCACCTTGAGAGGAGCCTTAGAACACCAAACAGACTTCCAAGGAAAACGAACTCCAGGATCAAACGAGAGACACTTGAAGAAAGACCTCATCTCAAAACGCCCCTGGGAGTTTGCAACCCATGACCAACAATCCGAATCCTCCTCCACAATCCTCTGGCGATACAACAGCTCCAAGAAACGAATGGCCTCCTCGATCTCCCAATCCTGAAAGAAACGCCTGAATCGAACATCCCAAACTAGTCTCCCATTATCTAGATGATAGCAATTAACCATCATGGCCTGTCTATCCGAAGCAATCCTGTAAAGCTGAGGAAAAGCGAGAGCGAGAGGAACATCTCCACACCACACATCCTCCCAAAAACAAATCCTCCTTCCATTTCTAAGACGAAACTGAATGTGTTTGGAAAATTCATCCCAACCCTTCCGAATAAATTTCCAGACCCCCACCCCCTGAGGATCCCTTACTTCCAGAGAACTCCACCCTTCTCTCATCTCCCTAAAACGACAAGCCACAACCCTCCTCCAAAGCCAATGTCTCTCCACACCAAACCTCCACAACCATTTCCCAAGGAGGGCCTTATTAAAAGGCACCAATCTACGGAGACCCAACCACCATTCCGAATTGGCCTGCAAACCTGTTCCCATCGCACCAAATGAAACTTAAACTCTTCACCTCTACCCCCCACAGAAAATTACGCTGCAACCTCTTAATCCTCTCCGTAACTGAAGAGGGAATCTGAAAAAGAGAGATAAAATAAGTGGGAAGGCGAGAAAGGGTGCTCTTAATCAAAGTGACTCTGCCGCCCTTGGAAAGATACTGCTTCTTCCAACCCACCAACCTTCTCTCAAATCTATCCACCACTGGGTCCCAAATCCCCACACACCTCGAAGGAGCACCCAGAGGCAAACCTAAGTAAGAAATGGAAAATGAACCAGTACGACAATCAAGAATGTCAGCAAAAGCTTCAATCTCAGGGACCTCCCCAACCGGCACCAAAACACTCTTGCCCACGTTCACCTTAAGGCCGGAGACAACTTGGAACCAAATCAAAACACATCTCAGATATCTGATCTGGGACACATTCGCATCACAAAGAACTAAGTGTCATCAGTAAACATCAAATGAGAGATCTCCAACTGAGAAACAGCATCCCTGCCCACCTGAAAGCCCCTCAAAAGACCCAACTCGTTAGGTTGCCCTTCTCATCAATCTACTAAGGGCCTCCATCACAAACAAGAACAAGAAGGGGGAGAGAGGATCCCCCTGTCTCAAGCCCCTTGAGCTAGAGAAAAAACCGGTAGGAGCACAATTAACAAGGATCGAAAAACGAGCACTGGAAATACAAAAATGCATCCATCTCCTCCACCTATCGCCGAACCCCATCCTCTCCATCAGGTAAAAAAGGAAGCTCCAACTCACATGGTCATACGCCTTCTCAATGTCCAACTTACAAAGAACACCCGGGATCCCCACTACGCAATCTGGAGTCCACACACTCACTTGTAATAAGGACTGAATCCAAAATCTGACGGCTTCCGACAAAAGCGTTTTGAGAATCCGAAATGATGCCATCCAAAACTTTTCGCAATCTTGAAGCAAACACCTTGTAGATACAACCCACCAAACTTTTCTCAAACATCCTAACATCCAACGCCCCCTCCCCCCCCTTTTCGGAATGAGAGCAATGAACGTGGCATTCAAGCTTTTCTCAAAAGATCCTCGAGAATGGAAAGCATGAAAAGTGCCCATCACCTCCCCTTTAACCACCTCCCAGCACTCTAGAAGAAATCTCATGGTAAATTCATCTGGACCTGGGGCTTTATCCTCATTGCAACTCTTCAAAGCAATTAGAACTTCCTCCTCAGAAAAAGGCAACTCCAAGCCCAAGCACTCCTCCTCAGAAATAGAGTCAGATTGCATCCCTTCAAGCAAAGGTCTCCACTCAACAGTCTTTGTGAACAACTTCTCAAAAAACTTTGAAAATCCTTTGCAGATCTCCTCCTCTTTACAAAAAATAACCCCCTCAACCCGAATCGTCCCTATATGATTGCCTCTTCTATGAGTATTGGCCAATCTGTGGAAAAATTTTGTGTTTCTATCCCCCTCCTTAAGCCACAAAGCTCGAGATTTTTGGCTCCACAAGATCTCCTCCATGATTGCAATCTCAGTAAACTCCGCCTTGCACTCCGCCCTCCTAACCTTCAAAGCTTCCACCAAAACCCCTTGACCCTCCATCCGGTCTATAGCCGCAATCTCAGCAAGAACCTGATTTTTTCTCCATTCCAGATTCCCAAAGACCTCTTTATTCCAAGTCTTAAGATTCTCCTTTAAGAGACGTAATCTGCCTGCAAGCACATGACTAGGGGTGCCAACCACACCATACCCCTCCCACCAGAGACGGACCCTCTCCAGAAAACCTTCAGCCCGCAACCACATATTCTCGAATCTGAAAGGAGAACGTCTACTACACAACCCGCCACAATCCAACATCAATGGAACATGGTCAGACGTCCACCTACCTCCCGTTGACCTCTCGAACGGAGAACGAACAACATTGAAGTCCCCTCCAATACACCAAGGCAAACACTATCGACTTCTAATCTCCCCTAACTCCTCCCAAAGCAAGTGGTGCTCACCGTCCTCTGAAGGACTATAAACACCCTAAAAAACCCAATGAACACCATCCTCTACCAAAGCAAGAATGCATGAACCAGAGAAACGCCCAACCTGAGCATCCACTTTAGACACCCATCTGTTATCCCACATGATCAAGATGCCCCCCAAGGAACCAATAGAATCCAAAGCAATCCACTCCACAAATCTCCCACTCCAAAGACTCCTCACAATCCTATCAGACATTGAAGCAAGTTTGGTCTCTTGGAGACACACCACATGACCCCCACCTTTACAAATAACCAACTTCACCACTTTCCTTCTAGCCGGGTCATTGAGACCCCGGACATTCCATGAAAGAATTTGTAGCTTCACAGGGAAACACTTGGAAAAGTAAACCCTCCCCTCCTTTCACCACCTCTCCCTCCTGATCTGGACCCCTATTTCTCCTTTCATACGTGATAAAATCATTGGGACTTTGCATCACTGTCTCCCCTCTCTCCTCCTGCAACCCTACCTTACCATCCACCTTTTCCTTAAAATAAGAATTGAGAACATCATTAAACAAATACATCGCCTCATCCACCCTACCTTCAAAAGAAACACCCAACAAAGGACCCACTTCCAAACCCTTCTCCCTCACCCACTCCTCCTCAAGGTCATTCACTCCAACATCAGTCGAGTCACTAACCCAATTCCCCCCGGGCGGAACAACAGCCAAAGGTACAGCCAAATTCACTGCTTGTTCCAAGTCTTCCCATGGAATCATGCCCGAGTCCCCATCAAAGGAAGAACCTGCAGCTCCTTCCCAATCATCAAGAACAGAAGAGGAATGCGAACAAAACTGCGAAATAGGCTCCTCCTCTGTCAAAACGCCTCCTGAGTCACAAAGAAAACCTTTCAAAGCCAAATGGTCCCATAACTCCTTCAACAGAAGAGAGGCCGTTTCATCATCAAGCTTCACCTTCACATCCCGACCTACACAAACCGTAACTCCCTCACACAAACCTTCACTTTGCCGAGAGAAACCAAGCCTATTCCCAGAATCACCATCATGCCTTTCAGCAAAAACCGAGTCCCTCTCAACCACTGGTGCAAAGGAATGAGATACAGTGGCTGTCCCACCCATCTCCCGTCCCAATGAAGTCTTTGTCCCCCCCAAAAAAGGAGAAGTAGTAGAAGAAGAGCATGGCTTAGGAGGAGAAGTATCAAAAGGAGTTGAAAACATACCCGGATCAAAACCCGATTGCGAAGATGCCACCCATTTTTGTTTATCCTTTCGTGACCACTTTTTGCGAAGAGCGGTAAGGATAATCTTTTTCTTAGGCAAACGATGTCTCAGCACCGAATCCTTCACTCGCCGATCAACCTTGACTCTTGCTTTCGTCGAACCAGCAGCACAAGGATCTCTGTCATGTCTCGAGGAAGACAAGGGCTCAAACCTGTTAGACACCAACCCAGATCCACAACTCGACCCACTCTTCAACCCCGAAAACCCACCAACAGAAAATCTTTAGAAGATTGGGCGCTCGGCCCACCATCCACATCACAAGAAACTTGCACACCACAGTCCAAATCCATGGAACCCGAAATAGGCCTTTTAGAAACTGAAATAGGCCTTTTAGGCCCAACAAGCGGCCCAACAGACTCAGGTGCAACATTACAAGAAACAAGAGCCCCATTACCAAGTCCACCATCAAGCCCGACTGAATTGGGAGCCGAATTTGGTGGGAACAGCTGTTCTCCACTGGGAACGGACAAGGCCTGAGCGCCAACCACGTGGATGGTCTGGAAACCTTCCCCTCCCACGCGCCTGCTGAGCGTGGAAACCACCACGTCGTTTTGTTTGATCCCACTGCTGCACAAAAGGCCGACGACCATTTCCGGCTAGACCTCCGCCCCATTGCATCTTCCGAAACCTTCTTGCCGTCCGTGATTCGGCAAAAAAGGAAGCCCTTCCTTTCAATTCTGATTGAAGAACCTTTTAAAGCACTCCGAATTACCAATCCAAAGCGTGTCTCTCCATTCCTTCCATACCTGGAACTCTGCCATTCCTTTTTTCCCCATGGATTCCCACCGCAGCCATTATTTCTCCTTAAGCAACTGCGAACCATCACCGCCTTCCAATCTATCTGTTGTCGGAACAAGCTCGGGATGCTTCTCCTCCCAAATAGACACCTTATAGCAGAACTGGTCATCATGAATGAATACAAACGGAGGGCAAACCCTACCATCAGAGACCGTGATTCGGACTCTTTCAGCGTCCAAAGCTTCATCAGCATCCACCCAAATAAACCCACCACAAAGATCGCCGATTGTCACGAACAGAGCATGACTCCAAAGGTGGAGAGGAAGACAGTACAACGTCACCTTCTTCAGCCCCTTCTCTTTAAACACCTTCGAGCACCCTACCCTAAAACTCCAAGCTTCCAAACAAAGAGATGTCGTGCCCCAGTCACGGCGACCCCCCTTGAGAACACGAGAAGCTTCCGTTGAGGAGGGAAACCGGAAAAGCAATAAAGAATCCGGTAGAGGCAAGACCGTCACACCAGAGGAGACCTTCCAAGCACGCGAGGCCTAAGCTGCAATTTGAGCCCCATCACCCACTTCCTTATCAAATTTCCCTCCTAGACACGACAGAAGGTCTTCTCTTCTTTTTTGAACCGAATCATCATCCAAGAAAATCGATGGGCCTCTATACGGATTTGCAGATCTAGTAGATCCACCTTGGAACAAGCGTGGCAATCTAGCAACCTCTAGAAAGAGCGCATGACAGAGAAAAAGAACCAAACCAGACAAACAACCAACAGCAACCACGACGAACCACAGATCCAACAGAGAGAGAGAACAACGAAAGAAAAAATAGTAGAGGATTTCACCGGAGTTAATGACTCCGGTGACTGGTCGGAGCAGTAGACCCTGACCGCGTTTCTACCACGTCAAGCTCTCTCCGTCAAGCTCTAAGATGACACACATGGGAGGAGCATGCATAAGCCCATGTCCCTAATAAGGGGGATTGTGATATTCCATATTACTGAGGTTTAAAGGGATGAAATTGGTCATAAGTATGAAAAGAGCAAGAAAATTTCAGCCTTGTATTCAGCAATTTCCATAATTTGCACCAAAAAACAATGCATAAACTTCAAAGCTCGATCAGAAATAATAGTGTTGTGCAACCGATGAAGTCGGACAACTTCTTGAAAAAAAGGTTTGGCATCGTGGACAGCATTGGAGGTCATAGAACATAGAAGAAAATGTGCTTTTTGCGAGAAAAGATCCAGAACAATGGTTATAGCATTATGTCCTCGACTAGTTCTAGGCAACCCCATAACAAAATTAGCATCTGACCCATCACCTCTGATACGAACTCCATGGCCAGTACCATGTCGAAACTCAAGGCTATCCCTCCATGAATGTATTCGAGCAAGAACATAAAGGGCAAATCAGTTGGTTCTCCAGAATCCAATAGACAAATGCTGTTTGGATCAAGTCCTAAACATGTTTTCTCCTCTAGTTTATAATGCATAATTGCTGCATTAGGACCAACTGAGGAAATAGTAGGAAAACTTAACCCTCTAAAATGATCTTTTGATGTGCGAGACCCCTCTAGCTTATCACTTACAGGATTAGTTTCTTCTGGCTGTTGGTTTTTCCAGACCTCATCTACCAAGTTCGTGGATATCTGAACCAGCTTCTGTTGCTTCTTGGCACAAGCATGCTCCCATTTCTTTGCAGTGTCCACTAATATACACCAAGTATCTACTCCAATAGCCGCATCTTTTGGAAGATTCAGAATAGAAGTACTATCTATCCAAGATGCTTCGAATGGTTGTGGATATGGTTTGATGGAAATTTTGAGACGCTTAACCATGGCTGTGGAGACAACATTTGAGCTGCCACCGCCATCAATAGTAGGCTTCCGAGCTTGATTTCCACAATGAACTTGCGTCTCAAAATGAGAGGTCTGCTGCCCATCTTTGCCACCAACTTTAGGGTCTTCAAGGATGCACGTCACAACGGAGATGGACGAAACAATCTCTCCAACTTCTTTCACATGATCAGTGTTGCAGGTCTCATCATCAAGCAGGTTCTCACAATCCTTGCTAGCCATCGTACTCTTTCCTTCAGGATCAGCCATGTTAGATAAAGATGGTTTTGATCCATCATTTGGTTGCATTGTTGTTGTTTGTGTGCGGTGAGTTCCATCACGTAACTTCTTTGTAATATCTCCAGTAACATCATGTGGCTCATGATGATTCATCTCTATTGGATTTCTTGGAAACTCCAACATGGGATGGAGTGGTGGATCAACCTTCAAATTACACCTTTGCAGAGAGTGTAAAGGCTGTTGTTGCTTGCGGTTTCTGCCATCATTAGTACCCAATGCATATTCTTCTTTAAGGGCTACCGATTTGTTAAAAGGCTGGGAAATTCGAGCCGCTATTCTATCACATTGAGCATTTAGCCCTTTAATCTTTTCCAAAATTTATAACAGCAACTCAGTCTTCTGATTATTGTCCAATCTTTCATTGACCGATTGAGTAAACATGATGTCTACTTAGGCTCTGATACCAAAAACTGATGTAGGACAAAGGACAGGCTCAAATAGAAGAAAGTATATAAGAGTTATGAGCTGGAAATTCAGAAACAAAGCTAAGATTCAGGGTTGTTAGTAGAAAAGAAAGATTAAAAATAACAAAGAAAAGCCGATTGGAATCACTCCAATAGGACCTAGGTATCACACCTAGAGAAGGCCTCACACCCTCAGAATTTGTGAATCACTCACAAAGAAATCTCAAAGGATAATCTTATTCAATCATTCGCTGAGTATTCAGAGTTACATAGTATCTTTTTTATAATAAAAGAAGACCCTTGGATTACCCTACAATGGAGGTAATCAAAAGTTGACCCTAACTTAATAAAGTAACAAATAAATTAATTGATGCAATTTACCAAAACAATGCAAAATTTCCATAATTAATGCAATTACCAAATTAATGAAATTTGAACAAACCCCCTAATAATGCAATTTACCAAAATGATGCAGATTCACCATAATTAATTCAATTACCAAACTAATGCAATTTGACCATACCCCCTAATTATGCAAGACTCCAAGTGGACCCCATCGTCTAGCATGTGCCAAATAAAGGTTTGAGCTCTAGAATCCTTCTTGCCATGCCTTTTAAATACTTTAAAAGGCTGATGCCACTGTTCTCTACCACTAAGGAATAAAGAACGGACCTCAAATCTCCCCTGAGGAGAAGGCATCCAAACAGAATAAAAGGCCAACATAGAAATAACTTTTTATATTGTAAATCTTTATAGGATTGATTTGATCAAGTTTCTATTTTAACAGTTACATGACTTAGCAATTCATGACTTCAAAGATTAAAAATCTCTTTCTTTTTCAATTTAAAAGTGCATTTGCATGCTGCCAAGATGTAAAAGGAATAAAAATGATTCACAATTTCTTAGAGAAAGACCTTTGGGAGGTCGAGGTTGGGAGAAACTTCGGACAAAATAACAAGAAAAGGAAGGAAGATCTTATGCGTGCCTGTGAGCTCAGGTATTGGTGGATGTGCTACGTGCCACAGTGTCCTTTCCGCAATACCTCGTTCAAGGCTAAAATGGACCAGCGATGTGCACAAATTGACCTCAACCTTCTTCTTCTCCTCTTTTTTTTTTTTTTTTTTTGGGGTTTCAGAAAATTTAGATAAATTCCATCTTTGATTTCTTTTAGGTGTTTTATGGATTAACTCTACCTAATCAAACGGAACCTGATTGTGTAGAGCTTGTTTTCTCTCCACAGCAGGCTTCTGTTTTTCAGCTGTCTAAAGTCATTGGCAAGCAGTGCCTCACTATTGTTTATATTTAATATATTTTTGTAATTAAATGCACCTATCAATCATTTTATTCAATTTAAATTCTTCTGTATGTTAAAACCTGACCTGTAACTCTGTGTATCACAGTTGCAAAGGAGACAGAATTTGAGTTCTGGGGTTTTATTTTTGTTATGCTTGCTTCTGTTATGTCTGGGTTCCGTTGGTGCATGACTCAGATTCTTCTTCAGGTATAACTAGTGTCCGTTTCTGCTTTACATCCCATCCCAATAATTCCTGATATTTGAATTATTTGATTTTGAATTCATCTCTATCAGTAACATTTACGCCTACTTTGTGTCTGTTGGCTTGGAATCTGATCTTTCATTTTTTTCGTGCATGCTGACACCAAAACTGACTTAAAGAAAGAGGTCTATGGTAAGCACTATCATTTTCTGTTTAATTGTAAATTAATGATATCCACTTAAATTACTAAAACCAAAGTTGGACGACCCTTTTTCTTGAAAGCATCTAAACAATAGTTCGGCTGCATGCTGCATAGAATGGGTGTTTGTGGGCATGACTTCCAAAAAATAATCTTCTTGTTCTGGTCAAATCCATTCAAAAGGGATTTCGTCAGTCCTGGGTGGCTCATTTGACCTTTATCTGATCAGGCTTTAAAATTATCAAACCTTGGTAACGCTGCCAAATTAAAAGTAATCTTTGAGGCTTGGTCAGAACTTGGAATTTTTAATTAAATATATACATGTTAATTCTTCTTGTGAATTTTAAAATTTTAGTTTAATTTATACAACAAACAATTACTTTATCGTGCTTCCGATTTGGTTACTTTCAGGTTTAAGAAATCCTCTTACCTTGATGAGCTATGTGGCTCCGGTAATGGCAGTGGCAACTGCTATACTGTCTCTCGTAATGGATCCATGGGATGAATTCAAGGTGAACGATTACTTCAATAGTTCATGGAATATTGCTCGAAGTTGCTTGCTGATGCTTTTTGGTGGAACTCTGGCTTTTTTCATGGTAGGAATCTGGGTCGAACTCTTTCGACTTCATCACGTTTTCTCTCTTTGTTCTATTTTATATTTTCTCTTTTTCTCTTTTCCTGGGAATACATTGCAATTTATTTGGAGATCAGTTTCAGAGTAAACACGTTTTTTTTTTTTTTTTTTCGAAAAGTTCCTCCCATGTTACTTTATATCAGTGGCATTATCCTCTCATGTTATTTTATTGTAATCCTCACATCTATTAGCAAGCGCTTTGGAGTACGTTAATGCTGTCAAAGAACTTAACCTGTTCATCATGTTGCAGGTACTGACAGAATACATTCTTGTCTCAGTAACCAGTGCAGTAACAGTGACAATAGCAGGAGTTGTCAAGGAAGCTGTCACTATTTTGGTATGAGATGTTGTATAAATTTTTGTTCTGTTATTAAATGAATACATAATGTGTTGGCTGTATTTTCATTCCAATTGTCAATGGCAAAGAATCCACGTGTTTCCTTTTATTAGCAATAAGGCCTGATAAAAATATTGAGTATCCTGTATCATGAGTGAAACACCAATAATTTATCATTCACATGCATGCTTGGAGAATTTTCTTTGAGAGGGGGTTATTAGTATTTCTGGTGTTTTGTTTACATTTACTTTTATTTATTATTTATTTTTTTCGTAGTTGGTACTCCCCCCTCCCTTCTCCAAGGAATTGTTTGCACCTAGTAGGAATTGATCCTGAGACCTGATGCTTCATGAGGCACCAGGACATTTACTTTTATATATTGTGACTATGTGCAAAGTTTGTTATACATTTCAATTCATCATCCAAAATTGTAGAGCCAATCTTGGATATGGAAAGTTCAAAGTACAAGTTGATCTAATGCATAGTGTTTACTTCAGGATGGCTTGTGTTCTATTAGGAGGAGAATTAAATGTGTTCTATTGATCATTTTACCTACAGAAGGTGGAGAAACAGTGACCTGTATAATTTGCCTTCTTCTGGAAAAAAAGCAAATTATCTTGAAGAGCAATTACTTTGGAATATTTTATTTGTTTTGACCTCCAATAGTGCTATAATACTAAATTTAGTATTTTCTGAAATATTAATTATCGTTATCATTGCATGTAAAAAGTGAAATTAAAATTTAACATATAGCTGGCAATATTATGACACTATTTGACATAATATTGGCCTGTGCTTGTTATTTCCTAATATTAGATTGCAATTAAACATATTGATGCATTATATGATAGGATTCTGGAAAATCAAATTTAAAGAAGAGAGAATCTTAGATCGGTGCAATTTCTGGACAGCACCAACTTGGAACCCCTTATATCTAGTATTAACCCTAGTTGAGTCATAATTATGTTTATATGTGGGTTAAGCTGCTGTTGTTATGTTTTTGAGTCAATGGCATATAGTAATTTCTAAATTTTCTGTAAATGGGCTGTAATTGTGGTCCTTGGGATGTCGTTTGAAGTTATGGCATTGGGGGATCTATTTTTGGATATTAGTAGATTTAAATGAGTTTTACTAGTCAAAATCTCTTAAATTCTAAATATGAAGTCTATATTCTATATATATATATAATGAATATACATACATATATATATATATATATATATATGGCTATGTATAATAGAGAACAAACCCCTATTGCACAACCAAATCTGGTTGACCGCTTAAATAATATTTCACAAATCAACCTCTTACCTACTTTGTTACTCAAGCAAGCATCCAAAATTAACACAATTGGTCCCCAGTTACTGTCATGGGTGCTGTTTAGTGTTTAGAGCTGCCCCCAAAGCATATTCTTTCCTTGCTTAACTGAAACCCCCCAAACTCTACCCTTTCCTTGGACCTTTATGGACTAAAACTCTTTATTTCCCCTTCTTTAGCCACATAAGAACTGATTATAGTTAAGCACTAAAAGCCTTTAAAATGCCATCCTACTTTAATTTTGGTCTCACAATATGTTAGTGCCTCTTGGATCTTGTCCTACATCAGTTTGGTATTACAACATTCCCCCTACTGAAGATTGAAAAGGCGAGCACTCTCCTTCAAGGTAAGAGGTAAGTATCTTGCTACTGTTTGCTCAAGTGGAAGATTATATGTGCCTAGAGGCCCTAGACTAGAGATTCCTGACATGATTGTTTGCTTATATATCTTGCAAATGTATACCTAGAATCATGTGATCTCTCATGATTACTTGCTAATATATCCATCACAGCCCCTAGTTAATTCTTACCGGTACCATTCAGAGTCCCAGAACAGCCCCAAAGCATCATTTTCCTTGCTTAATCGGAACCTCAAACCCTACCTTTTCCTTGCACCTTTCTAAACACTATAATTCCATATTTTTCCAGCCTTTAGCTACATATAGAAAATGATTATAGTTATCCAGAAAAGTCTTTTTATGAAGGCAAGCCTAGGTGCAACGGTAAGGATGCTCCATTGTTACCTAGAGGCCATGGGTTCAAAAAAATGAAACAGCCTCTCTGCATCTGGAGGTAAGCCTTCATACATCTGCCCTCTGCAGAGCCCGCAATGGTGGGAGCCTCGTGCACTGGCCTGGAAAAGGCTTTCAATGCAACCACTACCTCACTTTTTATTTTTTGTTCTTTTTATTTTTATTTATTTTTGGAATCAGCAAACCTACATGAATTTTGTTCCCAAAGGTCTCAATTTGTGGGACCTTCTTTGCGCTAGTCCAATATAATATATTCTTAAAAGGTAGTTATAAAATTGTTTCCAATTCACATCAAATTGAAACCAGATTAACAACAAATTGAAACCAGATTAACAATTGGCTTCTTTCCAATTCACATCTAGAAACATCCTAATTGGGAACTCTTTATATTGTTGATTTGCATTAGACTGGTGAGTATGAGTATTGTATTTTCATTTTTGTGAATTTGATTGTTCTTAGTGACAGTGAAATTCTGAGTAACAGGTTGCTGATGCATAGAATTTTTTTTATATAGTTGAGTACTGATCTCGTGTGATGCATGTTTCAGGTTGCAGTGTTTTACTTCCATGATCAGTTTACCTGGTTGAAAGGGGTTGGTCTGTTGACAATCATGGTTGGTGTCAGTTTGTTCAACTGGTACAAGTAAGTAATTAATTAACATATTTTTGAAGCAAATGCTTATCTTGTTATGTCTATTCCTTTATTCTTGTTACTAAAATTAAGGGGTCATGGAAGCATGAATTCTTCTAAGGAGCTGTGTTTGTGTAACACTTCTTGAACACATATTGGGCATGTCCATAATTTATAAATGATCTTAATTTTGGATAATGGCCAACGCTTCTTGGATACTTGCCAACACATGATTGTCAAACTTTAAAATTGAGATGTGGCTTCTTTTAGTATAAAAGCAAATGGTAATCGTAAAGATAAATCAAACTAAAGATTTATATGAACTATACTAAAAAGTTTGCCCTATTTAAAATACAAAATAGGACACCAAAAGGTTTTGTCAAAAGGGGAGGACATGGAAGAAGAACAGTTATCATAATTATATGTTTATGTATGCATGTACATATTTATAAATGTTAATACATACTACACACATGACATGCCATTCTTGTGTCTTTGTCTTTATAACATTGGTGATTATTTTATAATTGATTCATAAGTTATTTAATTCAATTTACAGTGATAAAATATTAGATTACCTGTCAAAAGCTGATATCTATTAAAAAAAATATTATATTATTTTTTATGACCAATTCTTATACCGTTTTCTATATAATAAAGGGTCATTCTCTAATTGGTTCCATTTAATAGAGAGGGCCCTTGGAAGGGTGGACTAAATACAACTCTAACCTTTGGCATTATGTGCACAAGAATAAAATACTTGCCTCTTGACCTATAAGGAAAAACTCTCTTAGAAGTGATGTGGTAGAATAAGATTATTATGAAATTAATGAAAAAGGGAAAAAAAGAAAAAAAAAAAAAAAGAAAAAAAAGAAAGAAAGAGGAATGAAAACCGGTTTAACCCATTTTTAATTGAAAAAAGCCATGTCGTTCTCCATCTCGCTTCACCTTCTCAACACCTATGCAGTTTCTCCCTATTCCAGTCTACCTTGCAAGATCTAATTTGTCTATCCCATTGCTCAAGACATCACCATTAAACATTTTTTTGCGTTCTTGAAGATTTGCATACCTTTGCTCTAATACTTGCCTTCCACGCGGTTCTCTCTCTCTCTCTCTCTCTCTCTCTCTCTCTCTCCCTAGATCGGGGTTATGAATTTAGCAAGAGTTTGTATTCCTGGAGTAAGCATGTTCAAACTTTTACTCTCTTATATGTGTGTGTGTATTTAGAAAGGTTTTTCTTGATGGCCCAAACAAAAAATATGTTTGTGGATTCATTCAATTTTACTACCTTTCTTCTTGTGTTTGTGTAGGTAATATATACGTGTGTGTGAGTATTTTTATATACACTTTATTCACATCTTATTCTTTCTGGTGAACAGGATACTCAGCCTTTCAGGAAGGCATTCAGTAGGATTCTAAAAAAACCCCTTCCAAACCCTAGATAATTCCCCAACGTCAAATCCTATATGTTTGTAATGCTCTTTACACCAATCAGATTCATCCCTTGTGTATTCAAACTCCTTCAATACTGCAAATACCCACTGAATGATGATATCTTGAGTAATGCAATTAAATTGTCAAAGAAAAATAAGTAAGAGAGAGAGATGGGCATGAGAGGGAGAAAAAGGGACTGAGAGAGCATTCAGATGTTTAATTGAATGAATGGAAAGGGGGAAAGAGTTAAACAGATACGGGTGTGACTTGTGAGAGGAATATAATCCGATTAACTTGATTAAGAATGGGTTGGATCAGGTTTTGTTTTGTTTTTTTTTTTTTCTTTTTTTAATTTGATAAATTATGGGACAGATGTTATAATCTTATTGTGGTACATCACCTGTAAGGAGAGAGTTCCTTCTTTTATTTCAGGAAGCAAGTATTGTTCTTTGCACAAAGTGGTTGCTCTTGGGCGAACTTGCATTCTCATGCTTGACACTCCAAGCATTTTATCAGTGCGCCAAGTGATGCCCCCTTAATTTTATATACTAAAAATATACTTAATTATTGTGGGTTCCTAATTTTACACGTGATACCTAAGTGGCATACTTTGCTGCACCACATGGAATTTCCACTCGTCACGTGACATCTCCAAGAAAGTCCATGCGTCAAACCTGCAGTTCTATACATGGCTCCCTCAATAGGAATAATGTTCAACGGTCCTATTTGAATGTGGCATATGTCAAACTTCTATGAAACAATGTGCAGGTTAACTATCCAAACTTTGAAGCCACTGATCGAGGCAAGGACGTCTTCATTGTGTGCTCTATAGAGTACAGATGAACGATCACGCATATTACTATTTTAAATTTGACAGCACCACTCTAGATGACATAATTATGATACCCTCAACAGGGCTCGATTGCACATTTCTCCTGCCATGCGATCCATTCTGTCGACTGAGCGCCTTCCACGTTCTTATTTTTTTGAGGGGTTCAACCCCTTGCCTTTTCGATAGGTATAATCACGGGAGGTTTGGCTGGAAACAGACCTCCTTGCCTTCACCACTGCATAGATGATATTTCCAATGAGCCCCTCGCCCTCTTCACAGGCATAACTACAGTACCACGGTATTGTCTATCACTAACACAGCATGTCTTCTCCTTAGACACACCTAGCTGCCTTCTTCACAAGCATATCTACAATGAAAACAATTGTCCCCTCCATGCACCACCCTGGTTAGGAACTGGACTCAGGTTGCTTCTACAGTTCTGTATGCAGATACTGCAGTGGCCACCTCGTGGTCATGAGATAGTCCAATGAATCTTAAGGATGCTTGACTTGGTGCTTGAAGTTATGGGCTCCTCAAAGTCTGTAAGAACCTGGACCTCACTCTATGACATGGCAAAACCCTGTTAAACGATATCTGTATGTTGTTAATCGTCCAAAAAATTGCTCCAACACATGGAAACACCTCATTGTACCGCACTGGCAGCTAATTCAAGAACCTTGAAATCTTGATGTCACCGTAGAGCCTATAAGCCTTCCCTCAGTAGAGCATTACCACCTCGATTGTCAAAAGATCTCCCCTGCTGAGTCCTAATCTGACGATCACTCCCACTATACATGAGAACATCTCATTGGACCACGATAGGGCACACAGCACGACCTATGAGACCCTTTCGTCGGCATGACACCACCTTCTCTCACCCATAGACCATCAATAGACTCTACATCTTATATTGAAGTTACAACACTTTTGCATTCTTAGTACTTTTTTGAAGAGAATTGGGAATGGATAATCACTAAAAGGCAAGGCACTGACCTTAAGGAGTTGGTGGTGGCCTTGGCACTGCCACACAGATAAACTCTCTCTCCCTCTTTTATAAACTAGTCTCAACTCCCATGTTGCCTAGTCCACCGGGGATTTGCATTGCGTCATCACCTTTATTTCATACTTACCCACAAGAACCCACAACTATTAATGCGTTCTGGCTTTATTGTACAATATGCTATGCAGGTCTAGGCTATTGCTTGCATGCTTGTGTTGGAACTTGCAGGTCTTGATTAATTTAAGGAAATGAAGATGCTTCTTTAATTATGTTTGAAAATTTACTGATTTTAAAGGCAAACTGTTTACTTGAACTGAAGTTTCATTTGATGATCCTTCCATTTTTAAAATTGCAATTTGCTTAGGAGAATATGATTGTTATGTTGATGGCAGCAGTTTCGTATGATGAAATTGTTCACTTGAATAATGTTAATACTGCGCCCATAGCATTTGAACATTGATAGGCTCACATTACTAATTCTGAATATCGTTAGCTCTTCACTTTACTGACTTGCAATAATTGGAACTGGTTTCTTCTTTATATACAGAGACAATATATAATATGTATGTACTGTTTTTACTTGATTCTAATCATTATTGACTTGAATCATTTAAGAATCTTTTAGAGTTTGTTGGTAAAATATCAGCTTTCTAAAAACTAATGGTAAGAGTCAACTTTATGTTGAATCACAAAGCAGAATGTGGGAATATATAAATTTCACTTTGTGATGTCGTGGTCCGAATTTGGTGCCAGGTCGCGTGGTGACCTGTTTATGACCCTGTTTTGACCCATTTCTTCTTGTGGGTCGTGGACCCTAATTAGTACTCTCTTGTAGCCCGATATATAAAGGCGTTTAGGGTTTGGAGTGGGATGAGATTGAGACACTGAAAATCGTACAGAAAGAGAGTGGGGCTGAAACTTGTAATCTCCTATTTTTCGCATAGTGAAAACTTTCGCCGGATCTCCACCGTGAATGTAGGCTTTGCCGAACCACGCTAAATCTTTGTGTTCTTTGTGTGGTGTGATTACTTTTGTGTCGTGTTTCTTGATTTATTCTTGGGTTCGCACCCTTCGCTGCGTTTGTCGTAACAGACTTAATAGTTCATAAGACCCACGCCACTTCGATTGATTTCATTATGAACCATATGCTGCATTTTTCAATTAAGTACTCTCAAAAGCTTTTCACTTGGTTCTATGTGATATAGCTTTCCTTTTTTTGTTTCCTCTCTGCTACTTAATGTCTCAGATACCAAAAGCTAAAGAAGGGAGAAACAAATAAAGATACGGGAGAGTCACTAACAACCAGTGCTGCTGCCAAATATGTTATTCTTGAGGAGATGGATGATCAAGATAATGGTTCTTGAAACTTCGATTATCAACATCATCTGATTCTAATAAACTCAAGTAAGCTTGTCCACGAATCCTGTTTAAGAAAATTTTCTTGCTTGATCAGTTGAGACCTTTCTTCATAGAGTTTATTGATTCTTTTAGCATGTGTGGCTGGTCACCACCTAAGTTGTAAATTTGGAATGAGTATCTCATTGTGCTTAATGAAGTACTCAAATAATGAAATACATGATACATACATTTTTTCTTCATTTCAACTATTTAGAAGTCATGCATCTAATTGATTCTGACATACATGACAGATACTGCATGCTGAAGTATAGTTGAAATTTGGTGCTTTCAGGTTTCAACCGTAAATTTCTGAAAGAATGTGTGGAACTAGGAAATATGAATAATTCACTTGATCTTCTATTCATTTCTATCTTTGCAAATTTCTCGAGACTTAATTTAGAGATTGAGCTAAAGCAGAACCAAATTGTCACTAAATATAGATAAAGCATGTATCCCTTTTTGGGAATATTCCTTCCTACAATGCTACATTGTGTCCTGTCTGGTCAAAGAGGCTGGTTACAAATATCTGACTGATAATTCAAAATAAAAAAAACTCATTCATGGTGGTGGTTGGGATGTTAAGAAAGTAAATTACAATTGATACTGATAATGACTCAGACAAAAAATCCCCGGATAAGATTTAATGTTTCACTAAGCATTTTATTTGTGATTGTACATCAGTGTCATCATATGCCTACTTAAGATTTGAACTTCATTACTTGTCCAAATATACATTAGTCGCATCTTTTTGGGCAAGGACATTAAACATCTCATAAACAAGGTTGCCTTGGAATTATGTCATCAGTTGTGTCTAAGCATATTTCATTCATACAAATGAAGTTGTATGCCTCCAAGATATTCCTTCAATTTGGTTCCAAACAAATGAATTAACTGACTATGCTTTCTGTCTCTTATGACTACTCTAGATTTGATCTGGTGCAGTAAGATATGATTCAGAAAGGGGTAATTCTCAGGTTTGCTTGATTGAAAGGCTTTTGGTGGGCACAACTTGTGGGGAAGCTGAGAGTGGCACGATATTCCTTTCTTTTCAAGCTTTGCCATTCAATTTCTATGGTTCCTTTGTCGTCTTGGTTGGTAAGGGAAGGAAGTTGTGGTTGATTAAAACAAGTCAATCATCAACCAAACAATTGCCATTGACTAGATGCGAACCATTAGGATAAGGACCCCTTTGTTATAATAGCATTTTATATATTCAATCAATTGTATATTATATTCTGATTCTGCTTCAGAATGTGTCTCCAGATGCCAATTTTGATATTAATCCAATTTTTCACCATCATTATTGCTACTGTCGAGAGATGTAATAATAGATGGAGAGTGCATTTTTTCCATAGTTTGTTTTTCACATTTTCTTATATGGAATGTGTTGCTCGGTCATGTTTGTAAATATTAAATTAATATGCATTAAACATTTGGTTATAGAACTCACTTATCAGAATACTTTTAATGCGTCTTGGTCAGACTCTGTTTATCGTGTGCCCTGAATGATATATAGCATATTGCAATTCAATTTTCTGTTTTGTGCAGTGATTGCAATGTTTGCTGATCGGGCTGTGTCAATCTTTTCCCTTTCACGTGTAACCTTTCTACTTGAATTACGTCATGGCCATTGTCACTTCTTTTAGACGTTTGTGGCCTAGTAATTTTATTCATGTATATTATATTATAATATTATAAAGGGCTAATCTGGTCTGCGATTTGATGCAAGTAGGTTTATTTTCACATCGTCGGCTCATCCATGTTACCATGTATATTATATATAGGGTAAATTGCATTGCTGAGGTTTTGGTCAACGCCAGCGGATGGTTAATGACTCTTTTACATTGACAACTCTTGAGGTTTAAAAAAGTGCAAGGCTATTTTATGTGGCCAGCCAAGAGCAAGAGACAGTCTCTCTCATCTTTGCTCGTAATGGTTCTTTGTATTAAGTAGGCATCAAAATTGGCAAACACAGGATGTGCAAGTCCTATGAAATATGGGGAGTTGAAAGCAGAGAAATTTGCTGAACGCTATCATTTTAATATGCACTGGACAAAACTTTGCAATGTTTGAATCTTTCATCCATGGGAGAGTGGGCAGAACAACTCCATCTCCATCTATTATGAGTACGTATTATTTTATTTTTAACATATTTTCGGTGGGGAGAGAGATAAAGTGGTATAGATATGATAATTAAAACAATTTTTTTTTTTAAAAAAAAAACTTATTTATTCCCAAAATTAAAACGAGATAGAAGAAACAGAAATACAAGTAAACTGCAGCAAAAGCCCTTACACGAGAAGCAAGCAAAAGTATATTCCCAACAAAACCATACAACAAAGTAGAAGAAAGACTAACTACACTCTACGGTACATATCAACCTGAATAAATGATTCAGAAATTTTCTTGAATCAATACCAAAAATAGTCCATGAGGGACACCCACAGAAGTTACGAACTTGAAATGAATATCGATTCCTAGCTTTGTTGTTGCAGTGTTGGTAGAAACATAATTTTGTTTTCTCGAGTAATAATAAAAAGTAAAAATGACATTTATTAACACTTGTTGTCACAATTTTGAAAGCAGAAATTAATAACAGTGTTTAAATAATACATATTATTTAACATATTTTTGTTTTTGTTTTGCCTTTTTAGAAGCTGACAATAGAAAACAATAACGTTTCTCGTTACTAATCGCAGCCTAATTTTGTGCATTACTCCCACAATTTGGGTGTGTGTATGTGTGTGTTGCTGTTGCTTGGTCATGGATTTAAATATTAAATACATTAAATATTTGACCTTAGAAACATAAAATTGGAGTATTAAAATTGAAATTAAAATTTATGGAATTAAAACAAAAAATTGAATTAAAAATCTCTAATTTTTATCAAATTTTAATTCTAAAGCTTTAATTTCCTACAACCGAACACATCCTTAATACTTAATTTTTTTTTTTTTGGTAGTTTTACACACTCGACGTACAGTGGTACTTTCTTGAATAACAGTGAGAGTGAGAGTGATGAGTGATGAGTGAGAGTGCTCCTTGGGGTTTAGCTCTTTTTGCGTTGAATTTGAAGACAAGGCCATGCATTATCATGGCTATATTTTCAAACTTTCACTTGTAACTTTCTTTAAACGCGTCATGGCCATAGTCATTTCTTTTGGACGTTGGTGGTTATGCGTACCAAAAAGTAAAGGCCTAGAATAAGCATCATCGTTTGACTTTTCACCCAAGGAATGATATGGTTCATTTTTTTTTAATATTTATTGACAATCTTAACCTTGGTTTCAAAGACTCTATACAACCCTGCCTCTAAACTTTTAGCCAACGAGAGAGAGAGAGAGAGAGAGAGAGAGAGATTGAGCGTGTAGATCAGGAGTGATGAGAAGCTACATGTCAATGGATATGGGGATGATTGTTTGTTGTGCTATTGTTGTTGTTGTTGTAATATGGGAGGCATGGAGAGTATTGAATTGGGTGTGGTTGAGGCCAAGGAAGCTAGAGAAGTGCCTGAGGCAGCAAGGTCTCACTGGGAACTCATACAAACTCTACTTCGGAGACCTGAAAGAGATGTCGGAGATGCTCAAAGAAGCTAAGTCCAACCCCATCCATCTCTCCCAAGACATCGTGCCACGAGTCATGCCTTTCACCCATCAATGCATCCGCAACTATGGTATGTCTCACAAAATCTGACTTGTATTGTCAGCTGCATAATTGCTAGAATTAATGGAAATTTGGAAACATGATTGAAAAAATAAATAAAACCCGCCTTTCATGCATGCGCTTTAAGTCAAAATATGTAGTAGCTCCACAAATAAAACATCTACTTGTATCTGTCTAATAGTGTTATGGTATCTGTCTAAGGCTTATATATCTCTCTCTCTCACACTCTCTCTCTCTCTCATTCGCAGGTAAGAATTCCTTTAAATGGGTTGGCCCCAAACCAATGGTGCACATCATGGATCCTGAACTCATAAGGGATATATTGACTAAGAGTGATTACTTCCAGAAGCCCAAGGGAAATCCACTAACCAAGTTGTTAGCAACTGGATTGGCTTCTTATAACGGTGAGAAATGGGCTAAACACAGAAAGATTATCAATCCTGCTTTCCATCTAGATAAGCTCAAGGTAAATTAATTACCTCTCTCTCATCTTCTCTTTACTCCTATTTACCATTTCAATACATGCAACAACTCTTTTTAACTAGTAGTAGTATTGGTTTGATTTTTTAAAGTTCAATTGGCTTTAGGCTGTGTTTGATTTGATCAAAGAGACCCATATCAAAAGGCCTCTACAATAATGATAGTTAACTTAAAAAAATTTTCAACAACTCCCAAAACAGAAAAACACTCTTGCTAGACAGCATGCATTTAGGCATTCATCAAACATCTTAAAGGATAAAACAAAGGATTTCAAAAGCAACTAAGTTTTATAAAGCAACTTTTATGCAGTGTAACGGCTCATGTGAGGCAGTCCTCTACCTTACTAGAGGCCTCGCATAAATAAGGAATTGTGGACACAACCTATGAAGGGAAGACTTTACCTGGCAGACTTCGATCTACTTGAAGAAAATAAGAACATGTAGTGAATTTATTTTGAGAAATAGAAAGAATCCAAACTATTCAAATGTTATGATAGTATTACTGACAATCAAAATATATTCCATTTTCATTGTTTTGTACAGCAAATGCTACCTGCCTTTTATTTGAGTTGCAGCGAGATTATGAGCAAATGGGAGAAGATGGTGTCTAGGGAGGGGTGGTGTGAGTTGGATGTGTGGCCTTGTCTTCAAACTTTGACCAGCAATGCAATTTCGCGCACAGCATTTGGCAGTAACTATGAAGAAGGAAGAAGGATATTTGAACTTCAGAAAGAACAAGCTGAGCATCGAATTCATGTTCTACATTCAATCTACATCCCAGGATGGAGGTAAAAACTATAGATTCTTCCAAGTTCCAGATATATTTTCTTTTTTATAGTATTGGATTTTACCAACTTCGGTGTGGTTTTGAAAGGTGAAATTCCAGTGCTAACTTTAGTTTAGCTCTAATTTTTTTGACATTGAATTTTAAAATTAAAGTTAAAAATCAAAATATTTTGTGAAACATTAAACACATGTTTTTAAGGAACTTTATTTTATGTAGTGATTACTTATGTATTATCAGACACTAATAACATTGAAATTGCCGAAGTTCATTTCAACACTCAAATGGACTTTTCAAATAAATAAATAATTAAAAGAAATAAAAAGCTTAATACCAGCAATTCTAATTCAATATTAGTTCAAAATTTATTATAATACTAAATCCCTTTCTAAAGCCAAATATATATATATATATATATATATATAATTCTTCATCTAGTTGTTTAGTTCTTTTGGTTCTTTCTACTTTTGATATATATATATACATAAAAGTAGAAAGAACCAAAAGAACTAAACAGCTAGATGAATATATATATCAAAAGTAAAAAGAACCAAAAGAACTAAACAGCTAGATGAAGAATTTTCCCATGTTCCTTTTTCTTTTTCCTTCATATTTCTTCACCCTATTATTGCTTATCCAATGTATGTACATACATACATATATATGTGTGTGTGTGTGTGTGTTCAACTTGTTTATTGCAGGTTTTTGCCAACTACGAGAATCCAGAGGATGAAGGAAATCCAAAAACAAGTTCACGCCTCGATAAAGGTTCTTATTGATAAAAGAATGAAGGCAATGAAGGCAGGAGAAGGCAATAATGATGATTTATTGAGCATATTATTGGAATCCAATTTCAAAGAAATTCAGCAACATGGATACAAGAATGTTGGAATGAGTATTAACGAAGTCATTGAAGAGTGCAAGTTATTTTATTTCGCTGGGCAAGAGACTACTTCATCTTTGCTCGTATGGGCGATGGTTCTATTAAGTAGGCATCAAAACTGGCAAACACATGCTAGGGAAGAGGTTCTGCAAGTCCTGGGAAATAACAAGCCAGATTTCGATGGGTTAAATCACCTGAAAATTGTAAGTAGTTGTGTATGTTGAATTATTTAATATTTTAAAATAATATTATATTTTTAAATTTTGAGGCTACTATATTCTACCATTGAAGTTCATCATGAAAAATACCTTTAGTAATCTATAACAATAACGAAACATCATTAGGGATGACAAGTGAGGTAATTGAAAGCTTTAGGCATTACATACATTACATGCGCCACGATGTTTAATATATTTTGGGTACAAAACAAAGCTCATATCAGAAGTCCAACAAGGAAGCCTAAATCAGAGATGATACAGTCTAAACCTGTTCTTTTTCAATTGGGGATAGAATATATGTTTACTTATCTCAATACTACTCCTAAATATTGATTTTAGTTTTTTTATTTAAAATTAACTCAGCATTATCTATGACAACAAAGGAATATAAGAACCGACAAGTATATAATTCTGAATTGTCAAAACTGATTCAAGAGATTATCTCGTCATCCTTGAGAAAAGAAATATAGAAAAGCCTAAATTTAGACATGTTCACATGAAGGGCATTGATTGGTTAATCAAAAGTATCATGGCATAGTGCATCTTAAGGAAATATATATATATATATATTTTACTAATATAATAGAAAAACCAACTTAGTTCTTTTTAACCATCCTTAGTTTCATAAAATGTAATCACTTTGCTAATAGGTTATTGTTCTAGCTACAACTCTTTTGACAATTTCTTTTTCCCAGGTAACAATGATTTTGTATGAGGTTCTAAGGTTATACCCACCGGTAGTTGCAATTCAGCGAACCACTCAGGAAGAGACTAAATTAGGAAAAATATCCCTTCCAGCTGGAGTGCATCTCTCTTTACCAGCAATTCTAATTCAACATGACCATGAAATATGGGGTGATGACGCAAAGGAGTTCAAACCAGAGAGATTTGCTGAAGGGGTGTCAAAGGTCACAAAGGGCCAAGTTTCATTTTTTCCATTCAGCTGGGGACCCCGAATATGCATTGGACAAAACTTTGCACTGATAGAAGCGAAAATGGCGCTAGCTATGATTCTACAACGCTTCTCGTTCGAGCTTTCGCCATCCTATGCGCATGCTCCTTACACTGTCATAACTCTTCAACCTCAGTATGGTGCTCACTTAATTTTACATAAAGTTTAGAATTCAAAGCTTTGCAAGATTAGCATTGAGATTACCAGTTGGGGATTTGTTTCTCATGTAATATGAATATATAACTTTTGGTAGAAAGTATGACCGCTGTTGGAGCAAACATGTTGAAATTCAAAAAGCTCAGTCAGTGAAGTAACCCTTGCCTACATTATACGAATTTGATCTTGCAACATTTTATTCAAGGTTGTGGAAAAGAATAAGGTTCTTTCACCTCACAGAGCAACCTAAGGATTTAATCTTTCATGGATGGGAGAGTCCACTAATTTTGAGCAGGAGGAGTAGTCGCAGCAGAATTTGGGTGGCACCTCAATGGCTTCCAATCATACTCCACCATGGCCACAAGCAAGACATTTTTATTTTGAAGTCATTAATAAGAGGCCTCTTGACCAGCCAATGGGGAAGGGAATCGTTGTCCATAAAGCAGCCGAGTAAGCACCGTATTGCTGATGAGAGAGCACCTCTTTTCGACACCAATCTGAATCGCAGCACAGATTCAACACATCAGGTATGTGATATGACATTTTTCACAGCTTTGTTGGTTGGTTGATTGGATTAGGGTTTTCAATTTCTTTCTTTTCTTTCTCTTGAGAGACAACGAACGAACTATATTTGATTTACCCTTCGGATCCGGGTCGGATTGAAACTGCCACCCAAAACCTTATCGGGTCATGTCTTTTGTTTTTTTGTGAATCATTGCATCGCATCGCAACTCTTTCTTTAAACGTTCCCAGAGAGGCGCGCGCACACTCTTTTTCTCTAATTTAGACGAAGCATTACAACGTTGGCTCCCTTTTTCATCTTCTCTCTCATACCAACAAAGAAAACAAACCAGGTTTATTCTCTTTCCTTTGAGTGAACTCACATTTATATTTATGGAGTATGTATGGGAACGTTTAAAGAAAGTTTATGTAGTAGCCTCGCATTATAAATGTCTGCACTCATATTTATGTATTGTATACGTCAATTTAAATGTATGAATTTACGAAAAGGGTTCATTGGGCTTATTGAATGCCAAAGTTTGAATCATTTATGCCACTTTTTCCTTCATTTTTTTTTCCCAATAATCACCATCTACTAGGTTAAATGTTTCCCTCTCGGATTCTCAACTTAGGGCTTAGTTCCTTTCCTTTTTTTTTTCTTTTTTTTTTATTTATTTATTTATTATTTATTATTATAAATAAACAAATTTTATTAATAATAATTTTCTGAGATAGTATACAAAGTTGAAATGCAGAAGTGTTTTGTGATCACTATATATGTTGTGAAATATTACTGATCGAATTGCAACTACATACAACGATGTCTAAATCAAATAACAAAGTATTACTCCTATAACCAAAGTCTTTCGAACAAGTAGTATGATTAGAGGAACTTTTTGAAAAGTATGTTCTGACCATCATTGAGAAATTTTAGTAAGTATTAAGGAAATAAAAAGGCAAAGATTTGGAAGATGAATTCAACCGGCTTTCCCCATGCTTAGCGGAGTTTTCATCTTCTCTGTCTTTGCAAATTAGAGCAAACAAAGGTTCCTCTGAAAGTTGGCTGACACAAAAAGTGTACTGAATATACTTGTTGGTACGAAGAAGAACAGTTGAGAACTTAGCTACAAACAGGGTGTGCAGCCTGAGTTGTACAGACAAAATAATTGGTCAAGCAGTTGATTTTATCTATAAAAATATAACCTTAGATGGACATGTAACAAATCTATTTAGCGATAGATTTTTCTGGGCTACAAACTATTAGTTGCAGAAGGGACGGTACATGATTAACAGAGATGTGACCAAACAGATAGCAAGTTGATCAAAAATCTAGACTGGCGAAAAACTTTGTTCTGAAGCTTAGATAGAAAAGGGTTACCATGTGAAGTTAAAAGCTTGAAAATTGGATGTCTTTTGGTGAGGATTTGCACTAATTTTATTGTGTCACAGAACAACAGAAGAAAGTTACTCTGGAATCAAAGAAGTTCCAAAATTGTAGCATAATGACAGGATGTAAGTACTACAAACAACCATGCGGTAAAAATAGTATATGAAAATTTTCAATGGAAAATGTGGTGAGGAAGAGATAGTGCTATGAAAAAAAGTCAGCTATTTTCTTGTGGTGGTGTTAGTCTACATTCTTTATGGAGACATTAAAGTGCACAAGGAGACATTAATAAGAACACTATGGCATTATTCTATATCTATTAAAACTACTTCCTACAAATACAAAAAAGTTATTGACCTTGTTTCTGTATGTTCTAAATTTTTTGGAGATTATTGGCGGATTTCTTTATTTCCTTTTTCTTTTATTTTCAATTTTATTTTTTATTGCACTGTTCTTGTAATGCAATTAATGGCTGCTAGTTTTCCATTTTTAAAGAAGAATATCAAATGTTGAATGCATAATTTAGTAACCTCAGTCATGATATAAAATTAATTTGTAATCATAGATAAAGCATATGAATAGTTGTAAACTATGAAGCGTGGATATCAAGGCGGGACATGGATATGACATGATAAAGATATGTTGACAAGACGAACGTTTAAAAGGTATAGGAAACTGATACAATAAGGACATAGGAAGAAAGTAACATTTTTGTATATAGAATAATGGTTATGCAACAAACATTATTTCTTTGTGAAAAATTATTTGAATACCTATGGTCATAATAGAATTGTATTTAATGAGGCAATGAGTAACAATAACCAATACTCAACTGTACAGTGTCAGAAAAAGAGTGTTATGCATGCAGACATTTGTATATACATGGAAACACAATAATTACAATGGCTCCTCTCCTCCTCTCATGCCTAGTTCTTCTTTGATAGACCCTTCTCATATGGATATAGTCCTCTGTCTATTTATATGATGGTCGGACTAATCAAGAAATTTTAAAATGTTGTTTCTTTATAATTATACTTTATATCTTATGTTCAATATTTTTCCAGCACATGTTGATGAGTATTTAGTAAGTGTCAGGTACATCATTGAAACTAAACATTTTATTTTAAATTATGGACAATGTGTCATACAATTGTTTGGTAGTGCTCAAGAAGTGTTAATATCCAACACTCTCAGAGACTCTCCCACAGAAACGATTCCTTCTTAGAATTGTTAATTGTTAATTGTCAACTCTAACATTAATATTTCTTAGTTTGTATAAAACTAACAATTACATGCTTCATTATAAAATTTACATCAAATTTGCTTATGGGAAAACGATTGCTTTATAGCTGAAAATAATGTCTTCAGTAGCATTGTATTAAAACACAGAGATATTGTACTTAATGGTTTTAGACTCTACATATATTGAGCCTTGAGAGAAGTACCTACTTTCTATGTAACAGTGTTTATGCTTCTTCTTTTTTTCCATTTATGACTCTTTCGAAGTTTGATTCAATAGATCTTTTGCAGGATGTTGATTAAAAGAGATGGATATTGAGGATATACAATCAAATCTCAATGCCTTGAGAAAATTGTATGGTCTTTTACAAAATGATGGGGATGGTTTGCAAAATGCAAGCTCTCTAAATGTAAGTATTTTCTTAGAAATGTGACCATCTTTTCTATACATACCACTTCATTTGTCTACAGAAGTGTGCTACACCCATACACAAGCATAACATTTATGCAATATATTTGAGCTTTTCTATTAAAGTAGATAGCATACAAGGTTAAACTGAATTGTTTAGCTTGGTAAGATGACCACAAACTTTAAAACTGGTGTGAATCCCTTTGAGGGGTGCTGTTGTTCACATGAGGAGCAGGCCTGCCTTTTTTTTTTTTTCAAAAAAATGAGCATTTTGAAATTCCATCATCTTTGCCTGTTCTGTAAAAAGGCGGAAAATGAAGTCCATATCTTTTAATACCTTATTGTATGCTCTAGATTTTTAGACATGTATATGAGTAAACTAGTGAAGTGCTAATGGGGCACTAGCTTGATGCTTGTGGCTTCTACCAACATATGCTAGACACACACATAGTTGTTATAGTGATAGTGGTGTTTCTATAACAAGCTGGGATCTAGAATATTCTTTTTTTCAGAACTCATGGTGTATTCTATCAACAGCTATTTTTAGTTAATATTTAGATTCTTAGAAATTTTAAAGGCAACTTTTGGCCATTTCTTATTATATGACAAAAATAAAAAGATTTTGGGCCGCTGAGCTACATTAAAATTTATTCCATTGTTCTTCTGCATTTGTTGATATGATTTGAATTTGCTATTATCAGAAACTATATGTAAATTTTTGGCTGTTGTGGCCTGAAATTCTGCTCAACTTTTACATATAAATTGTTAATAATCTTGGACAAAGTCAACTCTCTCACTCTCACATACATATGTACATGCATAAATGTTGCACCATGAATAATTTTGTGGTAGGTGATGAATTTTATCTTTTATTATGGTAGGTGATTATTTCTATCTTTTATTGTCGAACTCTTTTTATTCTCTTGTTTGCTGTATTTCTTGTTCTTTTTATTATTATTTTTAATGAATTGGAAGCTTATGACAGTTTTATCATAGTATATGATAAGGCTTACCTCTTGGTTTACTTGATGATAGAAGGGTTCTCATATATCAGTTAAGTAAAAGTTACATGCTTATCTGAGGTCTTGGAGTTATCCCGTGTGAGCTTTGTTTTTGAAACAGTTGGATGAAAAAGCACGACTCCTGTTAAAGGAACTACTGGATGGTGCAACAGAAAGGGCTTTTGAAGCTTATTCAAAGGTACATTTAATCATTTTTTTATTTTTTTTTTCATAGTTGATACTCACACACACATGCCTCCATGGAGGCTTGAACCCTTGACCCTCCTTTGGGAAGTAAGGACTTGATACCGTTAGGCCACTGGCTCGTTGGTAAAGGTACATTTAATCATCTTTTGTTCTTAAATTATATTTTTATAAATTTCTACATTAGACTAGATGTCTCTCAATGAAAGTACTTGGCCATCTGGAATCAAAATGCATGCAGTATGCGTTCTACTGGGATTTCCAAACATGACCTCCTTGAATATCTACAGTCCATTGCCGTCTTAGGTTGAAATGGTCCCTGCGTGATGTTTGTTGTCTGATTTTGTCCTTGATGTGTTTGTGGAACAGATCATAGCAGCTCAATGGGGTACTCAACTAGGGCCACCCAAAGACACTTTGAAGCTAGTGCCTCTTGCGTCAGCAGATGATGTATCAAGTACTTCTCCTAGCGTAGCTCAAAACTCTCAAAATGATCCAAGTTTCCAAAAAATTGCTTTGGAAAAAATTGAGCGGGAACCTTCTGAGCTTCCAACTCAAGCAGCTGTTACAGAGCAGTTGAAATTGAGAATTGCTGGAAGTGAACCTGAAGAGAGAAAGAAACGTTGCCGAGTTTGCCACCACAGCAATGTGAAGCAGCTGAATTCTGCCGAAGAGATAAAACCTTCTGAAGATAAAATTCAGAATTCAAAGAAAGATTATAGTTTTCAGCACCAACAGCAGAATTGCTCTAGCCATAATCTTAGAGTTAGTAGGCTAGTCAATGGTTTTGAATTAGATAATATGGGTTTTGAGTCTGCAACTAACATTGAAAATGAAGAACAGAAGAGGAGCCGTGGAATTCAATACAACCTGTCTGGGATTGGATCTTCACATTTATCGAGTATTCCCACTGCTGAGCAAGAACCTGTTGGGAACAATCCAATGCCAAAAGAAGTTATAGATGCAATCAAACAAATTGAATTATGTATTTCATCTTTACAACTAGCTGCTGAGCATGTGGTCCCTCTAGAGAAGAAGAATGGAGCTCAACATGCTGTGTGGAAAAGTATGGCCAATCCAATTCCTGGTACAACTACAAATTCGGTTACTTCCATAATGCAGACTAAAGAGAGGTTAGGTACAAGGAGTGAGCTGAGAGAGGCTGGTGAGTTTGTTCTGGGAAGAAATGATTCGCTGAGTCAGGCTGGTGAATTTGTTCTGGGCACAAATGATTCACTGAGACAGCGGGTCAGTACAAGTATTCGGGAAGCCAAGGGCTCTAGTCTGGTGCATCAGATGCCAACTGTGAGCCAGGTCAAGGTGACTAAATTGTCAAATAAAACAAAGAGTCAGACTTCAAAGCCCGTTCCACCAAGCAATTACTTGCTGAGTCAGTCAGTGAATCAAAAAGTTGGGAGAAGCAAAGCCATTGTTTCTTTGGTAGATGATACTCTGAGTGAGATCGGGAAGGCCATTGAGGGACACAAGTTGCCAAGTTGGAAAGCAAGTCAATTTCCTGGTCAGAATGATCACATGCCTAGTCAGACTCATAAGTTTGTTCAAGGCTTTAGGGTTCCACCACCTCAAAAAGAGCCAGCTAAGATACTGAGTCAGATCGACAAAGAAAATCGGGATCAAAATAGAATTCCCCGACTGTCCCATCCCTTTACGTCATATCAATCAGTAGGTTCAACAGATTTCATGGGTTTCAATGGTAAAAGTGAAGCGGTTGATGCTGGTCACATGCTGAGACGGACACAGAACAGGGGGTGTAGGACTCGGAGTAAAAAAGTTTTGCCGCATCAGACCATAGTGAGGCCTTCTCTGCTACATCAAAAGCCCAGTCAAATTATGGTGCACCACCCATTGTCTGAGGATAGGATGGATCAAAAACGAAGTGGAGCCCAAAAGTTGAATCATATGGGCCAACCGAGAAAGATCTTTCCTCGTGAAGAAGAACCGGAGGCGTCAAGTTCAATTGCAAGTGCAAATGCTAGTTATTCCTCAACCCGGACAAGTCAGTTAGCTAGCACTAGCAGCGATGAGAGTAAAAGGTCTTCACTTCCAGGTAAATCAAGGACTCGGCACTATATGACTCCCACTAGTACCAGTGAGAGTGAGGTGTATCGACTGCCCGGCAGGTCGTCCTGTGCTAATCAAGTGGATTCTTCAAGCAGCAGTGAGACTGATGGGTACTCATTGCCAAGCAAGGCTCAGTATCATCGTGAGGGTCTCACTGGTAGTGATGAAAGGGACAGCTACCCACCATCTGATTGGACAACATCAAGTCGTCGCATGGATCTTTCATCTCAGCTGATGAGTTCCACGTCAAGGAGAATAGGTCGCAGCAAGAACTACAGAGCAAGGAATAGAGCAACCCCTGAGAGACAGAATGGACGATTGAGAAAACTGAAAGACAAGCTAGCACTTATCTTTCATCACCATCACCACCACCACCACCACCACCACCACCACAATCATGATGACAATGATCATAGTCACAGTGATCGCCAGACCAATGTTCGTGATGCTGCATCATTATGGAAGTATGCTGGGAAAATATTTCATGGTGCGGGCAAAGATGAGGCTCATGGGAAACGGATGGTTGAGAAAGTTGGGAAGTCTCTGGTCCGCAATGCACCGGCTAAGAACCAGCATGGGCATTTCCATATGCTTGTAGAAGGGCTTTTGAGGCATGTTCGTCATTCCAAGAAGTTAAAGCCATCAACAGGTGCCCCACGAGTAGCAAAAAGCCAACATGGCAGAAAGAAGGTAGGAAAGAAGTCACACTGGTGGCAAATGTTGCGGCACAACAGGGGAGTGAAGCTGCCTAGCAAGCCACGAGTGAAGCTGGGATATGGGAGTAAGAAACCACAGTTACGAGCACTACCAAAGACGAGATAAGAGTGTTATGCAGTGGTTGAGTTATTCAATGGTATGTAATTTCTGATATATGCAATTGTTCTTGAAACGATGTAAAAATTGGTACTAATTTGTTTTTGCTTTTTAGGAATCGAGTACAAGACCAAAAAGTGCTGATTCCTATCCATTCAGGCGTGTGGGTGTTGAAATGCCTTTTTTATTGTACACCAATTTAGCAACTGTGGTCTTTCCATGACCTTCAACTCCAACTATAGAATGAAGTTGACATTCTCTTAACATGGCAACATCAAGAAAACATCTTTAGTGTTTATTTTGATATGCGATTTTCGAGATAGATTAACAAACAAGAAGATAATGCTTTTTATAACAAAATCAAATTAGAATGTATAACAGTATTGGTGCACCAAGTGAAATGTTAACTTCAACAAGGTTTATATAAAAACTTAATTCCCATTTTACATTCCCCAGCTAGAAATGTCCTTGATCGATAGTGACTGCTAAGCTTTCGATACTAGACTTTGTGTAAAATTAAGTGAGCACCGTATTGAGGTTGAAGGGTTATGACAGTGCAAGGAGCATGCGCATAAGATGGTGAAAGCTCGAAGGAGAAACGTTGTAGAATCATAGCCAATGCCATTTTCACTTCCAGCATCGCGAAATTTTGTCCAATGCATATCCGGGGTCCCCAGCCAAATGGAAAATATGATACTTGGCCCTTTGTCACCTTTGACACTCCTTCAGCAAATCTCTCTGGTTTGAACTCCTCTGCATCATCACCCCATAATTCATGGTCATGATGAATCAGAATTATGGGTAATGAAAGGTGCACTCCAGCTGGATAGGATACACCTCCTAATTTAGTCTCCTCGTAAATAATTCGAGGCAGTGCAACTGCTGGTGGGTATAACCTTAGAACCTCATACAAAATCATAGGTATCTGTAAAAAACATAAAATGTCAATGGTTGTAGATAAAATGTTAGAATTTATGTCGTTAAATAATAAAAGGGATTATCTTGTAATGCAATAAATACATTATTTCAAAATGAGATTCTATATAATTAATTGTTACATCAATGCTATACATTATGCCACAAAAATTTTAAGGAACCAACTGATATCTCTCATGCAAAAATGTGCATGTTCTGCAGAATAAGCCCTTTCTATTTTCCTTTTTCCAAAGATGACGTGACACTCTTTTGAATCTGTTGGGATGATAAGAATAATATTCTTTGGTGTGTCTCTGATAAGAAAAATAATTGACATTTTAGGAGTGATAACGAGATGAGTCATAATATATTCTCTCTATCTGAAAAATAAGGAGATACCTGTAAAAGATTTTATATGCCAATTGATGAAAAAAAAAACTTACAATTTTCAGGTGATTTAACCCATCAAAATCTGGTTTGTTATTCCCAAAGACTTGGAAAACCTCTTCTCTAGCACGCTTTTGCCAGTTAAAATGCCTACTCAATAAAACCATTGTCCAAACAAGCAAAACAGAGGTGGTCTCTTGCCCAGCAAAGTAGAAAAGCTTGCACTCTTCAATCACGTCTTTAGTACTCATTCCAACATTCTTCTTCTCTCCATGTTGTTGAATTTCTTTGAAATTTGATTCCAATAATATACTCAATAAGTCAACATTACTGGCTTCTCCAGCCTTTATTGCCTTGGTTCTTTTTTCAATAATAACCCTTAATGAAGCTTGCACTTGTTTGTCGATTTCCTTCATTCTCTTGTTCCTCTTTGTTGGCAAAAACCTACACGAAAATATCAAGATACAAACAAATATGGGTTAGTATCTACTTAACTCTTTGGTTTCATTTGTTTCTTTCAAATTCTGATCCCTTCTCTCCATTTCTTTTTTCAGAAGGTATTTAGTATCCTAATCAAATTTTGTAAAAGCATAATTTATATTTATCATCTTAATTTGTAACCAAAAAACATGAAAAGATGGGTTTTATTGATAACTCCATTAAGTACTACATTAGTTGAACCCTAAACCCTAAATCCTAAAAGAAAAAGTAAAAAAACAGTTTCAGAACATTCAAATTATTTCCTTTTCTTTTTTTCATTATTTTCCCCCTCCGAGAACAAAGTTGTTCTCATAAATGGAACGTAGCAATACTTAAAATGGTAGACTAATTTATTGCTAAACTATTTCCAGCACTAAAATTTCATATTTCGAAACAGCAACAAATGAAGTAATATTGTTTTACCTCCATCCTGGGATGTAAACCGACTGTGCAACCTGAATCACAAGCTCAGCTTGTTCCTTTTGAAGTTCAAATATCCTTCTACCTTCTTCATAGCTACTACCAAATGAAGTACGTGAAATGGCATCGCTAGACAACATTTGAAGATAAGGCCACACATCCAACTCACATGACCCCTCCTCTGAAACCATCTTTTCCCATTTGCTCAACATCTCGCTACAACTCAAATCAAAGGCTGGTAGCATATGCTATATACATGAAACAATGAAAAGTAAAACCCCCATGACAGTCGGTACTTTATATTTAGAATTGTTTAGATTCTTTAATCAAGCATGTCCGTTTGGAGTTTAAGTCCTCTAATTGACTTTGCTCTAAGCAAAGCAATTTCAACATTTATCCAAGAGGAAACAAAGTTGGAAGTTTATTCTTACAACCAATCTCAACCTTACTATCAGATTTTCTGAATGGGATACAAAAATCCCTGAATGTCATCTGTGTCCATGTTGCAAGAAAATTTCGGAATGAAAACTTTTCTTTAAGGAGTGTTATGCAGGAAATTATATTGGAGAGGAGAGTGTTGCTTTGGCCTGAAATAAGGCAATAGATGGATGACGTACGTACCTTGAGCTTCTCAACATGGAAAGCAGGATTGATAATTTTTCTGTGTTTGGACCATTTCTCACACTCGTAGTCTACCAGTCCAGTTGCTAGCAACTTGGCCAGTGGATTCCCTCCACGGGGCTTTTGAAAGTGATAATTCTTAGAAAGTATTTCTCTTATAAGTTCGGAATCTCTGATGAGCACCATAGGTTTCGGTCCAAGCCATATAAACGAATTCTTTCCTGCAAGTAAATTTGTTAGTTTTTTTAAGTGCATGTATGTTCTCTTCGAAGCTATAATTAATATAGGATGGAAGGAATTTTAAAACATCTCTAATAGTAGTTGTTTTCCTTTCCCTCATTGGAGTAGTATCAAAAAACACAAGTGGTCTAAATTAATACGATTGGCAGCAGAAATCAGATAATTAAATATTTGGAGACATAATATATAGTAATAGTACCGTAGTTGTGGATGGATGTATGGATGAAGGGGATGACACGGTGGACGATATCATGGGAGAGATTGATGGGCTTGGACTTGGCTTCCTTAATCATCTGTGACATCTCTTTCAGGTCTCCAAACAAAAACCTGTAGGAGTTGCCAGTCAGACCTTGCTGTCTCAGACACTTCTCTAGCTTCCTTGGCCTCAACCACAACCGATTCAATAACCACCATGACCATCCAACAACAACAACTATTACAACAATAAAGCAAGAAACAACTAGTATCCCCATTATTCCCATTTTTCACAGCACCTTCTCCGTTGGGCGCAACTCCCTATATACACAAAGGGATTATATATATGTGTGTGTGTGTGTGTGTGTGTGTGTAATATGTAAATTTAAAGTTAGAGATCAAAGGGAGTGGGAGAGAAGATACGGCACGCAACGATGAAAGCATGACAATTGCCGGTCAATCAACAAGCCGTCTCTATCTTTAAGGATAAAACTACAAGCACAACAAACCAACAATGCACGCACCCACACAACACAAGAAGCCAAACATTTCTCTTTCTATTCTATAAAACTTTCACACTAAAATCGTTTTATTGTTACATGTAACAACGCAATCACAATATATATATATATATATATATATATATATATATATATATCTCGTCAATTCCGCCAGTAAACAACACAAACTTGAGGCCAATTACAGCCATCACACAGTTTTCCAAGGAGAGACTACCAAAGCCTGAGAATACCATTTTCTTCGGTCATATGGAACTTCTCTTTCCTTTTTATATATATATATATATTTTTTCTTTTAATGAAAAATAAATTCTTTTCTGAAATCCAAAAGTATGAATGAGGAGGACCAGAGCTGGGCCCATTGTGAGGGGGTCCAAGACCCCCCTATCATTTCATATCATTACTCTTTTATTATTATTATTATGGAGTATAAACGTATGAACAAAGAGAAAAAGACACACACAAAATAATAAGAATAATAAAATTCTAGAGCCAACGCTGTTTGCACGAGTAAATCAAAACAAATCAGAGCAGTGCCTTTTCTAATTCTCCCATTCTTGTTTTCATCCTTTTCTTAGGTTTTTCTTTTCAGTCCATCGAACTTACCCATGGCTTAATCATCTTAACTTCATTGATTACATTCCATGTCAATGATATTGGTCAATATATCAAAGTGAAATTAACAATATTCGTTAATATAGCTTGATAGTACTATCACTCCTCCCAAAAAAAAAAAAAAAAAAAAAATTGAGCCCTAACTTTCAAGTAAAATTATGATGATGGTATTTTTGGAAGCATCAAATTAGTATCTTAGATTGAAATTGGAGAATATTCAATTTAATATTTAGAGTGAATTTTCTTTAATTTCAAAATCAAAATGTCAATTCAATGCTACCAAACGCAAAACGATTCAAAAGCACTCTCCTTTGTAATGATTTGATGGGAAATTTTTGACATGTACCATCTTTCTAATTTTTAACTTGGAAAGTAATCTCATGTATAATATATACTATATCTGCATAAATACTTTAAAAACTGAATTTAATTTAGTTCATTCTTTCTGCAAGTAGAAAACTGAAAATTCACACCTGAAAAACATTATGATGTAAAACAGGTTGTGGTTGCCTGTATGAATCATTTGCATTTGTAGAAGGCCAAACAATGAGGCTCACATAATTTTCGGTGCAGTTCCGACAAGTCTATTTTAATTCACCAAAAATCTACTCGCCGCAGCGAATTTCCTGTGGAATCGCTTAAAGAAGACGCAACTTTACAAAGCATTACAAAAGGAAAAAAGAAGGCCATACATGAGACCTGTTGTGCGCGCGCACACATACACAATAAATAAATAAAAATGGCGCCAAGAATGAACTTGCACACTGCATTTTCTCTTTAGCTTAATTAATACTAATGAAAAGAATATATAATACTGGTGTGTCATAAATATTGGTAACTTTGCACTAGAGGGACAATTTAAACATACCATTAAGCTCAAACCAGTAAAGGCGCAAGACGCAGAAGAGTAAACTGGAGACCTAGGCCGAGAAAAAGAAAAATGACCAAGTCACTGCCCCGGGATCCTAGGCAGAATCTCTACAACCTGAAATGCTGGTATTTCACATTTTATAGCTTGGACAGTAAGAATGTTTAAAATTTAAAGAAAATTTCACCATACTTCAGTGGTTGGATTAGTCACTCGTGCCTAAGAAAAAAATTCCTAACTCCCGTTCTTTCCTTCATCCACATAGCAGTTAATCTTTAGTAAATATACTCCCATTCTTCTATATCCTGGAGGTTCCGGCAATAGTACACACCTACAACTTGTCCCTATTGCTTCCTTCCGCGATTTGTCAAACAAAACTGACCACAAACATAAATAAAATCAAGTATTGTTATACCCATCAAGTAAACACACTTGTTGTGGTCTTGATTATTAATATTAGGAGGCTAAACATCATTTGCAACATTTTTTCCCTTCCTTTTTTTGATAAGTAAAGCAATTCAATGAAAAGCCCCACAAGGTTGGAAAAACTACAGAGAAACACAGTAAAGTAGAGGAATTAAGCCTCAATACATCTAAGCAATTCCATTAAAAAAGATCAAACTGTCTACCAAGTTCTTTGACATATCATTATTACATCATTCTTAGTGTTTGGCTTGAACCCAACCACATTTCTGTAAACAAACTTTACTTTCAAACAAAGTTATCCACAATGATATAGCAGAGACAGTAAATCAAATGGCAATAAAAGGATTAAAAAAGAAGAAGCAAGAAGTACGAACAAGATAAATCTCTAACTAGCATATAGAAGCCATTTGACAAACAAGATAGCTCACTATTTTGTTAGATGGCAACCAGTACTCTTACTTGTGATATACATGCTAAACAGCAGAGTAATTGAACTAGCATTCAAAAGAGGCATTTTAATGCAGGGCTGTGCATTGACATTCATATAAGCTAAAAACCTGGAAACATATATTTGCTTGCTCTTCCTATTGTTTTTCACTTCACAAAATTTTCTTGATTCTTGCAACTCCGTCCTTTCCGCCAAGAACAATAAAAGCTCCCTTCAAGGTAACTGCATCAAGAGCCTATGTTTGCATCTCCACACACTCCATTTCCTTTGCCGAGCAAGACTAAGCTCTCCGTGTAATTACCAACATAAAATGATTCCGCAACACCATGTATCCCACAAACGCTAATTTGTTGAGCCTGTTGATCAACTGAAACCATATCCCCATTTAATGGCAAAAGAAGTTCACCGTTCCTCCTGAATCCAACTATATTCCTATAACCTCCATCCAAATCTACAGAGAACAGTTGGGTCCAAGACTCTTCCACGCCGTATTCTTTCATCACCCATATTGACACTTGTCTAGTTTTTGTATGATACTGTAAAACAGAGTGACTCCTTAATCACTGCAATATTCAAATCTAGCGCACATGCGCACACTAGACTTGTCGGCAACTTCATCTCGTGGAATTCCTCAGTACTCATATCGAATGAGAAGATCAAAGGAGGATAATCACGATAACCACCTCCAATCCAATGGACAGCCCCATTGAAAAAAGCCTGTGTGGCAGATGAAGTATAATTGATTCGATATCGGGGACGAGTAGTGCTACTAATGCTTCTCCAAGAACCTTGTTTAAGCGAGTACAGCTCAACCTCTCAATGGGAGATATCTTCTCCGAATTCAGGGAAGACAACTCTAACCACCTTATAATCATTAGTCCTGCAATCGAAGCCATAACCAAGAGCAAGCCAATGCGGGCCGTGCGATTGAAAGGTAACACGGGGCTCTGGAAGCTCTACCCATTTTCTAACAGTGGGGTTCCACAGGAAGGTAAGATCTACAAAACTATGTAAATCATCACTGAGGCATACCACACCATTACAAGAACCAAGTATCCGGAAATAAGAATGAAAATATGGACTTGGACTTTCGAGATTCATACGATATGCATCAAATGATTGGTTATCAAAATGCAGTGAGTAATGCTCTTTCCTTTTGTCTTGATTTTTAGTGCAGTGCCTAACCAGAAGTAGGTGAGTGTTGTTGGTGTTGTTCAAATGGGTAGTTCGATTGAGATACAAGGTGATGAAATTATCACTAGTGATTAGAGAATTCCATGATTTTCAAACGCACCTGATCTGCAGAAGATTCTTCACAGGTAGTCTTGAGAGAATGTCAGTGATCACTTCGTTGGGCAAGAAATCCGACATTGTTTAGCAGATTTTAGGGATTCCAAAACACGGAGACTCTGAAACCCCAAAATTTTCAGAAACAAACGATATCTAATCCCCTAACCGAAAGAAATCAAATAAGATGATTCTATATCATATGAGCCCTAGCTTTGCCCCAAAAACGAAACCTAGACAGACATATTGGCGAAAAAAGAGGACAGCGTTGGGGGTGTGACTGACTGACAGATCAGAGGGCGATGCCTTTTGGTGTTTTGCATAGCGCCTTCAACGACGTCGTATCAGTGATGCTGCATTAATTTAAAAAATATCCAAATTCAATTTCAATCCGTTTGAATTTTCATGTAAAATTGACGAAATTTTTATTTGCATTCCACACCCTAATGCGAAAGTAATAAGTCTCCTCCCACGTGATTTGCATTCCACGCCCTAACCCCAATTCCACATATGAATAATTATTTTTGCAAAAAAAATTATAATTAGTTGGGCCTCTTTCCCCCTCTCTCCAATCTTTAATTTAAATTATCTGTTTTAAGATTACCTAAAAAAAAACTGAACCAAAAAATTTGTTATTACTTTCTTTTCACATGATCCAAAAATAAAAAGATGTACCAAAAAAAAAAGCTCTACTGAATAAACTTTTGATAGGAAAAAAATAAAGTACTAAGGAAATTAAAAAAAAAAAAATTGAAGGTTACAGTAGAAAGAGTAGATATGGTATTATAAAATAAGGAATAATGCATTCATGAATTTAGGAATCGTCTTGTCATTTCTTTTAGAAGAAAAATACAATCGGTGTAAAGGGCCTCCCTTTCATTTATCACTATAATGCGTTGTAGGGTTTAAAGAAATATGTATACAATTTTACTTTTGCATATAAAGGGATGACTACTTGTAACATTTATCACAATATAAGAGCTTTATCATCAATCATGATCCACCATCCCTCTCTATACATGTATATCTTATATTGTTGGGGACATTTTAACTCCCTTCTATTACTCTAGTAGCACTTGTTAGGGCGACACATAGCAACCATAATCTATCATATCGATCGTTGAAAATTAAATTTCACTTTTTCAATAACAACATAAGCATAAGATCACATCACATAAGCATATGTGAAGATACAATCATATATCAATTATCCACAACACATAATATCTAAGATTACGCCCACGGAGAGAAAATCTCCACTAAAATAATGAATTAAGAAGAGAATATTGCAATAGCAAATAATGCATGCTCACCCACTCCCCCGTCTCGTGGATCTCAACTAAAGTATATGATCACATCACATCAAACAAGCACATATGAAGATACAATCATACATCAATTATCCACAACACACACAATATTTACGTGATTCACCCATCCTCTAAGGCTACCACCACGAAGAGAAAATCTTCACTATAATAATGAATTAAGAAGAGAATATTACAGTAACAAATAATGCACACTCACCCACTCCCCATCCCATGTATCTCACCCACCCATTCCCCCATCTCATGCATCTTTTTGGGCTCAGAGCAAAGTCTTTTTCTGTGAGGCTCCATCTCTCTATTCTCGCACACTCTCTCCACTCCTCACGCACTCAAATTCTTTTTTTTTTTTTTTCTCTACATTCTCCACCCAACTTCGTGTAACAACCCCCAACCCAGATACAATATTGTCCTTTTTTTGCTCCTCCGGATCAGAGACTTCCCAGGGGTCACCTAACCTAATACTACTCCATAGTAAACACAACTCCGTGTAATAACCCCCAACCCAGACACAATATTGTCCCTTTTTAGTTCCCCTAGACCAGATACTTTCGAAGGGGTCACTCGTCCTGGTACTACTTCAGAGTAAGCACGGATTTCTGATGGGTTAATGGCCATCAGAATGCATTATGTCATAAGAGGGTGTTGAACCTACATTTAGCACTTCCCCTTTCCCAGGTGATATGGGATCATGACACCTTATAACCTGTTAGTGTGATATGTCTTGCACCCGTCCAGAGAAATAGTCACACTCCACCTCTATTTACACAGAGTCTTCAATACGTTACTTTTTAAACAAGGATTCCCATACCTTGTTTAACAATAAGTTACCAAATCGCTCACAATTCCAATATCAGAAATGCATAGAGGTATATGTGGGATATTGACAAACCTCAAAATAGATAAATGGAATTTACCAAAAACAAATTCACCATTTAAAAAAATTCACCATTTAAATTAGATTCAAGAACTGATGATTGTAGCTAGAAGAATGAAAAAGATAGTCTAATGTACAGTCACAAAGAAGTGGGTCCTGCCCACTGTGTATGATCAAAGAAAGTCCATAGGATACTCTGTGAGGTGAAAGAACCTTACTCTTCTCTGTAACCTTGGATAGAATGTACCAAAATCAAATTAGAATGTATAACAGCACTATTGCGCGATTTTAATGTTAACTGCAACAAGGTTTGTATAAAAATTTAATACCCATTTACATTACCCCCAGCTAGAAATATACATGTTCATCTTGAGCAATAGTGACTGCTATACTAGATTTTGTGTAAAATTAAGTGAGCACCGTATTGCGGTTGAAGGGTAATGACAGTGCAAGGAGCATGCGCATAAGATGGTGAAAGCTCAAAGGAGAAACGTTGTAGAATCATAGCCAATGCCATTTTGGCTTCCAGCATCGCGAAATTTTGTCCAATGCATATCCGGGGTCCCCAGCCAAATGGAAAAAAATGAGACTTGGCCCGTTGTCACCTTTGACACTCCTTCAGCAAATCTCTCTGGTTTGAACTCCTTGGAATCATCACCCCATATTTCATGGTCATGATGAATCAGAATTATTGGTAATAAAAGTTGCACTCCAGATGGAAAGGATACTTCTCCTAGTTTAGTCTCCTCGTGAATAGTTCGTGTCAGTGCAACTACAGGTGCCTTAGAACCTCATACAAAATCATAGTTATCTGTAAAATAAAAATATATATAAAAATTGTAGATAAAATGTAAGAATTTATGTGGTTTAGAAGAGCTAAAAAAAAATAAAAAGGGAAAATAAAAAATTGTATGAGTATAAGGACTCTATATGCCAATTGATGAAGAATACTTACAATTTTCAGGTGATTTAACCCATCAAAATCTGGCTTGTTATTCCCAAAGACTTGCAAAACCTCTTCTCTAGCATGCTTTTGCCAGTTAAAATGCCTACTCAATAAAACCATTATCCAAACAAGCAAAACAGAGGTGGTCTCTTGCCCAGCAAAGTAGAAAAGTTTGCACTCTTCAAGGACCTCTTTAGTACTCACTCCAACATTCTTCTTGTCTCCATGTTGTTGAATTTCTTTGAAATTTGATTCCAATAATATACTCAACAAGTCACTGTTACTGGTTTCTCCTGCGTTTATTGCCTTCACTCTTTTTTCAACAATAACCCTTAATGAAGCTTGCACTTCTTTGTCGATTTCTTTCATCCTCTTGTTCCTCTTAGTTGGCAAAAATCTACATGCAAATATCAAGACACAAAAAAATAAAGGAATATGGGAAGAATTAAGTCTTTGGTTTTATTTGCTTCTTTCAAATTCTGATCCCTTCTCTTCATTTCTTTTTTGAAAGGTTTTTAGAATCCTAATTGAATTTTAAAACAGCATAACTTGTATGTATCATATTTGTAACAAAAAATGAAAAGGGTTTTTCTAGATAACCCCAGTAAGTACTAAACTTGAAAACTTTCCCACAGTTGCTCAATCGTAAAAAAAATAATAATTATTGTCTTGCTTGTTTCTCTTCTATGATTATAGTTTGCAAGCACAGTGAAAAATACCAAGTCTCCAAGAACAGAATAGAGTGCTCTCTGAAATTGAGTATATATTTAAATAAAAAATAAAAATAAATAAATAAAAAACAGTTTTCAGAAAGCACTCAACCATATGAGCATTCAAATTATCTCCTTTTCTTTCTTTCATTATTCTCCCGCCTCCTCTCTGAGAACAAAATTATTCTCATAAAAGCAATACTTAAAATGGTAAACTAATTTATTGCTAAACTATTTTCAGCACTAAAATTTCATACTTCCAAACAGCAGCAAAAATGATAAAAACTAATAAATGTATAAAGAAACTTGAAATAATATTGCTTAACAATGTATAAAGAAACTTGATATAATATTGCTTAACCTCCATCCTGGGATGTAAATTGACTGTGAAACCTGAATTACAAGATCTGCTTGCTCCTTCTGAAGTTCAAATATCCTTCTACCTTTTTCATAACTATTAATGTAACGACCCAGCTCCTCGTGGATCCAGATCATTAAACGGGTCCTAACCCGACCCAAAACATCCGAAGATAATACGGTCATTTCACGTTAAAATTAAATAACAAGGTCCAAAAAGGGCAAATTGGTGATTTGCCATAAATCCATAAATTGAGACTCAAGGGTATAACAGTCATTTACTTGTATCACGTAACAATTAAAATAAGGTTCTGGGCAATATAGTCCTTTCGGGGTTAAAAATATAATTATGGCATTTTAGTGGGTTATAAAATAATTACGTGTAATTTCACTTGGTGCCAAAGTGTAATTTTGGAAAAACTAAACACATATTACTTACGTGACATAAACCGGTCGACGTCTCCACACAATACGTCGACTGGTTTGGGTTATGAACAGTAGGAAAACCCGAGATACCGGTCGACGTATGGGAAGCCATACGTCGACTGGTTTGGGACATGATACCGGTCGACGTATGGGATGCTATACGTCGACTGGTTTGGAACGTAGGCAACAATGACCCACTGTGACGATACCGGTCGACGTTTGGGAAGCCATACATCGACCGGTTCTGGGAAATCTTCACTTCCACTTCCCACTGTGTAACCCACGTACACCAACTTTTGATAATTCAAACACACACGCCACTACACTTACATGTAATTTTAAATACATTTCAACAATAAATTCAATAACAAAAACAACGTTATTAACGTAATTCACCACACGTCACCAAAATACACTAAAAGATTTAGTGTAATTAAAAGTTAATTACATTTTCTCAATGGCCATGAATACAAACTTATTTATATTCCCAAAACTACAATTACACATGAAATGGCCAAATACAAAATAGCAAAAAAATCATCTTCTAACAACTTTCAAGCTTGCGGTGGATTTTCATTCGCCATTCCCTTGCCACGACCTGAAAAAATAATAATATAATGAGATGAGCAATTTGCTCAGTAGGTGACGCCTAAGACGCACCTCATGAGACCCCGTGAATCCAAAACAAAGAAAAGGCCAATAGGAGTTGGGGTCATACAACATAGGGGAGAATACAACATGGTTATCAATCTCAACACAATTACTAGGATGCAATGGAGATGCAATGCATGCCAATGTCGCTCCCCATTTTCACAATTCAATCATCGCTTTTAAACTGTTAATACAGCCCGCCCTTTGGTGACCCCGCAGCGACACGTGTGATGACCCTGTGGGCGGGTGTGCCGTGGGCGGGTGCGAGAGACACCGTGAGGCTACCACACTGGTGAGCTACGGGTGCACAGTCCCACATCGCCTGGGTAGAGGAAAAGTGAAGTGCTTATATGTAAGTGTATCACCTCCAATTGGTATGAGGCCTTTTGGGGTGAAGCCCAATAGCAAAACCGTGCGGGCTCAGGCCCAAAGTGGACAATATCATACCATGTGGTGGAGCGGGTCGTTACAAATGGTATCAGAGCCTGACCCAGTCAGAAGTGTGCCGACGGGGACGTCGGGCCTCCAAGAGGGGTGGATTGTGATGACCCTGTGGGCGGGTGTGCCGTGGACGGGTGCGAGAGACACTGTCAGGCTACCACACTGGCGAGTTACGGGTTCACAGTCCCACATCGCTAGGGTAGAGGAAAAGTGAAGTGCTTATATGTAAGTGTGTTATCTCCAATTGATATGAGGACTTTTGGGGTGAAACCCAATAGCAAAACCGTGCGAGCTCAGGCCCAAAGCGGACAATATCATACCATGTGGTGGAGCGGGTCGTTACAAAATTGTGATGACCTTGTGGGCAGGTGTGCCGTGGGCGGGTGCAAGAGACACTGTCACGCTACCACACTGGCTAGTTACGGGTGCACAAGTCCCACATCGCCTGGGAGAAAGAAAGGTGAAGTGCTTATATGTAAGTGTGTCATCTCCAATTGGTATGAGGCCTTTTGGGGTAAAGCCCAAGAGCAAAACCGTGCGGGCTCAGGTTCAAAGCGGACAATATCATACCATGTGGTGGAGTGGGTCGTTACAACACGAGAGGAGGATTGGCTAGTGTCCCTGACCCTTGGTACCCCCGTGGCGTCATTATGGGGCCCAGCTAGCTCAACCACGTTAGGGCGACTCCCTAGTCCCCTCTAGGCTATATTAACATCCGGCCCTTTGGTACCTCCGCGGCGACTGGGTTTTCCAAAACACTTTCATCAAACTTTCTTTTCCAAAACTCCCCATTTTCATTTCAAAAACGATTTCTTCCCTTCATGGAACCCAATGGTGTACATGCATGTCTCATGATCTCAATACTATGAAAATGAGAAATTCAACACAGCACAAGTAAGCATGTTCTCATGCTTCTAATATTTAAACCATAATTGGATTATTACAAAATACAATAGGGCATGTTTTCAAACACCATTCATAGCATGTGAACAATACAATAGGCATAACTCACAATGTAAGCATGCTTTTCAAACAGTGCAATCAAAACAAGTCGTCACATATTCATATATAAACATTCAAGACATTTTTAGGCTGCAATTAACACAAATAAGCAGCTATAACACAATTCAAGTAAATTAAATCACAAAGGTGCATGAATAATGTGAATTAGGAAGCCCCTACCTCAAGATTTCACAAAACCCTTAAAATGATCAAGAATTTCGAAATCCATGGGAAGCACCAAAGCTGAAATTGATGGTACTCACGCGTAGAACTCGTCGTACTCTCCGTTTTGCCTCAAACGGCCCTTAAAAACTCCAAGAATTGAAGAAGTTACCAAGATCCAAAGTTTGCTTTTCAAATGAAAGGAAGGAAGAAATGGAAATGAGATAGAGAAGAAAGCTACGGGAGAGAGGAATGAGAATGCAGAAATGTGGTCTCTAGACCACTTTGTGGTTAATGGTGGGTCCCGCCAATTTCTTTTCTTTTCCCTTTTTCTTTTCATTTCAATTTGCACTACACATTAAAATACATGCACCACTAAGGAAACACCACATAATCATATAAATTAAAATACACAAAATGCAATTGGACCCTACCACAATCCCGTACACAAAACGTGAAAAGACAAAAATGCCCTTGCGGCGACAAAATTCCTGAAAAAAGAAAAATGTAGAAAATCGGAAACGTTATAATCTCCCCAACTTAAAAGGATTTCGTCCCCGAAATCAAGCCATACCTGGGGAAGAGAACAATTCTGGGTACTTGGAGCGAACCTGCTGTTCTAGCTCCCAAGTAACCTCCTCGACTCCATGATGTCTCCAAAGAACCTTCACTAACGATATCGTCTTATCCCTTAACACTTTCTGCCGTGCGTCAAGGATTTGAACTGGTCCCTCTTCATAAGAGACACCCTCATCAATGTCTACGTCGACCCAATCTAAAATGTGAGATGGATCTGGTTCATACTTCCGTAGCATTGACACATGAAAAACGTTATGGACTCTGTCCATCTATGGTGGCAAAGCAAGCCTATAGGCAACCTCTCCTACACAGTTCAAAATCTCAAACGGTCCTATAAATCGTGGCGACAACTTGCCACTTCTCCCAAATCTCATTAAACCTTTCCGTGGGGAAACCCGTAGAAAAACATGGTCTCCTACTTCAAAAGCTAGCGGTCGTCTCGGCCTATCTGCATAGCTCTTCTGTCAACTTTGAGTCGTGAGTAACCTCTGTCTAATCAATTTAATCTTCTTGGTAGTCTCGAGTACAATATCGGGTCCTAAGGCAGCGGTCTCGCCTACCTCAGTCCAACAAACTGGAGACCTATAAGGTCTACCATACAACACCTCAAATGGAGCCATCTCAATGCTCGCTTAATAACTGTTATTGTAGGCAAATTCAATAAGTGGTAGATGATCTTCCCAACTACCACCCAAGTCAAACACACATGCCCGGAGCATATCCTCCAAGATCTGGATAGTACGCTCCGACTGGCCGTCCGTCTGCGGATGGAATGTCGTACTCAGATGCAACACTGAGCCAAACGCTATTTGAAGTCCTTCCCAGAACCTCGAAGTGAATTTAGCATCCCTGTACGAAACAATGGTTATTGGAACTCCATGTAACCTTACAATCTCCTTCACGTAAAGAATGCTAAGCGCCTTTGCATCATCTGTTGCCTTAATAGGCAAAAAGTGAGCCGTCTTGGTCAATCTGTCAATGATGACCCATACGGCCTCGTTACCTCTCCGTGACCTTGGAAGACCTGTCATGAAATCCATTGCGATATGCTCCCATTTCCACTGCGCTACAGGCAATGGTTGCAATAACTGTGATACCCCTCGGATCCGAGATACGGGTTGATCAGGCCCGGGCCCAAACCCGAGGGAATATCAAACAATTAAAGTATTTTAAAGCGAAAACATATGACAAAATGAACAATAAAGATAGAATAAAACTGAAAGAAACATTAATTATAAAATCCTCCATGTACAACTGAAAATTGAAACTCCAATCCTCCAAAACCTCAAAGTTACAACTTGGGAATCCACTGATGGACCCCTAACTAAAAGTTCAACTGAGAATGAAACTGAAAATAGATAATACTAGAAACATCGAGAGAAGTCCTACGTAATCAGATGAAAGTGAGACTGTCCTCGACAAGCACGATCAAGCTCTAAGGCTGGAACCGTCCTGTACCTGAAAAGAATAATAAAGGAGTGGGTCAGACCCACGAGCAAGTTCTAATCTAACTGCAATCCATACAGTGACCCGATACGCAGATACACCGTAGACACCTCACAATATCTATCTAGTCCATACGTATAAATATATCCACACTAAGGGACATTCACCAGTCTATAATAGGGGTCTCAACCTGAATAGAAGGTAACATGCGAATACGCACCCAAAGGTGGGCATGAATTCCTAGACCTAACAGGGTACACCTCAACCTATTATAACCAGCTACGCATCCACTGCATATACGTACCCTAACCAACGAGTCTGAGACTCAAGCTCAACTCGTGGTACCATAACCATATATATAAATTCCGTCCAAATCCAGGGTATGCAGTTCAACTATTTATTAAACTGTCATACAATAAACCAACTAGTTAGTCATTCAACTTATTCAGTTGATATGACTTAACTACCATCCGTTAATCCAGGAAGTCATCCAACTTGTTTACAGCTGATCTGACTTAGCCACAATTAGGATTCGATATCTTTCAATCCATTCCATTAATCCATTAGGTTAGGTTTATGCGTTTTGAGCTAAACCCGTCCCTAGTATGTCACCGTCCCATACCGGTACATACCATCCTCCATATCTATGTAAATTACAACATATATAACAGTTCAATAATTTACAGACCAAAACTACCATCCAAACAATTGTAGAAAAATATTTAAAGCTTCAGCAATTTAAATCCAAGCATTTAACCATATAGTTGCAGGAGACGATTTAACAAATCAACAACTAACATCCAGAGCATGCATAGACCAAATTTAATATGTCAGGGACTCCATCATGCATGTGAATAGGTTAAATAATCCTATTATTAACCAATAAATTGCTAAAACAATTCAGAAGATTGTTTAAATATTTCAGCAGTTTAAATCCAAGCATTAACCATATAGTTGCAGTAAACAATTTAATAATTCAGCAACTAGCCTCCTAAGCATGCATAGATCAAAATTAATAATTAAATGACCTTATCATGCACTTGAATGCATTCTAAAACAAGTTTTATAAATACATTATGTTCCATCAAATTGCTGAATTTTAATTCAACAATTAATTCAACTTCCATTTGTTAAGTGCCTTAATTTTTACATTGTTTGTCCCGACAACTTAGAATTAAACTTTACTCAATTTAGGGTCTTAATAACACTCAAAATTCATTCCTTGATCCCTCTGTAAAGTTCCAAATTCATTCAAACAGTCTCCATGCTCCAACAGTGAACATAGTATGTAGAAAATTAAAAAAATCGTAAAATAAATTAAAAATACCAAGGGAGCCTGCTCCAGAATTTGGAGCAGGCTCTTTTCCAGCCTAGAGCCGGCTCTAGGACTCCCTAGAGCCGGCTCCACTTTGTTGTGGGAGCCGGCTCCCACTTCCATGGAGCCGGCTCTCACTTCCTCTGAAAGCCTTCGTCCCCGGTGCTTCGTTTCAGTCCGTCCGCTCCTTCTCTGATCAAATCCAACCACTCTGTTGGTCTCTAAAACTAATCTTAGGACTCGTAATTTAGTCTAGAAGCATTCCCCAAGATTGTTTACAATAGTTTTGCAAACAATTACAGAGTTTAATCAAGCCATTTAAACTAGCATAGGTGAAGAACAATACTGAAACTAAATTGCGACATCAGTTTTATCCCAACCCCTCTGTTCTTCCTCCAATTTTAAATTTGAAGTCTTAAATTACATCTAGTATCCAATCAGACCTCGGTTGATTTCAGTAAGATTCAAAATAAAAATTAAAACAGTGGGACGTTATGCCAAAACAGAGTCAAGAAAACATACGCGCTATAATTATTTTGTAAATAAATTTTGCACAGATAAAACGATCAAGCAAATCATATATCAAACATGCATGGTTCAGTTTAAGGCCAATTAATCTCCTAGAGACTGTCTAGGTGCACAGAACACAAGCCAAAGGGAAGGAGAAAGAGAAGAACTTGCCTGTACAGTTTTATAAACAGAACCTTGACGCCGTTGTTCTAAGCTTTCCGGCAACCATTGACTACCTTCTAGCCTCCTCTGGTTCTGATCTAATCCACCAAACACCTCCCTTGGTCCTCTCTGTTATTCTCCTTGACAGACCGTTACGACGCTCTGTTCTCTCAACTTCTCTCTCTACTGTATACGGGAATATGGTGAATAGGGTTTTAGAAACCCTCGGCAGACGTATACCCATATATTTATAGAGTTATACCAAAACCCTACATTAATTAGAGCCCTAACCAAATCCTAACCGGCCCATAGAACTTAATTAAATCCTGTGTCGGCTAAAGAAACTAAACCCTCACTTATGAAAATAAAATAGTTAATTAAAATACTTCCTAAATTACTTCCTAAATTAAAACCTTTAATAATCAATTAAATAAAATAAAATGCAATTTAAACAAATAAATAGATACCAATTAAATACACGTCACACAGGTAAACAATTAAATAAAATAATTAAACCAAATAATCATGCATTTAAACAAATAAATAGATACCAATTAAATACACGTCACACAGGTAAACAATTAAATAAAATAATTAAACCAAATAATCATGCATTTAAACAAATAAATAATAAATAAATGCCGAGACTATCCTTTTAAATTAGGGGTATTACAATAACCCTGCTTGTCTCTGATGCTCGGCCTTCACCTGTTGACAGGTAAAGTACTTAGCCACAAACTGCGCAACATCCTTCTTCATCCCGTTCCACCAATACTGACGTCTCAAATTGTGATACATTTTTGTACCACCTGGATGAACTACAAAGCGAGAAGTGTGAAACTCCCGAAGAACATCCTCACGACAAACCGTGGGGACAACCAACAAATCTTTAAACCGTAGACCCCCATTTGCATGCAAGGTCCAATCTTTCACTGTCTCACCACTGGAGAGTAAAGTGTAAATTGCATCCAAATCTGAATCCTGTCTATGTGACTCAATCACTCGTCCGACCAGAGTAGGCTGAGGCACAAGACTAAACAAGAATGCTGGTTCACTGTCACCATCATCGTCAAAACATTGCAATCCCATCTCTGCCAAACTTTCAAGCATCTTCCACTTCCGGATAGCCAAACCGGCCAAAATGCCACGAGATTTCCGGCTTAAGGCATCAGCTACAATATTTGCCTTGCTCGGATGATACTGCAAATCAAAGTTATAATCTTCCAAGTATTCGACCCATCGTCTCTGTCTGTTGTTCAAGTCCTTTTGGGAGAACAGGTACTTGAGACTTTTATGATCCGAGTACACCTCGAATCTCTCACCATACAAGTAGTGTCTCCAACACTTCAGAGCAAACACCACTGCCGCCAACTCCAAATCATGAGTAGGGTAGTTGTACTCATGAGTCTTTAACTGTCGAAACCCATAAGCCATTACTCTACCATCTTGCATCAACACACATCCTAAGCCATCGCGTGAAGCATCACAATAAATCACATAACATAAGCCACGCTCAGGTATCACTAACACTGGAGCTATAGTTAATCTTGTCTTCAATTCCTGAAAAGATGACTCACAGGCTTCATTCCACGTAAACGTGATCCCTTTCCGGGTCAAACGGGTCATAGGCGCTGCCAATCGTGAGAAATCTTTCACAAATCTCCGATAATAACCCGCTAGACCAAGAAAATTATGGAACTCAAACACATTCTTAGGTTATTCCCAAGTCAAAACAGCTTCAATCTTCGATGGATCCACTGACACTCCACCTTCTGAAACAACATGTCCCAAAAACTTCACCTCTTGTAGCCAAAACTCACACTTCTCATATTTGGCACACAATAGGTGCTCCCGCAAAATCTGCAACACGATACTCAAATGGACCTCGTGCTCTTCCCGAGTCCGCGAGTACACAAGAATGTCATCTATGAAAACTACCACAAACTGGTCCAACTAATCGTGGAAGACGCGGTTCATTAAGTCCATGAATGCCGCTGGTGCATTAGTTAAGCCAAATGGCATAACAAGAAACTCATAGTGTCTATACCGTGTACGGAACACTGTCTTTGGGATATCCTCATCCCTAACCCTCAACTGATAGTAGCCAGATCTTAAATCAATCTTCGAGAAACAACTGGCTCCCTTCAATTGAACAAACAAATCGTCTATCCTTGGCAAAGGATACTTGTTCTTGATGGTGGCATGATTCAACTTCCGATAATCGATGCACAACCTCAAAGAACCATCTTTCTTCTTAGCAAACAAGATCGGTGCGCCCCACGGTGACACACTCGGTCGGATGAAACCTTTCATCCTCAAGTTATTGAGCTGCCTCTTCAATTCTTCCAATTCAACTGGTGCCATACGATATGGTGCCATAGAGATCGGCGCGGTACCAGGCATCAAATCGATAGTGAACTCCACTTCTCGGTGTGGAGGCAACTCTGTCAAATCCTCTAGAAACATATCCAGAAAATTACAAACAACTGCCGGATAACTTTCTTCCATAACATCATCTTCCTCGGCTAGAAGACTAGCCAAGAAGTAATCACCACAACTCCGTCCACGAATCCTATACAACGATAAAGGCTGGGAATCACTCCAATCTCTCATGAAAAAGAAACAATCTCCCTCAGGAGTGCAAACTGTAACTCTTCCTCTGAAACAGTCAATCGTTGCCCGGAAGAAAGCTAACCAATCCATCCCGAGAATGACATCAAAGCTAGTCATCTCTAGGAGGATAAGGTCAAATACAAAAGTCCGCCCGACTATCACAATGGGACAATCCCGCACAACTCGGCTCAAAGACACTGAAACCACAACCGGCGTATCAACACACAACGCCCGATCCATGAAACTGACCTCAAACCCCGATGCAAGTGCAAATGATAATGAAATGAATGAATGAGATGCACCAGAGTCAAACAAAATACGGGCCCAAGAACCATACACTGGAAATATACCTCGGAGAACTGGCGGTCCAGGAAATGGATCAGTCGGTACAAGTGCAAAGACACGTCCCTGCTGTGCCTGTGCTTGAGAACCACCAATCTGAACACCAGATTGATGTGCCAACATAGTAGGAGTATCTCTCCTAGCTGGTCGAGAACCTTGAGAAGACATGGCAGGTTGTGGTGGTAGCGGTGGTCTAAAACCTGACTGAACTGTAGCCGACTGTGACGGTCTCTGCCGTGACCCTCTGCCACTACCTGTGCCTGCTCCCTGACTCGAACAATCTAGAAATCAAGTGACCCTGCTGGCCACACCCATAACAAGCTCTTGGAGCTGGAGAAACTGCAGACGATCTCACAGGGCAACTGGACTTGTAATGCCCTGGCTGCTGACAGTGAAAACATACGACTCCACTCTTGTCAGATCCAGCTGGCATAGGAGTGGTAGGAGCAGATCGTGCAGACTGTTGCCCCTGAAACTGAAACGGACCACCTTTATTCCTCTTCCAAGAAGATCACTCTGAAGATGGCCCCACACCTCTCTTTTGCTTCAATTGCTCTCTTCTTGCATCCTTCTCTCAATTGTCAGCCTCCAACATCAAAGCCCTTTCCACTGCTTCAGAGTAAACCTTAATGAACTGTGCCGTGATCAACAGCCTCATCCAATCATTAAGATCAAAAACATAACCGACATCAACTGAGAAAATCCCTTAATGATCTTAAGACACTTTTGAGCTAGTGTCTCCTCAACTTGAACTGTAGGTTGTGGTGCCGATTGCGACTAAGCAGCAATCGTTGCCCTCATAGCACTTTGCAATAAACGATTCAACTCCAGTGCCACAGAACCTTCACCCACTTCTACGGGTGCTTCAACATTGTCCCTTCTTGAGGGGACAACTCTTAGGGGAATCAAGTCCCTAAGAAGCATGTCCTCATCATTTAGCTCCTCCGGATTGGAGCTAGAGCTCTCGCCAACATCACCCCTAGTCGGCCTAAGGCCAACTTCCCTGGTTTCTTCACGCCATGACATCATGCTATAAAATGAGAAAACGATTCAATGACATGACACTAAGGTCCATAGTGATTGACTCAACACGAAATGATGTCGTAACCACACTAAACATGCAAAACTATACAAGAAACGTTTTAACATAACATTTAAGCACGTATGCACATAAGCACTTAAGCCTGCTTGTTCACGAAATAATACACGTAGCAAGTAGTCACGTAAACAATGCAAACAACTTCCCATGCAACTCTATGCAGGGCTCTACCCGTCGTCCTATAGGTTTTCAAACCAAAGCTCTGATCCCATTCTGTAACGACCCAGCTCCTCATGGATCCAGATCATTAAACGGGTCCTAACCCGACCCAAAAACATCCGAAGATAATACGGTCATTTCACGTTAAAATTAAATAACAAGGTCCAAAAAGGGCAAATTGGTGATTTGCCATAAATCCATAAATTGAGACTCAAGGGTATAACAGTCATTTACTTGTATCACATAACAATTAAAATAAGGTTCTGGGCAATATAGTCCTTTCGGGGTTAAAAATATAATTATGGCATTTTAGTGGGTCATAAAATAATTACGTGTAATTTCACTTGGTGCCAAAGTGTAATTTTAGAAAAACTAAACATATATTACTTAAGTGACATAAACCGGTCGACGTCTCCACACAATACGTCGACTGGTTTGGGTTATGAACAGTAGGAAAACCCACTGTCGAGATACCGGTCGACGTATGGGAAGCGATATGTCGACTAGTTTGGGACATGATACCGGTCGACGTATGGGATGCCATACGTCGACTGGTTTGGAACGTAGGCAACAATGACCCACTGTGAAGATACCGGTCGACGTTTGGGAAGCCATACGTCGACCGGTTCTGGGAAATCTTCACTTCCACTTCCCACTGTCCTGTGTAACCCACGTACACCAACTTTTGATAATTCAAACACCCACGCCACTACACTTACATGTAATTTTAAATACATTTCAACAATAAATTCAATAACAACAACAACGTTATTAACGTAATTCACCACACGTCACCAAAATATACTAAAGGATTTAGTGTAATTAAAAGTTAATTACATTTTCTCGATGGCCATGAATACAAACTTATTTACATTCCCAAAACTACAATTACACATGAAATGGCCAAATACAAAATATCAAAAAAATCATCTTCTAACAACTTTCAAGCTTGCGGAGGATTTTCATCCGCCATTCCCTTGCCACGACTTGAAAAATTAATAATATAATGGGATGAGCAATTTGCTCAATAGGTGACGCCTAAGACGCACCTCAAGAGACCCCGTGAATCCAAAACAAAGAATAGGCCAATAGGAGTTGGGGTCATACAACATAGGGGAGAATACAACATGGTTATCAATCTCAACACAATTACTAGGATGCAATGGAGATGCAATGCATGCCAATGTCGCTCCCCATTTTCACAATTCAATCATCACTTTCAAACTGTTAATACAGCCCGCCCTTTGGTGACCCCGCAGTGACACGAGAGAAGGATTGGCTAGTGTCCCTGACCCTTGGTACCCCCGCGGCGTCATTATGGGGCCCAGTTAGCTCAACCACGCTAGGGCGACTCCCTAGTCCCCTCTAGGCTATATTATCCTCCGGCCCTTTGGTATCCCCGTGACGACCAGGTTTTCCAAAACACTTTCATCAAACTTTCTTTCCCAAAACTCCCCATTTTCATTTCAAAAACGATTTATTCCCTTCATAGAACCCAATGGTGTACATGCATGTCTCATGATCTCAATACTATGAAAATGAGGAATTCAACACAACACAAGTAAGCATGTTCTCATGCTTCTAATATTTAAACCATAATTGGATTATTACAAAATACAATAGGGCATGCTTTCATACACCATTCATAGCATGTGAACAATACAATAGGCATAACTCACAATATAAGCATGTTTTTCAAACAGTACAATCAAAACAAGTCTTCACATATTCACATATAAACATTCAAGACATTTTTAGGCTACAATTAACACAACTAAGCATGTTATAACACAATTCAAGTAAATTAATTCACAAAGGCGCATGAATAATGTGAATTATGAAGCCTCTACCTCAAGATTGCACAAAACCCTTAAAATGATCAAGAATTTCGAAATCCATGGGAAGCACCAAAACTGAAATTGATGGTATTCACGCGTAGAACTCGTCGTACTCTCCGTTTTGCCTCAAACGGCTCTTAAAAACTCCAAGAATTGAAGAAGTTACCAAGATCCAAAGTTTGCTTCTCAAATGGAAGGAAGAAAGAAATGGAAATGAGATAGAGAAGAAAGCTACAGGAGAGAGGAATGAGAATGTGGTCCCTAGACCACTTTGTGGTGAATGGTGGGTCCCATCAATTTCTTTTCTTTTCCCTTTTTCTTTTCATTTCAATTTGCACTACACATTAAAATACATGCACCGCTAAGGAAACACCACATAATAATATAAATTAAAATACACATGGACCCCACCACAATCCCGTACACTAAACATGAAAAGACAAAAATGTCCTTGCGGCGACAAAATTTCAGAAAAAAGAAAAATGCAAAAAATCGAAACGTTACAACTAACAAATGAAATACGTGAAATGGCATCGCTAGACAGCATTTGAAGACATGGCCCCACATCCAACTCAAATGACCTCATAAACTAATTCCTAATCTGGTGCTTCTGTTTTTTAGGCCAGATATATATATATATATATATATATATAGGGCACTTAGAAGTCATTCTCATCTTGGCGAATAATATATTCATCAATAAAATAGATTAAATTAGTTGTAACATGTAAAACATTTTGTCCATTATTGCACTGGTATGGACTGTTATGGCTGTTACAGGATGCTAATAGGGCAACCATTATATTGACTTTGCTCTAAGCAAAGAAATTTCATGATTTGTCCCCAGAGGAAACAAAGTTACAAGTTTATTCTTACAACCACCTTTCTGAAGAAGATAGTTTGAGTGCTTATGTTTCCACTCCATTTCAAGATGAAAATGTATTATATATATATATATAGGAACCCAGCTGAAAAAGTTATGATTTGTCCCCAGAGGAAACAAAGTTGCGAGTTTATTCTTACAACCACCTTTCTGAAGAAGATAGTTTAAGTGCTTATGTTTCCACTCCATTTCAAGATGAAAGTGTATTATATATATATATATATATATATATATAGGAACCCAGCTGAAAAAGTTCGTGGATGTTGTAAAATAAGAGGACCAAAAGGTAGCAACTTTTCATAGAATACCAAAAGGTAACACCTTCTCATTTCATAATAAAAAATGAAACTTGACTAGGAGTTTCTGCAGGCAGAAAAATTAGTACTAACACAAATAAATTCAAATGGAAAGCTGTTTCGATTAATCCATTCTCAACCTTACTATTGGATTTTATGAATGGGGGAAAATTAATGTCTGTCCAATAAATCAATAGATGTAATTGGAACTTTTCTTTAAGAAGTGTTACTTTTGGACTGAAATTATTTGTTACTCAAATGGGAAATAAATTTATGAATTATATAGGTTATCTAAGCTCCAATGAAACACAGCCCAGAACCAATTGAACTTTAAAAATTAAGCCTGAGTCTTGCATCTATTAAATGGCATAAGGCAAGAGATGGATGACATACCTTGAGCTTCTCTAGATGGAAAGCAGGATTGATAATTTTTCTGTGTTTGGACCATTTCTCACATTCATAGCTTACGAGTCCAGTTGCTAGCAACTTGGACAGTGGATTTCCACGGGGCTTCTGAAAGTGATAATTCTTAGATAATATTTCTCTTATAAGTTCAGAATCTCTGATGAGCACCATAGGTTTCGGTCCAAACCATATAAACGAATTCTTACCTGCAAGTGAATTTATATATATATATATATATAAATTATGACATTCATCTTGTTTTGTGTAATATAGCTATTTCATAATATGCTCTGTTTTTGCTAGCTTTACTATGACCCCTTAATATATATATATATATATATATATATATATATATATATATATATATATATTGTTTGATTTTCAAATTAAATCATTTCTAAGAATAACCGAACCCTGTTATGAAACCATCATCTCCTTGATAATCCTTATTGTTCATGCTCCAATCATTTTTGGTTCTATAAGGTTTGAGGATTTGTGGGTGAATAGGAAAGGAAAAGAAAAAGAAAAAGAAAAAAACAGTTTCCGTGGTATCTTGTGCTTTATTTGGGAAAGGACTATAAAAGAAGTAGGAAAAAAGGAAAAGAGATGCATGAGTCTAGGACATAAAACATGAATCCGGAAAATAAATAAATAGAAGAGAAGAAAGGAAGAGGGGAAAGGATAAGAAAAGGACACAGAAAGGAAAATCAGAAAATCCATCCATAAAAAATGTTGATTTCTTTTTGTCACAAATCTCCCATCATTTCCTATCACTGCTTTCTAAGTGCATGTTCTCTTTCATAAATTAATCTAGTAGTATCAAAGTTCCAAAAAGAAACCAAATTAGAAAAACACAAATGGTGCATGTCTCTAAATATATATTACACAAAGACATAATTTATAGTACAGTATCATAGTTGTAGATGCATGTATGGATGAAGGGGGTGGCACGGTGGACGATATCATGGGAGAGATTGATGGGCTTGGACTTAGCTTCTTTAATCATCTGTGACATCTCTTTCAGGTCTCCAAACAAAAACATGTAGGAGTTGCCAGTGAGACCTTGCAGCCTTAGGCACTTCTCTAGCTTCCTTGGCCTCAACCATACCCAATTCAATACCTTCCATATTTCTACTACTACAACAACAAGAAGAACACAGCAGCAAGGAACAAGTATCCCAATTCCCATTTTTGCACAACACCTTCTTACATGGGCGTAACTCCATATATACACAAAGGGATACTGCCAATTTTGTCGTTTTTGGAACTCCCAACTGCATACATTTATTTGGGATCTAGTGGTGTTTGAGCGTGATAATGAACTTATATATATATACACACAGACTTACACACATATATAATGTAAAGGTAGAGATGAAAAAGAGATGATAAGGCACGCAACGATGGGATGAGAGCATACCAATTGACAAGCCGCCTCTATCAGTAGGGATGAAAATACAAATAGAAGAAAGTAACAACAAATGTCTAGAGAATAGAACAGAGAGCTGAGCTGTTGTGGGGATCCACTATTTCCTCTTAATTCAATAATATCAGAGTCAAATTAAACTCACCCCCAAGCCACTAGAATAGAATGTAACAAGATCAAATTATAATGTATAAAAGCGTCGTTGCTCAGAGTGGAAATGTTAGGTTCAAAATGGTTCGTACAAAAATTTTATTCTCATTTTACATGACATGAAAATCCACAGCTAGAAATGTACGTCCTTGCTATTTATGAGCGATGGCTTTCAATACTAGACTTTGTGTAAAATCAAGTGAGCACCGTACTGAGGTTGAAGTATTATGACAATGTAAGGAGCATGCGCATAAGATGGTGAAAGCTCGAAGGAGAAACGTTGTAGAATCATAGCCAATGCCATTTTCGCTTCCAACATGGCAAAGTTTTGTCCAATGCATATCCGGGGTCCCCAGCCGAATGGAAAAAACGAGACTTGGCCCTTTGTCACCTTTGACACTCCTTCAGCAAATCTCTCTGGTTTGAACTCCTCTGCATCATCACCCCATAATTCATGGTCATGATGAATTTGAATTATGGGTAATGAAAGGTGCACTCCAGCTGGAAACGATATTTCTCCTAACTTTGTGTCCTCATGAATAGTTCGAGTCATTGCAGCTGCAGGTGGGTATAACCTTAGAACCTCATACAAAATCATAGTTACCTGTAAAAAGAAGTTGTCAATAGTTGTAGATAAAATGATTGATTTTATGTTGGTTCGAAGAGCTAAAAAATAAATCAAAAGGGATAATATTATAATGAAATACAATATATTATACTTTTCCTTAAGTTCTCATGATCTATAATCTTTTGAAACTGACACCATTCATATGGGACTAAGGCAAGGATAATGATGACGACACCATAATAAAAAATTTTAATCAGTTTTGATAATAAGAATAATATACTCTGTCATTTCTTGTACGTATTCGGTTTTCAGCTGGTATACATTTAGGAGTGATAATAAGATGAGTTATATATATATTGTCTTTATCTAAAAAATAAGGAAATACCAGTAAAAGCCTACAGTTTTGTGAAGACTTTCAATTAATTAACCTTCCCCCTACCACAAAGCCTAATAATGTGCAAGATGAACTTCAAAAGTAAAATAGTAGTTTGGAAAGTTAAAAAATTATAATAGTGTATAAAGATTATATATGCCAATTGGTGAAAAAAAAACAAAAAATACACTTACAATTTTCAGGTGATTCAACCCATCAAGATCTGGCTTGTTATTCCCAAAGACTTGCAAAACCTCTTCTCTAGCACGCTTTTGCCAATTTGAATGCCTACTCAATAAAACCATTGTCCAAACAAGCAAAGCAGAGGTGGTCTCTTGCCCAGCAAAGTAGAAAAGCTTGCACTCTTCAACGACCTCTTCAGTACTCATTCCAACATTCTTCTTGTCTCCATGTCGTTGAGTTTCTTTGAAATTTGATTCCAGTAATATACTCAATAAGTCAACATTACTGGCTTCTCCAGCCTTCATTGCCTTCAATCTTTTTTCAATAATAACCCTTAATGAAGCATGCACTTCTTTGTTGATTTCCTTCATCCTTTTGTTCCTCTTAGTTGGCAAAAACCTACATGCAAATATCAAGACACAAAAGAAAAAAAAGAAAAAAGAAAAAAGAAAAAGGAATATGGGAAGATTAATTAGCAGCTACTTAATTAACTCATTTATTTTATTTGGTTCTTTCAAATTCTGATAACTTTTCTTCATTTCTCTTGTAAAAGGTGTTTAGAATACTAACTGAATTTTGTAATTACAGCATAACTTATGTATGTATCATTTTTGTAGGAAAGAAAAACCGAAAAGAATGGTTGCTCTTGATAACTCCATTAAGTAATAAAACTAAAAAATTTCCGGCAGTTCCTCTATTATAATTTTGGCTGATTATGCACAATTAGTTATAGCTCTAAAATAAAATAAAAAAGACTACCGGTTAAGTAGAAGTTGAATTTTAATTCTAATCTTTTTATTCTTAACTTTTCAATAGTATAAAAATTTGTCTTGTTTGGTTCTCTTCTACGAAAATAGTTGTCAAGCACAGTGAAAAGTACAAAGTCTTCAAGAACAGAAAATAGTGCTTTCTGAGACTCAGTATTTTTTTATTCGATTTTCAAAAAAAGGGTTTTCAGAAAGCATTCAACCTGCCTATGAACTTTCAATATTTCCTTTTCTTGCTTTCATTGTTTTTCTGTCTCATAACAAAATTGTTCTGGTAATATGGAACTAAGCTATACTTGCCATGGTAAAATAATTTCTTGCTAAACTATTTTCAGCACTAAATTTTCTCGTAAAAACTAATTAATTGTATAAAGAAAGTTGAAGTAATAATATTGTTTTACCTCCATCCTGGGATATAAATTGACTGTGAAACCTGAAGTACAAGTTCAGCTTGTTCCCTTTGAAGTTCAAATATCCTTGTGCCTTCTTCATAGCTACTACCAAATGCAGTACGTGAAATGACATCGCTAGATAACGTTTGTAGATAAGGCCACACATCCAACTCACATGACTCCTTCTCTGAAACCATCTTTTCCCATTTGCTCAGCATCTCGCTACAACTTAAATCAAAGGCCGGAAGCATATGCTATATGAAACAGTGAAGAGAAAAACCCTATGACAGTTAGTGTACAATATTTATATTGCATTAAGAAATAAAGTATGTGACTCTTGCTAGCATCTATTAATTAATTAATTAATTAAATGAGGCATAAAAGGGCAAGAGAAAGATGAAGTACCTTGAGCTTCTCTAGATGGAAAGCAGGATTGATAATTTTTCTGTGTTTGGACCATTTCTCAGTCTCAAAGGTCGCCAGTCCAGCCGCTAGCAAGTTGGTCAGTGGATTTGCTTGGGGCTTCTGAAAGTGATAATTCTTAGATAATATTTCCCTCCAGAGTTCAGGATCCCTGATGAGCACCAATGGTTTTGGTCCAAGCCATATAAAGGAATTCTTACCTGCAAATTAAAGAAAATCAATTTCTTTGGTCATAGTAGACAGTAGTAGTAGTAGTATATATGATTGTAGAAATTAATGAGATGATTGATATGAGACATAATATATAGTAGTAGCGAGCACCATAGTTGTGGATGCATTTATGGATGTAGGGCATGACACGGTGGACGATATCATGGGAGAGATTGATGGGCTTGGAATTTGCTTGTTTGATCATCTGTGACCTCTCTTTCAGGTCTCCAAGCAATACCCTGTAGGAGTTGCCAGTGAGACCTTGCTGTCTCAGACACTTCTCTAGCTTCCTTGGCCTCAACCACACCCAATTCAATACCCTCCATGCCCACCATATGATGGCGGCGACCACCACAACGAGAAGAACAATTATCCCAATTTCCATCTTTGCTTAACTATAACCACCTTCTCACATGCACCTCCATATTTATAATATACACACTACTGAAGGATACTGCTCGTCCATAATTCCGTTTTTTTTAATTTTAGTATTAGTTCATGTGGTTAGTTGGAGAATAATTTTTTTCAACACCAAAACTAAAAATAAAATAAATCATAGGAGGGACGGCTGGCTAGTTGAGATCAAGGAGAGATGATGAGGCACGCAACAATGGAGAGAATGTCAATTGCCAACTGTCAAGCGTACGAAAGAGATTGTATTTTTAAAAAGTTTGATAAAAGAGAGAGAAAAGAAGGAATAGATAAGATATTAGTACGAAAGAGGCCATGTTTTTCTTTTCTTTTTTTGTTCTGTTAGATGATAATAATAAATACAAAAAAATAAAAATAAAAATAAAAAAGTTTTAATTATTTATATCATTATATCTAATAATATTTATAATATTATAATATACAGGGGATATAATTATAATTTAAAACTCGTATAATTTAAGATAATATTTAATTTAAAACTTATATAGTAGTCCACTTCTCTGTTTTTTTTCTTTCGTCCCGTTTTTGAAAGAACAAGAATTTATAGAGGAGAAAGGATGTGTTAGTAGCATAAGGGTAACATTTTACTTTTTTTTTATACTCAAAATGTTTTTACTGTTACAGGTGTCATATGCAACTCAGCAAAGTCGTGGCAATCCCACTGTTAAAATTTCTCACAGCGAAGCAGGTTATGGGGATCCACCATTTCCTCTTAATTCCAAACCATCTAGAAGGAGCCAAGATTGACTGCCAAGTAAAAATAAAAACAAATCAGAGGCTACCACCTTTTCTTCCAGTCTTGTTATCCTTTTCTTCTGCTTTTCTCGGTCCAACCAAGTTAAGACATTAGTACGAAAGAGGCCATGTTTTTCTTTTCTTTTTTTATTCTGTTAGATGATAATAATAAATACAAAAAAATAAAAATAAAAAAGTTTTAATTATTTATATCATTATATCTAATAATATTTATAATATTATAATATATAGGGGATATAATTATAATTTAAAACTTGTATAATTTAGGATAATATTTAATTTAAAACTTATATAGTAGTCCACTTCTCTCTTTCTTTTTCTTTCGCAGGAGTCGTCAAGATTGTCTGCCAAGTAAAAATCAAAACAAATCAGAGGCTACTTTTTCTTCCATTCTTGTTTTCGTCATTTTCTTCTGCTTTTCTCAGTCCAACCAAGTTAGCCATTCCCAAATCCCAATCAACAATATAAAAATGAAATTAAGCTGGTAATGATCTCTCTTCTCAAAACCCACAAAGAGCATGTTGAGGGGCTGTGTAAGTTTGCTTTAACTTGTGAATTAAAAAGAAGGTAAAATAAATTACTACTGAAAAATGGGTAACTCCAAGAATGAAAAGCTATTCCTTTGGACTCTTCATCCATATGCTCCCATCATCATAATTATATATGCTCCAATTCTTCTATTTATTTATTTTTTCCGTAAGTTCAAGCATTGCCCATAGCAGGGCTCGACTCTCAATCTCCCCCTTTGGAGAGGAGATATCATACCCATCCACACTGCTCATTCTTCTATCATTTTCTTTTCTTCCACAGTTTGTCAAAGAAAACTGACCACAAAGATAAAGATAAACAAGGCTTGTAATATAACCCATAAGAGAATACACTAGGAGGCTAAAACATCATTTGCAACCATTTGCTGTCCTCCCTTTTTTTGATAAGTAAAACAAATAAATGAAAAAAGCCAAAAGATTGGAACAACTCAAGAGAAACACAGTACAGTAGAGGAATCAAACCTCAATAGATCTAAGCAAATCCATTAAAAACTATCTACAATTTTCTGACGTGTCATTGTTACATAATTCTTAGGGTTTCGCTTGAACCCAACCACTTGAAAGAAACAAGCTATATTTTCAAACAAAGTTATCCACAGTGTAATCAAATAGCGTTTAGAGGATTTAAAAGGAAAGAACCAAGAAGTAAGAAAAATATAAATCTTTAACTAGCATTTAAAAGCCATTTGCCAAACGACATAGCTCACTCTTGCCTTAGATGGGAACCAGTTCTATCATAAAAGAAGTTACATTGAAGAAGAGAAAAAAAGGGTACGTCAACGATTGAGTTAAATAATGAACCACAAGTGTAAAATGTAAGACAAGTAGTTGTTAAAAAGAAGGTAAGACAAAGTAAATACATAATCACGTTAGTAGAAAGAGCTAACTAGGACAAAAGAAGCACAAACATAAAAGGTGATAACAAAAAGGATTAATATTAATACTGCAGCTATTAATCTCCGCATATACTCTTTACTTGTGATTTACATCCTATCCAGCAGAGTAATTGAACTAGCATTCAAAGGTATTTTAATGCAAAGGTTGTGTATTGGCATTCATGTAAGCTAAAAACCTGGAAACATATATTTGCTTGCTCTTCCTATTGTTTTTCACTTAACAAGATTTTCTTGGTTCTTTCAACTCCATCCTTTCCCTTAAGAACAATAAAAGCTCTCCTTGAAGTAACTGCATCACAAGACTGTTTGCAACTCCAAACACTCCAATTCCTTTGTTGAGCAAGACTGAGCTCTCCGTGTAATTACCAACATTAAATGATTTTGCAACACCACATATCCCACAAAAAATACTTTATTGAGCCTGTAGGTTAACTGAAAGCATATCCCCATTTGATGACACCGTATCCCCTTTTGATGGAAAATCAAGTTCACCGTTCCTCCTGAATCCAATATCTTCCCAAAACCTCCATCCAAATCTAAAGTGAACAGTTTGGTCCAAGACTGTTCCACTCTGTATTCTTTCATCAGCCATATTGACACTTGTCTAGTTGTTGTTGAATGATACTGGAAAACAGAGAGTGAATCCCATAATCACTGCAATAGACAAATTTAGCACCCCGTGCACCTTGTTGACTTGTTGGCAACTCTATCTCGTGGAATTCCTCAGTACTCATATCGAATGAGAAGATCAAAGTAGGATAATCACGAAAACCACCTCCAATCCAATGGACAGCGCCATTGACAAAAGCCTGTGCCACAAATGAAGGATAACAGATATGATATCTGGTACGAGTAGGGCTACTAATGCTTCTCCAAGAACCTTCTTTAAGCGCGTACAGCTCAACCTCATAACGAGAGGTAGAAGAGCCTTCATATTCGGGGAACACAATTCTAAACAACTTATAATCATTAGTCCTGCAATCGAAGCCATAACCAAGAGCAAGCCAATGCGGGCCATACGATTCAAAGGTAACACGGGGCTCTAGAAGCTCCACCCATTTTCTAATAGTGGGGTTCCACAGAAAGTTCAGATTCGTATAACTGTATAAATCATCACTGAGGCATACCAGACCATTACAAGAACCAAGTATCCGGAAATAATATTCAAAAACTGGGGTTGGACTTTCCAGATTCATACGATATGTACCAAATGGGTTATCAAAATGCAAGGAGTAATGCTCTTCCTCTTCCTCTTCATTTAAAGTGCAGTGCCTAACGAGAAGTAGGTGAGTGTTGTTGGTGCTATTCAAATGGATAGTTCGATTGAGATATGAGGTGGATGAAAACAACATATAATAGGGCTGTGTTATCACTGTGATAATGGTACTCTCATGTGTACTACCTATGTAGTAGAAGGGCAATTTAAGCATACCATTAAGCTCAAACCAATAAAGGTGCATAGATGCAGAAGAGCAAACTGGAGACCTAGGCCTGGGAAAAAAAAATCTAGTTACAGTGCTCCGGGGGCAATTCCAGGCAAAGTCTCTAAAAATAAGGTGTCTCAAGTTTTTTTAGCCTCACCATACAGAAAAGTTAACTTTTAAAATGAGAAAATAATAATACTGTATATAAACATAGATCATGAAATACTGGTGTTTCACATTTTATAACTTGGGGAGGAAAAATCTTAGAAAAAATAAAATAATATCACCATTCTTCACTGGTTAGATTAGTCGTTCGTGCCTAAGAGAAAAATAGGAAACTCCAAGAATGAAATGCCATTCCTTTGGACTCCTAATTCTCTTCATCCATATAGTAGTTAAACCCATCATCATTAGTATATATACTCCCACAAAGATAAAGAAAAACAAGACTTGTTATCACCATAATAGAATTCATTCGCTAGGAGGCTAAACATGATTCACAACCATATGTTTTCCTTCCTTTTTGGATAAGTAAAACAAATAACATTAGTAAAAAGAGCTAACTAGGACAAATGAAGCACATGCAAACAGATAGTGAACAAAAAAAGTTTCACGCAGTGATAACAAAAAGGATTAATATTAATACTGCAGCTATTAATCTCCACAACTACTCTTACTTGTGATATACATGCTATCCAGCAGAGTAATTGAACTAGCATTCAAAAGAGGAATTTTAATGCAAGGTTGTGTATTTGCTTGCTCTTCCTATTGTTTATCACTTAACAAAATTTTCTTGGTTCTTGCAACTCCTCCATCCTTTGAAGTAACTGCATCACGAGACTGTGTTTGCATCCCCAAACAATCCAATTCCTTTGTTGAGCAAGACTAAGCTCTCCGTGTAATTACCAACATAAAATGATTTCGCAACACCACGGATTCCACAAAAAGTACTTTGTTGAGCCTGTAGGTCAACTGAAAGCATATCCCCATTTGATGGCAAGAGAACTTCACCGTTCCTCCTGAATCCAATTATCTTCCCGTAACCTCGATCCAAATCTACAGTGAACAGTTGGGCCCAAGACTCTGACACGCGGTATTCTTTCATCACCCATATTGACACTTGTCTAGTTGTTGTTCTATGATACTGGAAAACAGAGAGTGACTCCTTAATCACTGCAATATTCAAATCTAGGACACCTGCGCACACTAGACTTGTTGGCAACTTCATCTCGTGGAATTCCTCAGTACTCATATCGAATGAGAAGATCAAAGGAGGATAATCACGATAACCACCTCCAATCCAATGGACAGCCCCATTGAAAAAAGCCTGTGTGGCAGATGAAGTATAATTGATTCGATATCGGGGACGAGTAGTGCTACTAATGCTTCTCCAAGAACCTTGTTTAAGCGAGTACAGCTCAACCTCACAATGAGAGCTGACTTCCCCGAATTCGGGGAAGACAACTCTAACTACCTTATAATCATTAGTCCTGCAATCGAAGCCAAAACCAAGAGCAAGCCAATGCGGGCCATACGATTGAAAGGTAACACGGGGCTCTGGAAGCTCCAACCATTTTCTAATAGTGGGGTTCCACAGAAAGGTAAGATCCGTATAACTGCATAAATCATCACTGAGGCATACCAAACCATTACAAGAACCAAGTATTCGGAAATAAGATTCAAAAACTGGGGTTGGACTTTCGAGGTTCACACGATATGTATCAAACGATTGGTTATCAAAATGTAGCGAGTAATGCTCTTCCTCTTCCTCTTTGTCTTGATTTTTAGTGCATTGCCTAACGAGAAGTAGGTGAGTGTTGTTGGTGTTGTTCAAATGGGTAGTTCGATTGAGATATAAGGTGATGAAATTATCACTAGTGATTAGAGAATTCCATGATTTGCAAACGCACCTGATCTGTACAACAGTCTTCACAGGTAGTCTTGCAAGGATCTCACCCATCACTTCTCTGGGCAAAAAATCCGACATTGTTCACCAGATTTTAGGAATTCCGAGAGACGGCGACTCTGAAGCCCTATAATTTTGAGAAACGTATAAGCCCTGCCCTAGCTTTGCCCCCCAAAGAGAACCCTAGAGACAAACCATTTGCTGTTTAGCATAGTATCTTCAACGACGTCGTGTCTATCATTCTTCATCATTTTATAATATATCCTAATTCAATTTTAATCTGTTTGAATTTTCTCTTGAATTAAAGAAATTTTGATTTTCATTTCGTGCCGTAATGCCAAAGGAGTACCAAGTAAACTTTTTATTGGAAATATTTATTTTTTCGGTTATTGGAAATTAATACTACTTTGTACAAGTTATAACCTAAGCCGAAACATAAATATGTTTTCTAGAGTGACAATAAAAAGTAAAAATGGCATTTATTAACCACCTGTTGTTCTCACAATTTTAAAAGCAAAAAATAATAGCAGTATTTAATAATACATATTTGTTAAAAATTTACATAACATTTTTTAATTATTTAATTTTAATTTTAATTTTTTTTCATTAGTACAAAAAAAAGTCAAAAATATTAATACAATTCAATTATTTCACAAATATTAAAAGTATCCAATACTAGATAATAAAATATAGGATAAAGTGCAAAAAAAAAAAAAAAAAAAAAAAAAAAAAAAAAAAAACCTCAATTATGTCTAAATTTGCAAATAATCCCCTAAACTATGTTTTGTGAACAAAATCCCCTAAATTATCGTAGTATAAATGAATACAAGTATGAATAGTAAGTCATATGTTTAAAATTGTAAGTTTTACTTTTAAAGGGTTTTGGAGATTGAGATTGTTGAATAAATAATTAAACTGACATATGGAGACCATGGCTGTTAATTGAAATTGGAAGTTGAAAGTTTTCTGATTAATATAATTGGCAATACTTACTGTATTTGGTTGATTGATGAACTGCTGGGATATTATAATTTGAAAACAGGCTTGAATGAGCTTATTATGCAATTAAGACACTATCTGAGATGTTTGTGAGTACCATCACTAGAAACCCTCACGAGACTACAACTCGTCCATTAGGGGTAACCTAGGGGTTTAAAGGCTTGTTGCATAGGTTAAATACAATCATGATTCTCACGAAAGCGGCTTTTTAGTTCTGTATTGTTAATGGATTAGCAATATGTAAGTTTGGAGGTGTAATGAGCGCTGAATATTGTATATTCGAGCCTCTAATATATACGTATGTTAAGACCTAAAGTGCTACTCTGTCTGTTGTTAGACTGATTTATATTTATTGTGTGTTTATAAATATTTTCCCAAAGAAACAGTTAAAACCAAGACTTTATGATGAAAAGACTGATATTAAAATTTACAGAGTCGTTGCCGGTCATTCAAAACAAACCGAGAGCTTAAATGGTGAAGTTTGGAAGAATCCAAGTACTAAAGCTCGAGCCTAAGTTTTAAGGCTCGAGCTCATGCCCCATTGTCTTACCTATTTTTCATTAAATGACCATAATACCCTTTCTTATTGAATTACACTTGATATATTTTTCTTGTTAAAATAAATTATGAAAAAAATTAATAATAATTTGATGAAATATTCTCCAATAAATTTGCATAAGTTTGCCTTTAATTTTTAAAATTAATTATTTAAATAAAAATCTTAAATAGAAAATTTTGAAACAATTTAAGTAATTTCTTAATTTTCATGAATATATTGCATTAAAAATAAAATATTTTTATTTACGTAATTTATTAATTTTTCATGAAATTTGTTTGAAAAATAAGATATTTTTTTATACTAAATTTTTTTAAAGTAAGTATAATTAATTTTATTATAATAAGTTAATCATTTTAGAAAATGATAGCTACAATTTTTTTTTTTTTTCCATTTTTATAATCAATTGATACTAATTATAAAATTAAGGTAATGGTATAATTAATATTTAAATAAGAGAAAATATAATAATAAATAATTTAATAAGAAATGACAAATTTAATAACAAATGGTAAAATAGTCTTTTGTGATGGGTTTGTCCTTAATTGCAACAAATTAATAATTTTTGGAGGCAATCTTTAATTCAGGGGGTTAGTTGCAAAAAGCCAATAATTCAGGAGGTTTTTTGCACTTTACCCTAAAATATAATATTCAATTTAAAAATCCTAATAATACCCAATACATAAGTACAAAATAAGATATATTAGGACAAAATTACTCACACTACTTATGTATATAAGTACATACATAGGGGTGCACACAGTCCGGTTTGGTCCAGATTGGGAGTTTTTTGGGACCAAACCATTTATAACGGTTCCACTATTTTTTAAACCAAACTGAATCATAATGCCCATGGAAACAAACCAAACCAAACCGCAAAAAACCGGTTTGGTTTGGTTAGGTTTCCTTTTTATTTTATTTTTAAAAACAAAATTTTTTATTTTTCCCGGTATATAAAGTTTCATGGCAACCAAGGGCGGAACTAGGATTTTAATTCGGGGCAAAGTTTAAAAATAAAAATAAAATAAAATAAACCAACTAACATTGATATAACACGCAAAAAGAAAAAATTTAAGAAGAAAAAAGGAAAGAAAATTGAGATATATTTGAAAATAAAGAAAATTGAGATATGATTCAAAAAGGGAAATTTGACTTTTTTAAAAAGAAATTTAAGGAATTTAAAGAACAAAAGAAATAAAAAGTTAAGATAATTTTGGGGTCACGTGAGCCGCGAGAACTTTACTTGATTTAAGTTTAGGGTATGATATACATATATATATATATATATATATATATATATATATATATATATATATATATATAATATAACATAGTAACGGTTCGGTCGAGTCGGCCCGGTTTAGCAGGACCTTAAACCAGGACCGGATCGAAAAATTACGATTCCATAATTTTGGGCCCAAGACCAAACCAAATCTCTATACAACTAGCCCAAACCACTCAATTCAGTTCGGTCTAGTTCGATTTTTCGATTTACCGAATTTTTTGAAAACCCCTATACATACATATGCATCTTCTATACATTTATTATATAATATATAATATATTTAACATATATTATATTATAATAAATATTAAATTATATAACTATAATATAATATAATATAGATATGGTATGTATAATCATATATTATATATGTTGCATAATAATTTATTAATATTATATAAAATAAATAATAAATAATTTTTTTTGTCCCAAAAAGTAGTTTACAATATTATATAATATATTATGTTTTAAAAATATATTTTTGTTAAATAAAGAATAATTTACACTAATATATAATATAATATAATTGTATATTAAAAAATTATTTTTATTAGTATTTAATATGTAACCTATATAACATGAATAACATATATTTTATTTGAAATAAACTGTGTGTATGTAATAATAATAGTAAAAATATATTTGCTCAATAGTATCGAAAACATGAGAAACACCTTTTTTTTTTTTCTTTTTTTTTTTTATGTTTCTTCCTTCCTTCACAAAAAATGAAAAACGTTTTCTGTTATAAAAAAACAAAAATATATTATTAAACATGTTTTTTATTTTTGTTTTGCCTTTTTAGAGGCTGACAACACAAAACGTTTTTTGTTACTAAACTCAACCCTATTTACCTTTTTAAAAAAAAAAAAATGTTGTTTAGTTTCTCTTTCCTTCCAAATTTCTTCCAAACCTATCTGATGCTTTATTGTTTTATTTCCAAGAAGACATGGTTTTTTTTACCCAACCACCACCAACACGTGTCCAGTCTTGCCCGGTGATATTTTCCCTCCTTTCTGAATGAAAGATGGGACTGTTCAAGTCTCCCCAAATTATGGGAGATAATTAATTGTCAAAAAAAAAAAAAAAAAAAAAAACTAACAGACTCTTTTAGTTAGATAAAAATTAATAGTAAAAAGTAAAATAAAATTATTTCATCGTATATTTGATTAGCATGAAAAAAATATATATAATTATTAGAATTTGTCATTTTATGGTTTGAATAGCATGAAATTTATCATAAAAGAAAATTAAGTATTGTAAGTTGATAAAACCCTCCTCAACAAATCAAACTTTTCCTGTATATTTTTGTTGGCAAATCAAACTTTTTCCGGTATATTTTTGTTGAAAAATTTTATGAGAAAATTAAGTGGTAATGAAAAATAATTTTTAATGAAAATTTTTCTTTTCATGGTGTAGGTGCAAAATTTCGCTCAACCAATAATGACTGAGAAAAATAAAACAACTCACTCAAAAACAATAAAAATAAATAAGAACAATGTATAGAGAAGTGTGGAATTGCTTGATCCTTTATTGGAGGTCTTAGCCTCTATTTATATACAAAAGATTGCAAAATTATGGTAGGACTCGCGTTGCTTGCCCTCCAATTCTTTCTATATAACCATTCGTTTCTAATAGAGTTCTTTCCATTGTCGAATCTTCCATACATAGAAATTGCCTTGTACAGAACTTCCTATCCGAATTTTCCTTCTGCAGTAAATCCTTCAAATGGTAGGATTTGCGCATTCTTGGGCTGAATATATTTTGATCCGGCTGGGCTTGGGTAACAGGCCGGATGTTAAATACTCATACGCTGGGCTGACGACAAGCTGGGCTGATGACTTCTTGATTCGGCCTTGATGGAAGTTGGAGGATAACTAACAATGGTCTTGGGCTGTAAATACCCTCAATTTGGGCTTGAGCATGATGGGCCTTATATGTCCTTGGAATGTAGATATGGGTAGTGGTGACGTGTGCGCTTCTTATTGGAGGGAGTTTTTTTCCCTCCACACTTTGCCCCAAATTCCATTTTTAATTGAGTGACGGCTCCTATTAAATAGGGAATTGAAACCGGTTTTTACTTTGCTTCAGAAACGGTTCGTGGTCTTTCATTATTAATCCGTCACACAAGACTTTGCAAGAGTTACATTTGCCCTCGCTGCACTTCTGCGTCCTTCATTCCATCGCTTCTATCACTTTGTCAGGTTAGTTTCGCATCTTTTTCCTCAATCTTTCATTATGAGTACTTTGTCTACTCCCGATCGTGTAGACCTTGGGGATTCTGAATCCACACCTTCATCTTCCCCCATTCGCATTAGGGCTCCCCCTCCTAGGGTTTCTACAGATCGCCCTTCGTTGAATGCATCAGGTACTTCCCCTCTTCCAACCGAAACATCCACCTCAGGCTCTGATTACGTTCTTACTCATGAAGAGAAGAAAGCAATCATCTCTATTCGCCGCATCAAATTCTCTATTGCTTCGGTAATGGAAGAATTTGATGTTCCTGAAGGAGTAGACATTGCAGAATATCCCGAGGGTGCCGATTTCACCTCCGGCGAGGGAATTGAGGAGGATGAGTTGCTTCTTTCGGTAGGGCACCTTAACGCCCTCCGATTCCCTCTTCATCCCTTCAATCATTTAGTTTTCAATAAGCTAGGTCTTGCCCCCCTTCAAGTAAATCCCAATTTCTTTCGCATCCTTTCGGCGTTGTTGGTGCGCCGGAGATTAGAGGCTCTGGATTTGACCCTTACCGACCTTCTGCTTACTTACAATATATCTAAACATGGGACCGAGCCTTGTCGCTTCTTTTTTACCTCTCCCCTTCATCAAAGGATATGCACGAACCTTCCTTCATCCGAAAAGAAATGGAAAGAAAGGATGGTTGTAGTTAAAGGAAAATGGTTCGTGTCCCAATCAATTGCGCTTCCCATTCCGCGCAAATTCGGGAAATTAGGTATACAATATTTAACCTCCCTTCATACCAAGTGTTCTGGCTGTTTTCCTTGCCAAGTCTTAATATTTCGCCGTATTTATGAATTTCTTGGTGTTTTTTCAGCTACATTCCCAGCCTCCGTAGCAAGGAACAGACTTTCTTTTCTTGAGGAACGAGTCTGGAGTGACCCCTCTCCTATCGAGGACCTGCTAACTTCTTCCAACCTCAAGGACATTGCTTCCAGTGCCGTTGCTGCAGACCTCATGGATCTGGCTTTACCATCCTTTGACAGTTTCCCTATGACCGAGGAGGAGATACGGCGGGCTGAGGCTTTGAAAAAGAAAGCCGGAGATGCCCAACCCTTGGTCGTCATTGGATCAACTGAGGATGAGGTGGAGGTTGAGGAACCACCATTGAAGAAATCTCGCCTCAACCCCTCTTCCTCTGGCAAGGGCAAAATCCCCTCTAAAAGCAGAGGGAAAAAAGCTGGAGAGGCCGAACCTGAAGATGAAGTCAGGGCCTTTGTTCTTGCTGAGACTGGGGCTCCTTGGACTCCTTCCTTCACCAGGGCTAACAAGTCAGTCCTACACTCAGGGGATTCTGTGGTTACAAACCCTTCAGCTGCACTGGCGGTGGCTCGAGGAATGTGGCTCCCAAAGGATAAGGAAGCCATCAGCCAAATGGGGTTGGAGCAACTACTCCCCTCTGCCCCAGTCCGGGCCATAGAGGTTCGCATTGCACCTTCAGAATTATGTTACTCTTGCTTGCTTATGTTTCTATTTGTGCTTATATTTGCTTCCCTGTTAAACAGAGTCTATACCACACCATGGCCCTCTGCGCCACTGCTGAAGCTCAATCCCTCTCCATCAAGAAGTTGGAAAAGGATCTTGACAATGCAGAGAAGAGAGCCACTACTGCCTCTACCAATCTGAAGATAGCTTCTGAAGCCAAGGATGCGTATAAGAGGCAGTTGTCAGCCTCTGAGGCTAAGGTGGATTCTCTTCAGGCTGAGGTTCAACGCCTGACCGAGGCTCTTACTACTTGCTTCAAGGCGGGGAAGCAAATGCAGGGGCGCTACTCCTGTCTGGCGCACCTGGCTAGTGCTAAAGCGTTCCGGTCTGGCTATAATCAGGGCTCAGGCCCTAAGACGATGGATCCGGACGCCTTTGACAAGCAGGTGGGGGTGCACTTCCCATACGATGAAGGGCCAGAGGCTTTGGAAGCTGAAATTCGCTTTGCCGAGATGGTGAAGGCACACCTAAAGGGTACTCCTAGCTCCCCTGCGCCTGCGGCTACCTCAAGTCCTAATGTAGTGGATGCTTTTGAATCTACTCCCTTCGATCCGAAGAGGAAGTAGAACTATGTATTTTGTAAATATGAACAGCCTGTTTTGGGATAATGAATATAACTTTTCGTTTTAGGCTTGCCTGACTTGTTTTTGCTGTATGCTCTTGATACTGTTCATATTTCTCTGACTGGTAATGTGTTTAAACACTAAACATTGTCTTATGCTTCGGATTTATGCTATCCGTGAAAACGCAAGGATTGTGGGAAGAAGGAGATCCTTTTAACAGTTTAGTTGATATCGCAGGATGAGTCGTATGGACAATGATTTAACTGTTAAATGAACCCTCCTCGCCTTCTACTTGCCTTCAGTAGACGTATACATACTCTTTCCTTCTCATGTGTTCCTGATGTGGGGTGGAATATGATGAACTTATGACATATCCGCATACACAAGGTATTAAACACTTGGAGTCCGGAGGAAAGAGTTCTGATCTGAGTATCAGAGGTATAAAGCGAATTACTCCTGGGCACTGAGTGTGGAGGAATATTGCTGAATAGGACACTTAGGGTCCGAAGCTGTCTCGGATACTCAGGATCCGAGGCGAATTATTCCTCGGCACTGAGTGTGGAGGACTAGTGCTGAATAGGACACTTAGGGTCCGAAGCTGTCTCGGATACTCAGGATCCGAGGCGAATTATACATTCCTTGGCGTGGAGCCGGAGGGGGGTTTTGCAGAGCCGAACACTTAGGGTCCGAGGCGAGAGAACTACTCCCCGGCGCTGAGCCTGAGGGGAGGTTTTGCCGAGCCGGACACTTGGGGTCCGAGGCGAATGAATTACTCCCCGGCACTGAGCCTGAGGGGAGGTTTATCTTATATTTTTCCTCAAATCACTTATTATGAGGCCGAAGACTCAAAAATGATAGGAGGCCAAGAAAGCGAGTAACAGTGGCTGTGAAGTTCTCTATTTGTTGACTTTAGAGACCTGCCTCCACTGATACTCCATTCTTGGCAGCCAAATGTTGTGGACCACGCATATATGAACCGCATTTCTTTTCTATTTCTATCCGATGTGGGACATAGACTAAATGTTGTCAAAAAAGTCGGTGTAAGGAATGCCTCTGGTATTGAGCCTGACAGCCTTAAATACCAGTGGGCCCTCCTTACACCGTAATTAACTATTTGAATATTCCCATATATAACAAAATGTGGCACATAATGTTTTGTCGATGTGGGATAGCTTGTGTAAGCATGCTGGGCCATAATTCATGTGTTTTGTGTCTTGTGTGCATGTTGGTTTTTGTGTTTGTGTTTTTGTTCTTTTTGTGTAAAAATCATTGTAAATGTTTTGCTTCTAACGCATAGTGCGACTTGGCATGCGCATAAAAGTTGCGTAATCATATAGTTCGTATGCCCCCATTTGTATAAAAAGAAACAAAAATAGAGGAGAGTTGTATTGAATATAGAAGCAAAATAAAGAAAAGTTTGGCTGACTGTGGACATATTCAGCCTTATTTGTGAAGAACTTGTAGCAAAATTGACAAACTTAACTAATGGAAATACCTTTTCAGGTGTATTGCGTTCCAAGGACGCGCAATGGGACGTCCGCCAGCTTCGGCCAAACGATATGCTCCTTTCCCCACTACTCCGGTAACTCTGTAGGGTCCGGTCCAATTAGGTTCCAGTTTCTTTACATGAGCTGTCTCTTGCTTCAAAACCCAATCGCCTACCACAAAATCCTGAACCTGACGCGTTTGTTATAACTGTTACACACCTGTTGTTGGTATGCCGCGAGTCGAATTGCTGCTGCATCTCTCCTTTCGTCCACCAAATCAAGGCTATGTTCGAGTTGTTGCTCATTGTTCCCCTCCAGTACCAAGGGTGTCCGAAAGGTTGGGATTATGGACTCAGTGGGAATGACAGCTTCGGATCCATATGCCATAGCAAATGAGCTTTCTCCCGTGGGTCGTCTTGGAGTGGTTCGATAAGCCCAAAGCACTTGAGGGAGATTCTCGTACCACTTTGTCTTCAATTTCTCCAATTTTTTCTTTAAACACCCGAATATCGTGCGGTTATTTATTTCAGCTTGCCCATTGCCTTGTGGATGACTAACCGCAGCCAACTTTTGCAAGATTCCATGTTCGCTAAAGAATTTCCTTGTACTTCTGTTATCGAGGTTCTTACCATTGTCCATTACGATGACTTTTGGTACCCCAAACCGGCAAATAATGTTGCTCCAAATGAAATGTTTTACTTCTTCGTGGGTGATGCTAGAGAAGGCTTCAGCTTCCACCCACTTGGTGAAGTAATAAGTAGCCAGAAGCACATGCTCCTTTTTGTCCATGGTTTTGGGCAATGGTCCTACTATATCAATCCCCCATTGGGTGAACGGCCATGGATTAGCCATGGCGTGCAAACCCTCGGCAGGTTGGTGCTTTAATGGACCATGGCGCTGACACTTGTCACATCGTCTTGAGTATTCCTCGGCATTCCGAGCCAAGTATGGCCAGAAATAACCTTGGGTTAGAATTTTGTGTGCAAGGGATCTTCCTCCGGAGTAGTTTCCACAATCTCCTTCATGAACTTGTTTTAGAATTGTGAGAGCCTTAGTAGGGGTTACACACTTGAGATAGGGGCCGGAGAATGACCTTCGATACAACTGGTTATTGATGATGGCGTACTTAGCCGCGGTAAGCCTAAGCTTCCTTGCCTCAGCTTTCTGATTCGGGAGAACCCCTTCCTTGAGGTAGGCTTCGATTGGATCAATCCAGCAGGGCTCGCGTGGTACTTCCGGGATCACCATCACCTCTTGTTGGGGATTAATGCTAGGTCATTCGAGAACATCGATTGGAACAAGCCGAATCAATTCTTCATCTGAAGATGATGCGGCTGCGGCCAATCGATCTGCTTCGGCATTTTCATCTTGCGGTACCTGATGGAACTCGATTTGATCGAATTCTCGGATAACACTCTCTACAGCATCTTTGTACGACTTCATACGTTCCTCCTTGGGAGAATATTGCCCTGTCACTTGATTGATCACAAGCTGTGAGTCACTAAAAACTTTTAAACATCGTACCTGTAGCTGTTTAGCTAGCCGAAGTCCGGTGAGCATTGCCTCATACTCGGCCTCGTTATTAGTAGATGGGAAATCTAGCAAAATTGACTGCTGCAACTTGGTACCCTCGGGTGTTGTGATGTCAATACCGGCCCCTGCCCTTTTCCGGTTGGACGAGCCATCAACTCGCAACTCCCAGTATGGCTCTGGAAGTGTCGGTTCCTCAGGTTGATCTTCGTACTCTAGTAGGAAATCCGCTACCGACTGCCCCTTATGAGATACCTTCGGTGCATAGGTGATGTCAAAAGAGCTAAGTTCAATAGCCCATTTTGTGATTCGACCAGACAGGTCTGGTTTAGCTAGGATAGCCCGTATAGGGAAACTTGTAAGTACCACTATGCTGTGAGACTCAAAGTAATGTCGAAGTTTCCTCTTGGCATAAATTAACGCCAGGATTACCTTTTCTGTCTTGCTGTACCGTGTCTCGGCATCCGTCATTGTTTTGCTTGTGTAAAAGATTGGGTGCTGAACCTTGTCTTCTTCTTTAATCAACACTGCACTTGTTGCTACAGCCGATACTGCCAGGTACAGGATGAGAGTGTCTCCGGGCGTTGGAGCAGAAAGGATTAGGGGTTTTGTCATGTAGCTTTTCAATTGATTGAGAGCTTCCTGCTGCTGAGGTCCCCACATATCTTTGTTTTTGGATCGAATAGCATCAAAGAAAGGTTTATACTTATCAGATAATCGGGATATGAACCGGCTGAGAGCCGCAATTCGGCCGGTTAGAACTTGCACTTCCCTGCGGGTTTTCGGCTCCTGGTTCTGTATGAGTGCCTTTGCCTGAGCTGGGCTTACTTCTATTCCTCTTTTATTTACGACGTGCCCAAGGAACTGTCCTGACGAAACGGCTAAGGAGCACTTGGTGGGGTTCAGCTTCATATTGTATCTCTTGAGAGTATCAAAGACCTCCTAGAGGTGCTTCGGGTGGTCCTCTTTCCGTATACTTTTAACCACCATATCATCGATATAGGCTTCAACTGTATCGCCCAGCAGATTACTGAAGATTTTATTGACAAGTCGCTGGTAGGTGGCTTCGGCATTCTTTAGACCGAAGGGCATCACTCTGTAGCAGTAAGTGCCCGTTTCTGTGATGAAAGCAGTTTTCTCCTCATCTTCAGGATTCATGGGAATCTGATTATAGCCGGAGTATGCGTCGAGGAATGTGAGTCTTTCATAACCCGTCGTAGCATCCACCATTTGATCAATCTTGGGCAGAGGAAAGCTATCTTTTGGGCAAGCTTTGTTAAAGTTGGTATAATCTACGCATACCCTCCATTTCCCATTCTTCTTTTGAACGACTACTACATTTGAGAGCCATTGTGGGTATTGCACCTCTCGAATGAATCCTGCTTGTAACAGTTTATTTACCTCCTCGGCTATTATGCGATTCCGTTCAGGTGCGAACCGTCGGTGCCTTTGCTTGACTGGCCTGAATTCTGGGTTAACCCTCAGACTATGGCATGAGACTGTAGGATTGATCCCCACCATATCCGAGTGATCCCAAGCAAAGACATCCGAATTGCACCGAATAACCCCGATCAATGCTTCTTTCTCTTCGGCTGTGCAAGATGAGCCAATGTAGGTGATCTTCTGAGGGTCTCCGAGGACTACCTCTATAGCTTCGAGGGACTCCTCGGTAGGTGCTTCAGCTTCGGATTTTTCCTCTGCCCTGAGATACTTGGGCAGATGATACTGTAACTGCTATTTGATTGCATCTTTGGGATTCGCCTCTGACTGATTTCGACACTTTCTTTGCTTCGTGTAGCGTTAGCATGTAACATTCTTTGGCAGCAACCTGGTCTCCCCAGAGGTCGATGACCTCCCTGCCATCCGGGGATAAACACCTCATTACTTGATGAAGTGTAGAAGGGACTCCGTTCATACGATGGATCCAACCTCTTCCCATAATGAGGTTATAAGATGGATGAATCTCTGTCACGACGAAGTTTTCCTTCAGAGTTCTCTTTGCTGCAGTAACGGATAGATCGATCACCCCAAGCGGATTCACCTTAGTACCATCAAATCCCATTAGGGGGCCGGAAGTTGGCCTGATGGATGACAGTGAAATCCCCAACTGATCAAAAGCTGTTTTTGTAATGATGTTGGTGCTACTTCCCGGATCTATCAGCACTCTCCTGATCATGTAATTCGCTACCAGGAGGCTGATGACCAAGGGGTCCTCATGTGGGCGCTGGACTCTAGAAAGATCGTTGTTACCGAATCCAATGTTGATGCTGCCTGGTGCAACCGTGTTTACCGAAGACAACCTTCGTAACTTATGAGCCTCTCGCAGCCTGGATCTGTACAACTCTTCAGACTCTTCATCATCCTCCGACCTTTCGTGAATAGCATGGATAACCTTTACCTAACTGCCCTCTACCCGTCGAGGGTTAACCTCCCGAGGTTTTACGTGCTCCTTCGTGGCGAGATACTCCACCAATTCTCCTCTCGCTATCATGCTTTCTACCTGTCGCTGTAGGGACCTGCAGTCATTGGTGGTATGCCCATAATCTCTATGGTAGGCACAATATTTGTTTTTGTCCCTCTGCTCCAAGGGTTGTTTCATGGGCTGAGGAGTCGCGAACCTCGTCTTATTCTCTTGGAATAGGCGCGCCAAGGTAGTACGAAGAGGGGTAAGCCTGTCCTCTGTCCTACGCCTTTTCTCAGACGCTTGGGTGGCTTGTGTGGCGGTATGAGGAACCTTTTGCATCCTTGTGTTCGCAGCTTTCTCTCGAGACTTGTTTTCCACTGTGACGAGGGTAGCGTGCTGCGCACGGTGAGCTGCGTTTTCCTCCAACCGAATGTAGATTTGTGCCCTAGCATTCAAAGTCTGCATATCCGGGGGGGAATATTTGACCAAGGATGTGTGAAACTTGGTTCCCTGGATCATTGCCAACTTAAATGTTTCGATTGCCGTGGCAGGATTGCAATCTGCTATCTCCGAGGCCTCCATGTTAAATCTGGATAAAAAATCTTGCAGAGTTTCTCCCTTCCTTTGCCTTATGGTAAAAAGGCTAGCTATACTTTTCTTCTGCTTCTTATTTCCGCAATACTGGGCTAAGAACATAGTGCACAAGGTCTCATAGTCAGGGATAGACTTGTGTGGCCTATTCCTGAACCATTCCAACGCTGCTCCTGTTAAACTGGTGGGAAAAACCTTACACATCCACAGATCGTTATGATCGTCCAATGCCATCTTTTGCGCATAATGATCAAGATGCCGAGAAGGGTCGCCTGCCCCATCGAACTGGGTGAAGGATGGCATAGTGAACTTCTTCGGCCTCTCCACAAGGTACACCTCGTCAGTAAAGGGGGTCTTGACCAAGGAGTTCTTGTGCTCTCTAGCCATCTCGGCTGGTGTCTGGACTCTCAAGAGCTTTTTTCATCGAATGCATCTTGTACACGTGCGCCATCTGGAACGCCATTGGACCATACCGTAAGCCTATGGCTGGACTCGGCCTGTTCGTCCTGTGTGCGATGCGGGAGATTATCCGAAGCAACCGCCTCGGACCTCGTCCCTTGCTTTTGCTGCGCCTCACTAGGTCAAGTCCCGTTGGGTGGTGTCTCGTTGGCTGGAGGCTCGTGAACCGGAGGTAAATTCCGGGTGGGAGGTGGTGCCGCAACATCGCCTGGTGGTGGTTGTGGCGTTAGCCTAGCCATGGCCGTGTGCAGCGGATGAGTCTGCTGCTGAAGCGCAGCTATCTGGGCGACACTCGTATCGTTTGCTTGCCGGAGTGTCTCAAATTGGTGCAAGAACTCTTCTCGCATCTTTTGCATCAGTTCTATCTGTTGATTCATTGCTGAATCTCCGTTTGACATTCCAGACACGACTAAAAGATTTAATTTGAAGAACCAGTGGGAGTATATTTGTATACGCTTCCCACAGACGGCGCCAAAGTGTAGGTGCAAAATTTCACTCAACCAATAATGACTGAGAAAAATAAAACAACTCACTCAAAAACAATAAAAATAAATAAGAACAATGTATAGAGAAGTGTGGAATTGCTTGATCCTTTATTGGAGGTCTTAGCCTCTATTTATATACAAAAGATTGCAAAATTATAGTAGGACTCGCGTTGCTTGCCCTCCAATTCTTTCTATATAACCATTCGTTTCTAATAGAGTTCTTTCCATTGTCGAATCTTCCATACATAGAAATTGCATTGTACAGAACTTCCTATCCGAATTTTCCTTCTGCAGTAAATCCTTCAAATGGTAGGATTTGCGCATTATTGGGCTGAATATATTTTGATCCGGCTGGGCTTAGGTAACAGGCCGGATGTTAAATACTCATACGCTGGGCTGACGACAAGCTGGGCTGATGACTTCTTGATTCGGCCTTGATGGAAGTTGGAGGATAACTAACAATGGTCTTGGGCTGTAAATACCCTCAATTTGGGCTTGAGCATGATGGGCCTTATATGTCCTTGGAATGTAGATATGGGTAGTGGTGACGTGTGCGCTTCTTATTGGAGGGAGTTTTTTTCCCTCCACACATGGTAAGCAAAATGATGTACTATTCAGAAACTTTTTATTTTCTTTCTTTCCTTGCAATTTCCGTAAAGCCTAAAAGTTTGAACTTACAGTACCGGATAGCACATTTTTCTAAAGCATTTTCGTAATCCAAATTTTATAAAGACTGGTATAAGTTCAACTAATTTTATTTGAATAAATGCAAGTAAGTTTAGTTTTATAAAAATAGCCAATTTTTGATATTTTTATTAAACTGACAAAAAAAAAATTGAATTGCTCAAAAAATTAGTTATCATTTGGTCAAACTCAGCTAAATAATTTTTTTTTCCTGAATAAATAATTATCAATTTCTAAGCTTGGGCTTTTCCTTGTTATTAAAAAAAAAAATTGCAAAAGGAGAGAATTTTCATTTTGGATTGGATTTTTAATCTCAAAATGTATAATTTTCATATAGTGTCGAACTCCAACGTTAATTACCTGAAATTTTTTAATGAGCTAGGAGTATGGATAATTTGGTATCACCCACTAATTAAACATTGATACGTAATGATATAATTTACTAAAATAAATACATTTTTACCTGACAAGATAGAATTTATTAAAATAAATGCATTCTTACCGGACAAGATATAATTGATTAATAATACCAATAATATAGTATCATATTCGTATTGACCTACTCACGAATGCGTTGCTCATTATATATATATATATATATATATATATATATATATATATATATATATATATATATATATATATATATTATTGTTAAATGTGCAAAGTGTTTCACTGTTTCAGTATTTATTTATTAATATATATAAATTTTATAAAACTCAAAATTACCTATTAAAATTAAAATTAATCTAAATTAACAAAATATAAAAAGAGTTTAATTCAATTTACAAAATCCCACATTGGTTTTAAGTAAAAATGATTATATGAAAGCCTCTTATAAAACTATAGAGATAAAGAAATAATAATCATACCTTCTCGGTCTTTTGGCTAAGATAAAGTGTAGTACTAAATTTTTTTGGGTCGACCTTTTGGCTAATATTTCTTGGCCTTTTGGCTAAGATCAAGTGTAATACTAATTTCTTGGCCTTTGTGAAAAGAGTTTCAGTATTTATTTATTAATTGATATAAATTCTACAAAGCTCAAAACTATCTAATAAAATTCAAATTAATTCAAATTAACAAAATATAAAAGAGTTTAATTCACAATAAAGAGCTCTCATTAATTATTATATCCCACGACATAAAAGTGTTTCATAATAAAATTAAAATTAATTCAAATTAACAAAATATAAAAAGAGTTTAATTCAAATTATAAAGTCCCACATTGGTTTTAAATAAAAAGGATTACATGAAAGACTCTTATAAAAATATAGAGCTAAAGAAATAATAATCACACCTTCTCGGCCATTTCGCTAAGATCAACTGTAGTATTAAATTTTTTTGGGTTGGCCTTTTGGCTAACATTTCTTGGTCTTTTCGCTAAGATCAAGTATAGTACTACTTTCTCGACCTTTGTGTAAAAAGTTTCAGTATATATTTATTAATTAATATAAATTCTATAAAACTCAAAATTACCTAATAAAATTCAAATTAATAAAATAAGTATTTATTTATTAATTGATATAAATTCTACAAAACTCAATAAAATTAAAATTAATTCAAATTAACAAAATATAAAAAGACTTTAATTCAAATTACAAAGTCCCATATTGGTTTTAAGTAAAAAGGATTACATGAAAGCCTCTTATAAAACTATAGAGCGAAAGAAATAATAATCACACCTTCTTGGCCTTTTGACTAAAATCAAGTGTAATACTAAATTTTTTTGAGTCAGCCTTTTGGCTAACATTTCTTGGTCTTTTGGCTAATATCAAGTGTAGTACTACTTTCTCGGCCTTTGTGCAAAGAGTTTCTGTAACAACCCGGACCTAGAAATCCGAACCGTTAGCCGGGTCCTTACTCGAACCCGAGGTCATATACGTCAAACCCATCATTTCTAGAGGTGTGACGACACTTATAGGATCATAACTAGGCTTTCACATTGGCTCAAATCAATTTCCCAAGGATCAAGAGTGGAGAAACAAGTGAGGAAGAGCAAAGCAACTCAAACAAGTGCACTTCGGTCGAACGAAGTGGAGCTTCGGTTGGACGAAGCAGAGCTTCAAGAAACGGTCGACTGATACAAGAGATCCCGAGAGTGTGAACATGGTTCGGTCGACCGAAACAGGAGATCCCGAGAGCCAATAATAAGTTCGGTCGACCGATGCACCATTTCGATCGACCGAAGTGGCTTCTTCGAACCCTGAAGCTGGAACTGACATGCTGCACTTTGGAAATGAAAGGAAAACTAAGATGGGGACTTTAGAATGATTCAAACGTGGGCTAAACCATCAAAAATGAGACATTCCACGATCATGAACATGAGTACTATCTCATAATCAACTTACAACATCTTTTTAAGTCATTACAAGAAGTTACACACAATATTACATTAATCCCATTTACATTCAATGAAAACTAAGTTTCATTCTTAAGTTACAAAGTCATGAATATTAACATTTGTTACATTCTCAAAACTATTATTATACACCGAATAGCCAAAATACAAGACAGCAAAATGATCTTCTAACAACTTTCAAGCATGCGGTGGATTGTCATCCGCCAATTCCTTTCCATGACCTGAAAAATGTCAAGTATATAGGGAGAGCAATTTGCTCAGTAGATGGCACTTAAAACATGCCTCTTATGTCCCCGTGAACCCACAACAAAGAATAGAACAATGGGAATGGGATCATACCATGTCGGGATATTGCAACATACTAATCAATCTCAAGTATAAGCAATGTAAAGCAATAGATTGTAATGCATGCCGATGTCACTTCCCATTTTCACTTTCAAATTGTCACTTTCAAACTGTTAATATAACCTTCCCTTTGGTGACCCCGCAGCGACATGAGAGAAAGATTGGCTAGTGTCCCTGACCCTTGGTACCCCTGCGGCGTCATTATGGGGCCCAACTAGCTCAACCACGCTAGGGCAATCTCCCTAATTCCCTCTAGTCTATATTAACACTCCAGCCCTTTGGTACCCCCGCGGCGACCGAGTTTTCATAAAACATTTTAATCAAAAACTTCTTCCCAAAATCCCCTTTTTCAAATCAAAACGATTCCTTCCATGCAAGCCCAATGATGTGCATATGTGTCTCGTGCTTTCATTGCAATAATACTAAGAAATTTCCCACAACACAATTAAACATTTTCTCATACATCATTTATAACATGTTAACAACATAGTAGACTTAGAAACTCAAATACAAGCATGCTTATCGTACAACTTAAATTAATACACATCCTCATATATTCATACATGTTCAATCAAGTCAAAGTAAACTATAATCAATACAATTAAGCATGCTAGAACACAAATCAAGTCAATTGACTCACTAAAGTGCAAGACTTCGTGAATTAAGAACCCTTACCTCAAGTTTGTGCAAAACCCTCAAAATAGGTTCCAAATTTCGAAGTCCCAATGGAGGCCCAAAGATAAAATTGTTGGTACTCACGCGTAGAGTTTGTCGTGTTCTCCGTTTTACCTCAAATGGCACTTAAAAATTCCAAGTATTGAAGATAGAATCAAAGCTTGAAATTTGTTTCCAAAAAGAAAAGAAAAACAAATGAAGAATGAGAGAGGAAAAGAAAGTTACGGGGAGAGAGAAAGATGGTCTCTAGACCATTAGAAGTGTGAGTGGTGGGTCCCACCACCAACCTTTCTTTTCCCTTTTTCTTTTACACCAAATGTGAACATACAATACACCACCACACAAATACTACATAAATCACATAAATTAAAATGCAAAAAATGCAAATGGACTCAACTAAAGTCCCGTACGCAAAACGTGAAAAGACGAAAATGCCCTTGCACCAATAAAATTCCAGAAAAATGAAAAATGCTGAAAATTGAAAACATCACAGTTTTCGTATTTATTAATTGATATAAATTCTATAAAACTCAAAATTACCTAATAAAATTCAAATTAACAAAATATAAAAGAGTTTAATTCACAATAAAGAACTCTCATTAATTATTATATCCCACAATATAAATTCTATAAAACTCAAAATTACCTAATAAAACCAAAATTAATTCAAATTAACAAAATATAAAAAGAGTTTAATTCAAATTATAAAGTCCTACATTAATTTTAAGTAAAAAGGATTACATGAAAGTCTCTTATAAAACTATAGAGCTAAAAAAATAAAAATCACACCTTCTCGGCCTTCTGGCTAAGATCAAGTGTAGCACTAAATTTTTTTGGGTCGGTCTTTTGGCTAACCTTTCTTGGTCTTTTGACTAAGATCAAGTATAGTACTACTTTCTCGGCCTTTGTGCAAAGAGTTTTAGTATTTATTTATTAATTGATATAAATTCTACAAAACTCAAAATTGCCTAATAAAATTCAAATTAACAAAATAAGTATTTATTTATTAATTGATATAAATTTTATAAAACTCAAAATTACCTAATAAAATTAAAATTAATTCAAATTAACAAAATATAAAAAGACTTTAATTCAAATTACAAAGTCCCACATTTGTTTTAAGTAAAAAGGATTACATGAAAGCCTCTTATAAAACTATAGAGCGAAAGAAATAATAATCACACCTTCTCGGCCTTTTGGCAAAAATCAAGTGTAATACTAAATTTTTTTGGGTCGGCCTTTTGGCTAACCTTTCTTGGTCTTTTGGTTAAGATCAAGTGTAGTACTACTTTCTCGGCCTTTGTGCAAAGAGTTTCTGTAAGAACCTAGACCCGGAAGTCCGAACCATTAGCCGGGTCCTTACTCGAACCCGAGGTCATCTACGTCAAACCCATCATTTCTAGAGGTGTGACGACACTTATAGGATCATAACTAGGCTTTCACATTGGCTCAAATCAAATTCCCAAGGATCAAGAGTGGAGAAACAAGTGAGGAAGACCAAAGCAACTCAAACAGGTGCATTTCGGTCGACCGAAGTGGAGCTTCGGTCGGCCGAAGCAAACCTTCAAGAAACGGTCGACTGATACAAGAGATCCCGAGAGTGTGAAGATGGTTCGGTCGACCGAAACAGGAGATCCCGAGAGCCAACAATAGGTTCGGTCGACCGATGCACCATTTCGATTGACCGAAGTGGCTTCTTTGAGCCCTGAAGCTGGAACTGACATGCTGCACTTTGAAAATGAAAGGAAAACTAAGATGGGGACTTTAGAATGATTCAAACGTGGGCTAAACCATCAAAAATGAGACATTCCACGATCATGAACATGAGTACTATCGCATAATCAACTTACAACATCTTTTTAAGTCATTACATGAAGTTATACACAATATTACATTAATCCCATTTACATTCAATGAAAACTAAGTTTCATTCTTAAGTTACAAAGCCATGAATATTAACATTTGTTAAATTCTCAAAACTATGGTTATACACCGAATAGCCAAAATACAAGACAGCAAAATGATCTTCTAACAACTTTCAAGCTTGTGGTGGATTGTCATCCGCCAATTCCTTTCCATGACCTGAAAAATGTTAAGTATATGGGGTGAACAATTTGCTCAGTAGATGGCACTTAAGACACGCCTCTTGTGTCACCGTGAACCCACAACAAAGAATAGAACAATGGGAATGGGGATCATATCATGCCGGGATATTGCAACATACTAATCAATCTCAAGTATAAGCAATGTAAAGTAATGGATTGCAATGCATGCCGATGTCACTCCCCATTTTTACTTTCAAACTGTCACTTTCAAACTGTTAATATAACCCTCCCTTTGGTGACCCCGCAGCGACACAAGTGAAGGATTGGCTAGTATCCCTGACCCTTGGTACCCCCGCGGCGTCATTATGGGGCCCAGTTAGCTCAACCATGCTAGGGCAATCTCCCTAATTCCCTCTAGGCTATATTAACACTTCAGCCCTTTGGTACCCCCGCGGCGACCGAGTTTTCATAAAACATTTTAATCAAAAATTTCTTCCCAAAATCTCCTTTTTCAAATCAAAACGATTCCTTCCATGCAAGCCCAATGATGTGTATATGTGTCTTGTGCTTTCATTGCAATAATACTAAGAAATTTCCCACAACACAATTAAACATTTTCTCATACATCATTTATAGCATGTTAACAATATAGTAGACTCAGGAACTCAAATACAAGCATGCTTATCATACAACTTAAATCAATACACATCCTCGTATATTCATACATGTTCAATCAAGTCAAAGAAAACTATAATCAATAAAATTAAGCATGCTAGAACGCAAATCAAGTAAATTGACTCACTAAAGCGCAAGACTTTGTAGATTAAGGACTCCTACCTCAAGTTTGTGCAAAACCCTCAAAATGGGTTCCAAATTTTGAAGTCCCAATGGAGGCCCAAAGCTGAAATTGTTGGTACTCATGCGTAGAGTTCGTCATGCTCTCCATTTTGCCTCAAATGGCACTTAAAAATTCCAAGTATTGAATATAGAATCAAAGCTTGAAGTTTGTTTCCAAAAAGAAAAGAAAAACAAATGAAGAATGAGCGAGGAAAAGAAAGTTACCGGGAGAGAGAAAAATGGTCTATAGACCATTAGAAGTGTGAGTGGTGGGTCCCACCACCAACTTTTTTTTCCCTTTTTCTTTTACTTTTATTTTACACCAAATGTGAACATACAATACACCACCACACAAATACTACATAAATCACATAAATTAAAATGCACAAAATGCAAATGGACTCAACTAAAGTCCTGTACTCAAAACGTGAAAAGACGAAAATGCCCTTACACCAACAAAATTCCAGAAAAATGAAAAATACTGAAAATTGGAAACATCACAGTTTTCGTATTTATTAATTGATATAAATTCTATAAAACTCAAAATTACCTAATAAAATTCAAATTAACAAAATATAAAAAGAGTTTAATTCACAATAAAGAGCTCTCATTAATTATTATATCCCACAATATAAATTCTATAAAACTCAAAATTACATAATAAAACCAAAATTAATTCAAATTAACAAAATTTAAAAAGAGTTTAATTCAAATTATAAAGTCCCACATTGGTTTTAAGTAAAAAGGATTACATGAAAGTCTCTTATAAAACTATGGAGCTAAAAAAATAAAAATCACACCTTCTCGGCCTTCTGGCTAAGATAAAGTGTAGCACTAAATTTTTTTAGGTCGGCCTTTTGGCTAACCTTTCTTGGTCTTTTGGCTAAGATCAAATATAGTACTACTTTCTCAGCCTTTGTGCAAAGAGTTTTAGTATTTATTTATTAATTGATATAAATTCTTTAAAACTCAAAATTACCTAATAAAATTCAAATTAACAAAATAAGTATTTATTTATTAATTGATATAAATTCTATAAAACTCAAAATTACCTAATAAAATTAAAATTAATTCAAATTAACAAAATATAAAAAGAGTTTAATTCAAATTACAAAGTCCCACATTGGTTTTAAGTAAAAAGGATTACATGAAAGCCTCTAATAAAACTATAGAGCTAAAGAAATAATAATCACACATTCTCAGCCTTTTGGCTATGATCAAGTGTAGTATTAAATTTTTTTGGGTTGGCCTTTTGGCTAACATTTCTTGATCTTTTGGCTAAAATCAAGTGTAGTATTACTTTTTCGGCCTTTGTGCAAAGAGTTTCAGTATTTATTTATTAATTGATATAAATTCTATAAAACTCAAAATTAATATAAAAGAATTTTAATTCATAATAAAGAGCTCTCATTAATTAGTATATCACACAATAAAAATTCTATAAAACTCAAAATTACCTAATAAAATTAAAATTAATTCAAATTAACAAAATATAAAAAGAGTTTAATTCAAATTACAAAGTCCCACATTGGTTTTAAGTAAAAAGGATTATATGAAAGCCTCTTATAAAACTATAGAGCTAAAGAAATAATAATCACACCTTCTCGGCCTTTTGGTTATGATCAATTATAGTACTAAATTTTGCAGTATACTACTACTCACACAAAATATAATAAATTAAAATTATAATATATTACTCACACAAAATATAATAACTGTAATTACCTAATAAAATTCAAATTAACAAATTATATTATACTACTCTCATTAATTATTATATCCTACGATTGCAGCAGGAAGGGATTCAAAACCTAAACCAAACCCAAATGGACCAATTAATTCTTTCCACACTTGAGAACAAACATATTTAAATTAAGTACCATATTTGATGAACATTTCGGAATAGCTTTAGAGTTACTGTTGAAAATTCAATCTATAAATAATTGTTCTTGACCAAATGGTACATATATTAAATTATTTGTCAATTTTCATATTTTTTATTTAATAAAATCCTTGATGTAAATGAGTCATGAGTTTATTGCTGTAAGCCACACTAAAAACGATATCTTGGAAATCAATCTATTCAAGTAGTCGTGGAAAGGTTTCCCTTATTAGTAGTTGTTCTTGTCCTTGGTCAATCAAGAAACTTATTATGGAAAAGGCTTTAAAGTATAGTGGACAAATTTAATAATAAATAATGTGGGTGGGCGGGGCTCAATTCATGATTAGAAAAGTCCTTAAAGGTTCTTTTTTTTTTTAAAAAAATAAATAAATAAACTCTATAAAACTCTAAACTCTATAGGGTTGCAACTTGGGCGGATTAACCCAGCCCAACCCAAGCCCAACTCGAAATTTTGAAATTTGTGCTTTTGATTCACAAATCGGGTTCATTTTGAGGTTGGGTTTTGTCAAAACCCAGACATATTCGGGTTGGGCTTGGGCTCAACCCGAACCCAACCAAAAACCCAAATTTTTTTTTTTTTTTTGCCCCTTTCTCTCTCCTCCTCTCCTCTCTATTCTTTCTCACAGAACCCAAATGACCACATATCGGCATATCTTTTCTCACATATCGGCGACATATCATTTCTCTTTCCTTGTTCTCTCTTCTTTCTCACATATCGGCATATCATTTCAAAATATCAATAATTGATTTAGAAAAAAGAATATCATTTCAGAATATCTTAATAAAATTCTAATTAACAAAATATAAAAATAGTTTAATTCACAATTCAGATTATACTATACTACTCTCATTAATAAAATCCTATTCATAAAAAGAGTTTAATTCATAATAAAGAGTTTAATTATTATATCTCACAATCAATAAAGAGTTTAATTAAAATTCAAATTATACTAAAATTCAAAACATATAATAATTAAATTTTCTAATATAATATTTATTCATTGATATGTAAAATAAAATAAATTTTCTAAAACTCTACCACAAATTAGCTTTTATTATGAGTTTCTTAATAAAATTAAATCTAATTAGACAAGGAAATATTTAAAGAAAATAAAATAATTTCTATAAAACTCTATCACAAATTACCTATTTTATTTTCAATAAAACTCTATCAAGACAAAGATATATTTAAAGAGTTTCTATAAAACTCCAACACAAATTACCTATTTATCTATTTATTGTGAGTTTTTTAATAAAATGAAATCTAATAAGACAAGTATTATTAAGGTAAAAAATTATTTATTAATTGATATAAAAATAGGTTCAAAAGAGTTTCTATAAAATTCTAACACAAATTACCTATTTATCTATTTATTATGAGTTTTTTTTTAATAAAAGTAAATCTAATTAGAGAAGAATTATTAAAATAAGAAATATTTATTAATTGATATAAAAACAATTTTTAAAAGAGTTTATATTAAACTCTAACACAAATGACTTATTTATTTATTTATTATAAGTTTTTTAATAAAAAAAATCTAATTAGGCAAGAATTATTAATATAAAAAATATTTTTGAATTGATATAAAAAACAAAATAATTTTCCTAAAACTCTATCACAAATTACCTTTTATTACTAGTTTTTTTTTTTAATAAAAGCTAATCTAATTTGACCAAAATTATTAAAATATAAAAATATTTATTAATTCATATAAAAAGAGTTTTAAAAATATTTTATATAAAACTCTAACATGTATTACCTATTTATCTATTTATTATGAGTTTTTTTAATAAAAAATATAATTAAACAATAATATATTTAAAGGAAATAAAAATTTTCTATAAAATCTATCACAAATTATCTAACTCTAAAATTTACCTAATAAAATTCAAATTAATCTATTTATCTATTTACTATTATGAATTTTTTAATAAAAGAAAATCTAATTAGACAATAATTATTTATATAAAAAATATTTATTAATTGATATATAAAATAAATTAATTTTTCTAAAACTCTACCATAAATTTGCTTTTATTATGATTTTCTTAATAAAATTAAATTGAATTAGACACGGATATATTTAAAGAAAATAAAACAATTTCTATAAAACTCTATCACAAATTACCTATTTTTTTGAAAACTCTACCACAAATTAGCTTTTATTATGAGTTTTTCATAAAATGAAATCTAATTAGACAAATATTATGAATATAGAAAATTATTTATTAATTAATATAAAAAGAGGTTTTCAAAGAGTTTTTATAAAACTCTAACACAAATTACCTATTTATCTATTTATTATAAGTTTTTAATAAAAAGAAATCTAATTAGACTAGAATTATTAAAATAAAAAATATTTATTAATTGATATAAAATGAGTTTTTAAAAGAGTTTATATTAAACTCTAACACAAATTACCTATTTATTTATTTATTATAAAATATTTATTAATTAATATAAAGAGAGAAATTCAGAAAGGCATAGACCTAAAATTACAGAAGCTCCGCCAAAGAGTTTCAGTATTTATTTATTTATATACAAAATACAGAATATAGAAGCTCTGCCAAATAGTTTTAATATTTATTTATTTATTTATATAAACAAATTTTATTAAACGTGTAAGGAGTTTCAGTATTTCAGTATTTATTTATTTATATAAAAAATATTTATTAAATGATATGAAAAGAGTTTTTATAAAAAATAAAAAAAAACCTCTGTAAAACTCTAAAATCTACCTAATAAAATTAAAATTAACCTATTTATCTATTTATTATTATGAATTTTTAATAAAATTTTTAATAAAAGAAAATCTAAATTTTTAGTATTTATTTATTTATATAAAATATATTTATTAAATGTACAAAGAGTTTCAATATTTCAGTATTTATTTATTTATATATAAAATTTTTTATTAAATGATATGAAAAGAGTTTTCATAAATAAATAAAATAAAAAATAAAACACTCTATAAAACCCTAAAATTTTTCTAATAAAATTCAAATTAAACTATTTATCTATTTATTATTATGAATTTTTTAATAAAAGAAAATCTAATTTTCAGAGTAAAATACAAAAGCTCGGCCATAGTGTTTATTATTATTAAAAAAATTCATAATAATAAAAGAAAATCTAAAGTGTTTTAGTATTTATTTATTTATATAAAAAAATATTTATTAATTGATATTAAAAGAGCTTTTATCAATACTATTATTAAATGTGCAAAACGTTTCAGTATTTAAGTATCTATTTATATAAAAAAATATTTATTAATTGATATGAAAAGAGTTTTTATATATAAAAAATTAAAAAAAAATAAAAAAAACAAAAAAAATCCTCTATTAAACTCTAAAATCTATCCAATAAAATTTAAATTTACCTATTTATCTATTTATTATTATGTATTTTTTAATAATAAAAAATCTAATTAGACAATAATTATTAATATAAAAATATTTATTAATTGATATATAAAATAAAATAATTTTTCTAAAACTCTACTACAAATTAACTTTTATTATGAGTTTCTTAATAAAATTAAATCTATTTAGACAATGATATATTTAAAGAAAATAAAATTATTTATATAAAATTTTATCAGAAATTACATATTTTATTTTCAATAAAACTCTATCACACTAGAGAAATATATAATATTTAAAGAGTTTCTATAAAATTTTAACACAAATTACATATTTATATATTTATTAAGAGTTTTTAATAAAAGGAAATCTAATTAGGCAAATATTATTAATATAAAAAATTATTTATTAATTAATCTAAAAAGAGGTTTTAAAAGAGTTTCTATAAAACTCTAACACAAATTACCTATTTACCTATTTATTATGAGTTTTTTAATAAAAAGAAATCTAATTAGACAATAATTATTAATATAAAAATATTTATTAATTGATATAAAAACAGTTTTTAAAAGCGTTTCTATTAAACTCTAACACAAATTACCTATTTATTATAAGTTTTTTAATAAAAGAAAATCTAATTAGACTAGAAAAACTATACCACAAATTACCTATTTATTTATTTATTTTGAATTTTTTAATAAAAGGAGATCTAATTAGGCAACTATTGTTAATATAAAAAATTATTTATTAATTGATATAAAAAGTGGTTTTAAAAGAGTTTCTATAAAACTCTAACACAAATTAACTATTTATTTATTTATTGAAATCTAATTAGACAAGAATTATTAATATAAAAAAATATTTATTAATTGACATAAAAAGAGTTTTTTAAATAGTTTCTATAAATTTCTAACACACATTACCTATTTATCTATTTATTATGAGTTTTTTTAATAAAAGAAAAGAAAAGAAAATAAAAGAAAATAATTTTTATAAAATCTACCACAAATTGATTGTTTTATTTTCTATAAATTTCTATCATATTATCTACAAAAATAATGAACACGTGCATCGCACATGCCTTTTCCTAATATATATATATATATTTCAAACATCTATGCAATACTTCTAACACATATTTAACATGGTTTTAATATTAAATTGTAAATTTTTCAGTATAATATCATTATGATTATTAAGACAATTAAACATTCTTCAAAAAAAAAAAAAAAAAATTGTTAAGATAATGAGAGTATTTCATGATTAGTTTAGTCCAAAATTTATTTATATTATATAACTTTTGATTCTCAATTTATTTATAATAATATTTTTATAAAAAAAATGTTAATTACAATATTTATACATGGCAAAGAATTGAATATTATTTTAAATTTATATATAGATGAATATTTATTGTGTATTTGAATTTTCATACATATCAAATCGATGTACGTTCAAAGTCCAACCAATTCCAAAATCAATTTTCCTTATTCTCTGTAAAACTAATTGTTTTCAATTTTCCTCCATCAAGCTTTAACAGTCCCAATCCAATGATAACAGAATGCAAAGTTGGTACCTATAATGATGTGTGTTAGGGTTGAATCAGGCATATACGACTCCGAATCAATGGTTATCAATGAAAAATCCAAATACCATATTATGCTGTAACGTTCGAACAACTGGGATCTTTTGACCAATTGCTAAAATTGAACATATCTTTTCGGACTTCGATCTAATTTTGACGAGTTTGAATAATGGCATAAAATCAATATATATATATATATTTCTATATTTCTCTGTAAATGTGGTAATTCATATTTGTGGTCATAATCATGTCGTATCGATGTAATGGTATTCTACTAAATAGGTAAACCTAAACCCGACCTATTTAATAATCAGGAACCTCAACACTAACCCTTATCAAAACGAGACATTTAATATTCAATCAAATAATAAATACTAAAAAAAATTTGTCACAATTAACCCAAATATTCAAAATAAGAAGAAAAAATCATAAGGCGTAATCAAGATTTATATTAAAACGACTTAACTATCCATAATAATTGAGTTTAATAAGTAATAACTTACATAAATCATATTCATGATTATGACATGTTGAATTAAATGGGTTACACGTGTTGAACCCCTCAACTCCAACCCGACACGGTTAAATAAACGGGTTAATTGTGTCAACCTGTTTATGATCCGAACCTGTTTAAGGTCAATCAAATCCGCTTATCTCGTGTCATATTCGAGGGGGGTCGTGTCGTAATTTGCAACCCCTAATAGATGGGTAGAAGGAATTTCTAGACAAACAAAAATTAAAATAAATAAAGATAACAAATTTAGGCTGCTCTGATGTTATAAACTATGATAGGCTCGATCCTTGAACCCTTGTAAGATGATATCAGAGATGATAAAGACCAACTCCTCATGCAACCAATATTTGTGCAACAATTTAACATAAATGAGGCAAACATTATGCTAAAATAGACTTGTAGTTTCTCGTGTGTTCGATCTGAGTATCAATCGAGGGTGATGAGGGGTATGGGAGTGTGTGTTCCTCACCATGTCGAGGTTCTTTGTTCATCAAAGCTGTAGCTGTCTCCATGGCAGTCTTTAGGTGTGTTAGCTTTCATACTTTCTTTGTATATGGCGGTGCATCTTTCTATCTGGGAGGTTGTGCATGGCGGTGCATCTTTCTTTCTTTTATGGTGTTGGTACTCCCACTGTAACTGACACTTTTTTCCTGGTTTGTCAAGATTGTGATCTTGACTATAAGAAGTGTTAATTAGGTTTGGTTGGTTTTGTGACTGTTGATGTTAAATGTGTATTTGGTTCTATGTCTATGGCCGATGTTCTTGTCTGTAGATGTTGTACGGCGATTGGCTTGTTTTCTTGCCAGAACAAAAAAATAAAATAAAATAAAATAAAATAAAAATTCAGCCACAAATGAACCATTAATCGGGTTAAGTAAATCATCACTGTAAAGAAGGTGTTAGCTGCATCCATATCCAATGTACAAATAAAAAACTAGTGAAACCAAATGAGGCAACAAATAAGATCAACATCAGAACTATAGATAGCTATAACTCCACTGAGTCAACTAGGACCTACTCTTTACTTGTATATGGATCATGACGACTCAGCAGTATCATTAAACTATGAACTTGTAATAGGAACCACTGAATTTATTAAGCTTTAAAACAGTGACTGATAAATGACAACATATATTTTGCCAACTCTTTCTATTGTTTCTTGCTTCTTAAAATTTTCTTGGTTACTTCCTGCAATAGAGAACACCATGATTGCCCCGGAAGCCTTCATTTACTTTATCGACTAAGACTAACCTCCCCTTTGGGAAGGAGAGATCATACCATCCCGGCTAATGTCCCAGTAGTCATTCTTCTATGGTTTTCTTTTCCCTGAAGATTCATTATTAACAATGTTCTCTCATGAAAAAAGAATATTAAAAAAAAAAAGGTACAAAGGCCAGAGCTGCTTCTTGCTTCCACTGCTTGTCAATGACAACTACACTTGGTTGTGGTCTTGATAATTAATATTAGGAGGCTAAAGATCATTCGCAGCCATTTTGTCCACTTCCTTTTTTGATAAGTAAAGCAATTCAATGAAAAGCGCCAAAAGGTTGGAACAACTCAAGAGAAACACAGTGCAGTAGACGAATCAAGCCTAAATAGATCTAAGCAAATCTATTAAAAAATATCAAAATTGCCTACAATTTTCATTGACATATCATTATTACATAACTCTTTTAGTGTTTGGCTTGAACCCAACCAATTGACGGACACAAGCTCCATTTTCAAACAAAGTTATCCACAGTAATATAGCAGAGACAGTAAATCAAATGACATTAAAAGAATTTAAACGAAGAAGCAAGAACTAACAAGATGAATTTCTAACTAGCATATGGAATCCATTTGACAAACAAGACAGCTCACTCTTTCCTTAGATGGCAACCAGTTCTATCATAAAATGATTTGCATTACATCGAAGGAGGAGGGAAAAATGGATAAGTCATTGAATCAGTTAAATACCACCCAATAATGATCCACGAGTGTAAAATGTAAGACAAGTACATACATAATCACTTTAGTAAAAAGAGCTAACTACGACAAATGAAGTACATGAAAACAGATAGTGTGAACAATAAAGTTCCACAAGCTATTAATCTCCACTAAGAGAACTGACATACACTCTTACTTGTGAATTACATGCCACAGAGCAGAGTAATTGAACTAGCATTCAAAAGAGGTATTTAAATGAAAGGCTGTGCATTGGCATTCATATAAGCTAAAAACCTGGAAACATATATTTTTGGTTGCTCTTCCAAAAAATTTCTTGGTTCTTGAAACTCCATGCTTTCCGCTAAGAACAATAAAAGCTATCCTTTAAGTAACTGCATCAGGAAACTATGTCTGCATCCCCAAACACTCCATTTCCTTTGTTGAGCAAGACTAAGCTCTCCGTGTAATTACCAGCATAAAAAGATTTTGGAACACCATGTATCCCACAAAAAGTAATTTGTTTCTGTTGAGCCTGTAGGTCAACCGAAAGCATATCCTCATTTGATGACCGCATATCGCCTTTTGATGGCAAGAGAACTTCACCATTCCTCCTGAATCCAATTATCTTTCCATAACCTCCATCCAAATCTAAAGTGAACAGTTGGGCCCAAGACTCTACCATGCCGTATTCTTTCATCACCCATATTGACACTTGTCTACTTCTTGTTGTACGATACTGCAAAACAGAGAGTGAATCCCTAATCACTGCAATAGACAAATTTAGCACCGGTGCGCACACTAGACTAGTTGGCAACTTTCATCTCTTGGAATTCCTCAGTACTCATATTGAACAATAAGATCAAATGAGGAGAAGCATGAACACCGCCTGCAATCCAATGGACAGCCCCATTGAGAAAAGCCTGTGTGTCAGTCGAAGTATAACAGATACGAAATCGGGGGCGACTAGTGCTACTAATGCTTCTCCAAGAACCTTGTTTAAGCGAGTACAGCTCAACCTCACAATGAGAGCTGACTTCTCCGAATTCAGGGAAGACAACTCTAACCACCTTATAATCATTAGTCCGGCAATCGAAGCCAAAACCAAGAGCAAGCCAATGCGGGCCATACGATTGAAAGGTAACACGGGGCTCTGGAAGCTCCAACCATTTTCTAATAGTGGAAGTTAAGATTCGCATAACTCCACAAATCATCACTGAGGCATACCAAACCATTACAAGAACCAAGTATTCGGAAATAAGATCCAAAAAATGGGGTTGGGCTTTCGAGATTCATACGATATGTATCAAATGACTGGTTATCAAAATGTAATGAGTAATGCTCTACCTCTTCCTCTTCCTCTTCCTCTGCCTTTTCATTTTTATTTAAAGTGCAGTGCCTAACGAGAAGTAGGTGAGTGTTGTTGGTGTTGTTCAAATGGATAGTTCGATTGAGATATATGGAGATGAAATTATCACTGGTGATTAGAGAATTCCATCATTTGCAAACGCACCTGATCTGTGCAACAGTCTTCACAGGTAGTCTTGCAAGGATGTCACTCATCACTTCTGTGGGCAAATAATCCGACATTTTAGGGATTCCGATGGACGGAGACTCTTAAGCCCTGAGATTTTGAGAAACAAAACGGTATCTAAGAAGTTGATTCTTTATCATATGAACCCCAGCTTTGCCCTGAACGACCAGAGAGCACATTTTTACTGTTTCTCATGGTTCCTTCAACGACGTCGTATCTGTTGTAGGTAGTACAACTTATGCTTCATCATTTTAAAAAATATCCCCATTCAATTTTAATCTGTTTGAATTTTCAGGTAATTTTGATTTACATTTCACGCCCTAATGCGAAAGTGGTGAGTGTCCTCAGTTCTCGCGCTTGTGACTTGGTGATGCCTTCCAATTCTTCTTCTAACCTATTGATAAAAGAAATTTTTTTAAAATAAATCAAAAACTCGTTTTTATTTTTTATTTTTATCAAATTTCCTCCTATGTAAATATAAGAAAACTCCTCCAAAAATTACATCGAAAGTTTATACATAAGAGAACCTTTTTATGCAAACCTTTTAAGATTATTAATTTTGGTAACAATTCATATGTATTTTAAATATGTAGACGTTACAACTATTGAAAGTATAGTGAGATAAAACAGTAATTACCTAGTAATATTTTTAAATTTTTTTATAGTTTGGATAGATAGAAAGAGAAAATTAATGAAAAATTTAGTTTTCCGCATTGAGTATTTTCCATGCAAATTTAACCGCAAAAAACATGCGAAAATGTGAAAGACAAGTCTATTTATTTATAGTTCCTACTCTACTCGGTGCAAAGTTTTCTCTAAAACAACTTTTATTATGAGGTAAGTTTTTTTTTTTTTTCTTCTTAACCTGGGGTGTCCGGGATGGTATGAACCCTTAGAGCTTCTCAACAACCTCACTAATCTCCGAAGACCCAGAAGGGCGCCTCCCCACCCGGGCCGTGTAAGTCATTACAGGGGTAACGAAGGCTAGCTACAAAGAACACCTAGCGAGACTCGAATCCCAAACCTTGGGCTTGCTAAGCTTCAAAGCCTATTGAGTAAACCGCTGGACCATATCCGAAGTGGATTATTATGAGGTAAGTTCTCTTCGAAACAACTTCTATTTTAAGATAAGTTAGCAACTCGAACTGTACCGTTATAACTCAAACTATACCGAATATCAATAATAATTTGGATAAAATTGGTCAGAATAAATCTGCTTCTAAATAGAATTTTTTTTATTTATTTTTAATCGTCTGTTCTATGTTGCAATTTTAGCCACTCATAATCCCGTTTGAACATATATATATATATATATATATATATATATATTAAAAAAAAATAATGAAATATTTTATTTTTTTCCCAAACATTAGTCTTGCCTCTTCATTTCTAATTTTTTATTTTTTTAATTTGTTTATCTTAAACTAATAATTAATTTTATCTAACAAAATATTATGAAGCCTTATTCTAAATATAAATGCTCCGTAATAGAAATGAATATAAACAATTATATATTTGAGTATAATAATTCATCATTTTACTTCATAAGGGTAGTTTTGGTATGCATAATCACTTTCTTTTCACTTTCATGTTATCCAAACTAAAAAATTAATATTTTTTTATAATTTTTTTGGGTTAAATTTTCATACTAACCAAATTCATGCTAGAAAATCTCTTCCTTTTCGTTGACTTTACTTTTCTCTGACTTTTTAGCTCCGTTTATTTAGACGTAAAATATATTTCAGAAAATATTTTTTATTTTTTGGTGTTTGGTTGTCGTAATATATTTACAAAGAAAAAAAATATTAAAATTTAACAAAAATAATTTATCCATAAATTTTGGACAAGTTATTTTACATATCCTCAATCTCGATATAGACATTTACCAACACCGAAAAAATAAAAATAAAAAAATATTTTACGTTGAAACAAACGAACCCTTTATTTTATTTCATTTCTTTTCTTATTTTCCTTCTTTCTTTTACCTCCGTTTTTTGCTTTTTCTAGCATTCCTTTATCCGCAAGTGGAGTTGCAAAGAAAGCAAATGTATCCATTCATTTAAAAAAATTCGTTTTTTTCTTTTCCATCATTGATACAGAAAACTGAACTACACAATAACTGGGAGATCTATCTCAAAGGCTACACGCACCCAATACTTATAGGGCCGGTTCAACTTCAACCAAAACAAAGAGAAATTTGCATGAGCAGTATCAAGAGCTTGACATCTTCAACTACAATGAGAAGGCTCCAATATACTTGTTTAGAATATAATTATAGTGCTGCTCTATTTTCAACAAGTTATTTCGGGTGTCTAATCCTAAATTTGAAAAAATACGTAATCTCTTTTTTGTATTTATTTAATTTTTTTTGTATTTTCAAAATATTATTATTTATTACATATTTATATTTAGTTGATTATCTCTTCTTACTATTGGATATATTGTTATTTTTATGATCTGATTCTGTATTGCATCAACATAAGAAGAGAACTTGAAAGTGAGTTGTGGGAAGTTGTAATGGGTGGGTGTTTGCCCATTTACTCAAAAACTCGAACTGTTGAGTAGTGCTACATACCCATCCATTTATACCCATGTCACTTCCCATCTGGATCCGATGTGGGACAAGTTTCCCCTTGTAACATTCTCCCTTACCCGAACTCGCAACGCCATCGTTGCGGTCGGGCCACCGTGCCTACCCGGGGTGGCACACCTGGACGACTTCCGGGCGGGGCGCTTGGCGTGGCACCGGATCAAGAACTGGGTCTGGCTCTGATACCAACAGTAACGGGTGGGCGCTTGCCCATTTACCCAAAAACTCGAACTGTTGAGTAGTACTGCATACCCACCCATTTATACCCATGACACTTCCCATCCGGATCCGATGTGGGACAAGTTTCCCCTTGTAACATTCTCCCCTACCCGAACTCGCAACGCCCTCGTTGCAGTCGGGCCACCCTGCCTACTCGGGGTGGCACACCCGGACGCCTTCCGGGCCGGGCGCTTGGCGTGACACCGGATCAAGAACTGGGTCTGGCTCTGATACCAACTGTAACGGGTGGGCGCTTGCCCATTTACCCAAAAACTCGAACTGTTGAGTAGTGCTACATACCCACCCATTTATACCCATGTCACTTTCCATCCGGATCCAATGTAGGACAAGTTTTCCCTTATAACAGAAGTCTACTAGCCCTCTTTGGCTGGACGCGAATCCTCTTATGTTATTAAATCTGTGGTGTGCGATTTAAGGCCTCGTTTTGCTTGGCGCAAAAAACAAAGGGCAACAAACCTAATAGTGAACTTAACGCTTGGCAACTGAAAACAAAAAAGAAAAAACTAAGAAAAGAAAGAAAATGGAAAAAGGAAAATTAGAAAAAAAAAAAAGCGTTGAAAACGGGCAAATTGGCCCCTATGTCATAGAGTTTGAGGATGGGTGAAAAGAAAAGAGAGAGAACTCAAGTCTCATAAAAAAAATAATAATAATAAATAGAAACAAAAAATTCAAACTTGTTCGTGAAACTCATCTTTTAAGCAGCCTAAAGGTCATCAGTACACTTTAATATCCATTACTCTCTAGTACATTTAAATGGACAATAGAATAAAATCTAACAATATAACAAAGCTGAATCAAAAAAGCAACTCTCTCCCACATTTAAAGCGACAATAAAATACTTATGCAATAACACAAAATTAATACTAAATCAAAATTGCAACAACTATGTAGTACTACTATTACATTTTCGATCGATTTAATAATGTTGTCACTAAACGTAAATATAGTACATTTAAATTGACAATAAATACTTACGCAGTATTACATCTTCGATCGATTTAGTAGTTTTGTCACTAAACGTAAATATAGAACATTTAAATTGACAATAAATACTGCAATAACACGAAGTCAACAATACAACACTACTAAATCAAAAATGTAATGAGGATATAAATATATTGCATTTTGGATTTAATCTGTACCGTGTTGCATTGCTGGTTTAAAATACTCTCGGAGACCAGAAAGGATCTAGGTCCCACAACCACTGATTAAGAATAAATTTATATGTCCCAGCTTATAAATCAATTCTTAATTACTTCTCTAAATAAATATATATATATAAAGAGATAATCCACCAGACAAATATTACTGTAATCGATAAGGGGAAAACAAACTGACATAATAATAATAGGCTTTTACTTCTTAATTACACACTAATTGTCAAGTCGGGCAGATCAAATTCAGAACCAGATCCAAAAGTAATTACTTGCATCCAATGTATCAACTCCAAAAAGTGGCTAGCTGATCAATATTTCTGAGTAATATCAAACATGTTCATAAGCCTAAAACTTTTTGTGAGAATGAAATTTTCTCAACTCTTCAACCTTAGCAACCACTGCATTGTCCCATTCTTCACAGTTATCAGTTGAGGAATCAGCGAATCTGCCACATCCAGATCTTCCACCGAAATAAAGATCTTCAGTTTCTTCCTCATGTCCAAACTCAACACACCTGTATCAATAATTGTAATGTTACGAGTCTCAAAACTCAAAAAAACATATAGCAACTGAGATATACAAAATTTATGTAATAAAAAAGGTTTGCGTGAAAAAGGGCAGAATTTCTATTTCCCCAACAGCTATACTACAAGTAAAACAAAGGCTTGTATTCTCTAATTTTATCTTTCAAATTCAAATGGTTTATAAATTATGGGAATAGAGCCACCTCCATATCATTTAAACACCTTAAATTTTATTGACATTGGGGGTTCAATAAACAGATCACTTAATACATGATGTGGAGAACATCTCTGATGCAAGATGACCCTAAATCTCACAGTTTCTTCAACTTTGTGTAGCCGTCAGGGGTATTCTCTTCACACCTACTGAGGAAAGACCAAGACATCTTATATTGGTCTTTTCAAGAATCTTAACCATTACACTTGCCTCGAAAGGGGGAAAAAAATTGAATCATAACATGGTAAGGTAACAACATCAAGACATTTTTACATCAAGTACATGATAAAACAGAGGGAAGATGTTCCAATATCATCAAATAGTGGGGATCTTTTGCTCAGGAAGGTCCCAATTATCAAATAGGTCCATCAGTGGATAGTTCCACCTAAAGGAGAATATCATATTAAACAGTGTGATATGTGCTGGTTGGTCATCAGAATGGAGGGCCATTCACCGAATTTGAGGTGCAATGCCTCAATCATCTCTACCTCCTCTTTGTTTTATCATTACAACATATCCATATTCCAGTTCTTGTTCAACTACCATAATACTCTCAACGAATCTCCTACATCATTCATACACTTGTTAAGTAGCAAAGCAGGACAGAGATATCCTTAATCTTAACAGATATGTTGTAACATTGAACCCTGACTTGCCCTAGCACCTATACCAGATTTTCTATTTCATTTACAAAGAGAAATAAGTCCCTCTTTTACCACAACGCTGTCTCATACCCATTTCTTTTCATTTCAGTGATCCGGTGATGGTTCCTAATTTTAACTAACCTTTGTGTTCCAGGCTAAATTAAAAAATATAGACCAATAAAATTTCCATAGAATAGTTGGGAAAAGGCTTTGCTAAGTGGAAATGAATAAAATTTCCAGAGACAGCCCAAAGAAATCTTACAGCAGTCAGGATAATGTGATCATATTACAAGATTTAAGTTTTCATTGAATGGGAAACAAGTATTTCTGAATTTTTAGAGCAAGACCCTAATCCACAAGTGCCGAACCATACATAAAGTCGGTGGATGGTCTTGATTAAGACACGAAGGAGACCATTGAAGCATTGCAAGCAGAAGACTTGGAGTCCATATCATGGTGAAGGTAAGGAACCGCTGTGGGTAAAACAAAAAAAAAAAAAAAAAAAAGACCGAACGTGTTCGAGTTATTGGCTGGTCCAACCCAGCAGCATTCACGAGTGCTTCCTGTAAGACGTTGAAATAAATGCTCCCCCTATTCCCTCTAAAGTGGTTTATGAAACATTGAGATGACCCAAAAATTTCGCTATTTCGATTGTATTAATCCTTGGGAACAGCGTAGCGATGGATAATTCAAAATCAGAATAGGTACAGTCAGCCCTGAGGAAGCCAAAAGGCCCTCTCCTCTCACGGTTGAAGGTTCCGCAACTTAGGACTTGCTCTCCATGCACATTTCTATTTAGTCAAAAGGCCAGTGAAAGCAATCAAATGAGAATGACAAGTATCGATAAGAAAGGCACAATCAGGCAAATCCAAGCAATATCTCTCCTGTCTATTGAAGCCTTGAATCAGTCTCAGATCTATTTGTAATTGAGATTTTGGAAGAAACCCTGTAAAAGATGTCGAATAGGCGGTCACTTGCATATGATTCACCTTATTCATTTCTTTCATTGTATAGAAACTAGAGATGCACTTCTATAGCCTTTAGCCTTTATGACGTTATCGAAGACATGAATATTGTTGGATAATTTCCAAGATCACATAGAACATGACATCTGCTTTTTGTTTGAAGATCACTTCAAGAGACAAATTTCTTGGTATAAGTTATTTATTCAAAGTATACTTATGTATTTGGCTTAAAACTAACTAAAACTTCCAAAATCTAAAATAGTTTCTGATTCTTCCAATGAGATACCCCCATGGCCCATAATATGGAATACAATACAAACTTGAGAAATTAAATTGCCTAATAGATCTTCAAAAGGCTAGTAACCTTTCTTCAAAATATATATATATGCACATATGGAATTAGTCACTTCTCATTCCTTAAGACTTTGACCGGCCAACCTTGCCTGACTAAGCTGCTTTTATTCAAAGCATATTGGTCCAAAATTAATTTTAGGCCTTAAAAGGCAGTAGAAGTTAAATGATAAGTCTCAAAAACAACATTAGAAAGGATAAAAAGACACAAGGACTCCATAACAATTTATATGATTGGAAAACAAGTATTAGCCACAGATACTTCAAAGCTCTACAAACATAATGAATTTAGATATATCATCCTAAAATAATAATAATAATAATAATATATATAACAGGAGTTAGACACATGCCTTTACGGAGAACAGGTTGTACACAAAGTTAATCAACTTTTTTAGAAGGAAATAAAAAAATAATCTGGAAAAATCTTCCTGATATAATAATACAAGAGGAGTTGGGGAAATCTCCGTACAGAAACGGGTTATATGCAAAAAATTAATCAGCTATGTACACATGATAATTGGAAAACTAACATGGATCTTAGCACTCGTCAGTTGCAAGAAATCAGCCTCAAAAATAAAACACATGTTAAGTTTTGAGGCTAATGTACACATATAAGTCAATGGCATGAATCTAAGAAGAAGAAAAATAGCAATCATGAATGTAATGGTAAGACAATGAAGTATTAGGGGGTGATAATTTGTCTTGCCTGTTTTTCCTTGATTCCTTCAGCATTCCTGGCCATTGCTGGGCCTCAACCCCATTCTCTATTCTTCCCTCATCAGTAATACCTTCAAAAGAACTTGGCTGCCCTCTTAAGTCTCCATCTCCTGCCCCTAGCAAAACTAAGCTTTCCATGTAATCGTCAACATAAAACGAATCTATGGCACCACGAATTCCCAGACTCTTCATTCGTAGGGTATTGGGGTCATATGAGACTAGCTTTCCACGTGCTGTTGTCAATAGAACTTCTTCATTCTTTCTAAATCCTATTATCCTCTGTATTCCTCCCTGCAGATCAATAGTATACAGTTTCACCCAGGAGTTGACAACACTATACTCCTTCATCACCCATACAGAACAACGCTGTTTTTTAGCACGATATTCATAATGAAGCACTGAAAGTAATTTAGCAAAAACGGATACTGACAAATCCTGCCCAGATTGAGCAGCTAAACCATCTGGCAGCATCACCTCACCAAATACTTCATCACCCACATCAAACGAAACAACCAAATTGCGATTCCCACTGGCCACACATGGATCATATCCAATCCAATGGATACCCCCATTCACAAAAGCCTGTGTCCATGTATACCCAAACATACCATAAGGAGGAGCACCAGTACTAAAGCTTCTCCAAGCTCCTGAGCTAAGCCTATAAACCTCAACCTCTGGTGGAATTAAATCACGCCCATTTCTTCCTTTAATATAGGCAATCCTCACCACCTTATAGTCATCTGTCATGGGGTCAAATCCAAACCCAAGCAGAAACATATAAGACCCATGAGTTATTTCGGTAACACGAGGTCTGGGAAGGATGACAAATTTTCGAATCGATGGGTTCCATAGGATTATATCGTAGGCATGCATAGAGTGATCGTCGGACAAACACACCAATCCATTACAAGAACCCACTATTCTGAAAGGATAATCAGATCGGGTTTTCAAGGGAAAATCCAGTTCCAAAGTGTGCTCACCAAGTGTCTGATCATCGTCAAGTAACAAATAGTGTTCTTTTTTGTGCCTCTCGCTGTCAGTGAAATGCCTGAGGAGAAGTGTGTGGGTTTTGATGTGGGTGTTTTTAGTGCGATTTAGATGAGTGGTGATGCAAGAGGAACTAGAGATGAGAGCATTCCATAGCTTAGAAACGCACCTTATTTGAAGGAGGGTCTTGACGGATAGTCTCGTGAAGATGTCGATCCATACTTCTTGGGGAACAAAATCTGACATTTCTTCCTTGTTGGGGCTTCAAAATATAATTTGAATCAACAAAAAAAGCATATTAATTCAGGATTTCGGAGAAGAGAAGATATGAAGCATGATTCAAGGGGTGGTTCAGAGCAAGACTCGGGTTTAGGGTTTGTGGGCTGTTTCAAAATGCGAGTGAAAGTGCTCTCTCTCCCTAGTACAGTACTGTATGAATATAACCGAAGGAGAACAAGAGTGAATATAGGCTTAGTATATATTTTCTGTGTAGCAAGAATTACGTTGAGGTTGAGAGTCATAGAAAAACATTCAAATAAACAAATCATAATATTAATTATTTACGAGATTGAAAAAAAAAAAAAAAATGTCTAGTTCTTCAAGATATTTATCTGCACTTCCAAATTTGGGTTAAAAAAAGTCTTCTTTTTGACATTCTCATAAGTATTACAACAATTAAATACAACTAATTCACGATAATGATATTATTACTGCTAAGCCAAATGCAAATAAATCTGAAATAAAAAAGACATGATAACTCTATCTGGAAAATAAAAATGAAGGGTGAAAATAGAAATATAAAGTAATTTTTTATTACTGGTATAAAAGGGACAAAATAAAATTAATTTATTATTTGTAAAATGAAGTTGCTCTATTAATAGATAAAAACTACCACAGCTAAAAGAGAGTACTCAGTGAGTAAGTGACTTAGAGTATCTCCAATGCTAAAAGCTATTTTTGCATGCCAAATTTATATTTTGATAGGTGTTACAGTAACAAAATGCTACATTTTAGCAATTCTGTTTCAATGGTGTATTTCATGCAAAATGTTATTTTTTAACACAACCACCATTCTTTTTCAACTACCATTCCCACCATTCATATTTGCATCAGTAATATCAATATTAGGCACATTCCAAGTCAAGTTATAAACATTAGAAGGAAACTAAAATTAAACCTAATTAAAAAGAAACAAAAATCTAAAATATCTGATAAAAAAAGGACCAAAATATATATATGTATAAATTTATATATTTGATTATATTATTATATTTTTTTTTTCTTTTTCGGATATTCATATTATATATATATATATATATATATATATATATGTTTATGTATATTATATATATTTGAGTATATTATTATTAAAAATATATATATTTTTAGGGCAAATCATTTCAGCTTCCCCAATCGCCTCCATCTCTATTCTCGTTCTCAACTCTGAACTCCCCTTTTCTCTCTATCTCTCTCTCTCTACAACTGCAAACTAGAAAATCTACAAGAATCAGAAGTTGAAAACCCATATATTTCAGTTTATCTATCTCTCTGCAAGAATCAAAAGATCAAAACCCATATCAGCGTATCATTTCAGATTGTTCAAAAATCCATATCTTTCAGTTTACATTGCCTGTTGTTCCAGTTCAGGTTCGCCATTTACAAGCTTCAACCGTTCTCTTAACTCTCAAGCTTGGCTTCTCTCTCTCTCTGCAATTGCTAAATTGTATGTATGGGTTTTGTTTTAATTTGTTTTCTAAATCAACTAATCAAGGTCTGTAATTTTTGTTTTGCAAACTAAATCCTATTTGGTGAAATTTTTTATGATCTTTTATATATATATATATATATAGACGAATTTGGGTTGAAATTATGTGTGTGTGGGGGTGGGGGGGCGTGGGGGACAACTTTTGGATTGAGATTATATTTTTTTATTGGAACAACTTTTGGATTGAGCTTATATATGTGTGCGTGTGTGTGCACGCGTGTGTGTTGATACAAAGAGAGGAAGGCTTGCCAAAAAAATTGGCAACTCCTATATCTGAGAGGAAATTTGACATTCTCAAAATTTGAGAGCCCAAATGAAAGACCATTGGAGAACCTATTTTTTACACCTCTCTCAAATTTTGAATTTAGCAGCCCAAATGAAAGAGCATTGGAGATGCTCTTAGTTGGTGAAAACAGAATAAGAGAGTGTTGTTGTCAACTTAAAAAGTACATACGGAATATATGAATATGAGATACATCTATGGGTTAGTAATATGGTAAATTTTAAAAGAATAGAATATGAGTACAACAAGCTACGATAATAAAAAATTAATAAATTTATTTTTTACATATATAAATCAATTTTGTAAAAATATTATAAATCTAAATGTAATTATTAATATAACATAGGAGTTCGTCTCACAACACATAAAACAAGCTCTAGTCATATCACTTAATAAAATTTGAACATTTTTTAATAATTATATTATGTAATTATTGTTGAAAAAGTTACAATATAATGTTCAAACTTCTAACATTTAACAAGTTCTTTCTCGTTTCCTTTTTAATTTTAGTTTTTTTTTTATTTTCAAAAATACATTATGAAGTGTTTGAGAAATATTAGATACGCAGTTGAAATAATATTTAAGAAGTATAGTCAGAAATTTAAAAATGTATTTTTAAAATTATGAATACGTTTAAGAAATATTTGATATCTATCTACGATATCCACTTAATATGAATTTTCAACATACATGTGTTGCTCTCTAGAAGGTGTCTGTGATTTCTAGGTGTCAGCTCCTCGGTTAAGTGCAATTGTGTTGGATGCAGACAAGTAGGGATGGTAATTTGCCATGCGGGGATGGGTACCCACCCTGCCCCGCCCCGCCCCGCCCCGCCCCGTTTATAGTGATTTTGGGAGACCGTTTAATTTATTTGGGTGGGGATGATTTTTATTAATGAAAATTCGCGCGAGTTTGGGGCAAGGACGGAGAGGTAACCCCACCGGCCCATTTAGTTAGGTAAATTACTAAATTATCCTTATTTTATTAGTATATATAGTCAACTCCAAAAACCTTAAGTCACATTCAGTCACTTTCTCAATCATTTTAGTGAGTGACAAAACCCTACGAACTAAAAACGCTTATATCCTTAAATTTTCTGTTAAATTATTGATTGATTTTTTTCAATAGTTATATAGTTGTATTTAAGAAAAAAAATCAAAAAATGTGAAGAAATTCTAAAACTAAACGAGATAGAACGGGTGCCCGAGGGATAAAACAATCTTCGTTGCCATTCCTACAAAAACAAAAACAAAAAGGGCAAACTTCAATGACCTCCCTGAGGTTTGACATAATTGCAACTAAACCTGAGGTTTGACATAATAGCAACTAAAATTGAGGTTTGCCATTTTGTTGCAGCTTGTCCCCCCGAGATTTGTCCAATTTTGCAAAGGCCTCCCCTCTATACAAAAAGTAATACTTTTTGTCATAAATTTGGTTTGAAGTGACCAAAATGTCCATAGTGTTATTACATAATAAAAAATAATACAATAATGGACCAAAATGCCCTTATATATATATATATATATATATATATATATATATATATAGGACTCAAATGAAACACAAATGAAATGCAAATTCGCAATTGATATATATTTAAATATAACTATTACTTTAGCTTTTTAGTTTATGCTTGTTAGAGAGATATGTTAAAGAAAGAGAGATCTCTCTTCTAGCAGTGGAGGAAAAATGACATTGAAGGTTCCTTGGAAGGTAAAAAATCTTGAATTATTTAGTTATTAATACAATTTAAATCTTTATTACTTTGTTATTAATGCAGGTCAAGTCTATTGGATGTAAAGTTAATGGTTCAATTTCTCACATCATCTACAAAGCATAATATTGGCGTAATATAACAGTAATATAACAGCTGCTTAAAAGTTAAAACCATTTCTTAATTTGTCATTAAAGGCAAAAATGACTAGCTTTTGCAAAGTGACTATATTTTTCAGCTGCAAAACACATAATGGGCACAAATTTAATTGCACAAAGATAACAGTTACACAAAATCTTTCAGAAATTGCAATTAAAAAAAGCACTTGCAAATAACTTGGACATAATCATTACTTTGTCATGAAAAATAACCATAACATTGTCATTGCATAACCCAAATATAACAGTCACATTGTTAATTGCTGAATCTGTCTTAAATACATAACCATAAACTGAGCTTGAAACTGTCATAATTCCAGAACCTACATTGATTACATAACATTAGCCCTAAAATAGTTTGAAACTTTCAATTACATAACCTTAGCCCACATTAACAAAAATATATAATCGGCTGAACATATCATAATTAGACCAAACTACATTTTCAATATAACCTACAGTAACAAAAATAGACAATGGGCTGAACATATCACCATTAGCCCTAATTAGTTCACCAATATTGCCCATGTCAACAAAAACTTACAATGGGGCTAAACAATTCTTCAGCAGCTACTATATACTTTGGTAAGTCAAATTTGGTTATGTCAATGTCCCAAAAAACAAAAATAATGGCCTGCAATGTGTCAAAGAGAGTAGTTTAAGTAAGTAGTTTAATTCATTCAAGCAAGCATCGAAACAAAGAAAGTAGGTGAAACATATAGTTCAATCACCTGTTTAAATAAGAAATTTAATTCCTACTCTCAGCAGTAGGAATCACCACATCATTTGGTACCTGCATGCTTTTCAATGTACTTAAGCCACCATTTAAAATAAAATAAAATAAAAAAACTAATTGTATACTAAAATGACATACACTGGACTGAGTATTGTTGCCACCTCTCCCAACTCTTGGTCCTTTGCCACTGTTGCCACCATGACCACCTACATTTGACACCTGCATATTTTTCAAAGTGAACTTAAGCATTAAAATAACAAAAACCAAAAACAAAATTATTTAACTAATCATATACTGAAATGACATATACTGAACTTGCCAACTCTCCCTCTGCTTGTTATAGCTTTTGATGGATATGCAGCTCTTGAAGGACTTGCAGTTGCTTCTCTTACTGCTCTAGTTGTTGGTACCCTTTGGCATCCTTTTTTGTTGTGCCCCACAATATTACAAATGCTACAAGTTACTATAGATGACCTCTTCATAGCCAAAGGTTCATCACTATCACTTCTTCTAGCCCTCTTAGGTCTGTCAGGATTTCTTTTCAGTATAGGTGGCTTAAGAGGGGCATGTGGTACTTCAAGCCACAAGGTTTCATGGTGCAGAGGGTGTATCATATTGTCATAGGTTTTCATGTACTTCTCTTTACTGTAGTAACTATGGAAGTAATCCTCAATCTTTAACCTACTATAATTGATGCATGCCACGACATGGTAGCAAGGAATTCCAGAAATTTCCCAAGCCCTACAATAACAAGTTTTTGGGCCCAAATCCACAACAAATATAAATCCATCTTGTGTCACCTCATATTCAGTACCCCCTGCCCAAAAGAGTGTTTCTATATTCCTACTATCCTTTACTGCCTTGTTCAATTTTTTCTTCAACTTGGGTGCTGCAGTCAAGTTCTCCAAACCTAACCCTCTCTGATACCTCTTTTGTAGCCTGCACATCAGTTTGCTTCTTATTGTGTCCATGATACCCAAAACAGATCTCATCCTGATGTCTCCCAACCAAGAATTAAAAGACTTTACATGATTGTTTGAAACATTATCGCATTTAACTCTTAGATCAAACCTATGCCTATACCATGTCTCCAACGAGTGATTTACAAGCCAGTTATATGCCCCCTCTGAATGGTTTCTGATTTTTGTAAGTTCTCTCTGAAAATTATGGGCAGTGCATGCCTTTGCTGTATTCCAAAACAACCTTCTCATTCTAAGCCCAGGAAACAACACTTTGAAGTTGTTGTAGATGTGCCTACAACATTTCCTTTTATATGCATCAGGAAAAACAACTTCTAAAGCTTGAAATATTCCCTTCTGCCCATCATTCATGAAAGTCCATGGTGTTATCTCAACACTATCCCCAAAATTAGTCCATGATTTCTTTGTCTCACCATCAGCAATTGCAACTGCTATGGGAAACAGACCATTGTTCCCATCCAAAGCAATTGCACTTAACAAAACACCCCCATATGGACCTTTCAAATGACGCCCATCTAAACCAATGTATGGCCTGCAACCATCAATAAACCCTCTTCGTAGTGCTGAAAATGACATAAACATACTCTTAAACATCTCACTGTTGTCTGGATTCCTCTTAATCTTAACCATACAACCTGGATTAGTTCTCTCTACCTTAGCTGCATATAGAGGTAATTTTTGGAATGCCTCTAAATGATAGCCCTCATTTTCAAGTTGGGCTCTATTCCTTGCCTTGTACAATGTGTATTCAAGAACCTTAACACCCCCAAATTTTTCCTTTATTTCTTCTAATAAAGCTTTCACATTCATTTCAGATTGGTTTCTAACTTCTTTGCACACTTTTGGGCTATCCAAGTTATAGTAACATCTTTCAGTTTGTTCACCCTCACACAAGTATGGTCAGGGCCAAGTATTTTTATTTTATATGTTACCTTGTCAACTAAAGGGGTGCCACAAATTCGCCAATTACAGCCTTCATTGCCATAATGGGCAGTGACCCTAGCCTTCTTATTCTTATTTCTAACAAGCCTAAAACCCTTTTGGACAACATATTCCCTTAACACCTTCCTAAAATGGTTGACATCGTCAAACAAAAGAGCTTTTTCCAACTTTATTTTACCATTATCACCATGCCTAAACCTTTTACCCTTTATATACTTCTGGATATTAACCATTTTCCCTTCTATTTCAAGACTACTATCAGAAAAATCCCCCTCACTATCATTGGAATTGTAATCTGAAAGCCTAGCATCATCGTCATCATCAAGGCTCTCAACGTCTAGGTGAACTGGATCAACCATAATATAAATTTCATCCTCATCATCCCCACTGAAAACATAGTCTTCATCACTCTCATCAGAATTCATATCCTCTGTAGTTGCATTCTCTACACCCTCTTCTTGTCCACCTCCATTTTGTGGGCTCGCATTGTGAATAGCCTCATTCTCATCTACATTATCATCTCTAATTACAGTCAAACGTTCATTAATTTCATGAACCTCTAGAAATATATCTATGTTTATAGAACCCGCATACATTTGAAACATCTCAAATATGTCTAAATCTCCTTCTATTATTTTTTTTGTTCAGTTGGGGAACCTCTATCAAGGTAGTACAACTTCATTGATAACCCAGACTCTGTAGGAACATTACTTAGTGCAGCCTCACATGCATTAGGAAAAAGCTCTAGGAAATTATACCTGCCAGGGTCTGTATTACTCAATGGGTGAATGTGACCATGATAGTCAACCAACAAAGTATATAGAAAGTCCATTGCAGAACCTAAAAGATTAAAAAAACAGAAACAAAAATCCAGTAATCTAGAAAGTTAATTAACACTAAAGAATTCACAGAAATGTTATCAACCAAGGAAAGAGGAAAAAAAAAAACAACTAAGAAAACCGTAATTTTAAATTAACAGAACCATAATATCACATTATCAAAAATAAACTCCCAAAATGAAGATGAAGATAAAAGAAAAATATAAAAATAATCATAATTAATATCATAAAAAATAAGTTTATTAACCTAGAGAACCTTAATTGCATCAAATCAGAAAGAAATTTTGAAATAAAGGTAACCCTAAAATAAACCCTAAAATCGAAAGAAACCCCTAAGATAAAGATGAAAAAAATTACATGTAATGTTACCGATTTTCTCTATTTTCTAATTTCAGGAAATTAATTGATTTTCTGGATTATTGTAATCATTTTCTCGTTTTACGTGCCACGCGGGCCCCGAAAGGCGTTTTGGTCAATTTCTTGAACCGAGGGTTTTAGAAGTGTATTTTTAATCATTTTAAGTCAGTTAGAATGACGATATCACTTTTTTAGAGTTTTTCGGAAGTCGGGACGATTTCCAGACTCGGGAACTTCTCTCGGTTTTCTCATTTTAAGTGAGGGTATTGTAGTCATTTCACATATATATATATATAGGTGTATTTATTTTTGGTGGGAGATATTTTGGGAACTTTGTTGGTATTGAAATGGATGTAGAAGGGCAAAAGAGTAACTAACCAAAAAGTGACAAATACACACATTTTTACAAGTGGCATGTTATTGACCAGAAGGCAAATTATTGACCAACCCATTTTCTTTCCTTTCCCCTTCATTTTCGGCAGAATGCTTCCCCTCTCTAGCATTTCACTTTCTCACTCTATATTTATCTATTTGCACTAAATATCTTCCACACTTCAAGCTTGTTTTTGGAGAGATTAAGGAAAGATTTTGATAAAGCCATAGAAGAAGAAGTGATGACTGACGACGGCCGTTCCAATACGCCAAACTGAATGTAGTGAATGTGTGGTTCAAGAAAAGCCTTTTATGTCAAATTTAAATTTATAAAAACCACTACCAACACTACTACTAACGTAGCAAGAGTGAGTAGGGATCGTCCCAAGGGATTATACGTGTTGGAATTTCAACTTCGACTCTAGCGTACCAAATGATTGCAAAAGAGAATTGGGTTGGTTGATTACTTCTAGAAAATAGTTAATTAAAATGCAATAAGATAAAGAGTAAGTAAGAAGGAAAGGTCTTGGGGTGTAGAGATCACCACCAAACAATACTATTCCAAACCATAATCAAGTGACTAATGAGGGAAATGAATGTGTTGTAACAATGTTGTGTGTGTAAAAGACATTCAATTGGTAAGGGTGACTCAACAAGTGCAAATTGTCTCAATCAACATGTGTGAGGCCACAATACATCTATTGGTAGAGGAATATATTGTCTAGACATCATGTGAAGAGAACAAAATATCAAATCAAGTCATTGAACCTTTCATTAAGCTCATAGTCCAAGCAATCCATAAGGATGACTTAGTTAAACATGCATTATCTAAACATCATGTGAGAGGCCACAATTTATCTATTGGGAGAGGAATAAATTGTCTAAACACATGTGAAAGATACAACATATCATAACTAGTCATTAATCCTTCATTAAGCTCACAATCCACATACAACACAATATTAGAGGAATATGCCATTTGGACTCACAAGCATGGAACATCAAACATCAAGAGTAGATTGTCCTCCCATTTAACATTATACTACCACTACACTAAATCTACACTACTAGCATGAAAATAAAGCTATCTAGACTAGGAGAGAGGCACAAGCTATCAAGAATAGGCATAAACCATCAAATGAACCAAAATATCATTCATTAAGCATATCATCTTGATAATCTCTAGATCTATAACATCAATACACATAGACATGCATCAAAAACACTAAATCTAGAGATAAGCACATGAATATCCTACTCTAGCATACATAGACATATGGGTAGAATAGAATAGTCAATTGGAAGCATTAAACCATACAAACCATGAAATAATCAAGATTTATATATACATGAATATCAAGATGTATCATACAACACTAATCCCTCAATAATACACAAGATTAGAGTATAGAAAGCATGCTTGGGGCTAACTCTAGCCCCAAGATGATGTCTAGACACTCATGGTAGTGATGATCCAACCCTCAAAGGCTAACTCCATGGCTGCTCCTTGTAGATGAAGATCTCCTCCAATGGTTGCTCTAGCTTCCTCCCTTCTTCCTCTCCAAGAATAGCCTCCAAGATGATTTTCAATGTGTGACAAGAGACTCTAGACCCCCCTCAAAAAAGTGTATCATATTCCTTATATAGGTAGGTCAAATACACCCTATGATGAGCTGTGGTCATGCAAGGCATATTCTCCAATGATTGGGTGAAGGACGGAATAAATGAGCTGGACTTTAACTTTTTCTCGCTGGAGGAAGTTCGATCGATCGAACCTTAACTTGGATCGATCGAAGATGGGTTCGATCGATCGAACTGCATCCTGGATCGATCGAAGTGGTCTGACTCCTCCAGAGAAGGACAAGGCTGAGATATTTCGAAGATATTTGTGGGAAAAAGGACAAAAGTGGTTGGTAGGCGTACAGCTGTGGATAAGATCAATCATTTGAATAGGACAAAATAGGGTTCAATCGATCGAAGGTGATGTTGGATCGATCGAACTTCGAATTTCAGCAAAGGCCAAGGTTGGATCTATCGAGAAGTACTGTGATCGATCATAGATGTTCGATCGATCGAACTCTAAGTTGGATCGATCGAACTTTTCAGCTGCACAACTTAATTCCTTTTTGCTCCTTTCTTTCTCCACTTTGCTCCCTCATTTAGTTTATCTCAGGATTGCTTCAATTAAGCTCTTATTTGGCTGAGTTAGCTCAATTTTGGGATTAGTGCCTGAAAATATAAATAACACGTAATAAGTCTAAAGCGGCAAAGTAAGATAGATAAAGGTACTAGAATGTTTAAGCTTAACGGGTTTAAATGCGCATTTTTCGGTGCTCATCAATGAGCTTGAAGAGGGCTTTTATTTGAGACCATTATTGCAAGGTGTGATACCCCTCGATTCTAGAGCCACGGGTGATCAAGTCCGAGCACAAATCCGAGGGATACCAAACAATCAATATGTAAACAAGCAGGAATAAAAACTGAATTAAGAATAAAATAATAATGCGCTGAAAGAAATCTAAAATAAAAATTCTCAAACTTTAAATAATAAATTAATATTATTTAAATCCTTCAAATCCGTACAATTCGAGAATCCATCTAGTGGACCCCTAGTAATTCCAACTGATAAATAAATTTACAGAATAAAAATCCAAAACTAAAATAAGAAAGAAAATCCTAAATAGTCGGAAGAGTGAGTGTCTATATTTGCATCAACACGATCAAGCTCTAAGCCTGGTATTGTCAAACACCTGAAAAATAAGAGTGGGTCAGGCCCACATGCAAGTTTCATTCTACTACAATCCGTACATAAACCCGATACGCGGATACATACTAGATAACTCGGCAATATCTAAAATAGTCCATATAGATATAGATATACACTATAGGATATTTACTAACCTATAGTCATCATACCTGAGTAAAACGTAATACGCAAAATGCCGCAGCGTAGTCATGCACACCTAGACCTACCAGGGAACGTCATTAGGTCCAGTTATCCATCCACACGATATACGCACCCTAACCGTGATCAGGAGACTCAAACTCGTATCATGGTACCATAGGTATATATATAAATTTCTTCTTAATGCAGAAAGATAAAACAAACATCCGTTATGTCGTTCAATTGTTTTAGTTGACAAGACATGCATCCATGTAGGATTTAACTGTTTTAATTAATCCATTCCGTATGTATGAAGGGGTGGGACTTAGCTTTTTGATTTAATCCATCCCTGATATGTCACCGTCCTATATCGCTACATATAATACAAATGATCCACAAGTGATGCATATTCATTAGAACATCAAATATACCTAGAAACCAGCATAATAGAAAACAGATATTATTAAGATCCCATCATGCATCCAGTATATGATTATAATCATAAATCCTCCAAATAAATTGTTAAAGTAATGACAACCAATTTATATTATCCACATCCATACAATTGATAAAACAGAAATCAAACAGTTCATCAATTAACATCCATAACATGGTATAATGATTATCAGAATTATAAACTGAGTACATTATGCTAGAAATCCCAAACCATCCTCTCATACTAGTTCATTTAAATCACTAAAACAAAGACTAGTAATGAAATCCTCCACAATCCTTGACGGCATGCAAATTAGTAGTTAATCAAATGACGCCCCTTTAATCCTCAATGTATAAATCCTGCTCCTGACATAATGACACTCCGAAGTCTGGACAGAGTACATTATATAAATTCCCCGTCGTGGTTTCATGCTAGTCCATTTAGTTTACTAACACAAAACTAGTACTAAAACCTCTACAACTCCCAACGGTATGCAACTTACTTGTTGAAATTACATGACGCTCATAACCACAATATAACCAACTTTCCTAGAACTGAAATATGTCACAGATATCACTTATATGAAATCCTACAAATCCCTTTTATATCATGTGATATCCCTTGGATCCGAGACATGGGTTGATCAGGCCCAGGCCCAAACCCGAGGGAAATCAAACAATTAAAGTATTTTAAAACGAACACAGATGAAAAAAATGAAATAAGAATAACTATTAAAAGCTGAACAGAATACTAATATAAAAACCTCAATAGCCTGATAAAACCTAATAAAATCCAACTTTCAAAACTTCCATGAATTACAACTCGGGAATCCATCTAGTGGACCCCTAAATAAAAATCTCAACTGAAACGTAAACAACTGACATAAAACCAAATACTAAAATATGGAAGGACATCCTACGTCGTCGGTGGAATGAATGATAATCCCTGCACAGCATGATCAAGCCTAAGACTGGAACCGTCCGATACCTGAAAAATAAGAGTGGGTCAGGCCCACGAACAAGTTCTAATCTAACTGTAATCCATACAGTGACCCGATACGCAGATACACCTAAATACCTCACAATATCTATCTAGTCCATACATAAATATACCCACACTAGAGAACCTTCACTGGACTATAATGGGGTCTCAACCTGAGTAGAAGGCAACATGCAAAAACGCACCCAAAGGTGGGCATGAATACCTAGACCTAACAGGGTACACTTCAACCATCATATCCAGCTATGCATCCTAATGCATATACGCTCCCTAACCAATGACTCTGAGACTCATGCCCATATCGTGGTGCCATAACATATATATAAAGTCCGTCTAACCCAAGGTATGCCATTTTATTGTTTATTGAATTGACATAAGAATTTTAATCCAGTTTAGTCATTCAACTTAATCAGTCGATCTGACTTAAACACAACCAACATTTAATCCAGGTAGTCATTCAACTTAATCAGTCGATCCGACTACACACAAACACAATTAATCCAGATAGTCTTTCAACTTAATCAGTCGATCTGACTAAACAAGGTTTAGGATTCAATATTTTACAATCCTTCCCTTAAATCCAATAGGTTAGGCTTATGCGTTTTGAGCTAAACCATCCCTAGTATGACACCGTCCCATACCGGTTCATACCATCCTCCACAACCATGTAATTGATAGAATCTATTAATTCAGCAATTAAAATTCCACATATATATAATCCAAAACCAATATCCAAGTAATTGCAGGAAAACATTTAAAGTTCAGCAATTAAATTCAAGCATTAAACCATATAGTTGCAGATTGTGATTTCATAACTCAACAATTAACATCCAGATATGCATAGATCAAATCTAATATAGCATTGACTCTATCACGCATTTAAAATCCATTCTATAATCATATTATAGTCCAATAAATTGTTAAAATTATTTTAAGCAATTTAGTTCCTTCCATCTGGTAACAGCGTACTAAGTTGTATACTTGTACCCTGTTTTATTCCTTTTAACACAGGGCCATACACTAATCCATAAGTCTAATTTGTTAACTAAAATACTTCTCCGTACATCTAAAACTTAATTTAGAATCATGCTTTAGCACCCTAAATTGTCAAATTAAAACTAGACAATTTATTACCTTCCGGCCGTCACCCGCATAAACTATCTAATCCCTCTGAAAATTCCCAGAGGTTTCAAAACAATTCCAATGTTCCAACAGTAGCCGGTAATTCGTAATAAAAAAAAAAAAAAAAAAAAATCAAAAATGAAATTACAAGAGAGCCTGCTCAATTTTTGGAAAGAGCAGGCTCTTTTAGAGCCTTGAGCCGGCTCCATTACTTCATGGAGCCGGCTCTTTGCCTAGAAAAGATGAGGGAGCCGGCTCCCTCATTCCATGGAGCCGGCTCTCTCCCCTTCTAAAAGCCGTCTCCAACCTTTGCAATTCCTGCGACTCTCTGCTTTGCTTCTGGTCACTTTCCACCTCTACCAGCCTTTCTGTTTGGCTTTAACACTGATTCTAAGAGTCTTCTTAACCCCCATTAACATCTCCATGGTTGGTTTAAAGTAAATAAAAGCAAGCACAGCAAACCAAGTTACAACAGAACCGATCATGCTTTAAGGAACAAAACTGGAACAGATAAGAACGAATGTATTTCAGACCAATTTCTCAGTCAACAGATAGTGCAAGTTTAGCATATAATAATCATGCAAGATCAATTTAAGACTCAATTAATTCCCTAGAGTCTAAAATTACAACCAGACTAACAAGCTTTTCCAAGAAAACTGAAAACAGAGATGTACAAATTTTGTAATAGATTTGATTACAACTTAAACAGATTATCAGTATCATACCATTAACATGTAAGTTTTTAATTTATAATTTATTTAACCCTAGAGATTACCTAGGTACACAGAACACAAGTCAGAGAGAGAGAGGAAGAAAAGAACTTACCTGTTCAGCCCTTGCTTGTTCCTGCAACACAACCCTCTATCCAACCTTCTTCTGGTTCTAGGTAGTCCACCACCACTACACCTCCTTGGTCCTCCCTATTCTTCCCTTGACAAACCTTACAATGCTCTGTCCTTACAAAATCCCTCTCTGTTTTCACTCTGTAACTTTGAGACGTGACAGAGCTTTTGGTAATTTTAAAACCCTAGGCTAAGACACAACAAAGTATTTATAGGCTTACCATTAAAACCCTAATCCGTGTATAATTATAGACAGAGCCCTAATGTAGTCGGCCCATAACAACACCTACGTTTTAAAACAGTGTCGGCTACATACGTGAATTCCATTATACAATTAAAACTATACCCTAATTTAATAACTAAAATCTTTAACTTAACTTCCTTAAATAAATAAAAGCCAAATAAAAATACAACTAAATAATTAAAGACAGAAAATACATATCATAAAAAAAATAATTTACCAAATAAATCAACTAAAAATCCAATTAGGTCAAATAAATCAAACAAAATAAGCAATTAAACAATTAATTTAATAAAAATGCACACAAATAATTTAAATTAACAGCAATCAATCAATTAATCAAATAAAAACACAATTTAAACAATTAATTAAATTAAAATACTATTTAAACAATACATTAAATACCAGGAATATCCTTTTAAATCTAAGGGCATTACATATCAGTTCATCTAATTTGCTAAACAACTAGCAATACAGTCCTCCTTCCTTCCTGACGACATTCACATTTAATATTTTATAGTTCATACCGTCTTCTCCAGTTAACCCACCAACTTATACTAACTATTTTAAGGGTCTAACAGGTTAATTTTAAGTATTTACAACTTCCCACAACTTTTTGGAAACTCTGTTCAAGCCCCTGAAGTCAGAAAACTACCAAAAATACCCCCGAAGGGGTTCTGTTCAAGGGAGCCGCCTCCAATTTTAGGTTGAGCCGGCTCCACCCACATTGGAGCCGCCTCAACCCCTTGTGGAGCCGGCTCCACTTCAATAGAGCCGCCTCCATTGAAGGGTGGAGCCACCTCCACACACCCAGCCTCCATTTTTCCTTCTCCGCTTCCTCTGTTTGCCTTCTACGCTTCCGGAAAAGTTTCAGTCCCCTGTCCCACTTTTGTTAAAGATTTTTAAGGTTCAATTTAAGTCTTAACAATCCTAGAAACTTTTCCCATTCCAGTATGAATTACTTAACAAAAGCTTAAACCATGATCACAACCGTTTATGCTTCCTCTGTTTGTCTTCTTCGCTTCCGGCAAAGTTCCATGTTTCTATCCCAATTGTTTTTAAACTTCTTAGGGTCCAATTGACATCCAAATAGTCCTACAAACTCTTCCATCCCAATATGAATTAATTTACAAAAGTTTAAAAACATACTTAACACAGTTTATACAAGAAACCGATTTCAGTTATTAATTGTAAAACAAATTACAGTCAATATAACATGTGTGATACCCCCGGATTTCCGGATGCGGGTTGGCCAGGCCCACGCCCGATTACCCGAGGATATCAAAACAATTAGCAATTTAATGAACATAGAATACAATATAGAAAACCAGAATGAATAAAATTTTGCTGAAAAGAACCTAGAATGATAATCCAATAATTGAAAACCTCAGAATAAATAATTTCATTGATAATTAAAACTATTTTGATACAACTGATCCACCACGAATGGAAATCGTTCTCCAATTTATACAACTCGGGAATCCATCTAGTGGACCCCTAAAATATCCAATGGTACTCAAAAGACTGGAACAAAACCCAAGTCTTAACATGAAATAAAATCCTACGCCATCAGTAGAGTGAATAACTGTATCTGCTCAGCACGATCAAGCTCTATAGCCCAGAACTGACGAACACCTGGAAAAAAAATAATAGAAGAGTGGGTCAGGCCCACGAGCAAGTTCTAATCTAGCTGCTATCCATACAGTGACCCGATACGCAGATACACCGTAGATACCTCACAATATCTATCTAGTCCATACATATGTATATCCACACTATGGGACCTTCACTGAACTACAGTAGGGATCTCAACCTGAATAGAAGGCAACATGCGAATACGCACCCAAAGGTGGGCATGAGTACCTAGACCTAACAGGGTACACCCAACCTACTATAACCAACTACACATCCACTGCATATACGCACCCTAACCAACAAGTTTGAGACTCAAGCTCAACTCGTGGTACCATAAACATATATATCTAAACTCCGTTCCTAACCATTCACAAGAAATTCAATAAGTCATTCGGCGTATTCAACCGTACCGACTTATATATATATAAGGAGGATTTATTTAACAACCCGTTCCCTTATTCCAAAATAGGTAGGACTGAGTATTTTAAATCAGTCTGTCCCTAGTATGCCACCGTCCCATACCGGTGCATACAATCCACAAAGTCCATATAATTGATAGAACCAGTCATACTGTTCACCAATTAAAATCCATAAGGTAGGAATTAGCATTTTGAACTAAACCATACCTAGTATGCCACCGTCCCATACCGGTGCATACCATCCTCCATATCCATGTAAATTACAACATTCAAATGATAAGCAAGTAATTTACAATGCAAAACCAAACCCAGATAATTGACAGAATTTTAATGTGAGAATTCAGCAATTAAAATCCAATACATAATTCCAAATAATTGGTCAAATTTAATATAAGAATTCAGCAATTATAATCCAATATATGATTCCAAATAATTGACTGAATTAAGTATAAGAATTCAGCAATTATGTTCCAATACATAATTCCAGGTAAATTACAAGGCATAAATAATAAGCACGTAATTTATAGTCCAAAACCAACCATCCACATCGTTGCAGAATAGTATTTAGTATTTCAACAACTTAAAACCAAAACCATGTAAATTACAGACTATGAATGATAGTACAGCAATTTAAAATCTAAAACCAATATCCAATTAATTACCGAAGATTTTTAAATGTTTCAGCAATTTAAATCCAAACAATTAACCATACAGTTGCAGGAGATAATTTAATAAATCAACAACTAACATCCAGAGCCTACATAGATCACATCTAACACATCAATGACCCTATAATATATTTAAACCATTTTATAAATATATTAAATCCCACTGGAATGCCTAAAAATAAGCTTAAGTATTTAAAACTTCATCTATCCACTAACCGTATACAATGTACATAAGTGTTATACAGTTTGATCCGTTAATTTAGAATTAACCTTAAATCAATTTAGGGTCTTAATAACACCCAAAAATTAACTATTTAATCCCTCCGTGAAGTCTCATTAAATTTCTAAACTTTAATCAAGCCATTTAGTTCCTTTCTCTGTTAGTAGCATACACCGTTGTATATTTTTACACTGCTATATCCTTTGTCTTAGAGACTTAAACTATACAACAATAAGTTTAATATCACTTAGAATTAACTACTTAGATCCTCTGTTAAGTCCCTACAGTTCATTAGAATCACTCAGAAGCTCAAACAGTGCTCAAAACACCAAACAGAGCCCTAAAAACCCTTCCTGGACGTAAAAACAAATTGGAGCCGGCTCTTGGAATGGAAGAGCCGGCTCTTCTCCTATTGGAGCCGGCTCTAATTCCCTAGGAGCCGGCTCTTGCTGAAGGGGAGCCGGCTCTTGACTTCCTAGAGCCGGCTCTCTCCCTCTTGAGAGCCTCTAGTTCATCCCTGCTCCGTTTCCGTCAATCTGCTCCTTCTCCGATCAATTCCTACCCCTCTGCTTGTTTCTTAAACTGATCTAAAGGATCTAATACCCTCCTGATAGCATCCCCAAGGTTTGATTATAGCAATTTAAATCAATTAACAGAAGTAAACTTGTGCAAAAAATTGAAACCTCATGCATAGATTACAACGAAGCTAAATGCAACAGAGATCTAAAATAGAAATAGCAACCTTCCTATGAGATTTACATAACTCCCGTAGTCTTTCCATACTTAGTTTACAGTAGTTGCAATAAAAAAAACAGAGACAAAACTACGACAAGAACCCTCATGCTTAAAGGACATAAAACTGAACCAACTTGCATGCACTGTAACAGATATTGCAGAAATCATCACAGAAATAATTCAAAGCATACATATGATTAATTTGATGTATAACATACATGAATGATTTAGTTTTCAATTTCCTTAAAACCCTAGAGCATATCTAGGTGCACAGAACACGGCTCAAAGGGAAAGAGGAAGATAGAACTTGCCTGAATAGGTTTGCAAGCAAACCCTTGTTGCCGTTGCTCTCAGTTTTTCCGACATCCACTGAAACTTGTCTAACCTCCTAAAACCTCTGCTCCTTCCTTCTCCTTGGTTAAACCTTGGAACCCCAGTCGAAATTCTCACAAACAGCTCTGTTCTCACCAAAACTCCCTCTGTAACTTTCTCTATTTGGTAGACTTTTCAGTGTAAAAGTTACGACAATCTGTAAACCTAGGTTTAACATATACTGAGGTATTTATAATTGCAAAATTAAAACCCTAATCCACAGAGCCCTAACTTCATCGGCCCACAAAGTAACCTAGTTTAGTTACATATCAGATGCTTATGAGACGGCTCCAAAAAACCCTAACTAAAACGTATCTAAAACCCCAGTTAATGGGAATTACATAATTACCCTATTCAAAAATTAAATACTTAATAAATAATTAATTTAATAAAACCCATTAATTAAATCAAATAAGCAAGCAACGAATCACTTAAAACACATAAATTAAATAAAACAATTAATTAAAATAAACAAACAAATAAAGAATTACACTTTTCTGAAATTTTTCTGAAGTTCAGGGGCTTAAAGGTAATTACTGGAAAGTGCTGGGGGGTTTTAAATGATTAAAATTAACTTGTTAAAGCCTTCAAATAGTTGGTTTATGCTAAGGTGCTAAATCTAAATGCATGTCATAAAACATAAGCTTATAATAGGCCTACTGTCAAGGAAGGGGGAATGCTTGTTTTGCTAAGTTGTTCTGATAACTTAATTTGGACTGACATTGTAATTATTGTTAGAATTTATATCAATGATATATTTAGCATAGTTCAGTTCCAGGAATGTTGGTTATGACGTCATGTACTCGTATCTAATAAGTTGTATATTGTCGGGAGTAGTGGAAGGTTAGTTGCTAGTTTCGTGTTAGCGAATTAAATGAAACTGGTATAAAATACTTTTGAAGTTTCATATGATGTACTTAAACTTTGGAGTGTCATTATATCCGACACAGAATTTATAATGGGGAATTACATAAATGCCATGAGATTTAATTATAAATTTGCATGCCGTAAAGGATATGGGAGGATTTAAATGCTAGTCATCATTTTAACATTTTGAACGAACTAGTATGGATGTGTTGTTTTGGAATTCTAGTATAATGTGCAGTTTAAAATTCTGATATTCATTATATTATGTTATAAAGGATAATTGCTGAACTGTCTTAATTTCTGTTCTGTCAATTGCACGGAAATGGATGGTTTAAATTGTTTATTCTTATTTTAACAATTTAAAAGGAGGATCTATGAATATAATCATATACTGGATGCATGATAGGAGCTTATCTATATCTGATTTCTATTATGTTGGTTCTAGATATATTTGATGTTCATTTTGAGTGTGCATCATGTGTGGATCATATGCATTATATGTACCGGTATGGGACGGTGACATATCAGGGATGGATTAGATCAAAAAGCTAAGTCCTACCCCTTTCATACATACGGAATGGATTAACTAAAATAGTTAAATCTTACATGGATGCATGTCCTGTCAACTAAAACAGTTGAACGACATAATGGATGGTTGCTTTACTTTTCTGTATTAGGAAGAGATTTAAATATATATTTATGGAACCGTGATACGAGCTTGAGTCTCTTGATCACGGTTAGGGTGCGTATATTGCAAAGATTGAGTAGCTAGATATAGCTGATGTTCCCTGGTAGGTCTAGGTATTTGGCCGCTGAAAAGCGTGTTTTATATGTCACCTTCTACCCAGGCTGAACTATGTTATAGGCTAGTGAGCATCCTATAGTATGTATTTATATATCTATGGACTATTGTAGCTATTGTTGAGCTATCTAGGATGTATCTGCGTATCGGGTTTATGTACGGATTGTAGTAGGATGGAACTTGCATGTGGGCCTGACCCACCTTTATTTTTCAGGTGTTCGTGAGTACCAGGCTTAGGGTTTGATCGTGGTGATGCAGATACAGTCACTCACTCTTCCGACTAAATAGGATTTTTCTTTCTGGTTTTAGTTTTGGATTTTATTCTGTAAAGTTTTATCAGTTGAGATTATTAGGGGTCCACTAGTTGGATTCCCGAGTTGTACGGATTTAAATTATATTAATTTATTATTTAAGGTTCGAGGATTTTTATTTTAGAATTCTTTCAGCGTTTTGTTATTTTATTCTTAATTTAAATTTTATTCCTGCTTGTTTACATATTAATTGTCTGATATCCCTCGGATCTGTGCTCGGACTTGATCACCCGTGACTCTAGTACCTAGACCTAACAGGGTACACCTCAACCTACTATAGCTAGCTACGCATCCACTGCATATACGCGTCCTAACCAACGAGTCTGAGACTCAAGCTCATCTCGTGGTACCATAACCATATATTTAAAGTCCATTCAAATCCATCCATAGAAACTCCAATAAATCGTTCAGCTTATTCAGCTGCACAGACTTATATAAGAGATCCAGTAAGTCGTTCAGTTTATTCAACAGCACAGACTTAAATATAAGGAGAATTATGTTTCTATAATTCGTACCAATAACTCAAATCCAAAACCATGTAAATTACAGGCTATAAATAATAGTACAATAATTTAACATCCAAAACCAATATCCAAATAATTACAGAAGATTTTTAAGTGTTTCAGCAATTTAAATCCAAACAATTAACCATATAGTTGCAGGAGATGATTTAATAAATCAACAACTAACATCCAGAGCCTGCATAGATCACATCTAACACATCAACGACCCTATAATATATTTAAAACCATTTTATAAATACATTAAATCCCACTGGAATGCCTAAAAATAAGCTTAAGTATTTACAACTTCATTATCCACTAACCGTATACAATGTACATAAGTGTTATACAGTTTGGTCCGTTAATTTAGAATTAACCTTAAATCAATTTAGGGTCTTAATAACACCCAAAAATTAACTATTTAATCCCTCCGTGAAGTCTCATTAAATTTCTAAAATTTAATCAAGCCATTTAGTTCCTTTCTCTGTTAGTAGCATACACCGTTGTATATTTTTACACTGCTATATCCTTTGTCTTAGAGACTTAAACTATGCAACAATAAGTTTAATATCACTTAGAATTAACTACTTAGATCCTCTGTTAAGTCCCTACAGTTCATTAGAATCACTCAGAAGCTCAAACAGTGCTCAAAACACCAAACAGAGCCCTAGAAAACACTTTCTGGACGTAAAACAAATTGGAGCCGGCTCTTGGAATGGAAGAGCCGGCTCTTCTCCTATTGGAGCCGGCTCCAATTCCCTAGGAGCCGGCTCTTGCTGAAGGGGAGCCGGCTCTTGACTTTCTAGAGCCGGCTCTCTCCCTCTTGAGAGCCTCTAGTTCATCCCTGCTCCGTTTCCGTCAATCTGCTCCTTCTCCGATCAATTCCTACCCCTCTGCTTGTTTCTTAAATTGATCTAAAGGATCTAACACCCTCCTGATAGCATCCCCAAGGTTTGATTATAGCAATTTAAATCAATTAACAGAAGTAAACTTGTGCAAAAACTGAAACCTCATGCATGGATTATAACGAAGCAAAATGCAACAGAGATCTAAAACAGAAATAGCAACCTTCCTATGAGATTTACATAACTCCCGTAGTCTTTCCATACTTAGTTTACAGTAGTTGCAATAAAAAAAACAGAGACAAAACTACGACAAGAACCCTCATGCTTAAAGGACATAAAACTGAACCAACTTGCATGCACTGTAACAGATATTGCAGAAATCATCACAGAAATAATTCGAAGCATACATATGATTAATTTGATGTATAACATACATGAATGATTTAGTTGTTAATTTCCTTAAAACCCTAGAGCATATCTAGGTGCACAGAACACGGCTCAAAGGGAAAGAGGAAGATAGAACTTGCCTGAATAGGTTTGCAAACAAACCCTTATTGCCGTTGGTCTCAGTTTTTCTGACATCCACTGAAACTTGTCTAACCTCCTAGAACCTCTGCTCCTTCATTCTCCTTGGTTAAACCTTGGAACCCCAGTCGAAATTCTCACAAACTGCTCTGTTCTCACCAAAACTCCCTCTGTAACTCTCTCTATTTGGTAGACTTTTTCGTGTAAAAGCTACGACAATATGTAACCCTAGGTTTAACATATACTGAGGTATTTATAATTGCAAGATTAAAACCTTAATCCACAGAGCCCTAACTTCGTCGGCCCACAAAGTAACCCAGTTTAGTTACATATCAGATGCTTATGAGACGGCTCCAAAAACCCTAACTAAAACGTATCTAAAACCCCAGTTAATGGGAATTACATAATTACCCTGTTCAAAAATTAAATACTTAATAAATAATTAATTTAATAAAACCCATTAATTAAATCAGCAAGCAACGAATCACTTAAAACACATAAAATAAATAAAACAATTAATTAAAATAAACAAACAAATAAAGAATTACCCCCTTAATTAAAATAAACAAACAATTAAAAAAAAAATAACACAATGAATTAAAATAAACAAACAATTGGACACATAAGCATATAGATACAAAATCAATTTAAAATGCACAAAAATAAAATTTAAATTCCATTTTTATCCCTTTTGAAATTAGGGGTATTACATTCTTCCCCCTTAACAAATAGAATTCCGTCCTCGGAATTCACGAAATGTTGAATTATATTTTAAAATTCATTTCCGTTCCGTTGTGGACTTTGCCTCTGTGTATAGGTTCCACCACATTCCAAAAATAAAATATATATATAGATATATATGTCCGATATAAAGGACACACAAAAACTATCCAACACGTAATGATAGGTTAACTATCCCATCCCAAGTAGGATCCCATACTGATGCAGATCCAGGGCTAATAGATTGGCTAGAAATTTGCATTTCTACCTAATCCTATGACCATACCTTTCTAAATCCTAGCGTACATAGCGCTATTACCCATGTCATTAAAATAATAGTTGATTGATCACATACTTGTGTCCCTAACCAATCCATACTCCCAATCCGAACTAATTAACAAAAATAAAACATGTAATAACAAAATCGAAACACATAACAATCAAGATGAAACACGTAGATACACCCAACACATAAAACAACCAAAATATAATCCTTTTTTAAGATATCCTCCATTCCAAAGAAGAAAACCTCCTTTGAACTCAAGTTCGCAAAAGTCTGTTCCATAGTTTCGTTGGTAATTATCCAACCCTGAAACTGATCCATTAGCCGTAGCTTAACTGCACAATCGTTTGCTTAAGCGAATATCCAATGGCTTAACCCTCATCCACCTAATACGCAAACCGTCTGTCGTGGCTTTATTAAAACAACTTAGCACGTTACATCCTAATTCCCGTACGCTCCAGAATGTGATATAAATCACATCTTTGTTCTGACAAGATCTCCATCCGATTCCCAAACTCCTAAAGAGTACTTTTCAATTAACTCCTTAAGACATGATATAAAAATTCATCCATATGTAGATTGGTTCACACCAACTTTACTAGTATCATTCACTATACTACTGGTGAATGAAAACACATTTGTGCGATTTGTCATCCTCAAATTTCAGTATCCCTTTTCTTGGATACGCCGAAATCTCCTTCCTTAGGATCCTCTTCAGAATCCTACTCTTTGCTTCTCTCCTCTTTGAACACAACTGAAATTGTGTTGGTCCCAATAAACGGTGACCTACCACCTACACCTTAATCCTTCCATGGCGTATACTTTCTAAGCAATGCTAATCTTCGAACTAAGCCTTCAATCCTAAGTTCTGTTTCTTGCAAAGAAATCGACAACATACTCCTTTACTCCGTTAGGTCCGTATTGCTTTCGTCATGGACCCCATCCTTATCCTAGTGTCAACCATTCCATAACTATGGAATATAATTGACATCCGTTCCTCATAACGAACCGTAAGTAGAGTACAACCAATCCTAATATGGCTCTAAGTTTTAAGAGACGCAACGCGGAAGTCTTATAACGAAAACACTCCTAAGGACACTGGCGAGCTACGGGTGTACAGTCCCACATCGCCTGGGTAGAGGAAAGGTGAAGTGCTTATATGTAAGTGTGTCATCTCCAATTGGTATGAGGCCTTTTGGGGTGAAGCCCAAGAGCAAAACTGTGCGGGCTCAGGCCCAAAGCGGACAATATCATACCATGTGGTGGAGTGGGTCGTTACAAATGGTATCAGAGCCTGACCCAGCCGGAAGTGTGCCGACGAGGACGTCGGGCCTCCAAGGGGGGTGGATTGTGATGACCCTGTGGGCGGGTGTGCCGTGGGCGGGTGCGAGAGACACTGTCAGGCTACCACACTGGCGAGCTACGGATGCACAGTCTCACATCGCCTGGGTAGAGGAAAGGTGAAGTGCTTATATGTAAGTGTGTCACCTCCAATTGGTATGAGGCCTTTTGGGGTGAAACCCAAGAGCAAAACCGTGAGGGCTCAGGCCCAAAGCGGACAATATCATACCATGTGGTGGAGTGGGTCGTTACAACATGCATCAACCATCAGTTTTAAAAGTTGAATTTAATTTCTGGAGACTATAAAGAATGTACAGAACACGAGTTTACAGGAAGGAGATAGAATGAAACTTACCTTCGGTTTCAACTTTGAAACCTAAACCATCGACTCTGCGTTTTTTGACAGATTCCCAACTGTCGTTCAACCCCTCCGTTGCTTTTAGTTCCATCCAGAAGCAACCCCTTATTTCTCCTTTAGCCTCACGGGTTATCTCTCAAGACCCTCTCTGTTTTCCTCTCAAGCTTCCCTCTGTGCTTTCCTCACAAGAATTACTACGTGAATAGGGTTTTCAACCCTAACTGACATAAACCAAGCATATATATATATACGGCTAAACCCTAAGTTGGATTATACAGTATATATATAATAGCTTCCACTAAACCCTAATTCTAAAACCCTTTAAATCATAAGTCTGCGACCCTAAATTACATAAAGAATAAAACCCTAATATACACGACACACACAATTTAATAAACTAATCCACCTCAGCACTTATGTAAATAGCACAATTAAATCAAACAAACTATCAAATAAAATACGTCATTTAACACCAATAAATCCAATAAGGAAATTTAAGCACAATTAAACAATTAACTAAAACCAATAAATAACTTCAATTAACTAATTAAATAAAACAAATTAAATACTTACAATGAACCAATTAATTTAAAATAAATTCACACTAAATCAACTAAACAAATAAACCACATAAGTCACACAAATAAATAAAAACGCTATAAAAATCCAAATTAAATTCCCATTTTATCCTTTTGAAAATTAGGGGTATTACATAAGAAGCTAGGAATCTCGAATTTGGGGGTTTCTCTTCAAAGAGGTAGAGTTGTCTAATTGACGATTTTCCTTGGATTTAGTAGTTAATTTGATGTTTTCCCCCTCTTTTGGCATGTTAATTTGATGTTAATTGAAGAATGAAAATTCTAGGGTTTGGTTCATGTTTGACTTTTGTAAAATTGATGGGTTTGATGGAATTAAATGCTTATTTTGTATATGAATTTCTAATGACATGCTAAAAGATGACTAAGTGGTGAATTATATGTGTTACTCCTAGTATAGTTGATGTGGTGTATGTTAAAGCATGCTAAGTTGTTAAATTAAATTATTGTGATCATGAATGTGTATTATGTAATGAATAAAGGTTGATGATTAAATGATTGAAAATTTAAAATGTTCCATATGCATGGCATGAGGGCATTGATGGGCATGAAAGAGATGAGGGTGTAGATGAGATGTGTAGATGTGTGGTAGCGGGAAAGGGAAATGTGGGTACATGATGGTTTAGAGGAGAGGTGTGAACAAGAGAGGGTATGGTGTGATGTAGTTTACATTGACATCTATGCATTGCATTATATGAGATAGTGATGAGGATTGATTGGAAATTTAAGTACCATATGTGAAATCCCTCGCATGACCCCACTCCTTTTTCCTATTCATTGTGTGTAAAACATTGGATTATTTACTTCGTTTGAGGAGATGCCACTTAGGCATTCTCTACTGAGCCTTGCGCTCACTTCTCTACTTATTACTATTTTTTCAGAACACGGAAAAAAAATAACGGACGACAATTCACCCTTGCCTTAGCTTGGAGTAGAAAAATGTTTTTTTTTTGCTTTCTTTTGTAATTGGGCCTAACTTTGTAAAACTGATGACTTCAAATGTATTATTTTCTAGCATGTGATGTATTTAGGTCCATTTTGTGTACGGCCATTGGAGAAATGTAATTATGTTTAATTACACTAAATTATTTAGTGTATTTTATGTAACATGTTGTAAATTATGTTAATTGTTGTTAATGTAATAGATGTTAAAATGTATTTAAATATGCACGTAAGTGTAGTGGCGTGGGTGGTTGGTTATCAAATGTTATATATTTTTGGTTTTCTTTGGACAGTGAGTAATTGAGTGTGGATAACCCAAACTAGTTGACGTAAAATCCCACACGTCGACCGGATGACCTAAACCAGTCGACGTGAATTTCCCACACGTCGACCGGTATCATGGCAGTGAGCATATCCACTGTACAAGTATTGAACCAGTTAACGTGTAGCCTTCCATGCGTCGACTGGTATCCTCGCAGTGGGCTTTTCCACTGTACACGTCCCAAACCAGTTGACGTGTGACATCCCATACATCGACCGGTTCCTGTGTAGTAAACATTTGTGACTTATTTTCCTATTTTGCCCTTGACCACTCACTCATGTATATTGTTGCACATTATAAGGTCCAGTAAAATACAATAATTATATTTTAGCCATGGGAATGACTATTTTGCCCTTTGAGTCTCAGACCATTAGAATTGTGATAAATGACCATCTTGTCCTTGTTGGACTTTAATATACAAATTTAACGTGAAAGGACCATATTGCCCTTGGAAAATTTTGGGTCGGGTAAGAACCCATTTAATGATCCGAATCCAATGGATTTGGGTTGTTATATTACAAGTAATTGTAACTCTACAAAAACCCCCAAAAAATTATTAACCTCAGAACCCCAATTTTGTCAAATCGTAAATAAAATTTTGAAATAAACCCTAAAACAAATACCAACACAAACCCTAAAATCGAAGACAATGTATTTGTGAACCAAGATGGAGATGAAGATGAAAGTTGAACATGAACATCCAATGTAAAGATGAATATTATGATACCTGGCCAGTGTTGATCTCACTCGCACCTCAGCAACACAGTACTGTCGAAAATGATGACGAGCAACACAATCGTAAAACAGATTTTGCGAGAAAGGGCTTCTGTAACTTGGATCTTAGTTTGTTAAAGAAAGTGCTTGGTGAATGAGAACGTAGTGGATTTGTGGGGACTGAGATCAAGACGAAATGATATGTGCAACTTTGTGGGGTTGTAAGTTAAAAGGGCAATACAGTCATTTAACATGCTCAGATTTTTTTGTTTATTTTTTAGAATATAATAATGAGGATATATAAGTAAGTTCATAGCAAAATCTGACATGGGGTGTCTTTGCAAAAAAAATGACAAACCTCAAATTTAGTTACAATTATGTCAAACCTCACAGGAGGTTATTGTAGTTTGCCCAAACAAAAATAATAATAATAATAAGGGTTAAATGCAAAAAAACCCCCTGAACTATTGGTCAATCAGCAACAAACCCCCCTGAATTTCAAAATTTTCAAAAAAACCCCCTGAACTATAATTTTTGTTGCAAACAGCTCCATCCGGCGACCGACCGATTGAATTTCGCCGTTAAAACCATCACGTGCGGTCACATGATCACACAATATAAACTTAATGGCCATAATGCCCTTATGAATATAAAAAGACTGTATTACCCCTTATTATGAACATTACACCCAAACACAGCCTTAGTGTACTGTTACGCCTAATTACCCAAACACAGCCTTATCATTACACTGTTTATCTTCTTCGTCAATCACAGCTGCAAGATTTCGTCGCTCCAACTACGGCAGCGTAAGCAGCCGCTCTCTCCCTCCCTCTATGTGTGTGTGTGTGTGTGTATCTGTGCTTGTTCGGAGAATTGAAGATATCCAGAGGAAGCATTTGTCGGAGAAATAGAACAGAGGGATTGAAATCCAAACAAACCCTCACCACTCCTCTCCGTCGATACCCTCACACTCCTCATCGGAACCGTAACTCAGCCGGCGACACACCTCTTTTTCACTGGTCACTGAATTGATGGTTCCAATTAGACCCTATTGCTTGTTTCATCGAACCCAAATCGAGAGCATTGTCTCGTCGCCGAATTGATGTTCAAATTGAAACCCAATTGGATCGCCGTCGTCGCCTACGTTGTTCGTCGTCGTCATCGCTGTGTCCAGTGCTTGTGGATTTTGACCCACCTGCTGAGGCCCAACCCGACTGGATTGCAGAGGGTTCAACCCTAATTTTAGAGTTTTCTGCGATATGTGTTAGTATGTGTTTTTGTTTTACTATTTCAATTTCTCTGATGTTAAAAGTAGTAAGCTTCACGAGTTGATAACAGAGCAAGAGACAAACTCCAGAAGAGTCCAAACAATCTCTGCTGCTTTGAGGCTTTCGAAACCGCCGTGAAGTTCTATTACGGCGTCAAGATCGATCTCTAGCTGTCCAACGTCGCGCCTCTTCGCTGTGCCGGAGAGGTTCTGGAGATGACCGAAGAGTACTCCGAGGGCAATCTCATCTCGGCATTGTTCAGAGATGCATTGATTTTCGGTCGCAGCTAGAGCTTCTTCAACCAATCCGTCGTTGTTTGGATGACCGGTGAACAAAAAAGCCAGAAAGACTGTAGATTTGTGATTCGCCGTGGTCTCGCCGATTTGCCTGGTCGCCAAATTTTAAAGCTGATATGGTGTTTCCAATTCTTAGTTAGGGAAGGTGGTGTTTGGACGTGACTGTATAACCCGTGACTGTATAACCCTTATTCATTTTGACAAAATCCCAAAATTAAATCCCTAAATCACACTGAATTATTTGAGTTTATATACAGAAGTGACGGCGATGGTGGGGTGATGGCAATGGGTTTGTGTTGTTAAATTGGGTTTGACGGTGTGGTGGCGGTGTATGTTTTGGAGTGATGGTAGTGGGTTTGTGTGTGGTTAAATTGGGTTTGACGGTGGTGTATGTTTGGGGTGGTGCCACTAGGTTTGCGTGGTGGCGTACGTTTCACGTTGAGCGCCAGAGACGGTGTTGTTGGTGGGAGGTGAGGAGGTGATGGCCGGCAACTGACCGCCATGGAAGTGGGAAGTTCTCTCTGGTTGGGAATATATATATATATATATATATATATATATATATAAGTTCAAAACTACATCCTTTCATATCAAGGGTGAAATTGTCTTTTATCTTTTCCGGTCACCTGATGGAGTAAAATGCAACAAAAGCATAGTTTAGGGAGTTTTTTTTTAGTTCAGGGGGTTTTTTGCAAAACCCCAATAGTTTAGGGGGGATTTTTGCATTTAACCCTAATAATAATAATTTTGATTTAGAACAACGAAGTGTTTTACCAAACCAAAGTGTTCTATTTTCTTCAAGATGGACGCTTTAGGCGGCGGCGGCGGCGATGGGTTTTGGGGAATGCGACCATTTCGTTCTGAACAAGGAAAAGGACGGAGGAGATCCAAACCCTCCGACGACTCTGCAGAGCCAACTGGTGGAGCCGGTTACCGGTTTCCCCTCAAGCAAGCCGTGACTGCGGGCTCTCTCGCCCTCACCGGCGACACCATCGCTCAACTCCGAGAGCGATGGGTGAAGACAAAAGCTCACCAACAACACACTCTCTCTCATTCTCATGATCACTTCAAGGTCAGTCACTTTTCAGATCGCTCTGTAGACACACATCGAGAGTGATACATGGAGAAGTAATTAAGTACACACACAAATTAGATATAAATATAGAAAACATGTGATATATAAAGGTATGTTTTCATATTGCGGATTGTAACGTCAATTTGAGATCCTCTGATGCTAAACTTTGAAAATTTAATCAATGCGCCCTTATTTTATTTTTTTATTGTTGCAAGTGCTGAGCACCATAGAATTATATAAAAACAATTTTCCAGTGCCAAATAAATATAGTAGTGATTTTATTTTATTTTTATTTTTTTTTGTACAAATGTAATAGATAACCGGAACAGAGCTCCTGCTGTTTTTGTTATTAGGCAAGTTTCTCCTAGCTTGTCACTTGAGAAACGTGCAAGAAATACCCGACCATATGTGTGCGTGTCTCTGTAAAGAAAGTATCTTTGTAGTAAGCTGAGCAATCATGTTGGGAAGTAGCTAAATGCTCTTTCAGCCTTTTCGGTTATAAGGGTTTGTTTGAAAGAATCCTTCTTTTTTAGCAATCTTGGGGCCTTCCTATTCTCCCCTTTTGGCTACTATATGTTTGGTGCAACTTGACAAATGATCCTACTCTTTTTGGCTGTCTCAATGAGCAAGAATGGCTACAACTTGTAGAGGCTTTCCTAAGTGTGTAAATAAAAATGGTTGAGGCATATACCAGCTAATAAAATTTCTCATGTCAGAGGATACCCAACATCTCTCCGGTTTTAAGCATAAGTCAAAAATGCGACATATTGTTGCTTCTGTTTATCGTCCATTTGGGAGAGTGATTTTCTTTTCAAATTGGGACTTTGAGCGACTAACTTCTTACTAGCAAAACATTGTCATGCTGTATCATCAAGATTTTAAAATTATGCAACTCCTTATTTAGAATTCAAATAGGAAATCTAAATGTTTCCAAGTTTCAATTCTTTTACCAATGGGCATTAGTTTAGATGATATGATTTCTCATCCCCAAAAGAGAGGTTGAGTGTTCGACCCCTGATAGGGGCAATTTTATGGGGGGTGTGCCTTTGCTTGGACTTTTGAAAAAAGGGGGGGAAAAAAAAAAAATTTAACTTCGTTTGGATTTTTTGTCTGGTATGCCTTTAAATTTTTTTGGTTACCCTATTGGTTACCGTTTTTCTTATTATTGATAGGGTATGCAAGTTATGGCCATCTAACTTGTCCACTTAATCCTAGCCCACCTGCAAACATTTATCACCTCCCTTCTTCACAGATCCTTAAATCATAAGCAATTTTAAGCCATAGTCTGCCAGATAAGCATTGCCCAAAATCTCATAATTCATGTGACCAATCACATGGGATCAATATTCATGTACTTCTCATCGATTTTGAAAAATCATAAAACTTATTGATGACAACCACAATACTCCTATATCAGATTACTCTACTTAACTTTACTCAACAAAATCCTCTTCCCAACAAAACCTTCTTTTGAGTGTGTTGATAAAAATTGTATTCTGTTTCTGTTGTGGTGTCTTTTTTTTATTTATTCATATATAGTTTTCTTTTGTTTGTAATTGATTGTATAAATGAGAAAAAGAAAAAGGATACTACACAATAGAATTTAGATGTCTCTTGATCATGAGCTCCTGCAACCATCTTCCATACAAGTTTGGGTTATTGTAGTGTTTTGATGCTTAACTGGGATGCATACCATCCTTTGATAAATATTTTAAATGCATTGTTGGGATCTTAAGATTCTTCATTGCTAAACTATCTTCGATATTCAAGTCATGCGTTGGGCTGCTTTGAGTTTGTTTTTGACCAAAACCGTTCCTTAGGATGTTCTGTGGACCCTCCTTTCAGACCATGATTGGCTTCGGGCTCTCCGGATGACTTCCTATGCATTTCTTTTCTATGGTCCTGGTTCATATGTGTGGTACCAGTATCTTGATCATTCCATGCCGAAGCCAACAGTAAAGAACCTATTACTGAAGGTATGGAATTTTTTTTTTCAAAGCAAAGGATCTTAAGGTCTAATCCGTTAGAACAATATCTTATAATTTCAGTTCCTTGCAGGTTTTATTGAACCAAGTCATTCTTGGTCCATCTGTAATTGCTGTTGTTTTTGCATGGAATAATTTATGGCAAGGGAAGCTCTCCGAGCTTCCAACTAAGTACCAAAAAGATGCCCTTCCTACACTGCTTTTTGGTAAAAATCCTATTTATATTAATATATGTGCTTGCCTGATAATGCGTAGTTACATGTGATAGAAGTTGATTTCTTTCTTGATTTCATTGCAGGATTCAGGTTTTGGATCCCTGTCAGTGCACTGAATTTTTGGTACATCTCTTTCTTCTTTCAGAGTAATTATAAGCCTTGTTGTGGGAAAATTAAGCACTTTCTTTTGAAGACCTGAAGTAATAAAGCCAATCCTCTTGTTATATAGTTTGATAAAAGGTTCGAAAAAAAATAAAGATAAAAACATACATGTCAATCTGCATACCGCAATCAAACAGTGACTCATCTTAGAACTTGATCAGATAGGTTGGATTCTTAGAATTTCATTTAAAAAAAGAAAAGAAAAAAGTTTCATTTTTCACCAAGTGGTTATAGTTGAATTTAGAATAAATATATGAATTCATGGTTAATGTGGCTTGCTTTGGGAAATAATGTATATCTAGATGCTTTTCTTTGATACAGTAGTTATGATTTAAAAAGAATGTAGAAGTTTCATTAAGACATTAACTTTCATGGTTAAGTTCCTCTTCGCAAGCTACTCAAATTCAACGATGCACAAAGCATTGTACACCTAACTTTGGTCGTGGGGGAGGGTTGGTTTCATTCTTCCACAATGTTCCAGCAATTACATTCACATCCTGAAGTGACTGGCATTTTATTCCTGGTATCGAAATCATAACAGGAAGTCAATGTTTCAAACTTGAAGGTGCCAGCAAGTTAGTTGATAAAGTCTCTAGAGGATTGATCTTGCCTTCATCTTGACTGGGGAAGGGGTGTAGGGGTTTTGGCTGTACCTTCCTGTCGGATATATAAAGCAGAAGGTTAAAATTCTAAACTTTGGTGTACTATGCATTAAGACTCGATCATTGTTATCATTATTACTAACTACTATTATAAAATTCAAAGAAAGATTCTATTGCTAAATATAACCTTTGGATTTCATTTGTCAAATACTGACAATTACAAACAACTACTCATTAATTCATAGCAAAGTGTGGCAGGAAGCATCGGAATAATTTCTTGCTTTTTCAGTTGACTGGAAAAAGGAGAAAAAAAGAAAAAGATCTTTTTAGGAGTATGGCTATCTGGGATCATGAAATGGACTATATAACAGTTACACTTTGCTAATTGCATATGTTTTCATTGATTTTACCAACACTCTTCTCTTAAAACATCTGTCATGCATTCTTTCACTTGAAAGCTTTCACAATAACATGCTTGGCAATTCTCATATAGCATATTTACAGGATGGTTCCTCTTCAAGCTCGAGTAGCTTTCATGTCCTTGGGTTCTATATTCTGGAACTTTGTTTTGTCTTCAACCATGAGCAAGTGACTTGCCTTGCTAAGACTTCTACCAATGGCTTGTTATCAGCATGTGAAAGTTGGAGCACTAGGTATTTTTTCAAATCAATTATCTTTCATGCTCTGTTAGTGTAATGTTTATTATGTTATTTTTACTTGACTGATCCGTGGTCTTGCAATCAGGTGGTCCTCTTGGTCAAGAGGAAGCGTTGAACCAGTAACAAATATTCCTTGTTTCAGTGGCTACATTCTCTTTAACTATAGTTTCATTTCATGTGGTTCTTTACTTGTATTAGATGTTGTAGGACTTGTCTCAAGTAATATTTAACAGGCTAAGATCTTGATACTTGTCTCAAGTAATATTTAACAGGCTAAGATCTTGATACAAGTTCTAACATCTTTTTGAATTGTAATAAATAAAAAAAAATGTAGTTCTTATTATTAATTAAATTTGGAGAGCCTAATGGAGTAATGTTAAGCTCTCACTTCACATCTTGGGTGTTGGAAGTTTGAATTTCTTTTAAAGCCACCCTCGTAGAATTTTTCGATAATTGCATTGTGCATGTGAAAGGAGAAGACTGCATGTGTCTAGTGTGATCAAATTGTGGGATGTTCTAAGAGGACGGTAAAAATATATATATACACACACACACTAGGTAATAAGCCCCTAGTTAAATGTAGAGATCTTGTTGCATTAAGCTGCATTTTCTTACTATATTTTCATATATGACTCTCCTGTAAAAATTATGGTGTGACAACAGAGACGATGGAAAAGAACTAGAGTGGTTATTTTTATTGGAAGTATCATTAGGACACTCTGGAGAATTGTATGCTCTCCTTTGCATCTTAAGACATAGGATGTTCAGACAGTTGAATCAAACCGTCTTTAACCAAATGGTTAAGCAGATATGAGTTCATGTGGTTATAGCGTTACAGTGGAAGAGATTTTTGGAAGGTTTTGTGATGATTTGGAGTTATATAACATGTTCATATGTGTTATGAAATGGTAATAGAAAAGTGGTCAACAGAATTCTCCGAACACCGCGACTTGTGATTGCTTTGGCACAATGTTTGGCATGGGTATGGATGTCCATTTCAAAGATATTTTCTTCAATTGGCAGCCTAATAATGTTCGAAGTTGTATAGGAGTGAGCGTGGAGTCAATGGGTACAGTGCATACAAACATATGTTCACTTGTTAATACGCGATATGGCAAGAGAACATGAATTACCCCATGCCCGGACAGTCTACCGTGAGATGTCCCCAAGGTTGATTATACAGCAGCCAGATTGTCCACCAAAAATGTGCAAGACGACGATGTCAATGCCAGCTCGAAAAAGAAGAAGAATAAAAAGAAGATGATGAAGAAGAAAGAGATTAACTATCCTACCACTGAAGAAAATAAATAAGAGACTGAACCCACATTACTCTTTTACAAAGACAATTCCAATGAAGAAGAGAAAAATGAATATCAGGGTAAAGCTTGTACCATTTGCTTAATTAGATGATTTTGGGCCGACGGATCGAGCTGGTTATGATCACCCCCCATGCACTCACTCATAGGCAAATAAGAGTATTAAAATTGATTTCTAATACGAATTGTATAATTTGGTCCTGACTCCTAAAAAACAAAAAAAAAAAAAAAGATGAAAGAGCATCGTCTGTGTGTGTGTTTCTATTACATATTTATATCTCTCTTTCTTCTTTCCTTCCAAATAAATGTTCACCATTTTATTTTTAGCTGTCCCAAAGTCAAACTACTATTTTTATAACATTATCAATTTAACCATTATATAAAGAAAAATAAATCATCACATCCATCTTATATAAATAAATTTGAAATATATATATATATATATATATATTGATAATTCATTTCCTGTCAATATAATAAAAATATACTAAAACACATTTTCTTATAAATAAAAAAAAAAATTAAATTTTTAAAAAGGGGCATTTATTGAATATTTGGCTATAAAAATACACTAAAACACATTCTCTTAAAAAACAATTAAAATTTTAAAAGGGACATTTATTGAGTATTTGGCTATAAACAGAATCAATCTATAAAATCTTGGTATACTAATAGAAAAGGCCAAAACTAAAGAAAAATCTAACGAAGTGGGGAAGAACCACTACAAGAGGGACACGTTAAACGTTTCCAAACCACAACCCTTGCCTCTATATTCTGTTTGTTTGTGCGGCCCCTTCTCACCCTCACCACACCATCCCCTGCGAGTCTGCGACGCAGCTTACCATCTCACTCTTCAGAATCATTTGATTCCAAGGTACCTTTTTTTTTTTTTTTTTGTTCTTCTATATATATACACACACAAACACACTATAGTCACTCAAAATTTGGTCTTTTGACTGTTAAGGATGTGCGAATTAGATTTGCAAAATTATAGTTGATAATTGATGTTGGTTGGTCGCGTTTTCAGTTTAATTTGGTAGCATTTAGAGTTCCTTTATATTGGTATGACCATATTGTTGATATACTGAAAGAAATGGGTGTGAGCTCAATGATGCTTTCAATTTTATATATATATATATATATATATATATATATATATATATAAAGATAACCTAAAAGATGTGCTTGTTGCTGTTATTGCTTTCAATGTCTGTTCAACTGTATATTGAGCGTTTCGTTTGGATGTGTAGGAGAGAAAAGCTAGGAAAATATAATATTTGTTATGAGAGAAAATAAAGGAAAGGGCAATAATTTACATTCATGTTTGGAACAATATGAAAGAAAACAAAGAAAATGTTAGTATTCTTTTTTGGATAAAATAGAGAAGAGAAAATAAAAGGAAGGATAGTAATCGAAACACTATCACACCTTCCATTTATAATTTTGGTGGTGGTTCTTCAAGCCAATGTTCTAATTTTGGAGGTTAATTTTGATATTATGAAAGTATCACTAACCCACTTTTCTTTCCCCCCCAAATCTTTTCATATTTGGAGGGATACAATATGAGGGATTTGGAAGGATAGCTATCCCTCTAAATCCTGCTCTATATTTCTTTTTCTCCTCAAATCCTTCCATCCAAACTCAACGTTCCTTATCCTTTCTTTTCTCTTCTTTCCCTATACCCCAAATCCTCTCATCCAAAGGAGGCCTAACGAAAAGTTAAGCATTTAATATTGATGGCAAATGCTCTTCCTATATCTACAATTTATGGGTTTTTGTTCAAATCATGGCAAATGCTTTTCCTGTCTCTTGTTCTGCTTCACAATTATGGAACTGCCAATTCTGTTGTGGATAATAGTGGTTTTCATTTGAAATTATTCTAAAATTTTATTCTATATATACTTTGTTTGTTAACCTAACTTTCAAGCATATTTGGCATCCAGTGCTTTGTTTTGGGTCACCATACCATAAATGGCAGCATCATCAGCATGCCTACTGGGAAATGGTTTGTCCACCTGCACTACTAAACCAAGATTGAGCAAGGAGTTTTATGGTAGGCATCTATTTCCTTCCTCAAGCCTTCCATCATTGGGCAAGGCATCTAAAACAGTTTTTGTAAAAGCATCTCTGGACCAAAGGTGGAATGAAGGAAGAAGAGGCTTTCTTAAGTTGTTGCTTGGAAATGTGGGTGTTGGTGTACCTGCGTTACTCAGTGGTGGGAATGCTTATGCTGATGAACAAGGTGTCTCTTCCTCCAGAATGTCTTATTCTAGGTTTTTAGAGTATTTGGACAAGGGCAGGGTGAAAAAAGTAGATTTATTTGAGAATGGAACCATAGCTATTGTTGAAGCTGTTTCTCCAGAGTTGGGTAACCGGGTGCAGCGAGTTCGCGTGCAACTCCCTGGACTCAGTCAGGAGCTCCTTCAGAAGTTCAGGGAAAAGAACATTGACTTTGCTGCACATAATGCTCAGGAGGACTCCGGTTCTCTATTATTCAACTTGATTGGGAATCTCGCTTTCCCACTAATTTTAATTGGGGGTCTGTTCCTTCTATCAAGGCGCTCCTCTGGAGGAATGGGAGGTCCGGGAGGTCCTGGATTCCCCCTTGCCTTTGGTCAGTCTAAAGCTAAGTTTCAGATGGAACCAAACACTGGGGTTACGTTTGATGATGTAGCAGGAGTAGATGAAGCAAAGCAGGATTTCATGGAGGTGGTCGAGTTTCTAAAAAAGCCTGAGAGATTCACTGCAGTTGGGGCCCGCATTCCTAAAGGAGTCCTTCTCGTGGGTCCTCCAGGAACTGGGAAGACCCTGCTAGCAAAGGCGATTGCAGGTGAAGCAGGTGTTCCGTTTTTCTCCATCTCAGGTTCGGAGTTTGTTGAGATGTTTGTTGGGGTTGGTGCCTCTCGAGTTCGTGATCTTTTCAAGAAGGCCAAGGAGAATGCTCCCTGCATTGTATTTGTTGATGAAATTGATGCCGTTGGGCGGCAGAGAGGAACTGGAATTGGAGGAGGGAATGATGAAAGGGAACAGACCCTCAACCAGCTTTTGACGGAAATGGATGGTTTTGAGGGCAACACCGGTATCATAGTTATTGCAGCAACTAACCGGGCAGACATTCTTGACTCTGCCTTGTTGAGACCTGGACGATTTGATAGACAGGTAATATTATTTCATTCAATATTTTCTACTTTTTCTACCCTTCGCAGCCGAAATGGTTAATTCAAAGCTGTGCTGCAGGTAACTGTTGATGTTCCAGATATACGGGGAAGAACTGAGATCTTAAAGGTTCATGCGAGCAACAAGAAGTTTGATGCTGATGTCTCTCTTGATGTGATAGCCATGAGAACACCTGGTTTTAGCGGAGCAGATCTTGCAAACCTCTTAAATGAGGCAGCTATATTGGCTGGTCGACGTGGGAAGACAGCAATCTCATCCAAAGAGATTGATGATTCAATTGATAGGATTGTGGCTGGAATGGAAGGAACAGTTATGACTGATGGGAAGAGCAAAAGTCTGGTGGCATATCATGAAGTCGGCCATGCCATCTGTGGGTAAGTAGAAAATATCCGACTTCTGCATTATGAATTTTAGAAGTTATCATATCTGACTTGCATATCATAGATCTTATGCTGGTTCTATATTGAAAACATTGATTTGACCCACAAAAAAATACATTTACAGGTTCAATTTTCTGTCGGGCAATTTCTCTTGGTTAAACTAAGAAAGAAATCATAAATTTATTATCATGTCTATGTATAGCAATGTTTTTGATGATATTGCAGCACACATGCACATTTATTGTCCAACCTCATCTATTAATATTGTTATCATCATGAAGAAATCTCTTATTCTTTTTTTTTTTTCAAATTAGGACTAGTAAGCTTAAATTTGGCAATTGGTGTGGCAGAAAGAATATCTGTTTGACTTTACACCAATCACAGATGGATGCAAGAGTGGTAAGATGGTGTAGGAAATGAGGACCGAGACTCCAGTTAGTTATGGTAGCAAACAGAACTGTTGGGTTAATCCAAGCAATCTTCCTTTTTATAGTATGTGAAGGTTTCCTTCTCTTGCTTGGCTCTTTACTGAAACTGAAGGTTGCTTCTCTTGGTACATAAGCTGATAAGACCTGCGCTAGATACAGTGGAGCGCATGCAAAAAGGAGCTTATAAAGTAGACAGCAAAAAGTATACTGCCTACCATGAGACAGGCAAGCCGTTTCGCAATACTGAAGGAACGGCTTCACTCAATCAACTCTACAACATTTCAGTTCATTCTAAGAATGTGGTTTTTTGTAATGAATTGAAGCTACTTCACTATCACCGGTGTCAATCAACCAAATTTATATTTTATCACATCATCCTTAATCACTAAGTCTGTATTTTTTGTTAAACCAATTTATAACAAAAATGCTCATTAGGATAATTTCCCTAATGCTTTCTTTCTCTTGCAGAACTTTGACTCCAGGGCATGACCCTGTTCAAAAGGTCACCCTTGTACCACGTGGTCAAGCGCGAGGTCTTACATGGTTCATTCCTGCAGATGACCCAACCTTGATATCTAAGCAGCAACTCTTTGCAAGAATTGTTGGTGGACTGGGTGGAAGAGCAGCTGAGGAAGTGATATTTGGTGAGCCTGAGGTGACCACAGGTGCAGCCGGTGATTTGCAGCAGATCACCGGTTTGGCCAAGCAGGTAAATGATTAATATCCGCTGACCCTCACTTGAATTTCAAGTGATTTTTCAATTTGAACTTCAATTTCAGCCCACTTAAGAATTAAAATGAATCTCCATTGCTAAATTGAAAAAAGAATAAAAAAAATTAAATGTTTTGAGTTAGTTACACGATTTGTGGGAAATATGGGAATCGATATAGTAATAGCTAAAAAAAAAAATTACCATAATTTTTTTTGAACATCTTGGAGTATCGCCGGAATCTGAAACCTAGCTGTGAAGAGCTTATTCTCATCTCCATAATTTTTTTTTGAGCATCTTGGAGTCTCGCTCGAATCTGAAACCTAGCTGTGAAGAGCTTATTCTCATCCATTCATTAGCTATGGTTTTTGCATAATGGTCCTAGTTGTTTTGTTTTTCACTTTGATCAATTAAATTTGTTTAACATTTTCACTGAAATTGTGGGGTTTGATTGATTGTAGATGGTTACCACATTTGGAATGTCTGAAATTGGCCCATGGTCGCTGATGGACTCGTCAGCCCAGAGCGCTGATGTCATTATGAGAATGATGGCCAGGAACTCAATGTCAGAAAAGCTTGCTGAAGACATAGATGCTGCTATCAAGAGGATTTCTGATAGCGCGTATGAGATCGCATTGAACCACATAAGAAACAACCGCGAGGCAATGGACAAGATTGTGGAAGTACTCCTTGAGAAGGAAACAATGAGTGGAGATGAATTCCGTGCAATCCTGTCTGAATTTGTCGAAATTCCAGCTGAAAACCGGGTTCCTTCAGTACCATCTCCGGTGACTGTATAATAATATATACTGTATCCTAAACTGTAATTTACACTTACCATGTAACTAGGAACAACCACTAATTGCAACTTACACGGGACTATACATCTTTGAATGATTCTCCTTTGTCCCCTTGTGGACCTTGCTATACTTAAATGGCAAGTCTGATTTGGAGAAATATTTGTGCTTCATAACTCTGAAAAAGAAAGAAAATATTTGTGCAAGTCTGATTGGATAAAAGGAAGAAAATATTTGTTCTTCATAACTCTGAAAAAGGCCGGGACCAAGGACGAGGACGATAAACTTATCAGCACCGTGGTACTCTTGCGGGATGCGGTTCAATCAAGGTTGTGAAGCTGGGTGTTTGCAAGGGCTCTAAATATTAGATTATAGTCGAGGTTATAATAGAGACGTACCAAAACATCAAATTTAAGATCAATAGGCTTGTCACCATTCAAAGGCGTTTAAATTTAAGATCAATAGGCTTGTCACCATTCAAAGGCGTTTAAATTTAAGATCAATAGGCTTGTCACCGTTCAAAGGCATTTTAAAATCTATTTTCTTTCATTTATTCTTTAGAATTTGGGATATTTTATTTCTTTTATCACAGTTTGGGTTTTAGAATCTGAGACGTGACAATATTGCGGTTACATTCTCTTGCTCAACCAAATTTATTGAAAAATTAATGAATGCGAGAATAGGAAGGGTGAATAAATTAACACTATTATTAAAAAACATTAAATTATTATTTTACTATTTTTTTCATATAGTATTCAACACTTAAATTGTAAATTAATACATTTAAATGAAATTAATAATGTCATTTCAATTTTTTAACAAGGGTAGAGTAGTAAAGTTAGGGATTGTGAGGTTTGGGACGCATTCCCCATCCACTTATAACTGCCCCAAAACCCGCCATTTTTCAAAACTACCCCCATCTCCATCCTCATTTACATAATTGGTTCCCAAAGTCGCCTCCAAACGGAAAGGGATGGGGCAGGCCCGCTGGGGTTCACAACACTAATACATGAAGACAGATTCTTCCTATGTATATATATTATCTTTACTTATTTTAATAATATTAATAATATATCATAATATGTAAAGGTAATTTTATAAATTTATAATATATATAGGGCTGCAACCTTGTCCCGAAAATCACTCCAAAATTCGCCTGCTTTTCCAAAACAGCTCCCATCCCATCCCCATTTACATAATCGATCGCCCAAAACCACCCTCAAATGGGACAGGCAGGGCCGTTGGGGTGGAAGTTTATGCCATTCCTAGGGACAAAAAAAAAAAAAAAAAAAGAAAAAAAAAAGAAAAAAATGAAAAGAGGAACAGAGGATATGTTCTAGCGTCTACTAATAGGAAGAAGGAATAAAACCAGAAATATCAGAAGAAAAAGAGGAAAATGACTAATGCAAATTAATAATTGCATCAAAGGATAGTAATATTCCACAGGAAATAACCGCCCAATAGGGCATGTTCAATGTCATTACAAGAACTTCTCAAATCCAAATTACTATTGTTACGCAACAAAAAGGATGGTCACACACCAGCTTTCTTTCACCCACTAGCAAATAATGGGTCATGGACTAAACTTTGGCTTATTTGTCCATTGCAGTAGAAGAATGTTGACATGTACAAGTATTAAAGCTCCCCTTTGAACACAAATCACCACATCTGCTTCTCTCCAAGTGGAACCCATATAGCAGAGCCCGACATTTTCCAAACAAAAATTGACCATCTAGTTTCGGGTTTGACTTTTGATGGAGAGATATCATTCAATTTAAACCTTCCTACAAATTTACACATGTTTGAAATGCCCAAAAAACCCTTAAGTTTGAGATGCCTTCCAATTCCTGATATCGATCAAGGATTCCACTCAAAACCATAATCAAAAACCTAATGCAAACACCTCCTTGGCATTCTCACCTGATAATCCAAGTTACCGCTGTTCTTACTGTTGAGCACTCAACAGTGGGCCCCCAGTCCCGTGGAACCTTTAAATCTGGCCCCCAGTCCCGTGGGACCTTTCTTCTTGTAAATCTGCTCATGGTGGAAACATGCCTAACAATTTTAGGATATACCACTTACCACAAAAGGGACCAAAATATAAAGAGATGATGGGAAAAACAAAGAAAAAACAAGGGAAAGGAAAGGAAAACTGCAAGTCCAATGACACCTACCACCCTATACATGAAAATGTGCCATCAGCTAATCTGGACTGTACATTCCACCAGAGAAGGGAACCAAGGTAAATATAAAGCAGTAAACCTGACTTTAGATTTCAATGGGAGCCATCACTTTCTTCATCAGAGGAGGCAGGAGAATCAGTGGCTTCAGCAAGAGATTCAAGCATGGTAATCACTTCAGTAGTGTCATCCAGGTAGTATTTGGCTTTGCTCGGCTTTTGTCCAACTGTGCAGGCAAACACCGAAGCATTTGCAGAAAGGACATTTCTTGCCATGGCATCACCAATTATTTCAAACATGTCCTCATCGGATCTGTCATCTCCAATACAAAGCACAAAATCAGCCTGTTTCCCTTTTTCAGCCATTGATGCAAAGATTTTCTCTGCAATAAAGCCTTTGCCGACGCCCTATTGCCAAAAGTGAGGAAATATTTCAGATATGATTGGGATTGCAAAATAAAAACATGACAAATTAAAACCATACGAGATATTAATTTCTATAACTAGAACTCATGCATGCAAACACAACCAGACAAAGACAAATAAAATATAAGGGGGAAAATTTCCGAAATCTACACTAGTACCAATGTCGGTTATCAGAAAGAAAATGTGAAAATTTTGGGATCTGGGAATTATTTGATACAGAAAAGTCATATTAAAAGCGCAAAAACCAGATAAGGTTAGAATATAGAGAATAATTTAAGTTCAATTACACATTTGTAGAAAAAAGCTGATGACGAGGAGGGAAAATGCTATATTCTGAAGTTAAAGGAGAACCAGAATTTCTAGAAAAATTTAGGATTTTCCACAATAATTCTATCAATGAGCTAGATGTGAAAACTCTGCCTTGTACTTGTTCATGCAACATGACATGTAGCTTACAACCAGGGAAATGTTAGAAAATCAATCTATAGAATTTTGTTACTCTCATCTAAATGTTTATTGCATCTATATAAATTAGGGTCATTAATTTGATCCCTTTCCTATTCATGTTTAGGCAGTTGAAGAAACCTAACCGCAAACAGCAAAAGAACACAATAGCTGAAGTAATATATATTAAAATGGAAGACATGCCTGAGGCTTCACTTCTACAATGAACTGCCCACTCTTTACAGCAACAGGTTCATTTGCTAAAACACTCTCCAGATGATCTAACATCTCTTTTGCCTGAGAGAATCCAAAGCCTGTGTCTGCATCTCGGTACTGCCATACTAATGCACTTTCCTTGGTTTCAATAGAGGAACCATCAGTAGCTTCAGTATACAATTTCATTACAGGTTTGGCAATTTGCATCCATCCAAAGTCAGAACTCTGGCTACAGATTTCCCATTCTTCACTTTGTGACCATCTGAGACATCATCATACAATTAAACTCAACACAACAGACTGAAAAATATGCAATAGAATAAGGCGAAAAGGGGGCCTTTATAAACATAATTAGAGACAGAAGCATATATGTTGTATTTCATTGCCAGCCCATCATTGCAGCATGGCTACAGGCTAAGTGAGAAGAATCAAGTTTAGGATTAGCTGTCATGCTTCTCTCTCCCTCATTCATTATGAGAACTGCTTCCGGTCCTCTCCACCCCCTCCCACCCCACTCTCCCACCAAACGAATAACATAGAGTTGAGAAAATAAATTAATAATACTATAGGTTTCAGGTTCTACTCTGAGCTGCCATTTAATAAAGAATAAATACATCAAGAACATCAACACCATGCCTCTAATACATTCTTCTTGTAACCTTGCCTCTACTGCAGCGTGCTATGTGGCACTCATAATAGCCTTTATGGAAACAATTTATGAACACCCTACGTCAAGCATGTGGTCCAGTTTGGCTGCCTGAGTTGCTTCTTAAAACATACCTATTTATTGTTTTCTGCTGACATATAATAAAAGTTGTCTTATCACCATGATGGTCATCACAATAGTTCACATCATGCAAATGTCAAAAAAATGATTTGCATCCACATCCCCATGCGCACTCATTTAGAAGATAAAAGTGCATTAAAAATAATCAAGAATGGCTCTAATTGCATTTTTGGCTCCATTTGATTTTTCTTTTCAAAACTGACTTATTGTCAGATAATACAAAGTTACGTCAGAAGACTCAGAACCAAAAGAGTAGACTATTAAAACAAATGGTAGCATAAGTAAAACTAACATGGAATGAAGTAATTAAAAATGATTTTAAAACATTAAATCTTAAAGAAAAAATGGGTGTATAATAGAACAGAATGCAGAAAGAGAATCCATGTGGCCGACCCCATTCATTTGGGAAAAAGGCAAGTATGATGATGGTAGCACAAGTAGATCAATACTAGCCAGATTAACATATCCCATTTAATGTGATGAGTTTTAATAATCCAGTTTGCAATTGCATGCCTTGGAAAAAGAAAAAGGAACACCTAAATGTGGGCTTTCTTAATTGCATTAGGAAACCGGATCCTTGTTGATTTAAAACTTCCCTTAATTGATCCAAAACTTCTATTAAGAAAATACAATTACTTCCCAGTTCACCACCTGGTGCTCCACATAAACACTTCATTATTAAGGTAAAAAACATCCCAATGACTATTTTCATTAAATGACTTCACAACCCCATTGACCATGTACCAAGCATCTGTCATCCCAACCTCTGACGAGCTGAATATATCATTTTATTAATAATATTTCTCACTGTATTATTTTAATATGTAAGCTATGGTTTCTGATAAATTTCTTTCCTTGAATATCTATAAAAATGCGCAAGACTATTCATCAATGGAAGCTGACTGATGATGCACCAAATCACATCTCCATTTCAGATAAGGAAACTTTCACTTCACGAAATATCAGGACAACACCTAACCAAGCACCAATACGAGTCAAAAAAATTTCTTACCTAGCCACCGTGTTCAAACTCCCTTTCCAAAAAAATTCCTATTTCCTCCTTCCAAACCAGATAACAGGCAACCAAGGGCTTAGCCCCAGTGGTGTCTCTTCCCCCTTCCAAATGGAAGGTCGAGGGCTCAAGTCCCAATGGAACAATAATGGGTTCGTGTTTGTGATTTACCCACTGGGAAAAAAAGAAAAAAGGAGGAAGACAACATGCAACTCAGGATTTGGGAATCAATTTTCCATGGCTTCATAGAACAGCCCTTGAAGTGAAAGTATGGATGCCAATTGACAGGTTAATTGTTAATAGAAATAAAATAAAATTTATTAGTATTAAATGTTTTAATAATAATAATAAATAAATAAATAAACATGAATAAAAAAAAGAGCTATAGGTTCTGAGAATGTCAACTCAAACCTGACCCATCTCGAAACATGTCAAAAACCTCAAACTCAAGCCCGTCAATTTGACAGGCAGTTTGACCGGTCAAGTTTTACCCAAACAATTAAATAGACACGCATCAAGCATGTATCAATTTCATTCCAAAATTTAAACTAGTCCAGCCAAAATTTAAACTAATGGTGACGATTCTATTCCTGCATTGTTCCACACCTGCAACAGAAAGATGGAACTAGAATGTCCATTCCATCATCTCTATTTCATTCTATACTACATTCCATTACTGCATACCTAATGTAGTGACGTATGTTTGTGAACAGTGACCATTCATAGGTGACGTGATCATTGTTTGTGAACTATAGACACCGCCAAAACAAAAGTTTCCCCAATCCTAAGAAGTAAAAGTTTTCTTCCAACTGCTAGGCATATATGCACATGCCTGCAAATATATACCATCTCTCACTGGCAAACATCAAGAAAAGTCAATTAACTAATGTGCTTATGTTAACGAGGATATCTTTTATATCACATCTTACTAAAACGTTTGGAAAAGAGAGATGCATTTAGGACCACTCCTCCCCATCCCACAACCAATGAAAAAATTTAAAGAGTTGTAATGGAACTAAAATTTCCTGTGTCACCGAGGTAGGAAGAAATGCTCTAAAATAAGATTAAACAAAAATAACAATAAATTTAAAAATCCCAAAATAAAAATAGAATAAAAACAAGAGTGATGCTATTACGAGGGCGCGCTCATAAATATACTCGCGCGCTCTCTTTTCTCAGCCACACGATTCAAATGCATTTGGGGATCGGGAAAAGTACACACTCAGCAAACGAACGACATTATAACGTGTAAAATGAATATAAGAAAATATAAAAACCAACGAGGGCGAACAACCCCTTTCTCTCTCTAAAATAATTTCTCTAAAACCATGGATGAAAGGGAATCGCTCTGTCTCTGTAAAACCACGCAATTAATCTAAAGCCAATATTCCTGATCTTAGCTTTCTCAGAGACATCTGCATGGTTTTCCTTTTTTTGCAAAGAATTTCATTGAAGGATATGTATGATCTCTGTTTTTCGAGTTGGATTTGTTGTTCTTGAAAACACAATTAATCCTACCATAACTTCATCAACATCTGAGTATCCAAGAGACTATTATAAACTTTATCAGAATGTTCTTCATTGAGTTAATAGGACCTTTTTTTTTTTTTTTTTTTGGTTTCTACACTCTTTGCTGTTTCAGGGTAATTTCAAAATTGTTAAGAGTTAACGCGGATATGGTTGAATTTGTGCTAGTTTTTTAGGGCTAGAATCAGTGGATGGGTTGTTTCCTGTTGGGATTGGGCTTGTAAAAGAAGATGGAGTGGGAAAACCATTATATCATTTGAGGATTGTTCTGAGAGTGGAGAGCTTCAGGTTGTAAAGAGAGAGAGAGAGAGAGGGTGGTGGGTTTTGAGTGGTTTAAAAAGAGGATGGGGCTGTAAGGACAGAGGACTGGGGTTCTAGAGAGAGGTTTTTAACTTTTATCAGAGCGCCGTTTGTTGCTGAGTGCTTATTTTCTCAAATCCCCACAATGCATTGAATCGTGTGGTTGAGAAAAGAGAGCTCATGAGTATATTTATGAGCGCACCCTCGTAGTAGTAATGTAGCATCACTCTAAAAACAAATATTTAACCCTAATCTTATCTATCCTTGCTAGGGGTGGCAAAATTCGACACGACCCGCCAACATGACACGTACACGATACGAGTTAAATGGGTAATGGGTTTACCATAAACGGGTTTGTATCGTAAATGAGTTGACACGAATAACCCGTTTAGTTAAACGTGTCGTGTTCGGGTTTGTGTGGCTCAACCCGTGTAACCCGTTTAATTAAATGTGTCACCCGTGAACCCGTCTAACCCTTTATCTGTTTTGACCTGATTAAAAGGGGACATTTTGGTCATTTCATAGTTACATAAGAAATCCTATTCTTATTATACTGTTTGTACGAAAAATATCAATTATCAAACTTAGTAACTTACGCAGCAAGACAAAATAAACCTTATTCAGTCTCTCTCTCGCCTCTCGGTCTCTCCTCTTTCCCCTCTCTCCCTCTTTGAATCGACAGTCCAGACAACTCCCTCTCTCTCTCTCTCTCAAATCCACACCACACCTCGAGCGACCAAGAACACTACAGTCTACACTTCGAGCGACCAGCGAAGAACACAAACCTTGAACAATCAAAGTGAGTTTTCTACTTTTCTCTAATTTTTTTGTCTTTTCTCTTTCAAATCTACTTTGAAACAACAAGAGTTCCATTTTTTTTATCTTCTCTCTTTCAGATCTACTTGAAAACAAGTTTTCTTTAATTTTTTTCTTTCAAATCTACTTTTAAACAAATTTTATCTATTTTTTTTTTCACATTCGTTGATGATGTGAAAAAAATAGATAAAATTAATTTTATCAACTGATACTTGTTTTTTTTTTTCACATTCGTTGATGTTGCGTAAATAGAACTTCATTTTAAATTCAATCGCATTTCAAATTTAAAGAATTTGGTTTCAAACAATACACGTTTCCAGAGCTTATATGGTGTAACGTGTTGTACTTGTAATCCAAAGGATTTTCAAGACGTATCCGGATGGCCACGTCCTCTTAATTTCACTCTCTGTTACCTGGTCACTATCACACACCAACTGCAATGTGAATCATATGGTGTGTTTGGATGTAAAATATATATATAACGAAAAATTTTTTGAGGGGGGCGCCATTGAAGATTAAAAAATTTTGGAGAAAAATATTTTTAGAATGAAAAAACTAATATGATAATTCAATTTTAAAAAATTTTGGAGAAAAATATTTTTAGAATGAAAAAACTAATATGATAATTCAATTTTTTGTGACTTGTCCGGCAAGTGCTAGGCCATCTTCAACTTGTGTCGGTGTGCTAGCTAAATTTTTTTAACCTTTTAATCGTGTCCAACAAGAGAGTCAATTTATTTTGTTTTCTTTTTTAACTACAAATATCTATTAATGCATAATATTTAGTGGGTATTTTACAAAATTGAGTGAGAATATAAGAGTGCGCGAAATATATTTGACTATCACAAATGTGGGTATGGTAGAGAGTGAAAAGGAGAGACAATTATTTTTTGAATTAAAAAAAAAAGTGGGGGCAAGAATGTTAAAAGTGCAATATTTAGTTGATGAATTTTAAAAAAATTAACAAAACATATGACTAATAATGTAAATTAAAAAAATTCCAGTTGGGGAGGATGCCCACACTGGTCTCATACTGTATATCTCTTTCTCCATCTCCACTTGGCTATCTGTTTTCAAATCTTATGGAAGAATTTAAAGCAAGCAGATTCATCTTCTATCTTCTACAGTATCATTGATGATGGTGCAAGTGTGTAAATAATAGGCGCTCGGTGCTTCTGGTGTTTGGTGATTTTTTTCCATTTTATCAACCGATACTTTTTTCCTTCCCTTATCTAGTGTTCTTTTGTATATTTATAAATTAATTTTCTCAAACTTTGATAAATAACTAAATTTAACTTCTAGCTGATATTAATAATTTTTTTTCAACCGATATTAATAAATTAGAAAATCAACTTTACTACAAACACTAGCTCTCCTGTATATAGAATTGTAGCCCAAAAAAAATAAATAAATAATTAAGAGTACATAGAATAGAATGAGAAAAGAGATTCCAGTAGTTTTGTTTATTTTTAAAAAATGATTAACTTTCGTGTATATTTATAGAAGATGGCATTTTAATCTGATAGTCTTCACACTTCAACTTTTTTTTTTTTTTTTTTTTTTTTGTAATATTTACTATTTAGATGGATTCTGCCATGAGACTTGATGAAAGTGGATCAGAAGATGATCTTGATTTGATTGACCTTGAAGTGGATCAGAATGAAAATGCAAATGTGCAAGTGCAACCGAAAAAGAAACAAGACACGAAGCGCAAAAGAAAACTCGCATCAAAAGTTTGGTTGCACTATGATATACTTCCACCCGGCAAGGACAAGAAGAGAAGATGCAGATGTAAGAAGTGTGGGACTGAGTATATTGCAGAGGGCAGGTATGGCACTGGTAATTTAAAGCGGCATATAGATTCGTGTGTTAGGAGGGATACACGGACATAGGTCAATTGCTTTTATCTCAGTCATCTGGATCTATATCTATGCGTGCTTCTAAGTTTGATTTTAATAGATTTTGTGAGTTAGTGAGTGCTGCTATCATTATGCATGATCTGCCATTTCAATTTGTTGAATATGAGGGCATTAGAAACATGTGTCATTATTTAAATGAGGAGGCTCAGCCCGTAAGTAGGAACACAGCCAAGGCTGACATATTAAGGATGTATAAAAATGAAAAGGGTAGGCTTCGACATATGTTGGAATCAACAAATGGTAGGATTTCTCTGACATCTGATTTGTGGTCTTCTCTGACTACTTATGGGTACTTATCTCTTACTGCACATTATATTAATGTGGATTGGCGCTTACAAAAAAGAATTTTGAACTTCTCTTGCATGCCATCTCCACACAATGGTGTTGCTTTGACAGAAAAGATTTATACATTACTAGTTGAATGGGGGATTGAAAAGAAACTATTTTCAATTACTCCAGACAATGCTTCTTCAAACTGTTCATTTGTTGAATTGTTGAAGTCTCAACTCAATTTGAATGATGCTTTATTAAGTGGTGGGGAGTTTTTTCACATTCGTTGTTGTGCACATATCTTAAATTTGATAGTGCAAGAGGGGTTAAAAGAGGTTGATGAATCTATCATAAAGATTCGTGAGAGTGTTAAGTATGTCAAAGGTTCTCAAATGAGGAAACAAAAATTCTATGAATTTGTCTCTCATGTTTCCTTAGAATGTAAAAGAGGGTTAAGGCAAGATGTTCCTACAAGATGGAATGCAACATATCTTATGTTTGAGTCTGCCATTTTTTATCGTCGGGCTTTTTGTCATTTGCAGTTGAGTGAATCAAATTACAAGTTTTGCCCATCTCAAGAGGAGTGGAGTAGGATAGAAAAGATTTACAAGTTCTAAACTGTTTTTTATGATGTTACAAACATCTTTTCTGGATCCAAGTATCCCACGGCAAACTTGTACTTTCCATCTGTGTTTTCGGTTCAATTGACATTGCGAGAGGAAATGGATAGTAGGGATCAGTTTATGAGCAAGATGGCAACTCAAATGTATTCAAAGTTTGCAAAGTATTGGTCTGATTATAGCATGATCCTTGCTATTGCTGTAATTTTAGATCCTAGATACAAGCTTGGGTTTATTATTTTTAACTATAACAAGCTTAATGGTGATAACAACATTGAGAGCACACTAGTTCGTGATGCACTGTTTAACCTTTTTGATCAATATTTGTTGAATTCTCCTATAGCTTGTACTACCAAATCCACATCTTCACCAAATGATGGAAGTGAGCACCAGCAAGTTGATGAGGGGCAGTTAACTAAAAAGTTCATTGATGTTATAAAGATGAATAATACTTTTGTGAGATATTAAATTCCTTTAATGCCTATTTTATTCATTACATCTATTTATTTTTCTTGCCATTGATTGATCTATTTGTTTTTCATAATTACTGTAATGTAAGAATTTGACTCATTTGAGAATGATAAATTGCTTGGAAATGTCCAAAAATCAGAGTTGGAACTCTATTTAGATGAACCAAAAATCAATAGGAATGCGAACCTTGACGTGCTTACCTATTGGAAAGCCAATCAGTTTAGGTATCCTGTGCTTGCTCAAATGGCTCGTGATATACTGAGCATTCCAATCACTACAGTTGCTTCTGAGTCTGCGTTTAGTGTTGGTGGTCGGGTTCTTGATCAATATCGTAGTGCACTTAAACCTGAAAATGTGAAAGCTTTGGTATGCACAAGGGACTGGCTTTTTGGTTTGAAAGGTAAATGACTTATAATAAACTTCAAATTATATTTTTATTATTGCAGAGAATAGTGAAGTAATAATTTTTTTGTGTATGTTTTACTATAGATACAATGAAGCTTCAAGCGGATGACTTGATTGATGATGTAATGAAACTTAATATCAACAATGATGACCTTGCTGTAGGCCAATGTTCCACCAGTGTTAGCGTGACCGAACATTAAAATCCAGCTAAGTAAAAAAGCCCTCTTCATCTGTTTTATTTTTCACATAATTTGTTACATACATTCTTTTATATTTCAATTTGTTATTTATTTATTTTTTTTTTTTTTATCTAAACTTATTTTACACTTGCCTGTTTTGTAGGAATTTATACTTTTGGGTGTTTCAGAAAAGAGTGCATGCAAATTGCAGCAGGAAGTTTTTGAGTGGATCTTTGGCTTAAGAAGATTGCATGCTACTCTAACATTTCTATTAAATATTTTTATTTCGGTCTGTAATAACTTATGACTTATCTTTATTTTGGTCTATAATAACTTATGACTTATTTTTATTTCGGTCTGTAACTTATGACTTCTGACTTAATCTTTATCTTTGACTTTTAATCTCTCTTTTGGACTACATTACAGTACAAAATTTCTAGTCATGATTGCTAGTATTTAAATCTTTAGCCACCTTAAATAGGTTAAACGGGTAAACATGTTAAACAGGTCGTGTTTGATGTGTCTAACACGACACGTTTATTAAACGGGTTACACGTGCGTGTAACCCGTTTAATAAACAGGTCGTGTTCGGGTTTAGGATATGTGACACGATTATTAATCGTGTCGTGTTCGGGTTGACATGTTTAGTGTTATACCCCTAGTTCGACACGACACGATTATGACACGCGAACCCGAATTGCCACCCCTAAATTCCTTGCCCCTTCTCCAAAAGTAGAGGTGGGCCAAGTGTGCAACTCATGCTTTCGAGTCACTCCATCACAAGGACCACAGATAAAGGGTAAATATCTAATGCAACAGAAATTTACACATCATGTACCTATAGTCAATATGTTCGAATTTTTTTCTCTCTCTCGTATGCATATTTTAAAATAGATCTCAAATAAGTTCTAATTAAGCATTCGAAAATTTCGAAGCTATAAAGGACCTACATGTCCAACATAATCTTGCTTGGAAATAATATTAGAAATAGTTCCTGGATAACATGAGAAAGACAATGGGAATGTAACATAATGTAAGACACCTGGCAAAAAATTCCAATTAGAAAGGGATTCTCAGACAAATTTAGCATTTTTTGTATCATACAAGTTTCAAATTCAACAAAACACCTACTAATATAATGTAAACAAGGAACTGAATATAATGGAAGGCTGGAAGGCACATAGAGAAAAAGACTTCTCAAATGAAAGGGATCCATAATTACATTACTTTTCCAATTCCGCGGGGCCACGGGGGGAAGAACTACTGAATCAAGATCAGAGTATATGAACTTATGATTTATGACTAATAATAATTCAGAAAAAGATATTGAAACATGATAAGAGTTAAATAAGACAAGACAACAACAAAAAAACAATACTACAAGTTTCATGCAAAAATCGTGACAGTCCCTAATCTGCTATTGTTATATTGAGTACAGACCAGTACATATTCAAAACACTAAATATTCATACAGTATAAGAAATCAGCAAAAGTAAATAGACCTAAATAAATAGCAAGAGGAGAAAAGCACACCTCAAGAAGTAACCATGTTCAGCCGCAATTCCAAGATTCCTGCAATGAAAAAACCACTTGCTCAAGCTGTCCCTGCCTCTTCCACTAACAATGAAGACTGTATTACGTGGGTCTCCACAAAGTCTGTTCATGATTGAGATGACCTCTGCACTAGGACTCTTGTTTATGAAGTTTTGGGGCATCACAGTTCCATCGTAGTCTAAAAGTATGGCTCTACACTTAGCCCTACAGTAATCTGAGACAATAGTATCTATTGAGAGCTTTCTAAAATTAGGATCAAGAGCCACAACTCGGAACCCAAAGCCTAAACCAATTCCCCAACATCTTTTCCTAAAATGATCTGCACAAGTTCTCTCCATATCTTGCAAAAAGCTTCTTGACCAATAAGCCACGTCATGGGTGCTAACATAACGATAATGCTTCTCATGTCGCAACTGTTTCTCAGGTTCAGAAATCGATATAGCTTCATTCATTGCCTCTGCAGTTGCTTCAACATTCCATGGGTTGACACGGATTGCCCCACTGAGTGAAGGAGAACACCCAATAAATTCTGATACAACCAACATGCTCTTCTTCGAGCCATTCAAATTTGAACCAGATTCTGCAGCAGATATTCCCTGTCTACAAGCAATATATTCATATGGAGTGAGGTTCATCCCATCCCTCACGGCTGTAACAACAACACACTCAGCAATACTGTAATATGCAATTTTTTCACTGACTGACAATGGCCTGTCAATTAAAACAATCGGTTCATAACCAGGCTTCCCATATATTTCATTGATCCTCTTGCAGCTTTCGCTTATTTCAGCCTGTGTACCCTCTATTTCTAACCCTTTACCTCTTGTAGGATTTTCAATCTGGACAAGCACAGCCCTTCCATGCCACTTTGGATGTTGCTTGAGCAATTGTTCCATTGCTAACAGCTTCAAATTGATACCTTTAAATATATCCATGTCATCAACCCCAAGCAAAACAGTTTTTCCTTCGAATTGCTGCTTGAGTGCTCCAATTTTCTGCTCCTTATCTGCAAGTTTCATCACCGACTCTATCTGACCCATATGAATCCCAACTGGCATAATCTTTATTCCAACAGTCCTTCCATAATATTCTAACCCAATATAGCCCCTCTTTGATTGATATTCCAAACCTAACATACGACTGCAACAAGAAAGGAAATGCCGAGCATAATCAAAGGTGTGGAAACCAATAAGGTCTGTATTTAGTAGAGCCTTGAGGATTTCTTCTCTAACAGGAAGAGTCCTATAAATCTCAGATGAAGGAAATGGACTGTGAAGGAAAAACCCCATTCTCAAACGGATAAAGCGTCTCCTCAAGAAGGTGGGCAACACCATCAAATGATAATCGTGGATCCAAACAAAATCATCCTCTGGATTTAGAACCTCAATCACCTTTTGTGAAAATAACTTATTCACGGATACATACGCTTCCCACATAGATCGATCAAACCGGCATCCACGATCAGCTGAAAATGGCAACATGTAATGAAAAAGTGGCCATAACTGCTTCTTGCAGAAACCATCATAAAATTTCTCTAGAATATTGGGTGGAAGAAAAGTAGGGACACATTTAAATTTTTCCAACAAATGTTGTGCAACATCATCCTGATCAATCGGATCAACATCAACCCCCAATGAACCAACATATAACACTTCCATATCTTCCGGCAAACCATCCTTAAGTTGCAAAAGCAAAGAATCCTCATTCCAAATAAAACTCCATCCTTTATTATCCGGCCTTCGCTTTGATTTTAGAGGCAACTGATTTGCCACAATAATCATCCGATCTGAAGCAAGGGAAGAAGGATTATCAGATGACACACTGTGGGCCTGATCATCATCGAGCTCAGTAATACTCCCCGGGACCGTCATCACCCTGGGAAACCGCCTGCGCTCCCTCTCCCTCTCCCTCTCCCTCCCCATTACCGGGAAATTCCCGGATGCCAATTCTAAAAGATTGGTATATGATCTTGACATCATTTTTACCCTCGCCCACTCTTTACCTCTCTTTCCCTCTCTGTTAAAGAACCCGTCAAGATCCTAACAGCAAACTGTAACCCCCACGATTCCTTTTACTCTTGAAATGGGTAATTCGCAACTATCTGCATAGAAAAACAGACAGCCGTTTCGAAATAAACTAACCAAACAATCAAAAACTGTAATCTAGATATCACAATCAGATCCATGAACCCTACCAGAGCTAAATATCTTAAAATGCAATGAAACCCAAACGAACAACACTATGAATATCAATAAAAAAACACGCATATAAACGAATAACGCTATGAATATCAATAAAAAACACCCATATAAACGAATAACACTATGAATATGAATGAAAAGACACCCATATCTTGTAATCCACAAACAACTAATCCGAACAATACCCAGATCATGAATAAGGTAAAAGAATAAGAAATCAATCCGAAACACCTTAATCGACAACAAATCAATTCATTAGAAAGACGATAAAAATACATTGAGAAACGATACTAACCGCTATTCTGAATCGACGAAAAGTTGCAAGTCCCAATCTTAAATTTCACGCGAATTCTAGGGTTTGTATAGGGTTTGTATACAACATAAAAAAGGAAAAGATCTCGGGTTCGTTCTCTACACGTATTTATTTAATATTAATGAACTTAATCTCTTTTAATACATACAAGGAAAGTATTGGACTTGAATGAATATCCAGGGAAAAATATTATTATAAGAAACAAATAAAATAGCGAAAGAGCTCACCTGTGCATTGGTTAACCGTCAAGGTTAAGTCCCCAGCCAAATATATGAGAGATTTGCAAGAATAGTCGATCGAAAATTAAAGATTTTGATGACGTTTACTTGATTTAGCCAATAAAATTCTACTGTAAAATAAAGAAATGTAGGAGAGCGGTGATGTACTGTTACTTTTTGTAGGCAAGAGGATAAGATTTGCCAGCCGACTTTGCAACTGCCAGCTGGCAACACGCGTTAACTGACTACGCGCGTGGCGCGTAGGCTCCAAAGCTTGACACGTGTACAATGAAGTGAATGATTTTTGGTTTGTTGGGACAGACCAATTGTCGACTAGGGCTTGCCCACTTGCGCGGAGTTAAAACGTGGCAGAACTGAGGAACAGGTTCACGTATCGCGACAGCTGAGGGTAACACTAGCAAAGGCTCAGTCCTCAGCCAGCCATTTTGGATATGGTAGATGTTTTTTCTTTTTCAAAGCTCAGCCAGATAGGGTAGATTGTTCGTTTCGTCTTAAGGTGTACGCAGTCGTAACAGGTTCAATGGTCCCCCGTACAGTCCCGAGTCTCCTGACTATCAATCATTTAGCATTTTTTACTCTAATAAATAAAGAGTAATGATAAAGAACCAAAAAGAAATCTTTAGATAAGTCCCGAATTTAATATGATTGATTACACTTTAAATAATATTTTTTTAAAAACTGTTCAAATAAGTGAGATGAACAAAAAAGTCAGATTCAGGTTTATTCGAAAAAATCATTCAGTAACCCTATCATTTTCCATAAATAAATAAATAAATATGTATCAATGTGATTTTATTGGTGTTTATTTATTTATTTTGACATCACTCTATAAAGCATTGAATTATGGGTACATTTTAAATTCAACAAACTGTAATGAAGACCATTAATCTTAAGGATTAAACATTCAGTACAGCAATTAACAACCAAGGCATAAAGGTTGCAGGTTCAAATTTTAAACATTCTCAAAATCATAGTTCTAAGCTTTCTTTATTGCTCTTGACCTTTGTAGAATCATGGATGAATAGATACATGAATATTCCAAATTTGAAATTTTATATCATAATATTCAAAAAATCAAGTTCACACCCCCAAATGTTGACTTAATTAGTGTCACAAAATTTAAATTAAAAAATAAATAAATAAAATCATTGTTGCTACGGGATATAATAGAAATTTTAAAATGACCCAAGACTTAAAAGTATCGATGGGATCACTGAGATGGAGGAAATCAAAAAAATTTATGTTGTTCAATAATTTTAATACAAATCCATTGACCAAAGTTGAAGAATATATTTCAAACGGATCAAACTATCAAATTGCTTGAGAAGTGGAAGCCTATCCATTAACTCAAATCGAAACAATCAATTATTATGTTGGGATCATTAGATAAATAACCATTTGCGGATTAGCACATATAGATAACACCCATAATCAAACGGGATCTGGAACACAACAGGAGCTAAACAACAAACAATTGGATAATTAAAAACCAATAAAAATTAACTGGCCGCCAAGTAAACCACAAAGAAGAGGTGAGAATGAGAACCCTCATTTAGAAAATTTGGTAAGTAGACATATCCTGGTCTATAAAAGAAACAAAAGACATGTTCCAAAACTATGAACTTCCAAGCGTCCTTAAGATTTTTGTCCGCATACAACACAAAAAAGGTCTAATGATACTTTGGAGCTAACCCCCAATATTCTGGGACTTGTTCAGGATCACTCCCTCATATTTGACTTGGAACCACTTCATGGCATCCTCCTTTGTGACCCTATGCTGGATTCCAACAGTAGACTTGCACCTACGACGACGCCCAACACGATAACCTGGGCGTTCCAGGACAACATAGAAATCCATACCATAAATGCCAGTTGAAGGATCGTACCTGAAAGTCGAAGGTAGAATATCAAACAAGAATAAAAGATACAAAAAAGTTGGTACATCTCTATTTCATAAGAAAGCACATACATTAACTTTTATTACGAAAGTACAAGTGAATTGATTAAGTTCGTCCAACATCACATGTAGTGCAAATGCTAATTTGCAAATGAAAATAGAAAACAATGCTGGAAATGGAAATGAAACATGGTTCTATATATAATGAGACTCTTTAGAAAGAGTGACAGATCAAGATGGGGCAGAGAAACTCAACCAACCCAAAGATGAACTTGAAAAAGGTCTTAACATGTTTCAATCTGATTCAGATTAAAGAATCTGGTCCCAGATTGAGGAAGGGAGATAAGATCATACTATCCTTCAAAATGATGAAGAAAGAACACTAAAAATATATGCATAAATAAAGAAATCTTAGATATAGAAAGTGAACAAGCCAAAATACACATAAAACTGTAATTATATAAGGATAGTGAATCCACAAGTTCATCCAAATAAGCATAGAGGATATTTTAGGAAAGATAAACTTAGATGGTTAGCAAAGTTGTTCAATAAATTCCAAGTGAATGGATGCCAAATGAGTGGAGGAAAAGCTCAATAGTACAAATTTATAAAAATAAAGGGGATATATAAAATTGTGAAAATTATATAGAAATTAAATCAATGAGATATAACTATTTGCTATAGTATTAGACAATACAATAAAACATCTTACGGTGATGTTATTTGAGGATAACATAATATTAATAGAAACTTCTAAGGAAGCCTTAGCAATAAAATTAGTCATATGGAGAAATGCATTTTAATGAAGAGGCTTAAAAATAATAAAATTAAAACAAAATATATGGTATGTAAATTTGATAAAGTAGAAAACGATAATAATATAAGTATTACAATTCAAGACTATAGAATTAAAGTGTTACCCAAAATAACTAATTCTGTTATCTAGGATCAATATTACAAAAAAGATGGAGAGAGATAGTGATGGAGCAGCAAGATGTAAAAGACACAACAAATGCAATGCATTCACGTAGCAGAAATGAGGGTGCTTTGTTGGATGATAAGAGTAACTATAAGAGATAAGATAAATAGTGATCGTGTGAGGGGAGTTCTAGGTAGAGCGCCTATAAATGATAAAATTAGCGAAAGTAGACTAAGATGGTATGGATATATTCAATAGAAATTAAATCTAAGAGAAGACATTGTGAATGTATAATAGAAAGAATGGAAAAAGAGAATTCATGCGGCCAACCCCATCCATATGGTATAAAGGCAAGGACGACGAAAATGAAGCACAAAGAAAAATGATTTGGCATAGATTGGAGATGAGAAGAGAGATGTACACAGATTTATATATACACACATGGAATGTGAGAGAGAGATATTTGCCGGTTGAGAGAGAAAAAGTTGAACAGCTAAGTGGTAGCTGGATTCCGATACAACCAAAATAAAAAACAAGAAGCAGGAAATTAAGAGAAGAAACTTTAGGTATGAAGATGGAAACGATTTGTAGTGATTGAGCATTAGTGCTTCGTAGGTACTAGTTTCAAGAGAGCCACTAGCTTCAAACGCAACATTTTCCCTCTTATTGTTTCAGTTAAAGTAGCGAGAATATTACCCTAGCCTAATAATTTATGGCATCTAAATGGCTCAGGACTCCCCATGATGGCTTTTGCAGATTGTGCAATTCTACAATCCAGATTGCAACTTTAACACTACAAGGGCTGACAGACTCAATATAATAGTAGAAGAAAACAAAAACACCTTCTTATCTAACTGTCAACACTCCCAAAAAAATACCTTCCATTATTCAGTCACCTGAACGCCTTTTCTTAGATTTATATATTAAAATGATCTACCATCAAAAGACGTGCTGTAATTAACAGACAGTCCATGCAAATAAGATGTCTAATAATTACACAATTCTTATGGATATGGATTAGCGGAGAGGGAGAGGTAATGGGGGGAAAGGCATAAAAAGCACCTTAACTATTGAATTATGTCATGGTCCATTTTGGCGTACAAAAAGACACACCTATACATAATCATCTGAAATTGAGCATATAATCTATACCTTTAAGTTGATCAAGACATGCTTGTATAACATTGTCAACAACTTTACTTGTAACATTTACACTACTGATGAATAAAAAACCTTGCATTTGAGCTTTTCGATGCAACATAACATCCCATCGATTGAAATGAAGTAAAGTTATGAAGAAAGATCTGTTACTTGATTCCAAGATCAATGTGTTCCTGAATACCAAACCCAAAACAGCCAGTATCACTGAAGTTCCTCCTCAGCAGCTCATATTCCTTCACCTTCAACCCACTTTCCAAAAGTTGCATGGCCTTGTCACCCCTGACCGTGACATAGCATGCGATCTTCTCATTACGCCTGATCCCAAAGGACCGCACAGTGTACCTTGCTATCAACCACAACAAATAACCACATTAAAGTCACAAAACTGGAGAAAAGATTCCAAAAAGAAATATGTGTGTGTGTGTGTGTGTGTGTGGAAATAAATAAAAAATAATAAATAAATAAAAAAATAGACCAATCAACATAACCAACTGGTCGTTGAGACATTAAGTTTTCAAATAATGAAAAGAAAAGCTTCAGTAAGTCGAATAGTTGTTTTACTCTAAGCAAAGCAATGGATTTTTCTTCGTATCCTCCATAACAAGGAAAAAATTAAATTCTTAAGGGTACATTACGGTTGCCGGAGTTGGAAGAAAAAGAAAATAAAGGTAAAATAGAAAATTATTTGTTTGTTTGATTTAATTTTCAGGAAACCAAACAATTTTTATAGAACTAAAAAAGATCGGGCCTGTTTGGTTCAGTTTCTATAAGTTTTCAAGAACTCAGAAAACTATTTTTAGAAAACCAGTGTTGTCAAAGATGTGCCTAGGCTCCAAGCTCATACAGGTACAACACTTGCGCCTGTTGTGTGCCCAGGCGCGCCTTTGACAAGACTTGCGCCTTTAATATGGAATATGTATGCTTTAACATTAATTTATTTTTTTTCAATTCTGCGCCTTGCTTCACTCGAGGGCACGCCTCGCCTCACCTTGCTCCTAGCCTCCAAAGGACCTCCCTTATTGCGCTTGGGCCATTGATAACACTATTGAGAACCACAAAAGACTACTATCTGAAAACAAGCTTTTTTTCCCCGAGTCTTTAGAAAACTGCTTTTAAGAAAGTGTCTAACAAACAACTTTTGGTACTGTTTCCCGAAAACAAATCAGAAATTTGAACCAAACAGACCCATTGCTCTGGAATTAGGTGTTTTTTTTTTTTTTTCTATTTCAAAGAAAAGCTTTCAGAAAACTATCAACCAAATGAGCTTTCAAACCATTTTCTATTATATAAGAAGATAATTATTCGCAGAAATCCAAAACAAACAGGACAATTATATAATCTGTTTTAAATATGAGTAGGGAAGGAAAGAAAAGGACGGAAAGAGTGGGTACTCTTAGCACCTCATATAGCGACTTTTTTCCATCTCAAATGTAGAAGGAAAAAATAATGAACATACTAATTATTCATTTAGTCCTTCAGTTCTTTTCCTCCCTTTCCTCTAAAATAATATAAATATTTATTTATTTTCGTTCCCCACATTATCTTTTTCATACAAGTTACCATTACCATTTCCTTATTTTCCTTTCATAGTTTACCAAAAAGAAGTCATGTGGCTGACCTCATTCATGTGGGAATAAGGCAAGGCAAGGATGATGATGGAGCTTACCAAAAAGAAGAAATGAATAATCATTTACTTTGTTATCTTTAATCTCGTAACTAATATAATTGTTTTCCTACCATTTCTGCCTGCTTACCCAAACATACTGCAATTGTCAAAACTTTAGAAGTTTTCCTAATTTCCCTTCCCCTTTAATATAGAAGATAGGTTTGAACTCATAAAACATATCTACCCATCCAAATACAAACTCTTTGAAAGTAACAGACTACTTTGGATTCAATGAATTGGTAAAAATCTAGCCATACTAAATATAAACGGTTTTTGTATTCTAGGATACTAAATTTTTTTAAAAAAAATAAAATATAAGATCCAATATTAAATTTTCGTTTGATTTCGTGCATGGTCTCAGAAACTGGCCGGAAAATAAAAAAGGATTAAAAGTGTACCATATACTAAGTTAGAATAACTTGAAGAGACACGATAACAGATTGAATTCATCAAAAAAAAAATTAAAAAATCACATGTCTTAAATAAACTAAATCAGTACTAATAATTTAAACCAAAATAAAATGTTTAATTTCTATATAACCAAACGGAGCACAACACCAAAATGTTACCTTTGGAAAAAACAGGGGCTTGGCCACTGAGTTGCTCCAAGACCTGTGGACGATTAATATGGAATAGATCAGAAGATGAGGAAGACATGACTTATGAGGTGTGTGTGCATTGAGATATGATGAGGATGGGGTGTACCTTAGCGGCTCTAGTAAGGCGATCTCCGCTCTCGCCTACGGATATGTTGAGGACTAACTTCTGCACTTTGATCTCTCTCATTGGGTTCGATAGTTTCTTCTCTGAAGCCTGGATTCATCGACATACATACAGTGAATATAAACAGATATATAATAGGAATATAGATATCTAGATAGAGAGAGAGAGAGAGAGAGAGAGAGAGAGAGAGAGAGAGAGAGAGAGGACCATGGCTCTGTGGTGCTAATGTCGCAGCTGGTAGTGTGTGATGCTGTGGGTAGAAAAATTAGAAGGGCGGAGAGAAATAGAACCCTAATATGAGAGAGAGATGGTGTTGAGGTACTAGGGTTTTGATTGTCTTGGTGGGTTGAAATGACAATATTACCCTCGTGATAAATTAGAAATTTTGAAGTGGGATTTTGTAAGTGAAGAATAAGTTCAAATACCATTAACATTTGCGTTGACAAATTTTTAAATCATTGATATATCCATTAATTAAATTAAGCCATTTTACTTAAAAAAATTTACAATTGAATTACCTCCGAACCTTTTCACTTCATAAATAGACTTTCTTGATTGTCGTCAATTTCCATCTCCTCTACTGTATTGTCAGCAATTAATTCTACGCATGTGCATTTTTATTTGTACACACATATGTGTGTATATTTTGCATAGTTTATGGGTTTTGTATCAAGTTAATAATTTAGAGATTCTTCTATTTATTTAATTTTTATTTTATTTATTCAAAATTCTAATTATTCAGTGGAGTTTGTTGCATTTTGATAAGTTCTTTTTTTTCTTTTTGTTCTTTCATTTTATGAGGGCACTTAAGCAACTTTACAATATCATTAAATGCTCAGAGTGTGTATTTATATGCAAATGTTGGAGATTAATAAATTTTTTTTTTTTTTTATTGGTCGTACAATGATTTTTTATTTTATTTTTATAATTGTGATAGTTGTGAGGAATGTTTTTGCAATTTACTCTTTGTTTTTATGCAAGGATAATTGTATACAAATATCATCTTTATTCTTGAGTGTCACTCGGTAATGTCGTTTATAAAATATTCTATAGACATTAGTTTTTTAATTTTTCCTAAGCATTAGTTAAATGGGCTTAAGTGTCCGTCTGGTATTGCTGTTAGAATAAAAAATAAAAAAAAAGCAATTTTGTTCGTGAAACTATCAAAAAATTGTTACGATAAAAAAATATGTTAGGTGTTTGATGACAAAGTACTTTTCACAATTAAATAATTTTTAAAATTTATTTGATAATAATATTAAAAACTTTTATTGCTAATTTTATAATAATATCATTTCATAATATGTTATCGGTTTATAAAGGAAGGAATGTAATTGCCTTTATAAAAAGTAAAATAAAATAAAATTTCTAAAGAAAAAAAGTTACTTGAAATATTAAACCTTTATTCATAAACCATTTTTAAAAGTTCTTAACTTCATTCAAACCTTCTATTGAGCTAAAATTAATAATTATTAAAAACACTTTTAATGATTAATAAATACATCTAAAAATAAAATTTTAAAATAAAAACACTTTTAAGTAATTAAAAAGCAAGGCTAAACATTTTCTCCACCCTACAAGCCAAAATAAAAGTGCAAAACCTCCCATATGATTTTAAAAATCATGGCCAAGGTGTCTCATCAGTAAAGTGTACTACGTAGTTATTTAGAGCCGAGAACGCTAAGTTTCGATAATAAGTGGCTCTAAATTATTAATGGAGAACCAGGTGGCCAACTTTTTTTATTCTTAGGGTTTTAGCCACGGGGCTAAATTATTAATGGAGAACCAGGTGGCCAACTTTTTTTATTCTTAGGGTTTTAGGCACGAGACCCTTCGTTTGTTTTTTTGGGCGTATGCACTGAAGTTGCATAGGTGGTTTGAAGCTCCCCTTGTAATTGGAGTATAACTCTGAAAGGAGATTGCCCAATATGGTTCTCCATCACATATCTAGCTCCCCTTGTAATTGGTGTATAACTCTGGAAGGAGATTGCCCAATATGGTTCTCCATCACATATCTTGCCAGGGGTCTCTTTTTGTTTGTTTTTTTTCCTTACCGTCCTACATTTGAAAAAAGATGTATTTACATGATTAATTTTTTATGGTTATTTTTTTTTTAAAGAAAAAATTCGCGAGTCACGCCATACCTAAGTCACATAAAATGAAAACGGGAGCGGTAGCGAGAGCGAGAGCGAATTCGAGAGCGGAAAGAGCTGCAAAATTAAGTCATAAGCAGTGAGAATTTGAACGAGAGTGCACGCAGAGCATAAAAGCGGGAGGCGTTCGGAGCGTGAAAGCAACACCTATTGAGAATAATTGTGTGACTTAGCGCCAGACACCTATTATTCCTACCGAACTTTTACCATCTCCTTTAAACAATATAGGAAATACCACTACTTTACAAAAAATTTTGGTTTAATTTTTTATGGTAACTTTGACGAAGTTTTAGTAAAAATTTTAATATTTCAAGGTGATTACATGTTAAAAATATAAATAAATAAAATCATGTACAATTTATTTTTTAATTTTTTATTGTTATGAGAAGTTTTATGGAATTAACTTTGGTGCCTATCTACCCAAATTGTCTAAACCCCATACACCTATTACCAAATAAGGGTAAATTACACCGGTTTCTCCTATGATTTGTTATAATTATAGGGACTTTTTTTATAGTTTGAGAAATTACATAGACTTCTCCTATAATTTGTTATAATTACAAGAATTTCCCGTATAATTTGAGAAATTACACAGACCTCCCCTGAAAATATAACGTTATTATACAACTTACCTTTTTAGCAGTCAATGCGAGTCAAATGACCGAATTTACTGATGTCTATGCATTGAATAAATTAAAATTCCCATATTACCCTTGCTTGAAGTATGCTTATGTGTGTGTGTACACACACACACATAGTGATATATGCAATTAAGTATATAAGTATCACTTATCTTTTTGGATCCTACGACTTCTTCTTCGTTGTTCTGGCAACTTAGGCAAGGTAGAACATAGACCCACCATGGATGTTCCACCACTGGTGTGGACAGAAGCGAAACCCACCAATGTCAACCTTAGGTTTCTCGAATTGTATAGCCTTCGCCACAAATTTTTGAGTTTAATTTCACTTTAAACCAAAAAAAAAAAAAAAATTTAATTACCAAAATCTATTTTTTTTCTATTCTGTTTTTAAAAATTATTCACTTCCATAAAATGGTACTTCTTTGTACCTTCCCAAACTGTTACTAAATTTTGATTTTTTGAAGGATTATTGACGTAAGCAGAAGCGATAAATGTTCACGAGAAACGGGAATTACCTTGAATCCACTTTTTCCCTTGAATCCATAAGGAAAAGTGAATTCGCAGAGGAATCTGATAATATATTGATATTTGAATTAAATATTTCTGTAATCGTAGTACATGTTCTTATAATAAATAAAATCCTAAAACTGTAAAAAAAATAATAATAATAAATAAAATAAAATAAAAATAAAAATAAAAAAATAGCTGTAATGATTCTAATTTTTTCCTATTTTTCAATTTCTGAGATTTTTCTGATTTTTCAAGGTTGTTTAAGTATTGTCTCGTTTTATGTGTCAGCCACCGTGGGATGTGCCGAATGGTTCCTGAGCATAGTTGTTAAAGGCGCGCGCCTAAGGCGCCTTGAAAGGCTTAGGGCGAGGGCCTTGTACTAGGCGCGCGCTTTTGGGGCTTAGGCGCAGAGCTACAGGCGCTCCTGTTTGAAAAATTTTTTTTTTTTTGATTTTTTGATTTATTATTATTTTGGTTGTGACTTGTGTGAGACAGTGAGTCTGTGATATCGGATATTCAGATTATGTTAAAGACTTAAAGCTTTTATAACTTGCAAGTTACAAAGCAAAAAAAAAAAAAAAGCAAAAAGCAAAAAGCAAAAGGAAAGAAGAGACGGAGAAGAGAGAGAGAAGTACGAAGACGGAACTGGAAGGGAAGCTCGGATCTACCGTCTGCGAAGCCCGGATCTGCGAAGCGCCGGTAAGTTATCCACTTCTCCTTGCTTCTTCTTTTTTCCTTCTTGCTTCTTCTTCTCTTCTCATTTTTTTTTTCTTCAATTCTCTTCTCTCGGCTCTCCTCGACTCTAGTCTCTTGAGTCTTGCTTTTATTTTTTATTTTTTATTTTTTATTTTTTTCTTTGAGCCGAGTCTCGGCTCTTCTTTATTTTATTTTATTTTATTTTTTCCCCTCTATTCTTCTTCTTTCGGCTCTCAGCCTCTAGTCTGATCTTATTTTATTTTATTTTTTTCCTCTATTCTTCTTCTCTCGGCTCTCAGCCTCTCTATGATATTTTTTTCTTATTTTTTTTATTATTATTATTTTTTTTTTCTATTCTTCTTCTTCTCAGCTCTCTCTGACCTTATTTTTTTTTTTAATTTTTTTTTTCTATTCTTCTTCTCGGCTCTCTCTGCTTCTGCTCTTCAGCCTTTTCTTTTATTTTATTTTTTATTTTTTTATAATCTGTGCTGCTGGAATAAATTGTAGTATACATATTAGTTGGTATATGCCTATATGGTATCATGCAGTCCATATATGCATATATATTACATCTCATATAGTAGATAAACCTCATATAGTATATGCAAGTAATAAGTGTGTATATAAATGTATCAACATGTTATATTGTTATAAATCTCCTGCCAGCAGCCCGTATCCATCTTTATCTTGATATGTGACTGTGAGTATATAGAGTCTATAAACCATAGAGTACACTATCGTTGTCACTTTTCTGGTCTGTGCAAATACAAAACCAGAGGAAAAACAGAGTTACAATTTACAAACTTACAAGAATATATATGGACAGGGGCAATGAAATTAACTAATATATATACATATTATTTTAATATTGGTTCGTAGACTTACATTTAGCAAACATGGATATCAAGGTGTTTGTGACAATGTGACTTGTGAGCAGTCCATGAAATGTTAATATTGCTTTGAGCCTTTCATTCATTGAAGCTCTGTAATTTTTTTTTTTTGTCAGAATTGTTGTAGACACTGATTATATGATGCTAATCATGTTATTATTTTGTTATCTTGAATTTGATTGTAGTTTGTACTTTAAAAGATGCCTAGTGATGGTTCAAGAAAGGATCCGGCATGGAATTACTCACATTTGGAGAATCCGAAAGATACAAATGCTGTCACTTGTAACTTTTGTGCAAAAGTTACAAAAGAAGGTATTTATCGGGTTAAGCAACACTTAGCTGGAGGGTATAGAAATGTGAGTGCATGCACAAGATACCCATCTAGTGTTAGAGAAGAAATCAAAGAGTACATGAGTAAGAAAAAGGAAGAAAAAAGCAAATGAATTTGTTACCTAGTGATGAAATTAATTTCATTAATGGAGAGAATGAGGATGACGCTATGGAAGTTAACAATCGGGGAAAAAGGGTAGCTAGTGCAGGTAATGGCAGTGTTAGTGTCAATTCCTCAAAGATGCAAAAGCAAAAGGGACTGATTGATTTATATTTCACTCCCAGACCAGAAATTGTGGTACAAAAAAGAAAGGAGGGGGGAAAACAGACAACCATTAATGATGCATGCAAGAAAAAGTTGAGAGGAAGAGCGTGTGCTACTTTTGCAAGGTGGATGTATGATGCAGGAATTGCATTCAATACTATTAAGTATGATAGCTTTGCCGAGGTTATTGAAGCAATTGGACATTATGGTCCTGGCATGAAACCACCTAGTTATCATGAGGTGAGAGTTCCTTTGCTTAGGAAGGAATTGGATAATACCAATGCTTTGATGAATGACCATAGAGAGGAGTGGTCAAAATTTGGATGCTCATTAATGGCAGATGGGTGGACAGACAAGAGAGGGAGAACATTGCTTAATTTCCTAGTAAATAGTCCAAAAGGAACCATGTTTATTGAATCGATAGATACTTCTTCTTTTTTAAAGGATGGTAAAGATGTTTGACTTACTTAATAAATTTGTGAACCGCATTGGAGTAGCAAATGTCGTCACAGATAGTGAATCAAGCAATAAGTATGCCGATAAGAATATTTAATGGTTATAACTTTTAGAGTTTACATTTTTTACAAATATATAATTAAAATCTTTTTTGATTTACTCATTTTCTTTATATCATTTTTTCTTTTTTCCGTTTGGTTTCAAATAGGGAAGATGTTAGAGAAAGAACACTCACATTTGTATTGGACACCATGTGCTACTTATTGCTTAGACTTAATGTTGGAAGACATTGGGAAAATACTGTCCATCTCTAGAACAATGCAGAGGGCAATGGAGTTGAATAGTTATATTTATATGCGTCCAAAGTTGTTGAACATTATGAGGAACTTTACTTATAAAAAAGAATTGTTTAGGCCCGCTAAGACTCGATTTGCTACATGTTTCATCACATTATCAAGTATTCACAAGCAAAAGAATAACTTGAGAAAGATGTTTACTTCAGAAGAATGGAATCGTAGTAAATGGGCGAAAGAGGAAGCTGGTAAAAGAGTTGCTTCTTATGTTTTGATGCCTTCCTTTTGGAATAACATTGTCTTTAGCCTTAAGGTTTCCGGTCCTCTTATTTCGGTTTTGAGATTAGTTGATGGCGAGAAAAAGCCTCCCATGGGATACATTTATGCGGCTAAGGATAGGGCTAAAGAAGCCATTGCAAAATCATTTGGGGAAGTAGAAGACAAATATAAGGATATTTTTGAAATAATTGATAAGAGGTGGAATGTTCAACTTCATCGCCCTTTGGATGTAGAAGGTTATTATTTGAACCCAGAATACTTTTATTCAAATTCGAAAATTGAAAAAGATGAAGAGATTGCAAAAGTTTTGTATGCATGCATTACAAAGTTAGTCCCGGATGTCAAAGACCAAGACAAAATTACTGAGGAGCTGTCCTTATATTCTAAAGCTGAGGGCCTCTTTAGTAATCCCTTTGCTATTAGACAGAGAAGTACACGAGGACCAGGTAAAGTGGTAAAGTATATTAAGTTAGTATAGCTAAGTGTTAAAATTATTTTGACAATAGAGTCGATAGAAAGATGAAGCTAAAGTTGCTAAACATCATTATTAATTTTTTTTAATAGCTAATTGGTGGGAAGCTTATGGCAAGTCAACAAAACTTCTCCAAAAGTTTGCTATAAAGGTTTTAAGCCTTACTTGCAGTTCTTCTGGTTGTGAACGAAATTAGAGCGTGTTTGAGCATGTAAGTATATACTAACTACTAACTAGGTTTGTAATTTAATTGTTGAAAATTAAATTTTTAATTTTTTATACTTACTAGTTAAAGTTGAATTTATTGCAGCTTCATAACAAAAAAAGAAATAGGCTCACTCAAACAACTTTGAATGATTTAGTGTTCATCAAATATAATAGAGCATTGAGGCGTCGATATAATATGTGTGACACTCTTGATCCCATTTTACTCGATGACATTGATGAGAGCAATAAGTGGTTGACGGGGATGATGGATGATTCTGATGCAGAACATGATCTAGTCTATGAAGATGATTCCTTGACATGGGGTGATGTTGCTAATTTTGCTGGTATTGGAGAGGCTAGCAGGCCGCAATGGTCTACTAGATCAAAATTTAGTTCTAGTTCACGGTTACCAACAAAGGGAGCAGGAAGTTCTTTAGTTCGACTTGTGGATGAGGATGAGGATGAGGATGATTCAGATGAGATAGCAGAGGATCCTGAGAATTATGAATCATTTAGTGACGATTAAAATGATGTTATGCTTATTGATGACAAGGATGATATTTAGATTCATTGGTGTTGTCTTCTTAGGAAGAAATGATGTTTATGTTTGTTTTAGTTTTATATTATACTTCTCCTTAGTTGAGTTTTGCATCTTTATGTTAATATGTTTGATTATTCACTGTTTTGAACTCAAGTACTTGATTTACTTAGTTTTGGCATCTTTATGTTGAATATTTAACTTAAGTAATTCATTTAGTTGACTTTTACATCTTTATATATACTATTGCATCTTTAATACTTTATTGGGTGGGTTTTGTTTTGTTTTGTTTTTTGTTTTTTGTTTTTTTTTTTCCAACGTGCACCTTGCTTCAGTCGGGTGCGCGCCTCGCCTTGTGCCTTACGCCTCAGGCTCCAGGAGGCATTTGCGCTTTTGTATTAACTAATTAATGCATTTTTATGTGGTTACATGTTTAATTTAGTGGTTGTATTATGTGAGTTTACATATAAAGGTGTAAAAGACATATTTGTTTATTGTGTGGACCCCACTTGGCACTAAATTTGATTTATATAATCATATACATTACTTTTAGCCCATTCTTCCTTTACAGAATCGCACCCTCTTTCTCCTTCTAAAAATTTCATTTTCTCTCACTAGATCTTCTTAATTTAACTGTTGATTGCATCAACTTTCACTTGGATTTCAACTTAGCCATAGAAGGCAAAGTGGACTAGCTCGTCATGGGCTTCATTTTAATCGGAGCTGATCTTCAATTGGGCACCCTTTGGAGTTTGAAATTTTAGGTTGAAATTGGAGTTTTATTCCTTTTTTGAGGTAGGGGTATTTTAATCCACATCTTCTTTAGTTTTAGTAAATTTTCCCTTTTAATGTGATTATAAACATGCTTAATATTTTGTCTATGTCTTTAAGGGTTTTATGTTTAATTGGGCTCTATGTGATTATGTGGCTAAAAAAATATGTTTATTGGGATGATGTGATGAAACATGCTAAACTGAAAATTGTTGTTGCATTGTATGTGTATAAATTGCTGAAATTTAATTTTTTTTAGAAATGAAATATGTCTACTATGTTGGATGTGTTGAATTTGTTATATGAGAGTATGATGTGATTTATTTCTTGAAATTCTATAAAGGCATATTATATTGTTGTGATTGATTACAAATTATAAAAAATGTATAATGTCATGATTGTATATGGTATGAGGCATTTATGCATTTCATTGGGAAGGAAAAAGGGGAAAAGTTGTTTTTAAAAGCCATGAAAATTATTTTGAAAAAATGTTTTGAAAAGTGGTTTGCGAAAATCTGGGCGCCTAGGAGCTGCCTAGTGGTCCGTAACGTTAATGTGATCTAGAGGGAATTAGGGAAAGACTCTAGCGTTGTTGAGCTACCTAGACCCGAAACGACTCATTGGAGATGCCATGTGGTCGGGGATAGCTAGTCAATCCTTCTCTCGTGGCGCCATAGAGCTGTTGTGGGTCGGGTTGCATTAACAGTTTGGAACGGTGAAAGGGTAATGTTTCGAAAATGGAGAGTGAAATTGGCATGCATTGTATTCATATGGTTGGATGAACTGCATTATTGTTGTCATTGTTGTGGTTATCGTGTTTTCTTTATGGCATGATCCCGTATATCTTTATTCTATACTTTGTGTGGATTCACGGGGTCATTAAGAGATGTGTCTTAGACACCTCCTACTGAGCGGTTGTGATCACCTAATTATATTATTATATTTTTCAGGTCTTGGAAAGGAAGTGACGGATGATATTCCAACACAGGCTTAGACAGATTTTAGATGATCATCTTGTTACCTTTTTGTACCTAAGTCTCATCCTTGTATAACCTTAGTAGAGCATGTACAACTTTGTATATTTTGTGGCCTGTAATTGTAATTATGAACCTTGGTAATACTTGATGTAATTTCAAATATTCTGTTAATGACCAATGATGTATGTAATGACAATGTTGATACCTTTGGATTGGATAGGATAATGATGGATTATCTTAAGGAGTTTATTGATGATGTTGATTATGAAAAGTTGTATGTTATTTGCCGTGAATTCGGGACAGGTAATACATTGACATAGAAAATGACGGTAATGCTTTCGGATGATCTTGGGTTCGGGTAAGGACCCTGTTAACTATTCAGACACTCGAATTCGGGTCATTACAAAAACTAAACTAAACTAAAATATAAGAAAATTACCAAAAACTAAAATCTCTCTAAAAAATTATAAAATAAAAATAAATAAGAAAAGTAAATAATAAAAATAAATAAGAAACCTAAATAATAAAAATAACTAAATATTAATAAAGGAAAATGATTCTTGTACCGAATAGTTGCAGTGAATTGCTAGACTTACTCTTTTAATTGGTCAATTATGCAACAAATAAAGAAGTGGAGTCCTCCACTTAGTTGTATTTGGTAAAAATAACAAATTAAAAATTATTCGGTTTGACAATTCACTACAAGTGTTCGGTGTGAATATTACTACTCGTGAATAAATTGTCCTAAATCAGTCGCCTATATTCATTGGGTTTCACTTTAATTCATCATATATGAATACGAACAAAATTTTGTAGAGAATTTAACATTAATCTATCATAAAATTGCTCCAATTTTTTCAGTAATCGTCTAAGAGTGCAGAGCAAAATCCGGTGAATGACATATTCAAAATAGTAAAGGTCTGCTTGGTTTGTAACTTCTTTTTTTTTCCTAGTTGGGACTCACACACACTGCCTCCACTGAGGTTCGAACCCCTGACCTCCCTTTGAGAAGTAAAAGCCTTTGTAACTCTTAAAACAATTCTCAATAACTCAGAAAATAAAAAAAATTTCTCAGAGAACAATATTTTATACTTATCTGAAAACAAGTATTTTTATAATTGAGTTTTTAGAAAATAGTTTTCAGAAAACTGAACAAAATAAAGTTTTTTTGTACAGTTTTCTGTTTTCACTTCTATGAGAACAAAAAATGTTTATAGAGTTACAAACCAAGCAGACCCTAAGATTTTCTTGCTTCACAATACTCTTCGATATAGGAGCCCATTTTAGAACTAGTCTGCAATACGATCCACACAAACAAGCACCTTATTCGTCCTCTTCATTTTTTCGATTTTAGTCCCTACTTTGAACTCACCTTCATCCTTTCCAACTCCACTGCACTCGTCGGCAGTGTCTCTAGCCAGTACTTCGACATCTTTTCCAACGCCATCATCCCCTGCGTCACCTCACTCCTTGCGTCGAATTTGACAATAGTCAGAACCCAAAATTGAAAGATCTAGAGGACAATCGCATTAGAATTAACTTGAACAACATCAAATTGGAGGTTACAATAGAACCGTTATTGGCTCGAAAAAGGATTCGAGCCATGATATTGACAGTGGAGAAAGCGAGAAGCCGAAGAAGATACAATCACAGAATCGTCGTTCGTTGGCATGGGAAGAGGATTCGAGTGTGTCACTGGCGGGGTGTGTTTGGGTTATTTTTTTTTTTTAATTGATCAGAAAAATAGCAGATTCAATCCTAACCAGCTATGCTTCAAATCAAATCCGTGTAAATGGAAATTAAGAGATGAAAAGAACATTTGGACTCATTGGAGTGCTATAAAAGAATCTGGCACCAACAAGGTGCGGCCAAGACAGTCGCTGGGTTCTTATCACCACTGTCTTCCGTTGTGAATAGGGATGGCAACGGGGGCGGGTTTGGGCGGGTGTACCCTTCCCCGCCGCCGTCCCCGCCCAAAACAGTAAAAAGGGGAAATTTTTTTACCCTATTCCCGTAACTGTTTAACATTTTTACCCCCGCGGATACTCCCCGCCCCGTTTAAGACCATAATTTATTTATTGTTAAAATAGATTTGCTTTTTTTTTTTCCCCTCATCTTCAATTCTTCACCACTGTAACTTTCTTTTTAATCAAATTCATTTGTTACTTTAATATTGTTATATAGGGTGCTTAATATATAGTGATAAATATATATACTATTGAAATAAGGGTACTTAAGTAATTTGTATATCTAAACGGGGCGGGGCGGGGTGACCTCCCCCTGCCCCCGCACCACACCCGCGCGGGTTTTTATTACATGAAACCATCCCCGCCCATATAAGCAAAACAGTCCCCAAAAACTGCTAAAAACGGGGTGGGGCAGGTAACCGCAGGGACGGGTCAAATTGTCATCCCTAGTTGTGAGGTCAAGGAGGCGTCGTCCCCGCCGTTGTTATATATGTAGCAGCGAGCTTCGTTGAATTGAACTAAATTTCACCATACTTGGGGATCATCGCACTTCTGGGTTTGCCAAGTTGTGAAGTCGCTGCTACTCTGGGCTTATTCCGTTTGTTGCTGCCTCGTCGCCACAACACCACCATCACTTCTACGAATTTGGCGCTCTCTGACCTTATTGCTTTGACCAATAACTATGTGTGTGTGTATGTGTGTGTGCTCTCTGTCTAACACGATCGACGTGTTATCAATGGCTTAGTTAGCGGCTAGTGTTGGTTTGTTGAAAACAGTGCATGATATCTAATTTACTTACTTTTACAAATTGGGATTCATTCTTCCATCAAGGTTGAGACTTATATCATATACGGGATGTTACTCCATAAGCTGAATGCTTTTTCAGTATGTCCCTCTGTAGCTTTGTTGCCCACTTCAACTTCCTGACCCTTCTCCATTAACGTTCGTTTTGTGTATAACAAGCAGCGAAGAAGATGAACAGTGTTTTAACACACATTCTCTTATATATGTGTGTGTACGTGTGTGTGAGAGTATGATAAGGGTGTGTTTGGGGTAATAATAAGTTAAAGAGGTGTTTGAGTGTTGTGGTCACAGTAAGGGGCGATATAGTCTTTTCAAACTTATAAGGGAATTATAGTCATTAAAAATTATATTGTGTGTCATGTGTGGGTCACATTATCATTTTACGGTGAGATTCAGCCGGCTCATGGCCGAATGGAGTAATCTGCAATAGAAATTATAATTCAGGAGTGTTTTATATAACTTTTGTAGTTGAGGGAGTTTTTTGCATTTTACCCTAATTAGTATTGGTCAACTTAAATAATGAATAGTTATTTGTCAAAGATGAACTTTTTGTTATATATATATATATATATATCTATGTTTGTGTGGGATCTACAATGGTTTAAGTCATCCAAGATGACATCCTTGGCTTGAAGAGGAAGATGACAACTAAGGCTTACAATGAAAGCTTCATATTAAGGCTTACAGTGGAAGCTTCGTAAGGCTTACCATAGAAACTTCATTTTGAATATTACAGAGAAAGCCTCGTTCTGAGCCTATAAATAGGCATATATGTATTGATTTGAAAAACTATTACAGAAAGCATATAAATGAATTCCTCTTGATTTCCTTCATCTTGTTTTCTTTATCTCTCTTAATCCTCCTATATATATATATATATATATATACACACATATATTTATTATACTTTTATTTTTTACCGTTGTCAAAGAGGAACCTATTATGATATTGTTTTTAGGCAAAAGAAAATCCTCTGGATTGGCCAGATACAAATGGGGAACACATGGAATTTCTGAAATGATCATTGCTATTGTGTGAAATACATAAAGTTGTACAAATGAAAAATGCCACAAAACTTTTGATAAATATCCATAATAGACTATACAATTTTGAAGAACAACTAACACCAGTTTTATTATCATGCTACCAAATGAAGAATATCTATTCTTTTCTTCTCAAACAAAAAGTCTTCCTCCTCCTCTCCTATTAAACAATTGGGCCAATAAGGCGAACGCCAACTTTAAAAAGAGGTACCATGTGGTCCATGTCCAACCTTGAAGATGACCATTGCCTTCGTGCTTTATTGTCCAAAACCAGCTATACTTGCTGACATTCATTCAGCTATCTTTCGATTTTACCCTTTTTGCCCCTTTCTTCATTTCGCAATATTTTTTAAGGATATGGATAGATGAACAAAGCGAGATTACTAATTACACGTATAGTTGCAAAGTGCGTATTTAAATCAATTTTACTTCTAATAATAAATGAATTCTAGTTATACTATCAAGGTCTATCCTCCTTTACAAAAATAAAACATTTATTATTTTTTAAATATAGTATAATTTTAGTATTATTTGTTTTCTTTACTTTTCAGCGGAGAGATTAATATGTTATTTTTTCTTCTTTTCATAATTAATTAATGTTATCTCCTTTCTCTTTCATTTCAAATATGGATTTGGATTCTCTAAGTTAAATATATTTTCTAAGTCACCTAAGTTAAATTCGCTACGGATTGACACGTGACAGAAATTTTGAAAACTGCACCGTTTTAAATTAAGAAAAATTCACCACACACGTTTTTAAGGTCGTTATCTCTCCCTCATGTTTTCCACAAAAAGATCTTCTCTCTCCTCTTTATTCTTATCATTAGCTTTCTTATAATTATTTTTGGAAATTTACTTAATTTTTTTATTACATTCGATACTGTTAAAATGAAATTACAAAATTAGACATTTAACAAAAATTTAACAATATACCTTTTTTTTTTTTTTTTTTTTACAATATACTTTCCTAAAACTAAAAATTAACAATTTCGTTACTCCCCAATAGGCTATTGATTCCTGGTAGTTCATGATTGTTGCGAAGATGAGATGGAGAGATGGACAATTAGATGAAGCTAAGACCTGCAATTGGAAGATGCAATAGGCTATTGATTGTTGAAACTACAATAAAAAAGCTACACTTTCAAACCAATTAATTTGCTTGGAGTTTTACCAGTAACAAAATTGGTTTAGAGTATACTGATTTTTAAATAATACTTTACTAAACTAATTTGGTTAAAGTATAAAGGATTTGGTTTATTTAGATGTTATGCTTAAGATTAAAAATCACTTTGATTATATTTGCAATGAAGCTTCTCTCTCACTTTTAATTTTGCCAAGTAGACTTTTTTTTAATAAAATTATTAATAACAATCCAAATTGATGCAATTGAACACTACTGTTAATATATGAGAATTAAGAAACATTCTAGTTTTTTATGAAAAAAATTTATTTTCTTCTCACTGGATAATATGAAATAACACACTATTAAATTTATAGTTTTACTTATTGAAATAAGAAACCTGTAATTTTTTATTTGCTTCGAAGAAAATCTCTAGTCTTACTTTGTGAGAAGAAGAGGAAATATTTTTTTTTTGCTTCCCTAATTCTAATTCAATCAATGAAAAGAGTAACACAATTGTTAAATTTTTGTTAAATGTCCAATTTTGTCATTTGCATTTTAATTGTATTGAATTTTAATAGGAAACCTAAGTTTCTTTCCAAAAATAATTATAAGAAAGTTAATTAAATAATGTCCATTGAATTATGTTCTATCATTAGGATTAATAGTGAGTATACTACTTCCCGCTTATCAGGGAGCAATTGAACATTACTGATATATAATTTAGTATTATGTTTGGTTGATTAATGAAGGAAAAGAAAGGGAAGGACAATAATCACGTTTGGGAAAAGAAGGGGAAAGAAAAGAAAGGGAATTATTTTAATAAATTGACCATTATACCCTTTTATATATATATATATATTTAGTGTCTCTAGGCCCACAAGAAAAGAAAAAAAAAAAATTCAGCCTTTACAAATCAATTCAGCCTCCGCTTCCATCTATAAATCTCGTTCTCAACTCTTCACTTGCCCTTTCTCTCTCTCTGTGCAACTGGAAACTACAAAATCTACAAAATCAAAACCCATATCAGCATATCATTTCAGATTGTTCAAAAAATCAAAACCTATATCTTTTGGTTTCCATCGCCCACTGTTCCAATTCGGGTTTGCCATTCGCCGTTCGTAAGCTTCAGCTGCTGTCTCTCAACTCTCCAAGCTTGCCCCCCTCTCTCGCTGCAACTTCTAACTTGTATATATGTATGTGTTTTGTTTTAATTTTGTTTCTAAATCAACTAATCAAGGTCTGTAATTCTTGTTTTGCAAACTAAATCCTAATTTTGTGTAAGGGTAACTTTGGCATCAGAGCAAATACATCAAGCCTAGCCTTCCTTTCCTTCCATTTCCTCCCATTTTTGGGAGGTTAAGAAAAATACTATTCATGCCTTGAGTTATCCTTCCAAAATCATCCATCACCTTCCCTTTTTTTTCCACCATTTATGCCAAACACATCTTTTTAATCCCCCTCCATCACATTCCCTTCCCTTTCCTCTCTTAGCCATTACACCAAATTGACCCTTAGAGAATATTTAACTTAGACGATCCAAGTCCTTTAAATACAACCTACAATAATATGAGCATTCAAATTCAAAACTATCTAAATTTATTTATTTAAATACTATTTAGATTTGATATACACAATTATCAAAAGTAATGCAAATTGGTTTGAGTCTGATGACTTCACACTCCGTTCAAACTCAATTTGTTAGCTCATTATATACATAAATTTTAATTTTTTTATTACGTTTCCGTTATTTTTCAAAATGTATTTGTTAGCTCATTATATACATAAATTTTAATTTTTTTTATTACGTTTCCTTTATTTTTCAAAATGTATTTGTCACTCGTATTATCGTATATGATGGAGAGTTAGTGGGCGAGCGGTAATATTCTCTTAATTGGATAAGCAAAAATGTCATAAAATACATACGTGCATCAATCGCCCACTAGCAGCGTCACACTTTTCAAGGTTCCTTCGTCGATCACTGATCTATTTTTATACTGTATATATATACAATTATAGTTATGCATATATAAATACATACACAGTCGTTAGATATACATATATATTTTTGCATGAGATGGTACTGTAGTGGATCATCATTGTCCATGGCGTTTCGATTAGCGATCTCGAGACAAATCCTCCTCCGGTCAGATTCAGCGTTCGGAGCGCGATCCATGTCCTCCTGGTGGACAAGCGTCCAGCCCGCAGCCAAGGATCCGATTCTCGGCGTCACCGAAGCTTTTCTAGCAGATCCCAGTCCCGATAAAGTCAATGTCGGAGTTGTAAGTCTCCACAATTAATCTATCCAGGACGGAGTCAGTATACGAACAAAAATTCTGGCTTCGTCCCTGAATCTATCCCTATTCTATCTCTCATTTTCCGTTTGGTTGCTAGGAAAACGATGTAAAAGAAAAAGAGATGTAGCAATTCAGCTCAATTAGACTTCCTTTAATTTTATTTCTTTTCTGGTTGTTTAGGGTGCTTATCGTGACGATAATGGAAAGCCTGTTGTTCTCGGGTGCGTCAGAGAAGCTGAGCGGAGGATCGCCGGAAATTCAAACATGTAAGTGCGTGTCGGCAATTATTTTTTACACGTTCACCTTTTGTTTGGTTCCCGGGAAAGCGAAAGAAAAGTAAAAGAAACAAGATATTGAATCTGCCAAATTCTTATTTTAGGTTAGGTTGAGCAAACTATATTTCTGTTGTTTCAGGTGTAAATATGAAAAAATTCTTAATTTATTTTCTTTCCATTTATTTTCTCGGTAACCAAACAGAGAACTGAGGCCTTACTATTTATTATTATTATTATTGTTATCACAGTTAGTTAGAACCGTTTTTGAGTTACAAATTACTACCCCTGTACCAAATGAAATCTCCATTTTCCGGAATCTAACTTTTTAGGAAGATAAGTTTGAATATATTTTTTGTTTTATGGGTACTAAATGAATTATCAAATATGTCAATAGTTGATCTATGTGATGTGATAGTTTACCTTTTATAAGTTTAATGCAAGAAAGTTAAATTTGTAATGTTACCAAAAAAAAAAAAAAAAAATTGTACTTTCACTTTTCAAATCTAAAATTGTACTTTCACTTTTCAAATCTCACTTTTCACTTTTCTAAAATTTGGTAGGTTAGGAAACTAACACCAATTTTTTTAATTCTCCCCTTGCTAATTTGATTTCTTTTTTTATCGTTATGCCTTACTTTTGTATCATGATGTAGTCATGCTTCTTTTTCTGTTTATTTTCTCGGTAACCAAACAGAAAACTGAGGCCTTACTATTTATTAATGTTATCACAGGTGTTGGTTAGTTAGAATCTTTTTTGAATTACAAATTACAAGTTTGAGGTTATGGAAAGTAACACCTTTTCAACTTGTAAATATTGCAATGCTGGCCAATTTTTTTTATTCTCCACTTGCCAATTTGATTTCTCTTTTTATCTTTATGCGCTACTTTTGTATCATGATGTAGTCATGCTTCTTTTTCTTTTTCAATATTGCAATTCCACCTTTTTTTGGCTAATGGACCAAGATTCCCTAGTCACTCTGTTTGTTGCAAGGGAAATACAAGTAATATCTTCGTTCTGTTTGTTGCAAGGATAATATTTCCAAGAAAAACTTATTCTAAAAAAACAAAACCCTTACCAGTTTGTAATATGTATATATATATATTTCCTAAATTATATGTATATATATATATTTGAAGCTGGCCTGATAAGATTTCCCCAACTTCAAGGACAACTCTATATCAGAATAAATGGAGACTAAAAAAGAAAGGAATCTCCCTGAAATATTATTCTGCTAATGCTTTTAGTGAAATGTAATGGAAAAAATAGTCATGTTTCTTTAATTTGTGTTGAAAAAAGTTTATCTCACTGCATGATTGGAGTTGCTCTGGAAAATATTTCCATCAAATCAAATAGCAGTTTGTTCTTTTATACCCTTATTGCAGAGAGTTCATTTTTTACTGTTAGCAGGGTGGTAAAAAATAAGATATGAGATCAACATGACTTATATATGCACATATAATATATTAGGACCAGATTATATAGGATAATCATAATATGAACTGTATCAAGCCCAATGATATTGTTCTATTGCATAAGATTTGATTAAGAACTTAATGATACGGAAACAGGTATCTCCATCTGAGCTTTGTAGTATCATCAGTTCAGCACAAATATTAAAAGTTCCCTTTTGTTATAAATCTTTCACTCTGCTCATTTTTCATTACTGATGAGAGTGTGACTGAGTTTTATGAATATAAGGGCACTTTAGAAGGGGGTACATTTCTTTGGAAGATCTGTTATTTCTTGTGTCCGCTGTTTCCGTGTCTTCTCAAATCATAGTTTTATGCTGTAATTTTTTCATTGGTTAAACAATTAAGGGCAGCACTGTATCTTGTATTCTGTGTGTGTGTGTGTGTGTGTGTGTGTGTATATTATTTGTGCTGCACAGTTTTGATTCTTGATGAAATATGTTATACAACCTTTTATTTTATTTTATAGTATTTTTATTTTTAAAAATTGCCAGGGAATATCTTCCCATGGGAGGAAGTGTGAAGATGGTTGAGGAAACATTGAAGCTGGCGTACGGGGAGAATTCTGACTTGATCAAAGATAAGCGGATTGCAGCGGTGCAAGCTCTCTCAGGGACCGGAGCATGTCGACTTTTTGCAGACTTTCAAAAACGTTTTTGCCCTGATTCTCAAATCTACATTCCGGTCCCTACTTGGTCCAAGTGAGCATTGTTGCTAGAAATTTTCATTACTCCTTTATAAGGTTCTCTTTCTTTGAAACTTTTAACAAGATAATTTAACAGTCATCATAACATCTGGAGAGATGCTCACGTCACTCAAAAGACATTTCATTACTATCATCCAGAGTCGAAAGGATTAGATTTTGCTTCAATGATGGATGACATAAAGGTGGGCAAGACACATCTTGATAGTCCATTTTTTTCTTTTGCGTATCTATATATATTTTTATAACATTTATCTGTTTATTTTCTTGTACAGAATGCTCCAAATGGGTCATTCTTTCTGCTTCATGCTTGTGCTCATAATCCGACTGGAGTGGACCCCTCAGAGGAACAATGGAGAGAGATCTCACACCAGTTCAAGGTACACACACATGATAGATATTCTGTTCTTCTTTCATAAACTAAAAATCTTAATTGTCAGGTCAAAGGTCATTTTGCCTTCTTTGACATGGCATATCAAGGTTTTGCTAGCGGTGATCCAGAGAGGGATGCAAAATCTATCAGGATCTTTCTTGAGGATGGTCATCCAATTGGTTGTGCCCAATCATATGCAAAAAATATGGGACTCTATGGCCAGAGAGTAGGATGTCTCAGGTGATTGTTTGTGTGGTGCTCCCACCTTGATTCCAGTATTACTTTAACAAGATTACTCCGCTGAATGATTTCATTATTGTATGACTTGTCGTAGATGACAAAAATTTTACACTCATATTATTTTCTTGGACTTCTCCTGTGGTAATCTGGACTGTTGGACATTATTACAGTTCTAGTCTACTAACCTGCATATGATAATCTGAGATTTTATACATGTGCGGTTATTTGTATAAAGAATGTATCATTTTTCACTTACATTGAATGAGATCATTGACATGTCACAGACAATAAAGTTTGATACCAAGCTTCTTCATGCTACTCAATGATGTCAGTTATGCAGGGCATGGACATGAGGTTTTAAACTTGTCATTATTATGCTCTTTTTCTTTGTAGACTTGTTATGCAGGCCTTGGATATGAGGTTTTAAACTTGTTATTATAATACTCTTTTTCTTTATAAATCTGTTACAACTGCTGGTAAGATTGAATATGAGGGTTTCAGAAATATGGAATAGTTTGTCCCACTTGTCTTTCTGCACATATTGACACAAAATTAGTTATCCCTTATAGCATCCATTAACAGTAGCTAACAAAAGGATTTGGTCTTCTTGTACTATTACGAAGCTGAGCTAGAGTGGTTATAGAAATGGGGTTGTGGCAGTAGCGAGGAACACTAATTTCTCAGAAGTCTTAAAGGTTCTGGGCGTATAACAAGTTATTATTATTATGCCAATGTATCTATACTGTCTAATTAATAATATGCAATTAAAATTTTATAGAACCATCAAGCTAATTATATAGAGGTATAATTCTCCCTCTTTGAAGAACAATTAAAAATAAATAAAAATCATAATTTATTCTGTTGAAATTTATAAGCTACATCTCGCCATCACAATTGTCCATTTCTTTTCCTATATCATCAAATATTTCATATTTTTTGAGTTTTTCTGATAACGTTACTTTCCTGGGTCTTATTTCAAGCTTTCAAGGTTATCTGATGATTGAATCCAATTTCTATTGCAACATCACTGTAGTACTAGGAAGTGCACGGTCCTGATTACGGAGTTGGAGAGATAATATGAGAGGTTTAAGTGTGTAACACTTGATGGGTATTTTGTGTTGCTTCTGATGTCTTTATGGCGTGGCATCTATTTATTGTTAGTATTACTTTCTAATTCCCTATAGGTAAACAATGAAGAACATAGCTTACTACTAAACCTTCTATACATTGTAAAGTGAATTCAGAAAGTGGAGATCTCCCTAGCACTCCCTTCTGCTGACATATATTTTTGCAGTGTGGTTTGCGTTGATGAAAAACAAGCTGTGGCTGTGAAAAGTCAGTTGCAGCAGATTGCCAGACCTATGTACAGTAATCCACCTGTTCATGGGGCACTAATTGTTTCAACTATCCTCAGTGATCCAGAATTAAAGAAATTGTGGCTCAAGGAAGTTAAGGTAATATACTAGCAAATAGTATTTTTTAGATATCTTAAATCCTTGTAACATAACTTAGTGGTTTTCCAACTAAATACGATAGGTAAGATGCCATATGTGAGTACAAGCAAGTGCTCTAAACACCCCATGCTTTATAGCTGGAAGGCATTTTTTTCTTTAATTACTGTGGTATATTTTGAAATGTATTGAAAGATCATGTCCAATGCTTAAAGAACATGCCTTGAGGTACGAATCAAATTGCTGGCAAGATATGCCTAAAAGGTGAAGCTGAAAACAATATATTAGTTGCAGTCTTGCCTTTGCTTCCCTTGTCAACAAAATGACAAGTGTTCTTGTCATCAATTGATTATTTTTTTTCTTTTTTTGTAGGTCAAGAGACAACCCCCCAACTCTCTCTCTCTCTCTCTCTCACACACACACACACACACACACACTGTTGCTTCAATGGCGACTTGAACTCTCAACTTCCCATGTGTGAGGAGAGGATACCCCTTGAGCTGAAGGCTTGGTGGTATTAATTGAAACCATTCTTGTTGAAAAACAGTTGTCCATTAAGTCTTCTGATTCGGCAACCCTCCAGATGTTCAATGATTTAACACATTATGATCTGAAAATGTGGTGTCACTAAGTGCATTCATGTGAAAATTATTCTCTCTGCAATTAAGCTTGGTTGATGAAAGAAAAGAAAATTGTGGCGAATTCATTTGGTGGTTGATGGGCCTTCACTGGGAAATGAATTTATGCCCCAGTAGTCCCCACTAATTAATTTTAAAATCTAATTAGTTTAGTGCAGAACTTGTTTAATTTAATATTTAAATGACAATCTGTTTTTTACACATATTACGGTTTAATTTGGAAACACTTTTCTATTATGGCATTTAAATGGTATTTGAAGTGATTGAGTCACTAGACTATGAATTGTTACTCTATGTTCTAGATATTTTTATTTTCACAGGATGATGTGAACATTAGTAATTATTCTGTCATTAGCAGTAGCATTTTGAGAAATTTACACAAATAGATTCTGCTGGCCCTAGAATTTTACATGAACACAAAGAAAGCATATAAATGAAGTCAATTTTTTTTTTTTTCCTTGTTTAAATGAATTCAAGTTTGATATTTGTTTTTACTTCATTTTGGCTTTTATTTGAGATGCTTGGAAATAGGGTAGAAATCTAGTGTTTGAAAAATCTGTGACACTTATGTTTCATTTGCCACTTCGTATTGTTGCCTTCTGAAGCTATTGTTGGAACCTTCAGTTTCTTCAGGTGTAGCTTTATTTCATAAATTCACTTGTGGATAATTGCCTGCCGGTGATATTCTAGAAACAATTTCTTCAACACATTTAACTTCTCACATTCAATTTTGCTGTAGAATCATTTTCATGACTTTTTACTCTTAATCTTAGTTAATGAATGTTGTTATAACAAAGGTTAAAATAGCCTTGCAAAGGAAGTCTAGTCAGCAGATGTGACTGTCTGTACAAATCTTAACCTCGGCTCAAGTTTTCCCCAGGGAGGTGGGGCTTTCGATTCTATTAGTAAATCTTGAGGAGGGGGGTTGGGGGGGTGGGGGTCTCAGAATTCTGTATATGGGAGTATATAATGGCCTTTATCCAATGATGAACTTGTCACTCCTGACTCCTGAGTGATTGGAGTGGTGGTGACGATATTCTATTTGGATTATATCCAGTAGCATACTTTGCCTGATTAAAGCCATATATATATATATATCTGTCTCCATCATTTGAGTTAACAATATTGGTCTCATATGACAAAATGAACAATACATCTAAACCTTTTAAATATATAAAGAAGTTGTGACATTATAATATCCCACCATATAAATGAATAAGACACATTATCTAACCATTTTAGTAGTAAAAATTAGATTTAACTTGCATCTCTGGATTTGTTGTAGATGTATAGGTATACATAACTTGCGGCTGAGTTCCACAGAGCTTTTTTTAATTGAAACCATTATTCATGTCACACATTATGCTCAAGCCTTCTATTATTATACCTGAACTTTTATTACCTTAGAAAGTCTCACATGTTCCTCTCTATAGGTCATGGCTGATCGCATCATTGGAATGCGAATTGCTTTACAAGAAAACCTTGAAAAGTTAGGGTCACCTCTATCATGGGAGCATATAACTAAGCAGGTATAATAAAATTTGTCAAATACCAATTACTTATATAACTATTCTATTGTTGTTATCTCCATCTTTATCTTGTGTGTCTAATTGCAATCATGCTTGGTATTGCAAATAGATTGGCATGTTTTGCTATAGTGGGATGACTCCTGAACAAGTTGACCGTTTGACGAGTGAATTCCATATATACATGACACGCAATGGTCGTATCAGGTAAAATGTCTGACTGCATATTATATCTTTACATGCTTGGATCTTTCTTATTCCTCTATGTGATTTGGTCATTATGCTAATCTGCAACCAATATGATACAGTATGGCTGGGGTTACTACGGGCAATGTTGGATACTTGGCGAATGCTATCCATGAGGTCACAAAATCTGCTTAAGGAATCAAACTGCAACGCTTATATCAGCCAAATAACTAATTGGGAGGCCATTACAATATAATTAGGTTTTTCAAATATCATGATATTTTTATCCTCCACTTCCAATTCCTTCAAAATTTATGCTTTTGAAACATTTTCCCGTTTTGTTTTTCCCCAAAGAAAATATGAATAAGATATTGTGCTGGAGTTTTTAACTTTGGATTACATCCTTTTCTCTACATTAACCGTTGAAGGGTGACCTTGGTTTGAGTTTTCTTACAGTTTTGTTAGGACTCCATGTGGATCTGGCTGATCCTTATCTAGTTTTCCAACAAGATGTAGTGTATGTTTCATACTGTGAGCACGTTAAAGTAAAGGCATTCGCGACTTCTTTTTCTTCTCTTTTTATTTGGTGTTATATTCTGTCAATGTAGGGTGATTGGAGTTATATATTGAATATAGACCTAATCTTTAGCATCTACTCGGAGAAAGTGATACTTATATCAGTTTCTTACTTCCCAAAAGGAGGAGGTCGGGGGTTCAAGTCTCCTCTAATACAACTGTGTGTGAGTGCCAATTAAGAAAAAAAAAAAATGATATATTTTCATGATGAATTTGCATGGCATGCTCAGCATTTTTCTATTGTTTTAACACTATTAAGTAACAGTGTAAATGGACATTAGGAGAAATATTTGTGACAGATTCAATCGGTGTTGAATTGCTCTTTTACTCCCCAGCAATATTGTTACGAAGCAAAAAGCTGAAAACGGTAGCTTGGAAAAACTCAGTCAAAAGCTTATGAAGGTGCTTAGAATAAGACACGGTTTGTAATAGAGTTGGGATTTGTTTTTTTTACTCCACCATACAGGTGTGATGAAAATTCGACTGGGTCATTTGTCATTTGTTGTGTGCAGAATTGGGTTTATGTTATGGCATGATCAAGCGATGCTTTAGTTTAGTAAAATATGTTTGGTCAAAATTTCAAACTACCCTGATATTTTGATGGAATAAAAAATTGCCCTCCCGCTACAACAACTGTAATTCCAATTCGGGACCAAAAGCCAAACCGCAAACTTAAGTAGAAACAACATTATGTAGATAAAAACAAGAAGCCAATATACAAATAGCTCTTTAGTGCTGCTGTTCCTTCAGAGAATCTCCCTAGCTAGAAATGAATGCATTACCATTTTTAACTCAGCTTTCTCGAATTTTAAGATCAAAATAATGTACATAACTGCGAAAAAGTTTTTCCATTGGCTATGACAATAGTAAACAGAAATATCAAATTCCAGCTCAAGCTGAACAGCCAGTATTAGCATACACATCTTTGCCCAGCGACCAACCATTTATGCCCAAGTGATATAAACCACACAAGCTCCCTTGACGTTGTTGATTCTGAGTTCCAACAATTGGCTTACGTCCCGGCTGGATGTGGAAAGCTGAGACCAGCTTGCCGCCTGACATGTTCCGGTATTAGCCTATTGATCAACTCAGGTGACGCTCTAGCTAGCTGCAACACCAGATGGGTAAGCGAAGTACATGAGGAATCAACAATCACGTCAGCAATTATAGTAATGTTTTCAAATCTTCTCCCAACTACTTAGAGACAACTAAGGGAAACAACTATTAAAGCCCAATTAGATATGGTGTAACAAAATATCATTCTTACAATACTAGAAGGCCTCACGTAGGATTACAGTACAGTCAAGTGCACCTTTAGCTCCTACTTAAAAAAATAAAATAAATAAATACATAAAGTACATCTTTAGCCCCCAAATTTCTGTCAGATTACCTATAGTTTTCCCGTATTAGATTTTAGCCATTTGCTAGCCAAAATGATTTTGGTTAGTGTGCCAATCAAAGAAGACTCCAGGGAAGAAAAAAAAAAAAAAACTGCGATATATTTATATTGCTATGACATGCACAGGGTAGGCTAAGTAACAACTTCAATCGAATTGAAGAAACTCGGGTCAGAAATCAAAAGGTGCCACGTAGTGAGCATGTCCATTTATACTCCGAGATGTCTATATCTTACTTGATATATGAAATTTATAAGAAATGAGACATCAGCTAAAATCTGTACAGCAGGACAATAATATCGGAGATGATGAGATCTCCCACAATAAATTGCTAAAATAATATCTACCCCTCTTATCTCGAGGTTGTTTGAAATCCTTTATCTTGCTTAAGAAGTCAAATATTTTAGCAAAATTTTAGAATATATGAGCAGACTGCCTACATATATGCTGTGGTTACAACTTAAAAATGGGCATGGTGAAATCACAACAGTGCCAATGCATTAAATTATAAAATGTGTCCATAATAATAAGATTGATATGAAGAAGTCACTTTTCCAAATTGGAAAATCAATAAGTAGTTAGGAGGCATACTTCCGGCTTAAAGTTGAAAAGAGGGGGCAAAGGGCGACCATTCGGAAGGCGGGCATTGGGATCCCGGAGCTCATCAAAGAAAGAATGGGCACATGCTTCTAGCTGCAGCCAAAATAAATAAATAAATAAATCAGCAAGGCAATTGCAAGAGTGGTAGGTATCCAAAGATTTTTACGTTAAGTTAGTCTGGAATAATTGTAAGGCACTTGAAATTACAACAGCTCAGAGCCACAGTTAGAGGAGATAATTACAAGAGGTAGGTTTGCATCCAAGCCTTTTTAGTGTTTAAAATGTCGAACATGGTTACTTATCAAAAAAAAAAAATGTCGAACATGGTTACTTGTGATGATAGGTTATATTTAAAGGCAAATATTTATAAATCTTGATGAAGAGAAGGTAGAAATGAAACTCACTGCAGTGCAGCGAAGGCTTGGTGAGTATTGAAGGAGCCGTGAAGCAAGATCAATTGCTTCAGGAGGCATCCGCTTGTGGAAAACCTGAAAACATATAACTCATTGATCAATCTCCAAAGTTCAAACTTATGCCACTTTTTGGAAACCACCAAGGAACTGTCACATCAGACAGGAAAATCAAAACAGCATACCTTGTGCCAAGGGTGCGCTTTAATCTGAGGAAACCTAAAATCAGTATAATTTGGATTCATACAGCGAATTTCTTCTCGAGTTGGAGTACCAAGAACCTATAAAGAGGTTCTAGAATCAGTACACGCAATCAAAAAATTATTAGAGTTGTAATCCTTGGACATACCAAAACAGATAAGAGCCAGCACCTTGATAATCTCTACAAGCTGGTCCACTGCATTTTCTCCAGGAAATAGTGGCTATAACAAAATTTGTAATTATAGAGTAAGCAAACTATATTTGAAGAAGCAGTCGAGATACTATTAAAAAAATTGAGAGGAATAATGTGTACAAACCTGCCCTAGAAGAAGCTCAGCAAGTACGCAACCAGCTGACCAAATATCTATTGATGTCGTATATTCTGTTGCACCAAATATGAGTTCTGGAGCCCGGTAGTAACGAGAACATATGTATGATATGTTTGCTTCGCCCTTTACCTGATTATAACAAAAAATCTTGATGAAACTATAAACATTCAACAAAAAAATGATAGACCAGAAGAAAAAAAGTTGGATAAAAATGCATAACAATATTGATGGGGAAGACTAAACAAACATATTTTAGCGAACTGTTAAAAACAATATGCAGTTCCCGATTCCCAATAAAAAATTACAGACATCTTACAATAATATATTGCTTTATGGCCTGATTGAATGGAAAGATGTCACATTGAAGCTTAACATTAAATAAGAGGTACACCAAGGCGGAAAAGGAGCCAGGTGAGATTAGAAATGGATACATGTAATTGCCATGAGATACTGGAAGAAATCGATGGTCAACTCTTCTTATCAATGAAAGCAAAAGAAAAAGGAGAAAAAACCCAAACATAGATGTCTGGACTTGCAAAGTGAATTAGCATCTAAAAGGTTAGTATATGAACAAAGTAAACAAAACCAGAGGAGACAAGGAACCAAAATCAATTATATGACTGCTATACTAACCATAATAGGAATGAAAGTGGGAAAAGACAATGGATATGGAAGTGAAAAATGTGGTTCAAAAAACCATGGGAAATGAAAAAGATATGTAATTTGGCAGCAAAAAGAAACTTAGTAGTGACAATAATGAAACTTAGTAGTGACAATAATGAACTTCATAAAGGTGCAAGATAAATCATAATGTAAACCAGAATAAAAATTTTAAAAGTTTTTATGGGAAGTGATATATCTATATTAGGAAAAGGCTTAAGCGCATAGAAATATATGTTCTGTGTGAAGCATGTACTTCATAAATTTTCTAAGCGGTTTTGGAATGTTCAACTGCAAGTTTATCTTTCCAGAACATTGTCTAGTGGTTCCCTATAATTTTTTTGAAGTTTGTCCAAACTTCCGCAACAAATTTCCGGGAATACGTATTTGCCATCTTGAACTAATTTCACGGCAACTATATACTAGCGATGTTTCCTAGAAAGGGATAAAATGTTTTTCAAACATCCAACAAATGAAGTACTAGAGTATTAAAGTTTTCAGTTCTTTTAAAATTCTCAAGAAATGGAAAAGATAAATACATACATATATATATATATATATATAAGCAACAAAAAGTCATGAAATATCATAGGGATAATGTTCCACAATAAGTAGTACTGACAACTCTACACATTGCATGTTATTTTACCACTAACATGGACATTAATCTACATTTAGAAATCAGCTTTAAGAGAAAATCTCAACATACGTGTCATGGAAAATTGGCTTTAAGAGAAAATATAACTGAAGTCATAGAAAGAATGACAAAGAGGAACGTGTTTAGATGCATGAGCTTCCAACTTGGATAAGTCATGAGTTCTAATTTTCTGATAGATTCATTTCTATTTCTCAGACACAAATTGGCACAATGTGCATCTTAAATGAACCTACTTCAGTATCTTGCAAATGCATACGGTATATTAAAACACCCATGTACAAATTTAACCAGAAATGCACACACTATATGCATTCAACAATCTAGACCTTGAAATGTTGTATTTGAGCAAGCTCAAGCTCAGGATGCTGAAGTCAGAAGAAGGGTTAGGCCCCATCTGTGCTTTATATAGTTCTGCAAAGCTCTGTACAACATCACTCAACTTACCAGAGTCTGGTTTTTTTAAAGCTAAGTAGTATTGTGAACCCCGAAGTCCATGACCAAATGTACCCAAAAACCCATAACTCAGCATCCATCTAATAAGACGAAATTAGTTTTTCTTATACAAGGGTACAATATAGCACAAACAAGTTAATATTTTCATAAATATATTTGCAAATTTAATGAAAAATGGTTCTATGTAATAAAAATAGAAGACCGAAGTTTAAACTGAGCTAATACCAACTAGATTGGCTTAGGTACAGTAGCTAAATTTTGAGGCTCAAGCTCAGATTGCTCACAGATGCACAATCAGTCACTAGGAAGCCGATTTAGCTTGGCTCATTGACAACCCTACATTTGAGAAATGCACGCATATGAAATATTTAGGAAGGACGTACTCATACAGTTAGGTATCTAGAGACTCAAGGTAACCAGTATGTAATATCCTAGAACCAGGTTGGGCTCAATAATATTTTGGTTATATTAATTCCACCTCCAATCACTATGGAATTTCAAATACGTTGAAGCTTACAAGTAGTACCCTTAATTTTATTTTTTTTTGATAAGTAGTACCCTTAATTAAATGATACATCCATGCAAGCGTTGCATAACTCATAATAGGATTCAAAATCTCCCATTTTCTTAGACAGTAAAATTGTTTCTAGTTTCCAGTTCAATAAAATGCTAAGGAACATAAGTGGGTTAAAAACACAAAGCCACAAAATAATTTCAATACTCTGAAGATCCTCGTGACATAAATGTTTTTTCATTACTTTTCAGTTACACATATGGACAAAGTAAAAGTAAAAGCAAAGCATAATTGAAAAGGTAATGCACATACCAGAACTTTTGCACTTCCAAAGTCACAAAGTTTAACCTGGTGGGTGAGAGGATCAACCTGCAGATTAAACAAAATTTAGGTTCAAATACACAATCCAACTCAAATTAAAGAAAAGAAAAAAAGAAAAAAGAAAACATACCAAAAGATTTTGAGGCTTCACATCCCTATGGCAAACCCCAGGAACAGTATGAATATAAGCCAACCCTCTAAATATCTGACAGGAATTAATTTCTATCGGAGTTGGAAAAATAAAAATTGTAGCACAATAAAAATAAATAAAAATAAAAAAATAAAAACAGAAGGAAAAGAACCTGATACGTATAGAGCTTCACATAGATGAGCGGCATTCTCTGATTTGCATTGCTATAATGCTTCAGAACCCGGTACATAGTCTCGGGGACATATTCCATGACCAAATTAAGGAAAAGCTCATCTTTAATTGTTGTGGAAAAGAAACAGTGCTTCAGAGAAACTACATTTGGGTGATCCATCAAGCGCATTAACTGCAGCTCACGATTTTTATACCGCCTATCCTGTAAGACCTTCTTTATAGCTACAGTCTCCCCAGTTTCCAAGCATTTTGCCTGGATGAGAGTGGCATTAGATCATTGAATATAAAAAACAACAGTGGGATTACAGAAGTTATAGAACTAGGAGTACGGCACCTGAAACACAATTCCAAATGATCCAGTTCCAACAACACGTTCTGCCATGTAACTGATGGTCTGTGAACATCATTGTCAATAAATTGTAAGATAATAATAAATAAATAAAACATTCACTCATAAACCTCCTTAGTGCTCCGCAATTCAACTTCCAGAGATATTCAAATGAGAAAATAGCAAATAGACAACTAATGTGCACCCCATAGGACTAAAGAGAGGGAGAATGTATCTTCCATACAAAGAAAATATATTGTCAATACTATTTAAACCTTTAAGAAAGAATATGAGTAACATATCTAATCTCATTCTGCTAATGTAAGGGAAGGGCAACATATCACAAGGTCAACAAGAATAGCCAATATAAATATAGGATTAAAAATTTAGTCCTAACCCTTTTGGGTTCACCATTTTTGCCCCCAATTGTAGTGGAAATGATGTGACCAGTAACTTGATCATTCCCCTCAATAACAGTAGCTGACATTTCCTGCAACGTAATCCAAACTGGAGGATTAATGCAAACACAAACTATAATAACGGAGGCTCATAGCAATCACATCCTTCATCAAAAGCAACCCCAAAATTGACAGCGACAACGATGCAGAAACAATAATATCTTATCATCGTACTAATTAGTATTAACACTTAACAAGCATACTACAATTGAAAATATTACCCAAATAATTATGGAATGCTTTTGGGCATGATAGATTAACAGAAGCCTCAGCGCAAGGATCTAGAGAGATAGCATAAGGAAAGCAATATATGATAACCATAGGCTACAAGAAAGCATCGCATGCTAGAAAGCTTGCAATTGAAACAAGAGACTATTGGGAGAGAATCAAATGTTGCCAACAGCATGAAGCAAACAATAACAGATTGAAGCACAATCAACCTACCAGAAAAAAAAAAAAAAAAAAAAAAGAAAAAAGAAAAGAAGAAAGAAAGAAACGTACAAAAAAGTTTTCAACAATTCAACACATTTAAGTAAACCCCTAGAAACATGAAACCCCAAAACCTACAGAAACGTACACAACAAACACTGGATCCCAAGAAGACTGCATAGAAGATCAAAGATCTAACACGAGACCATACGGAGAAGAAAGTAATGAAAAAAGCAACACTAAATCATTCGTAAAAGAACATTACAATCTTCACAATAGACGCTACAAAGCTAAGATATTAAACTAATCAGACAAACATGATGAGAAAAAGAACTACCAAACACTAAACAAAGCAAAATTTGTTCAAACAAAATGCTCTCTCGCTTCTTGCTGATAGAAGCTACCACAGAACTCCAAATCCACTTTCGCAAACACCTGACGGCTCAATTCACACAGAGAGGACCTAAAATAGTCAGAAAAATCTCTCCGATAGAGGCCAAATCTTCTAGCTATATCCGCACGACGTTGTTCTGATGTCCGTCGAAGAAACAGAACATGAGAAGTACAGATTTGAGATGAAAATTCAAGATCTCGAGCTAGATCGAGGAAGAATCATTGTCGATTGAACTCGAACTAGCTCAAAAACATGGAATGGTGAAACAGAGAAGAAGACAACGAGATCACCGGAAAACGGAAGTTCGCCGGAGAATAAAGGAGAGTTACTGGAAAGTACCTTGTCAGATTCCATCTCCGGGCGATGATGAGCGAGCTTCAAGGGGTCATGATCTGGAGGATGTTGAGGTCCCAGCGGCAACGAAGCCATGTGCTGTACAGCTCTCCTTCTCTCTCTACCTCACTTTTCCACTCTTCTTTCTCTCTCTAAGTATATATATTATATAGTATATCAATATATTTCTCCATCCGAAATTTAAGAGTACAGACTACTGTAAATGTATGATCAGTTAAGAAAATTTGATGGCAAAATTGGACAGGTTAGACCGACGCGACCAAAGAGCGAGTGCGCGTCACTCCGCGTGCCAATATTCAATAGGTGTGTGTCACCCAACGGGCCAGAGTCTACTCCAACGTGGCTTCTCTCTATCAATGACTAATGATATCGTGCCATGTCACCATCCGAAAAGAATTGGATCTACACTCTAATGAATTCTTTAATTAATTGGAATTTAGTTCTATAACTCGACGTAGTACTTAATTTTAAATTAATTAAATAATAATTTAATTACATGCATGGATACTTTAGAATAACTTAGGGCATTTCTAATGCAGAATTGCTAAATTCGAATGCCAAATCTATTTTTTGACAGGGTTAGAGTGTCAAAATGCTACATTTTAGCAATTCTGCTCCAATGATACATTTTATACAAAATGCTATTTTTTGACACAACAATCATTATTTTTCAATTACCATTCCCACCATTCATATTTTCATCAGTAATATTAATATTAGGCACATTCCAAGTTAAGTTGTAGACATTAGAAGGAAACTAAAATTAAATTTAATTAAAAAGAAACAAATATTTAAAATATTTGGTCAAAAAAGGACAAAAAAAAAAAAATAATAATAAAACAAAATGATTTATGGACTTTTATTGCTGAGAGTGTCAAATGAAATCTCAATAACCAATAAGAAGTTGACAACTCATCACCTTATCACAAACAGACAACTCCAAATTTATCCTCTCCACTTTTTTCGTCTTTTCTCCATCTCTTTGCATCATCTTTCAATGCCTTTGCCAGAACAAAGACAATCTCTATATAAAAACGATTAACGACCATGGATTTTGATTCCGGCGAAATTTTTTATGTTTCTCTCCAATGCCATCTCTATACTCCTCTCTCTATAGCAATTTGTTGCTTCACAGACATCCTCATTGGCAACCGTGGCGTCCATGGATTCCGGCGAGATTAATCTTTATTTCTCTCCAACATCATCTCTGCACTCTTTCTCTCTAGTATTGGTGAAATTTTTTATGATCTTTTAAAAATATATATGTATATATATATAGATATATGTGTGTATGTGTGTGTGCGCGCGCGTGCGCGCCAAATTTGAACCCCGCCTCTCTCTCTCTGAAATAGCAGTAGCTATTTCTTGTGCTACAATTGGCAAAACTTTTGGCAAAGTTAAAAATTGACAGCCATTTTAACATTGCATTAGAGAACCTTTTTTGAAGTTCCCTTGCTATATTTTAGAAATGACAGACGTTTTAGCATTGGATTGAAGATGCTCTTAGAATGTATATTGCTTTTCTATATATAAAGTGATCCAGAATTTTTTTAAAATGATATAAGACTTCATTTATCATTTGACACTAAAAACCTTTAAAATTTAAACAAGTATAACTTTTTTTTTTCCATGTACAATTAGCATTTAGAATTTAATCATATCTTAAATTTTTTGTAATTATTTTTAATTTTATCAAATAACACCTTAATTTGTGAAATATAATAGAGAGTAAAGAAAGATATGGATTTGTTTTTATTTAAATATTAGTAAAAAACCAAAAATTAGGAATTAATAATAATAATAAAAAAGAGATCGAGAAAAGAAAATGGTTTGACAATGTTGATGAATGCGCCGCATCACCTGCTTATGTGGCATCACCTCTCCCAAAAGACACACCTGGCCAGAAGTCATTGAGAAATAGATAAGTGGCCCAGAGCTATTCGTCCCATAGCTAGGAATACTAGCGAGGAAGGGGTCGTTACCCTTTACTCCTTTAAGGACGTGCCTTTCTCCAGTCGGATGGGTCTCTCCTCATTATATTATCACCACTTGAGGTTCCTTCCTACAGACAGGACCTTGGGCGCATGTTACCTCTTTTACCTTGAGCTCCCCTTACCTTGAATTCGAGGGGACCTCGAGGACTGAATTCTTTCCACCTCAAATTCCTGACCTGGAATTTGAGAGAAATTCGAGGACCAAGGTCTGCTCACCCCGAGCTTTTCCTACTTTGAACTCATGGGAGTTTTGAAGGCCATAATTTGAACGGGATCTCGCAAGGTCAAGAAGGCAATACCTTGAGGGGACCTGTTCTTCATCTTTAAACTCGGGAGTCTGAGAAAATGTGGACAGGTGGCTGGGATTCAAGGGCTCGCCTCTCGAAGGCCAACACAAAGGGGAAAGGATACCGATACCAAGGGTTGAGCTCTAGATAGGACTAAAAGACTTATTAATTATGAAAGACAGCCGACATAACCCATATTAATGAGGAAGTGCCATTTTCCCTTTGGACTGGGGGGCAAAGGAGCTTTTCCCCTTCGGACTGAAGGGGAAGATACCTTCATCTGATGAACAATGTCTCATCTGTTAGAAGAAGGGGTTCTCGACCCCTCAGATAAGAGGAAATTCACCTTTATAACTGGCGGGTATTGACCATTCGGAAGTATTATAAATAGGAGAAGCTAATTAGCCTTAAAGGCAGAGTTAAGAAGTTCTAAACAACCAATTACCATCGAGCTCGAATTTACCTGGTATCGCGATACATTGCCTTCCCTTTCTTAATCTTTGGATTCCAGAGAATCCTTTGTGTTGCTTGGGTCCCCACTTGGATACTGATCTCAGCATTCCCCGCTTACGTGGAATACAATCCTCATTTTGTAAAGAACGACTATCAACATTGTGGCGACTCTGTTGGGGAGGAGTATTTCACGATGTCAAGTGTGCATGAATTCAGCCTGACTCCTCAAGAGAGAGTCTCCCTCGGAGAAAAGTATAATGGGACCGCACTACCCGAAAAGGACGATTTTTTTTTTCGAGGCCTTGGTCGAAGCCCATAACTCGCTATCGTACTGGATGGAGAAATTAGAGGACACCCAGAGTGAAGTAATAGCTTTACTCAGAGACATCACTAACAATGGAATCCCCCGATGCACGGCAGAGCAGCGTAGCGAGTTTGTTTGCGAGCTTAACGAAAGTTAGATAACCCCGAATCATCTAGTGCACCGGGCACATCCGTCATCCTCAGAGGGGAGACGATCGGTTAGCTCTCATAGACGGTCGAGGGATGCGTCCATTGGGGCCCGCCGAGCAATATTCAACACCCCGTTCGCCTTGCCAGCCAGAGCAGAAATGCCCGAGTCTGGTTACAGGGAGACTATTCGTAGGGAAGGGTCCTCGATGGCACTCAATACCCACAGGAATTGGCCCAGCATTCACCATATGTAACCTTGGCAGACCTCCAATCGTTGTTGCGAAACAAAAGGTCCATGTTTTCCCAAGAGGAGGGCCTCGAGCCGTTTTATTCTCAAGCTGTTGCACTTTTCTCATACCCCCAGGGGTACGTTGCACCAAAGTTCAGCAAGTTCGACGGTAGAAAAGGTAATTCACGGGAGCACGTAGTACGGTTCATAGAAGCATTGGGACCCTTTGGGAATGATCACTTCCTGCGGCTCAGGGAATTCTCCAAGACTCTCACTGATAGAGCCTATAAATGGTACGTGAACTTGGAGCCAAGGTCCCTTAACACATGGAATCAGTTGGCAGTGTTGTTTCATACCAAGTTTTTTCAAGCTGAGGAAAGAGTAACTACGTTGTCGTTAACAAAGGAGGTGCAGGGTCACGAAGAAGCTTTGTTGACATATGTTCACAGGTTTCATGACCGAGCCATAGAGTGTCACGAAACTCATAAAGAAGAAGCCCTGGCCAAGATCTGCATACAAGGGATGTAGGGGGCCTATCATATTCACCTTATCAACTTGAAGCTCCCTACCTTTGTAGACCTAATTGAAGCATCACGCAACCTGGTGGGAAACCTTGCTGTCAACACCCAGTTCTTGGCACAAGACAATCACCGTGGCAAGCGCAGGTCTCTAGTCTCAGCTGCTAATGCATCCTCTAGCAAAAAGAATACAGGAGCGGCCCGCCCGTCCAGAAGGAGAAACCTAGAAGAAATACCACATCCTTTTCCAAGTACGATGAAAGAAATTGAGGCCATTCCCAAAAAATGGATCCAGCATGGAGACATCAAGCTGCCTAAGGTAGCGCATGAGCTGACCCCAAAAGACTTGGCTAACCCTTGATTCTGTATGTATCACCGGCACACTCGCCATCCTACTTTCGATTACTGGGCCCTGCGGAACACCTTTCGGCGACGGATCGTTAGTGGCCAGTATATCCTGCCCCCGCAAGATGTGAAGGAGGAACCTTTCCCCGTCCATGACAGAGAAGCGGTAATGATGGCGACTTGGGGGGTAAATAGCGGGGAGCTCACCTCAGGTGACGTTGCTCAGGTCGCGCTGGTCGAAGAAGAAGATTTGGGTGCGTTTCGCTTGTTAGGAACAACACCTGTCAGAAACATTTTTCAAAAGATGGATTTCTCCCCCCTCGCCCAAAAAGAAATCACCAAGACTCTTTGGCTTGCTGCAAGAGGGGGGCTTAAGGAGGCAGCGTTGATTGCACCAGCCCCAATGGTCCAAAGGCCACCCGGAATGGCCATAGTTTCCACTAAAGAAGACAAGTGCGTGCCCACCTTTCACAATCGACCACTATACGTTACGGCTTCGCTAAACGGGGTAGAACTGAAATGGGCATTTCTGGATAACAGCTCATCTCTTAACATAATGCCCCTGGAAGTCTTTCAGCGAAGCGGACTGCCGCTCGAAAAGCTTATCAGAAAGCTGACTGAAATCGATGGATTTGGCAGCGACATCCGAATGATAGAAGGACATGTGACGGTCGAGTTAGTCGTTAGAAAATTCAAAAGCTCGACCAAATTCCACGTTATCGACTTTAACACTTCCTACCACCTCCTTATGGGCTGAAACTGGATGCAAAAATTTGGAATAGTACCCTCCTCGTATCATCAATACATGAAGGGATTCTGGAACGGAAAATAAGTCATAGTCCACTGCTCTGAGCGCCCATTTGCCAAAAGAGAGGCTCATATGGTGGAGGCTAGCTTCCTCGAAGAATTTGAGGATTCAGATGAACCTCACCCACTGATGGCTATCCCTTTACCAAAATGGGATGAGCTCGATCGACGACCGTAAGAGGGATTTTCAATGCAGAAAGCAAAACTAAGGACCGAGACTGACTAAAGGAGGCCAGCCATATGCAAGAGAGTGCGCCTGTCTGATGGAAGAATTGCTTACCGTTTATAATGGTGTTGGGGGGCACGGCCTTGGGCGAAGTACGTGACGAAGATTATGAAGAAAAAGTCAAGCCAGAGCCGGCCAGGTTAAGTCGGCCGGACCGAGAAGAACTCAAAGAGGTTGATTTAACCACTGATTATCGACCTCGGAAAACTTATGTGAATAAAGGGTTGCAAGTAGATGAGAAGACAATGTTGATAGAAGTGCTAAAGGAGTTCAGCGATGTATTCGCATGGACATACGATGAAATGTCAGGGCTGGACCCTCAGATTGTGGGTTCTACCACCTCAACATACGGCCAGAAGCAAAATCGGTCAAACAAGCATTGAGAAATTTCTGCCCAGAACTCGAACTACAGATCAAGGAAGAGGTCCGACTCTTGCAAGCTGGTTTCATCAAACCCATTTAGCACCCTACTTGGTTAGCAAATATTGTCTCTGTAAAGAAGAAAAATGGAAAGATCCGGGTCTGCGTCGACTTTAGGGATCTGAACAAAGCGTGCCCCAAGGACGACTTCCCATTACCTATAATCAACAATCTGGTTGACTCGACTTCAGGACACGAAATGTTCTCATTCATGGATAGATACAGCGGATATAATCAGATCAGAATGACACCGTGTGATGCAAAAAAGCCAGCCTTTCGAACCCCATTGGGAAATTTTTATTACACCGTTATGCCATTTGGCTTGAAGAATGCTGGAGCCACTTACCAACATGCTATGACGGCCATTTTCCATGACATGTTGTATAAGAATGTGGAAGACTATATGGATGACTTGGTGGTAAAATCCCGAAGAAAGAAGGAACATCTGGCGGACCTAAGGAGAGTTTTCGAACACTGCCGCAAGTACAAGCTGAAAATGAATCCCTTGAAGTGCACCTTCGAAGTAGAGGCCGGCCAGTTACTGGGCTTTGTTGTACACCGACAGGATATCGACGTTGACCTCAATAAGGTACGGGCAATCAAGGAAATGCCCCCACCACGCACTCTCAAACAGCTAAAAAGCTTGATAGGCCGAATTTCCTATCTCTGGCGTTTCATCCCAACTCTGGCCGAGGTAGCACACACCTTCAGTTCATTGCTAAAAGAAAGTCCCGAGTTTAGATTGAGCGAAGAGCGTCAACAAGCCTTCACTAGAGTCAAAAGTCTGTTATCTTCACTAATCACTATGATTGCCCCTCAGCAGGGTACCCCACTTAGGCTGTACATCACCTTCACTGAATGTTCCGTCAGGGCATTGCTCACCCAAGAAAATGAAGGTCGTGAATACCCTGTTTACTACATCAGCCGAGTTATTCAAGGTGCGGAAGCACGTTACTCGCCGATCGAGCGTCACTGTTTATCTCTGGCCTTTGCGGTAAAGAAGTTTCGTCACTACTTTCTTACTCATACCATCCACCTTACCACGAGGTATGACCCGTTGAAGTACCTGCTCTCGCGGCCCGTTATATTGGGGTGAGTCGCACGATGGCTACTGACTTTTACCGAGTTCGACATACAATGCTCTTTGCCTCGTGCCATACTAAACCAAGCTTTAGCAGACCTGATGGCCTAATTTTCGTCGGGAGAATACAAACCCGTGAAAGCCGATCTTCCCCATGAGGACCTTGAATCGGCATGTTGCACTGTTAAGGATTCAACCTGGACGCTGTCATTCGATGGATCATTGACGACGCAAGGAGGAGGCGCTAGAATAGTGCCAACCCCAGAAAGGGGAGAGCCTCAGAATTTCTTGTACAAGTTAACCTTTGGGTGTTCTAACAATACGGTGGAGTACGAAGCCTTAGTTCTGGGGTTATTGGCAGCCCGAGAAGTAAGGTCAAATGTCTACGCGTTCAGGGAGATTCCAATCTGGTGATAAGATAGTTAGATGGTTCGTACGCCATTAAGGAGCCGTCATTAGTAGCTTACAAGACCATCATACAGAAACTTAGCAACCACTTTGATGAGCTACGCGTGACTCACGCGCCTCGCACAGCCAACCGACACCCAGACACCTTGGCCACTCTAGTTTCTAAAGTTGAAATAGCGGGGTAATCAGTAAACAAAAGAATTCAGAAGAAGGAGACATTTTGTTTATACAATGACGAATTCACTGATGAAAAAAAAGCAAAAAACTGGAGGAATGCTTTCGAATCGCACTTAAAAGACGGCGAAGGAAAAATCCCGTTGTCTGAGTTAAAGGACTATATGCTTTACTTTTGGACCTTGTACTATAGAGCACCTGGGGGCATTCTGGCGAGGTGTGTTGGAACCGAAGAGGTTGGGCGCGTGCTGCGAAACATTCACGAGCAAACTTATGGGAACGATTTGTTGAGTTTATACAGGAGGATACAAAGACGGGGGTATTTCTGGCTGTCCAAAGCAAAGGAGGTGAGCGTTATTCAGAAAGAATGCCGGAGATGTAGAGAAGCCCTCGAAGGACCACAAAGTGTCGCCTGCGTCATTGAGGACTGGAGACAAGAGTATCTGGATTTTCTTGAGCGACACCTGCTCCCACAAGATTGCGAGGAGGCTACCACATTAAAAAAGGACGCGCGTCGTTTCTTTATTAGCAATGGAGAATTGATGAGACGAGGCTTCGACGGGAAGGGCAAGCACTGCATAAGTACCTCTGAAGTACAGGAAATACTTAAGCAAACTTATGAAGATGAACACAAGGGTTGTACAACCGGATTATCTAGATAAGCTATTATTGGCCTACTATGCAGGAGGATAGTAGGAAGCATGTGCAGAAGTGCCGGGAATGTCAAGTTTATAATTATGTAATCCATGCACCAGCAATCGAGTTACACCCTCTGAGTCCTCCCTGGCCCTTCCACACATGGGTGATTGACCTGATAGGCCCAATTTCCCTGAACTTAAGGAAAAAGAGACGGATTTTAGTGGCAACAGAGATCTGTACTAAATAGATAGAAGCAACGGCTCTCTTGACGGCAACAAGACAGGTCGTAGCTAACTTCATCATGGAGAACATCATTTGCCACTTCGGCGTACCTCGAGTGATACTATCAGACAATGGAGCTCCTTTCGTCAACAGCAGGGTTCGAACGTTCCTTCAACGATACCATGTCACCCATCATAGGTCGACACCCTAATACCCTAAAGGCAATGGGCAAGCGGAAGCCACCAACAAGACTCTACTTAGAATCTTAAGCAGGACCTTAAAGGAACAGCATGGTAAGTGGGTAAAGCAACTGCCTTTCGCGCTTTGGGCCTACCGCACCACTATAAGGGGGACCACAAATGCCACGCCTTTCTCCCTGGTTTATGGCACAGAAGCGGTTCTCCCCATCGAGATAGCGGTACTATCAGGAGGCTTAACTGAACGAAGCCAACCTCTCTCCGATCTCAGGCTCGGTGAAGATCTACCACCAGAGGGTTGCTTGGGCTTATAACGTTACTGTCCGACCTCGAACATTCCAAGAAGGCGACCTGGTGCTAAGAACAGCGGTGCACATAATGCGAAATCAATCAGCGCCAAAGTTCACCATGAAGTGGGAAGGCCCTTTCGAAGTCAGGACCACGAGCGGCAATGGATACTATGAGATCGGCAACAACAAGACTCTGGGTTTATTCAATGCTAAGTGGTTAAAGAAATACTATGTGTGACATGAAGCGCCAAATGAGGGCCACAAGCACCCTCCTCGCTCTTTTGTAATATATATATATATATATATATATATATATATATATATATATATATATATATATATATGTATAAATAAGATCCTATGTGGCCCGAGGGAGTCCATACTTCCCGAATGTTATACTGAACGTAGGTTCCACTGTCAACAATTACTGAAAAAAAGAAAAGGGGCCCGAGGGAGTCCGTACTTCCCATGACACTCTCATTATCAGCTTTCTCTTTAGTGGTCATCGTTTCTGGTTGAAGTTTGAACTATGTTATACTATGGTAAAAAAAGGGGAAAAAAATAAAAAATAAAAAATAGCACCACAAAATAATTGCACTAGCTACGACATCGCAATCAACACGTCGGCTTTTATAAAGAAACTAAGGAAATTCTACTCAATTCATAATTCAAAAGAAGCCATGTTACACGAGAATGATAAAAATAAAACACATGCACCTATTACATCTTTTTCCTAAGGAAGGTTGCCTAAGTCCAGGGTCACTGGACCAAGTAATGTGAGCTTTTGTTTAACCTCCATATCCAGCAAGGCAATGTGTTGTTCCCTCTCGTACACCTACTCTTGCAGCTCGGCCAGACGAACTTTTTCAGCCGAAGAACTTGTTTCTCGTCTTCCATTTGATCAAGCAAATCTTTAATTTCCCCAAGCATGATCTACTGTTTCTCGAGGCCCCTGATTTGGGTAAGAATGTCGTCAGCCCACCCCACCTCGACCTGCGCTCTCTTCAGATTCGCGAGTATAAGATCCACTGATTCGAGTTCTTTCGCGTTTAAACGCCTTTCTTTTGCCTCCAAAGGGTGGTCACCAGCTCAACCAGAGCCTTGTACACGAAGACCAGAAACAACGATATGGCTCCATCGAGGTTTACAAAGGTTTGCAGGTGCATGGCTTTCACCTCACTTAAAATCTTTACCTCGCCCAAAGCAAGGTTGGCTCCTTCCCAATAGATAATTGAGGGGGCAGCTTCCCCTCGCCCCAATGGGGCAATAGAATTCTTCTGCCTCAAACCTGTCATGGTAGCCTCTCCTTTAGTTATCCTCGTGGGACAAATAGACTCAGCCCATGTGTTCTCAATCACAGAAGTAGTTCGGTCCAGGGGCATTTCCTCCTCACCCTCGACCTGGTCATTGTCGTTCTTTGAGCTACTTTGCCTGGAGGATTCACCCTCGGATGACCCCATAGAACTTGAACTCTCTGTCCCTCCCAAGTTGCTTTCCTCGGGAGCAGGGAGAGCTTTAATCGTCTTTTCAACCATGTCTTTCAGTTCGTCAAGGGGCTCGTGAGGAAGTTCCCGAACCACTTCAGTCAAATCATCCTCGTTGGTGCCATCGCTAGTGCGATCCACACGGCGATCCACAGCCTCGCCCTCGGTCTTCTGGACGATGACTATTTCGGTATCTGCAAGAGGCCATAATCAGAACCGCAAAAACGTATATCTAATAAAGCCCTAAGACATGGTGGCTACCTTTATCTGAGGGTGAGTAGCTGGAACTCTGCTCGATTTTAATCACGCCTATGGTAGGGTCCACGACAGTATTCACCCTACCAGTTTCCTCGTCAAACCTTCCTAAGCCTCGGGCCAAAGGAATGAGCTCTTTCCCTACCCCATACCGCGAGTAAGTGGGGGGGTTCAGGTCAGAAGATAGTACATCCCTCGCGGCCTGGTCAGGGTCTTCAAGTACGCTGGCGAGAGTGTGAAGGGCATCCTGGGGAATATTTAAACCATGAGTTACAGACGTGTGAGCATTGCCACTAACACGAGCACCTCTACCAAGGTCATCCTCAGGGGGTAAGGAACGGGACCTCGTGCCAGAGGACACCCCAGCTCGAGCTGGTGGACAAGGGAGCCCTTTAGGGATCGGAGCTTTGGCAACAGCAGTATCACGAGATGAGCCCTGGGAATAAGAAGAGAACGGTGTTAAGATCGGTCAGCAGTAAACTTAGATCAGACCATAACGAGGTGGCTTACCTTAGCTCGCTTAGAGGAAGATGGAGTGGTAGCAGGTACGAATGTGTTGACATCCTGGTCAGCCTTACGCTTGGTACGGTGAGACTTTGTAGCTCGAAGAGCTATAACTGGCGCATGGGTATCCGTCAACATCAAAGGACGAAGATTGGCCGTATTACACACTTTGCCTGGGCCCTTCTAGTACGCGCGAAAGGAAGCATCACTCCTCAGCAAGGGAGAAGCGTGAACAGGCACTGGATCGCTGCACACGAACCGTCTAAAAGCACTAACAATCTCTTTCCAGTAAGCCCTCGTTTTTGTACCCTATCGCCCCACTCGCGAGGGAGGAGATATGTAAATAATACGTCGAGCCCCCACGAAATCTGCCCTCCCTGAATCCAGGAAGCGAGTAAAGCCCAAGCTGTAAGTACTATGATCCTAACGAGTGTTATAACCATAGTCTCGAGCGAGCCCTTGATCCCAACCAAATTGCCGAGCCACCCGGTGGGGATTGTAAACCTTACCCACTCCCGAGCTTGGGGGAAAAAGAGTTGGAAGATAGCCTCCTAGGGACATGACGAGGATGGTTAAGGTAGGATTGCATCTTAAAGCTTTACTTGAGATAACCTCGCCATCCTTCGGAGTCCAATGATCTACGCGAGGACCTTGGGTATAGGGATGAGCCACGAAGCACTTTTTCCTATCGATGTTTTCTACAAGTTTCTTCTTTGGGTTATGTTTATGCCATTAATAGGACCTCTTCAGGCTGCTGTCACGAGGAAGGGCTGTGGGTCGAGAGGCATACCCTAGGAAATATTCGTAAAGGAACATTTGTAGAAAGATGGTATTGACTGGAGACACCATGTTCATACGACCAACAGAGCGTTCCATGTGGGAGTGGACGAGGTCGAGCTCGTGATAAAGGGACCCCAAGAACATTGCAGCTAGAGGGAAACTTTGACCCTGAGAAAGTTTAATGGCTAAGGGAGCAAGGTCAGGGCTGGGCCCATCGTCAGGAGGACCCGGGAAGACGAAGCGAGAGAGCCAAATCAATAAGAAGCCAGCATGGAGAAGTTGGTCTAGACACTTCAGACCATTGAAGGTGTCCTCCCCATCCAATTCCCTAGGTGGGAAATCCCGAAAATAGTAGCGTTGGAGAGAAGAAAAAGTACACTTATTTTCTGTTTCAGGAAAGTCCTCTTGAACGCCATTCTTTTAATAGCGTGTAGCGAGCTTGCCAACCAAGGTAACGGCACTCTAAAACTCAGCAATACTTTTGACCTCGACCTTAGGAATGACCCAAGTGCTGGGATCGTTATCACCAAACAAGTTCATGCACATTAGTTGTACCACATCCTCGAGGGTAGGGGTGAACTCCCTCTAAGAGGTGACAAAGGTATGAGTGTGTGATACCCCTCGGATCCGAGCCACGGGTTGATCAGGCCCAGGCCCAAACCCGAGGGAAATATCAAACAATTAATATGTAAAACGAACACGGAATACAAGGTGATAAAAAAAATATATATATAATGAGCTGAAAGATATCTAAAATATAAAATCCTTTAAAATTAAATACTTAAAATCCCAGATAATAATAATCCAACTCCAAAACCTCCAAGGGTACAACTCAGGAATCCATCCGGTAGACCCCTAATAAGAAAACCAAATTGAACTGAAAAACTAAAAGAAAACCATATAAATGGAGCTCCTATGTTGTTGGAAGAATGAGTGGTCGCATCTGCTCAGCACGAACAAGCTCAAGCCTGGAACTGACGTACACTTGAAAAATAGGAGTGGGTCAGGCCCACGAACAAGTTTTATCATACTACAATCCAAGCAAAAACTCGATATGCATATACACTCTAACCAACTCAACAATAACTATATAATCCGTGTCTATATATATATATATATCCACACTATGGACTCTTACTGGACTATGATACGGGTCTCAACCTGAGTAGATGGTAACATGCAAAACGCACCTGAGTGGGCATGACTACTTAAGCCTAATAGGGTACACCTCAACCAGCATAGCCAGTTACGCGTCCTATTGCATATACGCTCTCTAACCGTTGACTCTGAGACTCAAACTCAAGTCATGGTACCATAATAATATATTTAAAATCCATTCACATTCATCCATAAGAAATCCAGTAAGTCGTTCAGCTTATTCAACCGCACAGACTTAAGTCGTTTAGCTTATTCAACCGCACAGACTTATACATAAAGAGGATTCTATTTTTGTGATCCATACCCTTATTACAAAGTAGGTAGGACTTAGCAATTTGAGCTAATCCAAACCTAATATGTCACCGTCCCATATCGGTACATACAATCCAATCCATCCAACAGTTGATAGAATACATAATTAATGTACATAGCAACTGAACCATAATAAGTATAAATAGAGATATAGACTAACATGCTTACTCCAGTAACTGATAGATCAAAATAATAAGACATATCAATTAATTTCATGATGAACACAAATTAAATAGATAAGCATCATGTTCATCCCATAACTCCGTTACAAATTATCTTACTTGAGCATGCAGATAATTTATTCCTCTCGTCCATAAAACCATGACAAGTCTAATAAAAACCATATTTATTACCATGCTTGTCCATTATTAATAATATCGTATTAATAAAATTGCCACTCACAGAGAATAAATAAATTAAGGTTCAGTAATTTAAAATTCTTCTGTACTGAGATAAAAAAACTTCCGTCGAGACTTACCAATGTTCAAGCTATAAACACCTACTGGTTTATTAAGCATTAATCCACTCTCACAAGTGTTAATTAGACTCAGAACATCTCAAAACACCCAAGTATAGCTTCCTACAGAATCTGAAAATCCCAAAATCCAAGTTCCGTAGCCAAACAAGTCGCAAAAAAACCAAAAACTGATAACCGGTTGAAAGAGCCTGCTCTTGCAAAGAAAGAACTTGCTCTTTCTTGCTTGGAGCAGGCTTTCCTAGTCTTGGAGCTGGCTCCAAGTCCCCTAGAGCCGGCTCTTTGGTTTCCAAGAGCTTGTTTTTTGCTTCAATGAGCCGGCTCTTTGAAATCTTGAGCCGTCTCTTCTTTGTGCTTCATCTCTTCTATGTCCGGCAATTTTCCGACGAACTATTCTTCATCCCTAGGGTTCCTAAGTGTTTTAATTAGATTCCAGTAAGATCAAAAGCCATGTAAATTCCTTATTCAACCAACGGTACTAATTAATCATGAATTATACCACCAAGAATTTAAACTGGAATGTTTTTCCCCTCCAAGCATATACTGTTCAGATGAACACCCACATGAACCATAACCAGTTTAATGATGTCCCTAGGGTATTTCAAAGTTGATTAAATCCCATTATTCATTAATTAACATGAATGAAATTTTATAGTTTACAGGAAAAACATCAAACAACAGTATATAATTTACAAACATCGACAGTTTTAACACAACAGAGCATGGAAAGTTTCAGTTTAAATTTCAATCCTTATATTCCCTGGAGTTGTATTAGATATGCAAAGAACATGAGGCAAAGGGAAAGAGTTAGGATTAGAACTTGCCTATAAGACTCGGTTCAGAAATCTCAGCGTCTTTCTCCTAAGTTGTCCCGGTGATCCTTTGGTTTTCCCTCTCTGTTCTCTCCTAGACTCCTTCAGATTTCTCTCTGTTCTCTTTATGTCGTGAATAGGGTTCTCAAACCCTAAATTGAACGTAATACTTATATTTATAAGTTTACACCAAAACCTTAGTTTAACTAAACCCTAAACTATTTCTTAGTCGGTCCATAGAAAACCTAATTAATACCTGCGTTGGCTACATACGTGACTTCTAAAAACAAAAAACCCTAATTATAATTTCATAACGAATAATTAATTAAAATACTTCTTAAATTAAAACATTTAATAATCAATTCAATTAAAGGCGAACAATAAATTCCAATTTAACGTAATACGGAAAAAAAAAGTGTATAATTAATACAGAATTAAAATACAATTTAATAATTAATTAAGTCACAAAATTACCTTTAAATAACAAGCCATCAATTATTGCAAATAAACAAGCCAATCAACAATTTAAACAAATTTAAAATTCAATTAAAACAAGAAATTAAATACCATGACAATCCTTTTGAAATTAGGGGTATTACAGAGTGTCCCTGCTCCACTGAGATAGCAAAAGTGCGAGGCCTGAGCAATCTCGACTAATTGACAATTCGCGAGTGTTGAGAATGGCGTCCGTTATTCTCGAGTCCTTCAAAATCTTAGCAAACTCGGCATCACTCAAGATGGCATCCGTCCACAGATCCCATCCTCGACCATGACCAGTCTGGTTTGTCTGGGTCGAGTGACGGAAGTCTCCTCGCTCCACTCGGAGTCTTAGTATCGAATTCGGAGAAATAAGAATGCCCTCCCGCGGTACGATTCGCCCTCAAAGAGAAATGACCCCTTTTAGACGTGGTCCACATTGCTCAGTGCGTCACTACTAAGCCAAAAAGTATCACTCGAACCAAAATAAGGCGCAACTCGCTACTCGGTTAGAGGAGGGACACTAGGGACGTCGTCTCGAACTGATTGGGACATAGTTTATGACTTTGAATTTGAACAAGCATGAAGAAAATTATCTACTCGAGCAAGGGTCTGACGGGGAGAAAATGTGTTCTGTTTTACAAAATTTAGACAAATATAGTTTAAATAGTGAGAGGATAGTTCCCGAGGCGTCATATTCCTGACACACGAAAAGACGCGATGCGGAGCTCGAAGCGTCTGAACATTTAATGCACCTATAAAAAGCTAACATATTGACCGAGGGAACCAGAACGACATGACCGTTCAATAAAAATTATTGATATTTACGAAGAGGCATAATAACTTGCTCGAGCTCTCCCTGCCTGCGACCTCGAGCAAGGGGGCAAAATGTTAATGAATACGCCGCATCACCTGCTTATGTGGCATCACCTCTCCCAAAAGACACACCTGGCTAGAATCTGTCTAGCGTGTCATTGAGAAAAGGACAAATGGCCCCGGGCTACTCGTCTCATAGTTGGAAATACTGGCGAAGAAAGAGTCACTACCCTGCACTCCTCTAAGGATGTGCCCCTCTCCAGTCGGATGGGTCCCTCCTCATTGTATTATCACCGCTCGAGGTTCCTTCTTGCAGACGGGACCTCGGGAGCATGTTACCTCTTTTACCTTGAGCTCCCTTTACCTCGAGGACTGAAGTCTTTCCACCTCGAATTCCTGACCTGGAATTTGAGAGAAATTCGAGGACCAAGGTCTGTTCACCCCGAGCTCTTCCCACTCTGAACTCATGGGAGTCTCGAGGGCCATAATTTGAACGGGATCTCGCGAGGTCAAGAAGGCAATACCTTGAGGGGACTTGTTCTCCATTTTTAAACTCGGGAGTCTGAGGAAATGTGGACAGGTGGCTGGGATTCAAGGGCTCGCTTCTCGAAGGCCAACACAAAGGGAAAAGGATACCGATACCCAGGGTTGAGCTCTAGATAGGACTAAAAGGCCTATTAATTATGAAAGACAGCCGACATGACCCGTATTAATGAGGAAGCGCCATTTTCCTTTTGGACTGGGGGGCAAAGTAGTTTTTCCCCTCTGGACTGAAGGGGGAAGATACCTCTACCCGATGAGTAATGTCTCATCTGTCAGAATAAGGGGTCCTCGACCCTTTGAATAAGAGGAAATTCACCTATATAGCTGGTGGGTATTGACCATTCGGAAGCACTATAAATTGGAGAAGTTAATTAGCCTTAAAGGCAGAGTTAAGAAGTTCTCAATAACTAATTACCATCGAGCTTGAATTTACCTGGTATTGCCATACATTGGCTTCTCTTTCTTAATCTTTGGATTCCAGAGAATCCTTTATGTTACTTGGGTCCCCACTTGGATACTAATCTCAGCACTCCCGGCTTACGTGGAATATAATCCTCATTTTGTAAAGAATAACTATCAACAGACAAAAATAGTCAACCTTTCATTTCGTTTATCGAACATGTAAGAAATCTATAGGGGAAATAATTTCATATAGAACATCAACAAATATTTTATTCCTACTGTTTTTTAATTGAGGAATTCAATTTTACAGTGGCTATGATTCTCTGTAAATGGGTACTCATGCTGGCATGCTGTGCGTTAATGATAAAGTAATAAAGGATAAATTGCACTAATACCCCAAGTTTGAATTAAAGATAATCATTTACAACTTAAACACTTTATGGACAATGACATTTTACAAGTTTGGTAAACTGAACAAAGACACTCCCAAACCATGATAAAAGTACGTACTTGCCCTTTGATATCTTAATTGACTCGTGTGAATTATTATATTGCCTTTATAACCTCCTATTAATTGACCAAAATGACCCTCAAAAATGAAAAAATAAATAAAAGCCATCATTTTCAGTGAGGGTATTATTAGGATTCTAAGTGTTCGATATATATATATATTTAAAATAAATACATAATTTTAATTAACTTGGTCTCGTGTAGCTCCTAGTACTAAGTTTTTATAAAATTTAATCCTTTCATCCATAATAAATATAATTAATGATGACTTTTATTAAAAGTGTGGAAGCTCTCACTTGGTTGGAGATATTAAAAGTGTCTTAATAAATTGATGGATTTTATTTGTGTTATTTTTAAAGGTCATTTTAGTCAATTAATTGGAGGTTATAAAGGAAATCTAATGGTTCACATGGGTCATTTTAGAAGTCAAAGGGCAAATATTTGCTTTTATTATGGTTGTGGATGTCTTTGTTCAATTTATCAAATCGGGGGTATCATTGTCTAAAAAATATTTAAGTTATAGATGGTTATCTTTAATCCAAATCTGGGAGTTATCAATGTAATTTACACAATAATAAAATAAAATAAAATAAAATCAAAATCAAAATATACTTTCTTTCCGTCGTCCTTAATTGTACGCTTGATTGATATAAAAGAGATTTTTTTTTTATTTTTTTACATATGAATCAATGAAACCTCGGCAAACATGTAAGACCAAACTCGTACCATGGGATTGTTTGGGACAAACTAATCAATAAGATGATTAAAGGTCTTTAAGAGGATGATGTGTGGGCGAATTCAAAAAGAAGGGGGCGAATAGAGAAGGATATATTCTATTGAACCAGAATGTTGTTCACACATGTTTGAGGCCTAAGGATTGAGCTAGAAGTGGTCCATTTTATAATTATATGATGGTATATAACGGTTAACGTGCATACAAATTGGAATACTTACCAATGATTTGGGGTGCTTGTAATGAAGCTTACTAACGAACCTAAAAACGTGTATTGTTCTGGATTTAATTCATCGTAAGGATGTTGAATTCGTTACACCCATTCCGAGTGAAACCACACAAATCCACTGCCACCACCCACAACCATACTGCCACCATTCACAACCACACCCAAACGTATAGAAATTCAAGTAATTCATGCACAACCCCACTGCCACCACTCACAACCCCACCCAAACATATAGAAATTCAAATAATTCATGCTAAACCACACATTGTCAAATCCAATTGAACTACACAACCCATTTCTGCTACCACCATCACCGATACCTCACTAACCACGGTATCTTAATCGTTTGAAACTCTAACAATTCAAGCTAAATCATACACTAGCAAACCCAATTGAACCCTATAAGCTCACTGCCACTGCCCCCGTTACTGCTTTTTCCTCTGATTTCTCCCTTCTCCATCGTTAATAACCTGTGTACTGTTTACACCAGAGTGTTAAGACTTTCTTGTTCGTGAGACTGTGTATTTTCTTGCCTTTTATTTTAAACGCGGGTTTATCCTTGCTACTGAGGTGAAGACATGTTCATCCGCTTTGATTTTGCATATCTTACTCCCTTCCTCAAAATCCCTTTTGGAGGGTCACATACACCCCTTACAGTCCACCCAAATCATTTTTGTCTTACCTTTCTAATTTCAATAAGCGGACCACTACATCTCCCCATGGCTTTGGTTCTCGATCAGAGATCCATGGATGAGGAAGATAATGCTCTGGTAGTGTTTGGGTGTAAGGCTAGGTAGTGTTTGGGTGTGTATAGAGTTATTAAGGTGTTTGGGTCTAAGGCCAATAAAAGGGTATTGTTGTCCTTTAAGGTTCATAAGGGTATTATAGTCTTTTAAATTTAAAATATTGGTCATGAACAGTAATATTCAACCGGCCAATCGCCGGATAGGGTCATCTGCAACAAAAATGTATAATTTGGGAGTTTCTTGCAACTTTTATAATTCAGGGGAGTTTGTTACAAGTTCACTGATAGTTTAAGGTTTTTTTTTTTTTTTCTATATTTACCCCGGTTAATATTATCTTCCCTTCTCTATTTCGTCATGAGGATGAAAATTTATAAAATAAGTAAAAATGACTTATTTATCCGTCATTTGCTTTCCTCTTTTTTTCCCTCGTACCAAACAACCAAACTTATTCTATCGTTCTATCCTTCCCTCTCACCACCATTTCCTCCGGCCAAACTGAGCATTAATGATTTGACATTTTGGTGAAGGTTTTTGCTCAATGCTAGAACTTTTTTCTAACTTAGTAGACATGGAAAATTATTATTATTATTATTTGAGATAAATAAGGCACACTAGAACATTTTTTGTTTCAATTCATGTGTTTAAACACATGATGGTCCCAGACTCCCCAGCAAGAATTTTATTTTCCCTCCTTCCCTGCAACACCTGGTTAGTAAAATGAATAATCAAAACAAGGGTGAATTGCAAAAAAAAAATTTCCTTATATACAAAATATACAAGAAACACTCATACTATTTATTACTGTGCATATTGACCATTTTTTTTTTTTTATTTCTTTATTTATAAAAACTCCAAAATGCCCTCAAATGCAAGTAAGGAAAATACATATATAATTTCCTAACCGTATCTTCCCCCTCTTATCTCTATGATTTTTCTCCCTCTTTGCCTCGTCTCTCTCTTGTCGGGTGGAATTAAAAATAAAAAATAAAGATGAATAAGAAGAAGGTAGTAAATTAAAAGAGGAAAAGAGACCAAATGAGAATTCTCCGGTCGATATAATCTATTTATATTATGCCACATTACTAGCTTAATTGAAACAAATATTTTTCTTGCTTCTATTACGAACTCAATTGTAAAACAGAGGTTCTATCCGGTATGTAAATTGATTAAGTCACGACGTAGAGGAGGTCCAGCTACCATCTCCATTCTTCAATTAATATGTTTGCCTTTCTTTTCTTTTCTTTTTTTGTGTATGAGTACGTGACATTGACAGTTGCTCTAAACGTCTTTAAACACTTGATAAATTGTGAACGGCAACGAAGAACCCACCAAAGATAGTATATACAAACATATATGTATATATATACACACATACTGCTATTACATGTGGAATCGTATTTGTGAGAATACAGAAAATACCAATTTATCATGAATGTTTGTCGGCAAGCTTGGGCGATATGTCAGACACAGGTGGAGAGAGAGATCACTGGGGTGTGGTGGCATGGAAATGGGCAGTGGGGTGGAGCTGGGTGGTGGAGGGGTGGGTAGTGTTCATGGACGGTACATGCTTCAGAAGGTGTTTAGAGTTAGTATAGAGTTTGTAGTGGAGATGGGAGTGGTGGGGAAGGTGGCGGCAGTGGTGGAGAGGAGACAGAGAATTGCAGAGAGGGATGAAGAGAGAGGAGAGAAAAATAGTGTTTTTCTAATAAAAAAAAAAATAATCATTTTGGTAAAAGGGTTTTTTTGTTTAACAGAAAATTGATTTGTTTAAATTAAAAATGTAGGGGATTTTCTAAACACATATATGCACATTTTATATATAACAGTTTTTTGTTTTTGTTTTTTTCGTGTGTTAAAAAATAAGCCAAGAAAAACTTCAAGGAAACAACATAATTTCGAATTTTTAGCTAAGAATGTTGATAAATTCGTAATGCAAGCCCCTTCGTCGCCATTCAAAATAAATAATCATGTAAATCATTGAATCAATATTTAATTTTCAGGAATAAAATCGGGATTTACAATAAATGGTATGAATCAACGAAGGAATGGGTCATTTTTGGAAGGTGCATTCCAAATGAACATTAGCAATATGATATGCAATGCTTTAATACCTTTTCATGGTGTAATTGATCCTTTTATTTCAAATAATCAAAAGCAATCAGCTTTCCACATAAGAGAACAATTGTTGCAACTTACCCAACGTTCTAACTAAGCCAGCCAATACAAAATATAAAAATGTGGAGGTTGAGCTTTTGACAAAAGCATTGAAACAATCAAGAAATACCATAAACGAAAATCACGCACCACAACTCTATCATCTGAGATTGAGCTTTTGATGTTGACATTGATCACAACCATCCTGTTATTATATGATATCGATCTTTATTATCCAGCTTCCTTGCAATGGATAAACATGGTTAGACATGATAATTGAACATAAAATAATTACTTGTACATCGTTTTTGGCTTGCCGGTCATTAGTCAATGGTTGAAGTCCGTTTCACGAAGACTTTCCAAATGCTCTTATCTTTTCTAACCCAGAAAACACAGCACACTGAAATTCTAACTTGTCATTAAAAAGGAATATTTGATGGTTCATTCTTTTGTTGTAAACTTATGTCCAATATTGGAAGGGGAAGCTTACTCAATGGTTCACACTTTGGTCATCAGAAGTCCATTCCACCAAGAAGACTTTCCCAATGATATTATGTTGTTTTGTAAGAAAACACGACACAATGAAATTATTACTTGTGTGTGACTTTTGTCACAAAAAAACAAGAGGAGGAAATTTGATGGTTCTTTCTTTTGTTGAAATTTTATGTCCAATGTTGGAAGGGGAAGCTTACAGGAAAGTGTGGGCCATCAGACCGTGGCCCTTGATATATAGACTATATATATCAAGGCTCAAATCTCTGAGAGCCTCTTTCTTTTTCAGTCCCTCTCAAAGCCACAATCTGTTTGTGTCTCTCTCAAAGCCATCATAGACTCGCTCTCTTTAATTTCTATAAAGAAGCGCTATTACTATTATGGAAAATAAGATTGTAGTAGTAGTGTTATTGCTTGTATCTTGCCAGCTGGCTGTGTCGTCATTAAGCAGCGGCAGCAACTTCACAGATGAATCTACTCTTGTAGCCTAGAGAGCTCATATCACTTCTGATCCCAAAAATAACATCTTAGCAACCAACTGGTCACAAGGAACCTCCTTTTGCAATTGGGTTGGCGTGTCTTGCACCCGTAAGCACCAAAGAGTGACAGTCTTGAATCTTCCAAACATGGGTCTTGGAGGTACCATTCCCAAAGAAATTGGCAACCTCTCATTCCTTATTTCCTTGGACATGAGCAATAATAGTTTCCATGGCAATCTCCCTCATGAATTGAGTCGTCTGCATCGACTGAAATCATTAAATTTGAGTTTGAATGACCTTAGTGGGGACATTCCTCCAAGTTTCGGATTCCTAACCAAGCTACAAGTCATGTATCTGACCTGCAATCATCTCTCAGGGTCTCTTCCCCAAGAGATGGGTTTTCTTGCTAGTTTACAGACACTAGCCATAACCAACAATTCTATTTCGGGATTCATTCCTTCCACCATCTTCAATATCTCCTCCTTGCGGGAGATTTGGATTGGAAATAACAACCTATATGGGACCTTACCAATGGACATGTGCAACAATCTGCTAAACCTACAACTGCTATATCTTTCAAATAATCAACTAAGCGGTCAACTCCCAAATACTTTGTCCAAATGTAATCAACTTCGATCTATAACATTTGAAGACAATAGATTCACTGGAAGCATACCCAGGGGGATTGGCAACTTATCCAAACTTGAGAAGTTATTTCTAGCAAATAACAACATGACAAGTATGTATGTATGTAATATGTATACATATTATTAATTCCACCTTAATTAATTCATTTGTTCATCCATCCTCCATTCAGCAATTATTTGTCCCTTTCTTTTTTGATATATTGTAAAGCCTGCACTTAGTTGAATTAATCTCTCTGTCATTTAATAAATACTCGTACACAGGAATCATGGAGAGTGAAATCTGGAACCTGTAAGCACTTAAGCGTTAGCAGTGGGCAGAAATAAAATGACAGGTAAGATTCCACCTTCAGTTGGTAATCTGTCCATGTTAAAGGCCTTGGACATTAGTGAAAACAATTTCCATGGCAGCATTCCTTCTGAATTGGGGCAACTATTGAATTTGTTTCGGTTATCCATGGGCGATAACAACCTTGCTGGTGTAGTACCACACTCAATTTTCAACATCTCTGCATTGCAAATCCTTTACCTCTCAACGAATCACTTTTTTGGGAATCTTCCGTCAACTACAGGCCTTGGGCTTCCAAATCTTCAGAAACTTTTTATTGCTGTGAACAAATTCAGTGGAACAATTCCTAGCTCAATCTCAAATGCCTCAAAACTTACCAAACTCGATCTAGAATCGAACTTGTTCAGCGGTAGTGTACCCACGACTCTTGCAAATTTACCCTACCTCCAAATTCTCAACCTTCAATCCAATAACTTGACCAACGATCAGTTTGGCCCTGAAATAGGCTTTCTTTATTCATCGACAAACTGCAAGCTTTTGAAGATTCTAGCTATAGGAGGTAATCCCCTTAATGGCATTCTTCCCAAGTCCTGTCGAAATTTGTCCATTTCACTAGAAGAATTTCATGCAGGTTCTTGCCGCATCAGAGGCACGATTCCTAGTGAAATTGGTAATTTGAGCAACTTGGTTTCATAGGATTGGGAAACAATGACTTGACAGGGTCAATTCCTAATGCACTGGGAAAACTAAGGAACATCCAAGGTTTGGGAATATATGAAACTCGAATACAGGGGTTGATACCCAACAATTTTTCGCACTGACTTCCAAAATACAACCAGCTTTGTGGAGCCTTGAGGATGTCAACATTCTGGATTTGTCCTCTAATCTTCTAACTGGCTCTCTACCCCCAGAAATTGGCAATTTGAAACATATCACAGAGTTGTATCTATCAGAAAATCACTTCACAGGTGAAATTCCAAGCACCATTGGGCAACTTCAGTGTTTGGAAGCCTTAGATCTATCTCATAATAGATTACTAGGCTCTATACCCTTGTCATTTTCTGATTTGATAAGCTTGAAATCCTTGAACCTCTCTCAGAATGAGCTTTCAGGTGTGATCCCCAAGTCGTTGGAGAAACTTTCAGATCTTAAATATCTGAATGTTTCTTTCAATAGACTAACCGGAGAAATCCCCATGGGAGGACCCTTTGCCAACTTGACCGCCAGTCTTTCAGGCAAAATGATGCATTGTGCGGAGCACCTCAATTCCATGTCAAAGCTTGTAAAAATCATAGAAAATCAGGGAAGATTCGGACTGTCCTAAATGTAATGTCTGTGTGTGGTGCAATTTAAAAGTAAAAGAAAAAGGCAAAAAAAAAAGGTGGGACCCACTCCAATTTTAAGTCTATGGGTGTTTTTTTTTTTTTTTTTTCTTCTTCTCTCTGGGTTTACTCCCCCTCTGCCCGCTTGCTTTTCCTTTTTTTTCTTCTACACGATTAAGCTTGATTTCTCCCTCATTTCTTGGCGGATTTAGGTGCCGTTTGAGGCAAAACGAATCCTACGACGAGCTCTGCACATCCATACGAACAATTCCAGATTTGGTGCCCTTCTTGGAGTTCGAATTTCAAGACCCATTTTAAGGGTTTTGTACAATCTTGAGGTAGGGGCCCTTAACTCATGATGTTCTTGCTCTTTTGTGAATTATACCTCCTAAATTGTTGAAAAGCATGCTTATTTTTGAATTGATTGTATTAAAGCTGATGTAAGTGTTATATGTGAGGTTATGATTAAATGTGTTACTTGAATTGTATGAGAACATGTTTATTTGACTAATTTCCTTGTCTGATAAATTGATTTATCATGCTTATATTGTTATAAAACTTGCTAGAATGATATGGGATGGCATGTGTAATTTCCCTAGAGTACTTGTAATGTATGCACAATTGGATAATGTGAAAGCCTTCACTTCCATGGCATTAAAAACATGATGTACATGCATACCATGAGACATGATTGGGAAGATTGTTTTTGAAATGAAAATAGGGAGTTTTGGGGAAAAGTATTTTGATGAAAGTGTTTTTGGAAAACCCGGTCGTCGTGGGAGTACCAAAGGGCCGGAGTGTTAATATAGCCTAGAGGGGACTAGGGAGTCGCCCTAGCGTGGTTGAGCTAGCTGGACCCCATAATGACGCCGCGGGGTTACCAAAGGTCAGGGACACTAGCCAATCCTCCTCTCGTGTCGCTGCGGGGTCACCAAAGGGTGGGTTATATTAACAGTTTGAAAGAGATGGATTTTAAATGTGAAAACGGGGAGCAACATCGGCATGCATTCGCATTTCATGGCATTGCATTGTTTGTACTTGAGTTTGATTGGAATGTTGTATTATCCCGATATTGTATGATCCCCATTCCCATTGACCTATTCTATGTTTGGATTCACGGGAACACAAGATACGTGTCTTAAGTGTCACCTACTGAGCATATAGCTCACCCTGCATACTTATTATTTTTTTCAGGTCATGGCAAGAAAACAGCGGATGACAATCCTCCGCAAACTTGAAAGTTGTTAGAAGGTTGTTTGCTATTTTGTATTTTGACCATTCTATGTATATTCATAGTTGTGGAAATGTAACTAAGTTAGTATTCATGGCCTTGTAATTTAAGAACGAACTTATCTTTTGTTTAATGTAAATGAAACTAATGGAATCATGGTATATATTTCCATGTAATTGTATCATGTAACATTGTAAGACATGGACTTTAGATCTTAACCATGTATTTTGGGACTGTAATTATGATAATTTGGATTAATTGGTGTGTGCATGTTCTACCATGAGAGGAACTATGTTGAGGTGTAATGAATGGGATGCTGGAGTATATTTTTTTGTTTTGTGTATTGGGACAGGTTGTTGAAGGACCACTTTTAGGGGAGGTCATGCCGAAATTTTTGTATAAATGGTTTTAGTTTAGGGTCGTTACAAATTTGGTATCAGAGCGATGGTTCGAATACCATTAGGACGACGGGTAGAGGCTTGCCTAGGGTTGTCTGGGAAGTCATTTGCATTGTTATTTCCTTGTTTGGAAAAGTGTTTTGCTATGTGAAAAAGCATGCTTAACTGCTTACTTACTTACGTGTTTATGTGTTTATATGCTTACATTAATATGTTCATTGCATAGTATTACATGCTAAATGTTTGTACAGTATGTTTTTGCGTTGGGTTGTTCACGGTTGGACCTTAGTGTTATTGTTATTGAATTGTTTCCTTTGTTTTATAGAACGATGTCACGGCGTGAGAAAATCAGGGAAGTTGGCCCTAGACCGACTAGGGGTGATGTTGGTGAGAGCTCCAGCTCCAATCCGGAGGAGCTAAATGATGAGGACACACTTCTTAGGGACTTGATTCCCTCGAGAGCTGTCCCCACAAGGAGGGATAATGTTGAAGCACCCGTAGAAGTGGGTGAAGGTTCTGTGGCACTGGAGTTTAATCGTTTGTTGCAAAATGTCGTGAGGGCAACGATTGCTGCTCAGTCGCAGTCGGCACCACAACCTACAGTTCAAGTTGAGGAGACACCAGCTCAGAAGCGTCTCAAGATTATTAAGGGGTTTTCTCAGCTGATGCCGGTTATGTTTGAGGGCGGTGCGGATCCAATAATAGCAGATGACTACATGGAGCAAGTTGGGACTCAATTGACTTCTATGGATGTGACAGAGGATCATTTGAAGATCATCCTAGCTACTTATAAGTTTGCTAAGGATGCTAAATTATGGTGGAAGTCGGTTACGAGCCGATACAAGATAGAAGAGATGAGTTGGGATAAGTTCAAGGAATTATTTTATGAAAAGTACTTTCCACTTTCCAAAAGATGGGAGTTATAAGACCAGTTTCATAACCTTATCCAAGGGAGCATGTCAGTGGCAGAATATGAAAACAAGTTCACTTCACTTTGTCGCTTTGCTTCAGAAATGGTGAGAGATGAAGTTAACAAGACTCGGAAGTTTGTTTCTGGTCCTAATGATCGGATGAGGCCGTTGATCACGGCACAGTTCATTAAGGTTTACTCTGAAGCAGTGGAAAGGGCTTTGATTCTGGAAGCTGATAATAAAGAGAAAGATGCAAGAAGAGAGCAGTTGAAGCAAAAGAGGGGTGCAGGGCCATCTTCAGAAGGATCTTCTTGGAAAAGGAACAGGGGCGGTCTATCTCAGTTTCAGGGACAGCAGTCTGTACGATCTGCTCCTACCACTCCGTTGCTAGCTGGGTCTGATAGGAGTGCAGTTGTTTGCTTTCAATGTCAGCAGCCTGGGCATTACAAGTCCAGTTGTCCCATGAGATTAACTTCAGTTTCTTCAGCTCCGAAGGCTTGTTATAGGTGTGGCCAGCAGGGTCATTTGATTCGGGACTGTCCGAGTCAGGGAGCAGGCACCACTAGTGGCAAAAGGCCAAGACAGAGGCCGTTACAGTCGGCTACGGTTCAATCAGGTTTCAGACCACCGCCGCCACCACCACAGCCTGCCTTATCTTCTCAGGGTTCACGACCAGCTAGGAGGGATACTCCTACTGTGTCGGCACAACAGTCTGGTGTTCAGATTAGTAGTTCACAGGCACAGGCACAGTAGGGGCGTGTCTTTGCCCTTGCACCGACTGATGCATCTCCTGGATCTTCAGTTCTCCGAGGTATATTTCCAGTGTTTGGTTCTTGGGCCCGTGTTTTGTTTGATTCTGGTGTATCTCATTATTTCATTTCATCATCATTTGCACTTGCATCAGGGTTAGAGGTCAGTTTTATGGATCGGGCGTTATGTGTTGATACGCCAGTTGGAGTTTCAATGTCTTTGAGCCGAGTCGTGAGGGACTGTTCCATTGTGATAGCCGGGCGGACTTTTGTGTTTGACCTTATCCTCCTAGAAATGACTAGCTTTGATGTCACTCACGGGATGGATTGGTTAGCTTCTTTTCATGCCACGATCGACTGTTTCAGAGGAAAGGTTACAGTTTGTACTCCCGAGGGAGACTGTTTCTTTTTCGTGGGAGATCGGAGTGATTCTCACATTTCATTATTTTATGGAATTCGTGGACGGAGTCGTGGTGATTACTTTTTGGCTACCCTTATAGCCGAAGAGGATGATATTGTGGAAGAATATTATCCTATAGTTGTTCGTGATTTTCTGGATGTGTTTCCGGAGGATTTGACAGAGTTGCCTCCACACCGAGAAGTGGAGTTCTCTATTGAGTTAATGCCAGGTACCGCGCCGATTTCTATGGCACCGTATCGTATGGCACCAGTTGAACTGGAGGAATTAAAAAGATAGCTTGATGATTTGAGGATGAAAGGTTTCATCCGACCGAGTGTGTCACCATGGGACGCACCGGTCTTGTTTACTAAGAAGAAAGACGGTTCTTTGAGGTTGTGCATCGATTATCGGAAGTTGAATCGCGCCACCATCAAGAACAAGTATCCTAAGCTGTTTTGAATTGGGAGCAACCCAAGAATGTGTTTGAGATCCGTAGTTTTCTTGGTCTAGCGGGTTACTACCGGAGATTTGTGAAAGATTTCTCCCGTTTGGCAGCGTCTATGACCCGTTTAACCCGAAAAGGGATTAAGTTTGCATGGAATGAAGCCTGTGAGTCATCTTTCCAGGAATTGACAAGATTGACTACGGCTCCAGTGTTGGTGATACCTGAGCGTGGCTTGTGTTATGTGATTTATTGTGATGCTTCACGTGATGGTTTAGGGTGTGTGTTGATGCAGGATGGTAGAGTAGTGGCTTATGGGTCTCGACAGTTGAAGACTCACGAGTACAACTACCCTACTCATGATTTGGAGTTGGCGACAATTGTGTTTGCTTTGAAGTGTTGGAGACACTACTTGTATGGTGAGAGATTCGAGGTGTACTCGGATCATGAAAGTCTCAAGTACATTTTCTCCCAAAAGGACTTAAACAATACACAGAGAAGATGGGTTGAATTCTTGGAAGATTATAATTTTGACTTGCAGTATCATCCGGGCAAGGCAAATGTGGTAGCAGATGCCTTAAGCCGAAAATCTCGTGGAACTTTAGCCTGCCTGGTTATTCGGAAGTGGAAGATGCTTAAGGATTTGGCAGAGATGGGATTGTATTGTTTTGATGATGATGTTGACAGCGAGTCGGCATTCTTGTTTAGTCTTATGGCTCAGCCTACTCTTATTATACGAGTGATTGAGTCACAGAGACAGGACCTGGATTTAGATGCCATTCACGCTTTGATCTCCAGTGGTGAGACAGTGAAAGATTGGGCTTTGTATACAGATGGGGGTCTACGGTTCAGGGGTTTGTTGGTGGTTCCTACTGTTTGTCATGAGGACGTCTTACGGGAGTTTCACACTTCTCGCTTTGCAGTTCATCCAGGTGGTACCAAGATGTATCACAATTTAAGACGTCAGTATTGGTGGAACGGGATGAAAAAAGATGTTGCACAGTTTGTGGCTAGATGCCTTACCTGTCAGCAGGTGAAGGCCGAGCATCAAAGACCAGCCGGTTTGTTGCAGCCATTACCTATAGCGCAATGGAAATGGGAGCATATTGCTATGGATTTTGTGACAGGTCTTCCAAGGTCACGAAGGGGCAATGAGTCCGTATGGGTTATCATTGATAGATTGACCAAGACAGCTCACTTTTTGCCTATTAAGGCAACAGATGATACAGAGAAGTTTGGTGTTCTTTATTTGAAGGAGATTGTAAGGTTGCATGGAATTCCAGTAACCATTGTTTTAGATAGGGATGCTAAGTTCACTTCGAAGGTTTGGGAAGGACTTCAAGCAGCGTTTGGCTCAGCGTTGCACCTAAGTACGGCATTCCATCCACAGACTGACGGTCAGTCGGAGCGTACTATCCAGATTTTGGAGGATATGTTTCAGGCATGTGTGATTGACTTGGGTGGTAGTTGGGAGGATCACTTTCCACTTATTGAATTTGCCTACAACAACAGTTATCAGGCGAGTATTCAGATGGCTCCATTTGAGGCGTTGTATGGTAGACCTTGTAGGTCTCCTGTTTGTTGGACTGAGGTAGGCGAGACAGCCGCCTTAGGACCTGACATTGTACTCGAGACTACTGAGAATATTAAGTTGATAAGACAGAGGTTACTTACAGCTCAGAGCCGACAGAAGAGTTATGCGGATAAGCGGAGACGGTCGTTATCCTTTGAGGTGGGAGACCACGTTTTTCTTTGGGTTTCTCCACGGAAGGGATTGATGAGATTCGGGAAAAGTGGCAAGTTGTCTCCACTATTCATTGGACCATTTGAGATTTTGGACCGTGTAGGAGAGGTTGCCTACAGACTTGCTTTGCCACCACAGTTGGATAGGGTCCACAGTGTTTTCCATGTATCGATGTTACTGAAGTACGAGCCAGATCCATCTCATATTTTGAGTTGGGTTGATGTAGACATTGATGAGGATGTTTCCTACGAGGAAGGACCAGTTCAGATTCTTGACACACAACAAAAGGTGTTGAGGAACAACACGATACCAATGGTAAAAGTCCTTTGGAGACACCACGGAGTCGAGGAGGCTACTTGGGAGCTCGAATAGGAGGTTCGCTCCAAGTATCCAGAGTTTTCTTCTCCAGGTATGTCTTGATTTCGGGGACGAAATCTTTTAAAGTTGGGGAGAATGTAATGTCTGTGTGTGGTGCAATTTAAAAGTAAAAGAAAAAGAAAAAAAAAAAAAAAAAAAAAGGTGGGACCCACTCCAATTTTAAGTCTATGGAATGGGTAATGGGTCATTACAGACCCACTATTTTTTTTTTCTTCTTCTCTCTCGGTTTACTCCCTCTCTGCCCGCTTGCTTTTCTTTTTTTTTCTTCTACACAATTAAGCTTGATTTCTCCCTCATTTCTTGGCGGATTTAGGTGCCGTTTGAGGCAAAACGAAGCCCACGACGAGCTCTACACATCCATACGAACAATTCCAGATTTGGTGCCCTTCTTGGAGTTTGAATTTCAAGACCCATTTTAAGGGTTTTGTACAATCTTGAGGTAGGGGCCCTTAACTCATGATGTTCTTGCTCTTTTGTGAATTATACCTCCTAAATTGTTGAAAAGCATGCTTATTTTTGAATTAATTGTATTAAAGATGATGTAAGTGTTATATGTGAGGTTATGATTAAATGTGTAACTTGAGTTGTATGAGAACATGTTTATTTGACTAATTTCCTTGTCTGATAAATTGATTTACCATGCTTATATTGTTGTAAAACATGCTAGAATGATATGGGATGGCATGTGTAATTTCCCTAGAGTACTTGTAATGTATGCACAATTGGATAATGTGAAAGCCTTCACTTCCATGGCATTAAGAACATGATGTACATGCATACCATGAGACATGATTGGGAAGATTGTTTTTGAAATGAAAATAGGGAGTTTTGGGGAAAAGTATTTTGATGAAAGTGTTTTTGGAAAACCCGGTCGCCATGGGGGTACCAAAGGGCCGGAGTGTTAATATAGCCTAGAGGGGACTAGGGAGTCGCCCTAGCGTGGTTGAGCTAGCTGGGCCCCATAATGACGCCGCGGGGTTACCAAGGGTTAGGGACACTAGCCAATCCTCCTCTCGTGTAGCTGCGGGGTCACCAAAGGGCGAGTTATATTAACAGTTTGAAAGAGATGGATTTTAAATGTGAAAACGGGGAGCGACATCGGCATGCATTCGCATTTCATGGCATTGCATTGTTTGTACTTGAGTTTGATTGGAATGTTGTATTATCCCGATATTGTATGATCCCCATTCCCATTGACCTATTCTATGTTTGGATTCACGGGAACACAAGATGCGTGTCTTAAGTGTCACCTACTGAGCATATAGCTCACCCTGCATACTTATTATTTTTTTCAGGTCATGGCAAAGAAACGGCGGATGACAATCCTCCGCAAACTTGAAAGTTGTTAGAAGGTTGTTTGCTATTTTGTATTTTGACCATTCTACGTATATTCATAGTTGTGGAAATGTAACTAAGTTAGTATTCATGGCCTTGTAATTTAAGAACGAACTTATGTTTTGTTTAATGTAAATGAAACTAATGGAATCATGGTATATATTTCCATGTAATTGTATCATGTAACGTTGTAAGACATGGACTTTAGATCTTAACCATGTATTTTGGGACTGTAATTATGATAATTTGGATTAATTGGTATGTGCATGTTCTACCATGAGAGGAACTATGTTGAGGTGTAATGAATGGGATGCTGGAGTATATTTTTTTGTTTTGTGTATTGGGACAGGTTGTTGAATGACCACTTTTAGGGGAGGTCATGCCGAAATTTTTGTATAAATGGTTTTAGTTTAGGGTCGTTACACTAAACTTCATTGTACCATCAGTTGTTGATTTAGTGGTGGTTGGAGTAGCTCTCTTAATTTGGTGGCTACAATTTAGAAACAAAAAGAAGCAAATTCTAGTTCAAGTTGATCCACCAATTAGTATAACACAGAAGAATTTCATATCATGAGATTCTTTATGCAACAAACCATTTTAGTGAAGGCAATTTGATTGGGAAGGGAAGCATTGGCACAGTATACAAGGGGACATTCTCTGATGGGATGATAGCTGCTGTAAAGGTCTTTGATTTGGAGCTGCAAAGAGCATTCAAGAGTTTTGATGCAGAGTGCGAAGTAATTCACAACATTCGTCACCGAAATCTTGTCAAGATTATCAGTGGTTGCTCTAACCTTGATTTCAATTGGTGCTTGAATACATGCCTAACTAGAACCTTGAAAAGTGGCTTTACTCTCACAACTACTTTTTGAATATTGTGCAGAGGTTAGACATTATGATAGATGTGGCATCTGCCTTAGAGTATATGCATCATGGTTATTCAACCCCAGTTGTGCACTGTGACCTGAAGCCGAGCAACATCCTATTAGGTGAAGACATGGTGGCGCACATAGCTGACTTTGGAATAGCAAAGCTCTTGACAGAGAAGAAGTCAATCACACACACAAAGACCTTGGGCACCATTGGGTATATGGCACCAGGTAAACTTAATTCCTTCTTTAATGTTATATACGGCAATATTTCATCTCCCTATCAATCACATATCTACAGAGAAAAACAACAAAGACATATAAAAACTTTGTTTCAATCTTATTATTTTCTTTGCATTTATATGCTCACTCGTTATAAATAATGATAGTCCAATAATATAAGATTCATAATGTGTTATTTCTTTGTTGAGTTGACCATGAGTAGTGATGTGGCAGAGTACGGGTCAGCCGGAATAGTGTCTGTTGCAGGCGATGTATATAGTTATGGAATCGTGGTGATGGAAACATTTACAAGAAAGAAACCCACGGGTGATTTATTCATGGGAGAAGTGAGTTTGAAGAGTTGGATATCGGAGTGTTTTCCAAGTGCAATGATGGATGTTGTGGATGCTAATTTAGTGAGTGAAGGGGAAGATAACGTTACTGCCATTCAAAATTGTTTGTCTTCTATCTTGAAATTGGCTCTGGAATGCACATCAGATTTACCTGAGGAGAGGGTTAATATGAAAGATGCCTTAATTAGGCTCAAGAATATCAAAAACATAATTCTTGAGAATTTAATGAGGCCCTGAATAAAACCACTTGGCTGCAAGTAGTTCTGGTTTCTTCTTTAATTATGAAGTAATGTCTTACGTAGTATGGTACAACATTTGATGTTGGGTTGAAGTTAGTCATAAATGCTGTAACTTAATAGTATTGTTTTTATTTTTTTATTTTTATTTTTTTCTTCCCCTCAAGCAAGTAGCTTCATGGTTTATGAATAATTGTTTTGCAATATCTTAGAAATTTTTAACTTGTTCGGTTTGCATCCGTCTTACTATTATTATTCTTATAGAACATATAAGTTTTTTCTTTTTTCTCTTTTAACCAAATTAGATTCATAACCTTTACTGGCCGCATCAAATGTCATGAGAGTTGTTAATTGGGTACGCTAATAATACCATGTTATTGGTTATGTACGTAACTAGGCACAACGTTATATTTTTCCCGAACATTTTTATATGTAGAATAACTCTGTTTTCTACTAAATGGATTTAATGAATGTTAACCCTTGTTAATCCATAAAATTTGTCCTGGCCTATGAGTAAAAAATATTGACAAAATGTCTCAATTGGCATTATGCATGCGCACCTAATATCTTCTTCCCAACTCATCATCTAAATTTTGTTATAAACGGATTTAATGAATGTTAACCCTTGTTAACCCATAAAATTTGAGACAATGGATGGGATTAAGTTTATACTTTAGAGCCCAAATTTATTTTAGGTGGGATTTGGACAAATATTTTACTACCCTGAACAACCTAAAGATCCTTATATATAAAAATAGTTTATATCTTTTTATATTTTTAAGGTTATACATCATTTGTGTAAAATAAAGTTAAAATTAGATTGTTCAGAGTATCATCATGGATATTCAACAAACTTAAAAATTTAAAGTAAAAAATTATAATAATTAAATTTTAATTGGGGAAACAAAATAATAAATAATATAAAATTTTGAGCTCTTTCCAAATGCTAATAAGAATATATTCTACTAACTCCCACAAATTTTAATCATACAAAGTCTCAAAGAAAATATTAATCGGTGTTTGCTGCTATTATTCTCATAGTTCGTTTATAGAAAACTTAGTGTGTGAAACTCTGAATGAATGATTTTTCTTTTATTACAAGTTAAAATTATTGCAATACTGTCATACTACACATAATTTGGTTTATTTTTGTAACATTACCGATTTTTTTTCTTTCTATTTTCTAAATTCTGGAATTTATTTGATTTCTCTAGATTATTTTAATCCTTGCCTCGTTTTACATGCCATGCGGGTTCCGAGGGGCGTTTTGGTCAATTATTGAGTCGAGGGTTTTAGAAGTGTATTTTTAATCATTTTAAGTTAATTAGAAGCGACGGTGTCATTTTTAGAATTTTTGGAGGTCGGCACGATTTCCGGACTCGGGAACTTCTCCCAGTTTTCTCACTTTAAGTGAGAGGCGTTTTCGGCATTTCATATGTGTATGTGTATATTTATACATTTATGTATGTTGTATTAGTGGTATTTTATGGAAGGAGGTATTTTATGGCAAGGTTAAAGTTACAAAGAAGTTCAAGGGGCATTGTTGTCATTTTGACTCATGGAATAGCCTAGAGAATTCTAGAGACAATGAGGTGTCTCCTTTTGGCCCATTTCTTTCTTTCTTCTCCTCATTTTTGGACCAACCCACAAGCTCTCTTCCTCTATTTTCTTCTTTCTCTCTCTATATCTCTCTCCTTCTCTCTAAAATTTGTTCATGCTAGAGAGGATTTGGTTTAAGCCATTGTTGGCAAATTGTAGACCATTGCAAGGGCTACATCTTGGTACTGATGTTTCAAGCTTTGGGAGGGATTTGAGTTGGGAGCTTGGAGCTTGGAGCTTGAGTTTCTATCTTGAGGTAGGGGGGAGTCTAACTTACAAATTCCTATAGTTTTAGTGAGTTTCTATATGTCTCCTTGCATGATAATTTTAAGGTTGTGAAGCATGCTTATTTTTAAAAAAAATTTTGGTTAAGATGTTAAGCATAGATTGTGATGATTTAATTGTTGAAGGATGAGAAAATGATGGTTTCTTGTATTTGTGCCAAACATGCCACTTTTCTATGAGAAAATGTGAAAGTATAATCTATGTTATCAATTTGTATATTTGGATGTTTGATATGATAACTTAAATGTAAATTATGAATTTCATGAATGTTAAAGTGATTTAATCCCATGATCCCTTTTCTTTGAATCCCATTCTCTGGTTGTGGCTCACAGGATTTTTAGGAATGTGATTTAGGCTTTACTCTACTGAGCTGTTGAGTTCACCCTATCAATATTAACATTTTTCAGGGACTTGAGATGAGCCGGTAATTGATGTACATCCATGGATATCAATGTAGATAGGACTTCATTTTTTTTATACCAAAGCTATGTAAATTTTGGCCATGGAGGCCTTACTCTTGTATTTAATTCTTTGCATAAAATGAGACTTTTGTAATTCGGTCTTTAAATGATGTATTGGACTTGTATTTGGGGATACAATTAAATACAATCTCACAAAATCATTGGTGCATTTTCTTGGAACGTGTTATGTATCATTCAAAATATTTATTACCAATATTGTTATCGTATTGGGTTTTGAATTGTATATAAATACGTACACGTGCAATGGTGGTAATTAGGTGATTGGTTATTAAAGTTGGTGTACATGGGACAGTGGGAATTGCGAGTGTGGATAACCCAAAACTAGTCGACGTATAGCATGAACCGGTCGACGTATGGCATGAACCAGCCGACGTGTAGCTTCCCACATGTCGACCGGTATCCTGACAGTGAGTTTTTCACTATACATGTCCCAAACCAGTCCACGTGAATACCACACGTCAACCGGTATCTTGGCAGTGAGCCAATCATTGTGCGTGACCCAAACCAGTCGACGTATAATGTGTACACGTCGACCGATTCTTGTTCCATAAATTTTTTATTTGGTTTCCCTAATTATTCATTTATTTAAAGTTACGAGTATTTATTTTATGACCCAATAAAACTCAATAATTATATTTTAACCACGGAAAGGACTATATTGCCCGGACTTTATCTTAATTATTATGTGATATAAGTAAATGACTATTATACCCCTGAAGTCTCAAAATAATAGAATTGTGACGAATGACTATCTCGTCCTCGTTGGACTGTTATATATAAATTTAACGTGAAAGGACCATAATACCCTTGGATGATTCTGGGTTGGGTAAGGACCCGTTTAATGATCCGGATCCATGAGGAGCTGGGTCGTTACATTTTTGTTACATGATATGAGAAAATTTATTTCATGTCAAATCTATGTGGTCATACATTTTAATATTTTATTTTATTGTAATGTTTATTTATTAATAGGTTATTAGAATTTGGGTAACTTAAGAAACTCGTGCGATATAGCATGGGCTAAGATGAGATACGTTTCTTGAAACTTGTACTTAGCGCACGCTAAGGTGTTAGAACTTTGATTTTGACATGGGCTAATCTCTTGGCCGGCTCAACTCTCCCAAATCCCACCCCTATGACAAAGGAATATCTAAAGAATTGTTATATTTGGCTATATAAAATTGGAGTATTGGAATTAAAATTGTGGCCAAATACAGCCTAAAAGAAATTTCTATGGACAGTTACAAGGCTAGTTGCATTATATGGGACAAAATGTTAAAAAAAAAATAAAATAAAAAATAAAAAGGAGAACTTTCATGTAGTTTAAATATGATTAATAATCAACACATTGTAAGATAGATGGACCGACTAGAAAAAATATGATTAATAATCATGTGAAGGAAAAAATTAGAAGTAGATCATATTAGTAATAAGAGAAAGTAAATTTAAGTGGTATTGGCGACAGTCCATTATTGAAGAATTTAAATATTAATGTTACATAATTTTTAGGGACTTTAGTTTTCTTTGAAGATATGGTGGTTAATAAGGTTTCAAAGTAAATTCTATGTGTTCAAATTTAATAGCACCTTGATAATTAAAATTGAAACACGTGTTAGACCCATACCTGAGGATGAATTCACGTGGAATGAAATGGTTAAAAAAATAAATATAATAGGTACATGGATTAGTAATCACTTGGTAGTTCAAACCAAAAATAAGGAATAGGAATAACCCATCTCAATAAATATACTTATTAATCATACTAAAAATACAAAAAAGGCTTGTGCAACATATAATTACAGTGGCCTAGTTGGTAAAGTATCTAACTCCCTGAACGGGGTGTACCCATCAGCCCGTGATCGAGTCCCCCCCACCCCCTAATTCAGGCCAGGCCATGGGCATAGACGGTTGGCCTATCGAAATCAAACACACTTTACTCTTCTTTTCTCTTTTAGAACGAGCCCTAAACATTCGGGCTTTGCATTTGAAAATTCATCTAGGGCCTCTCAAAATTTTGAAAATCTCAAGCAGGCCCAGAACTAATTTGCCAGGAAAAATAAAACATTTAGTAACAAATTGAAGACGTGACAGATGAAGCAATGATTTGGTTCAAATGCGCATGGGCAAGCAAGAGAAATCACAACCTTTGTTCATTAAAGTTGAAATATAGGAATAAACTCTAAAAATTGCCAGGCCACAATTCCCCTGAAAATACAGCATTAAAGTTTGTGAATATTTGAACCAGTTTACATTACATCTAACAAATCAACCAGTTCTACAGTATTTTCGACATTGGTGGCTTCTACGGTCGAGGCTAGTTGGATAAATCAAAATTTTCATCAGATGCAAGTTTGGCAAGCGTACAAAATCGTCTCCACCAGAAGCCTATTACTACTACAACAAACTAGTTTCTTCACCAAAACCAATGACCTAAGACCAAAAACCCTAAATGATAGTGTGCACAAAACATAAGTTAGCAAGGAAGCATATATTACTGGCTTTGACTGGTTTCACACACTTCACCAGAGGTCCTATGCCTTGGGAGACTGGGTAGCATGAAAGCTAGAGCAGCTACCTACTTTCGAAGATGGTCTGTTATATTTCACCAGTGGCACCAGTGACTGCACAACATCTGCCATCAATGGCCTGTAATCTGCCTCTGGTTGCACACACATTGCAGCAATAGCAGCCACCTGAATAACGTCCTTCATTGAGTATTGACCCTCTAATGCTGGATCCATAATTTGTACAACCTTCTCCCTATCCGTGAGGCAGGGCAAAGCCTTTTGCACAAACCAGCAGTAGAAATGAGAAAGTGTAAGAAAGCAAAGGAAAATAAGAAAGAAAGAAGAAAAGGAAAAATAGATTATGTCAACAGATGGGGTGGACCTTAACAACTAAGAGAATTCCTATCATGTTATAAAATGGAATTATCAATGTAAAATCAATTGCAGAAAGGAGATGAGAAAACCCACCCAAGATACAAGAACACCTTCTCCAGGAGCTCTCTTCATATCAACTGGAACTCTGCCAGTAAGCAACTCCAGAAGGACAACTCCATAACTATAAACATCTGATTTTGTTGTCAGATGCCCAGTTAACGCATACCTGTACAGGGGACCAACCAAAGTTCAACATAAAGTAATAAAATTTGCAATGGTGAATAATTTGTTGGAGAGAGAAATAAATCCAACAATTAATAAAGAATAAAGAACCCTCTATATGATGGACGCCTATGAAGCACGGACACGGGTACTACACGACATGGACACGGACATGGTGATATGACAGATTTCAAAAAAATAGGACACCGACACAAGGATATGGCAATAAAATAATAATATATATACATATACATATATATGCATATACATATATATACACATATATATATTTTTTTTTACTCAATTTCTAATTTACATTTAACATACATAACTTTAGGCCCATTATTCTCTTAAAAAATATAGGCCCAAATACCTTTAAAATATAAACAAAAAAAGGAAGTGGTATATATTTGTATCTAAAAGTGGAATTGTTATTCTTATAACCAAACGGGTTCAAAAAGATAAGACTGCAATCTTATCACTTCTCTCTCCCCCTAGGGTTTGTTATTATCTTTTTTTACGCAGCATCCCCGTTATCTTTAGGGAACAAGATGACAGAGAGGAGGAATTGATCGCAAACAACCAGCCTATTTTAGAAACTTTTCACCAGTCGAAAAGGGCAAAAAGTCTGAAAATGGAAGTTCTCTCTCCTCCTGGACCGAGTCTCTCATTTCCTCCATCACTTAGCCTCTTTATCTCCCTCAATCTGTATTTCTATGAATACATTCAACCACACACATCTATATATCTCTTTATCCTCTATTTTTTTTCAAAAAAAAAAAACTGAACCTGTCTCCTATGCATGTTGCCGGCGTGTCATTTTTCCGTGGCCCATGTTCGACATGAAAATAAAAATTAAAAAAATAGGACACCTCTACAGAGGTGTCGGGCACGTGTCCAACACCAGTACGACAGCCCATTCCCACATGTCAGGTGCATCATAGATGGACGCAAAGATTTCACGGGTTCTTACTCAGGGGCAACATATCCCTGGGTGCCTAGTACTCTGGTGGAAACATGTCCACCAGCTTTGTCAGATCCAAGCTTAGCCAATCCAAAATCAGAAACTTTTGCGTGAAAATTTTTGTCCAACAGGATGTTACTGCTCTTAAAATCTCTGTGAATCACTGGAGGGTTGACACGTTCATGGAGATATTCCAAACCCTTTGCTGCTTCCAAAGCTATTCTCAACCGGGTTTCCCAGTCCAACTTTGAAGAAACAGACTTGGAACCTGCAGATACAGACAAACCAAAACATTAATATAGTAAGTACAAAAACTGTTATAAAAATTATTTAAGCGACCATGAAGTCGAGATACAAGAAGGAGAACACAAACTACATAATTTATACCAAAAAGACTGCTCAACTGCAAGAAAATTTACCAGCAAACCAAAAATGCCTTCTAGGATCCAGACATGCATATAGACTGCGACAAACTCACATTTGATCAATTGATTAAGGTTGTGCCCACAACAGGTACTTGAAAGAACACAGGTTTGATGTTTTAGTTTATAAGATGATTGCAGATTTTGCATGCAAGGCTTGAAATTTTGGCCAACACCAGATGAGCCAAAATGAGTTCCCATCATCTCTATCTCAACGAGTGGCAAGAAGAAATTCTGATCAAGTTACCAGAACATATTGAAGCTTTAAAAGATCATCCAAAAGAAGAGTCTGCTCGCCTGACAGGTGATAATATCAGAAAAATAAACCAACTTAAACTTGCTGCCTGAAACTTTTTCCAGCCAACCCAAGTCAAGCAGAGACTTTTCTGTTGGAAAAAGGAGCTCATTTGAGTCACAAAGCTAAACCTCTTGCTTCTGTTAACCTCTAAAGGACTCTAGCAGTGTCTTTTAACATCTAACTCAAAAGTTCGACCACAATGAGCTAACAATTCGTGATTGTATTTATAACAGTTAAACCTAAATTTCCTGCATAGAAGATATCCCACTGTTGAACCAGACAACAAATTACCTGATACTGGCAATGGAAAGAAACACCATCGAATGGGGGCCAAATAAATATTCAACTATACAACAAAAGAAAAAAACTATATCACCCGAGTTAATTCTTATAGAACATTTATGATGAAAGCAAATTTAAGTGACGTTAAATGGCATATATCATCACATGAAATCCATTTGGTTTACTCTATATAAGATGGCTCTCAATCCTACATTGATCCTAACAAGCAAGGCTAGAGATAAACATACATGATGCATTACACTAGACAAATTTATCAGATATGGGATTGCAATAAAAACTTCAACTCAAGACTTCTTGAAGAGCATATTGAAACAAATAATAGCAAAGATGAGTTCAAGAATAGTCAATCTGGAAAATCTTCAATGGCCACAAGGCCCACAGTGTAGCTGTTACAAATTCATTTCAGAACAATGGTACTCTGCAACAATCCCAACAGCACCATCATCATCTTCTCTATTGCAACTTTTTTTTTTTTTGATAAATAAAAGAATATTATTAAAAGACGCTCAAGAGGGGAGCGAAACCCAAGGAAATACAAAAGAGCACAAAGGACTCAAGCCTTCATAGAAGCCAAAAAATCAACAATTTCCCCCAACGATCTATGATCTCTCCCTAAAACCCAACAAAAAAGAGTTGAAATAATCGAGAATTTAAGCACTGAAATCGACATCACCTTTCCTTCAAAGTATCTCCTATTCCTTTCAAGCCAAATACACCACCACACACAAAGTGGCGTAGCTCTCCACGCATCCTGACTGAGAGCCCCCACATGGCAACCTCTCCACATCTCAATCAACTCTCTAGTAGATCCTGGCATAACCCAATAAAACCCAAATAAGCCAAGCATCAAATCCCAACACTCTAGCCAAAGAGCAATGAATAAGAAGGTGATCCACAGATTCCTCATCACGAAGACACATATAACAACGATTGACCACCACCTGGCTTCTCCTTCTCAAATTATCCTGGATTAAGATCCTACCCAGAACCGAAGTCCACACAAAGAAAGCCACTTTGAGAGGAGCCTTAGAACACCAAACAGACTTCCAAGGAAAACGAACTCCAGGATCAAAAGAGAGGCACTTGAAGAAAGACCTCACCTCAAAACGCCCCTTGGAGTTTGCGACCCAATACCAACAATCCGAATCCTCCACCACAATCCTCTGGTGATATAACAACTCCAAGAGACGAATTGCCTCATCAATCTCCCAATCCTAAAAGGCACGCCCGAATCGAACATCCCAAACCAGTCTCCCATTATCAAGATGATAACAGTTAACCACCAAGGCCTGCCTATCCGAAGCAATCCTGTAAAGCTGAGGAAAGGCAAGAGCAAGAGGAGCATCACCACACCACACCACACATCCTCCCAAGAACAAATCCTCCTCCCATCTCTAAGACGAAACCGAATGTGCTTGGAAAAATCATCCCAACCCTTCCGAATAAATTTCCAAACTCCCACCCCCCGAGGATTTCTAACTTCCAAAGAGCTCCACCCTCCTCTCATCTCTCCAAAACGACAAGGCACAACCCTCCTCCAAAGCCAATGTCTCTCCACACCAAACCTCCACAACCATTTTCCAAGAAGGGCCTTATCAAAGGGCACCAATCTACGAAGACCCAGCCCACCATTCCGAATAAGCCTGCATACCTGATCCCATCTCACCAAATGGAACTTAAACTCTTCACCTCTGCCCCCCCACAGAAAATTACGCTGCAACCTCTCAATCCTCTCCGCAACTGAAGATGGAATCTAAAAGAGAGAGATAAAATAAGTGGGAAGGCTAGAGAGGGTACTCTTAATCAGAGTGACCCTGCTGCCCTTGGAAAGATACTGCTTCTTCCAACCTGCCAACCTTTTCTCAAATCTATCCACAACTGGATCCCAAATCCCCACACACCTCGAAGGAGCTCCCAGAGGCAAACCTAAGAAAGAAATGGGAAAAGCACCAGTGCGACATCCAAGGATGTCAGCAAAAGTCTCAATCTCAGGAACCTCCCCAACCGGCACCAAAACGCTCTTGCCCACATTCACCTTAAGGCCGGAGACGACTTGGAACCAAATCCAGACACATCTCAGATATCTAATCTGGGACACATTCACATCACAGAGAACCAGAGTATCATCAGCAAACATCAAATGAAAGATCTCCAACTGAGAAGCAGCATCCCTGCATACCCGAAAGCCTCTCACAAGACCCAAATTAGCAGCCCTTCGCATCAATCTACTAAGGGCCTCCATCACAAGCAAGAACAAGAAGGGGGAGAGAGGATCCCCCTGTCTCAAGCCCCTTGGGCTAGAGAAAAAACCGGTAGGAGCACCATTAACAAGGACCGAAAAGCGAGCACTGGAAATACAAAACTGAATCCATCTCCTCCACCTAACACCGAACCCCATCCTCTCCATCAAGTACAGAAGAAAGCTCCAACTCACATGGTCATACGCTTTCTCAATGTCCAACTTACAAAGAACACCCGGGACCCCACTACGCAATCTGTAGTCCACACACTCACTAGCAATAAGGACTGAATCCAAAATCTGACGGCCTCCTACAAAAGCATTTTGAGAGTCCGAAATGATACCATCCAAAACTTTTCTCTATTGCAACTTGCACCCATTGCACCCATCAATTAGCTAACATAGCTACATTACAACATATTGTTGGTTTCAATAGGCAGAAGAATGCATGGTAAGATAAGAAAGGATAAAAATAAAAATAAACACATTTGTGAAACAATTGAAGTGAAAAATTTTGGAGATAAAATGCACGAAATACAATTTAAATAATTTGATCACGTAGAGAAAAGACCAATAAATGCACCAATAAGGAATAGTAACGGTCTATATCAAGGATAAAGGAGAAGGGAGGGGGTTAAACTAAAATTAACATTTGATTGAGATGGTAAGGAAAAATATAGCAAGTGGGTTGACTGAGTAATGGAATAATGAAAAGCATTTACGTATCCAACTACAAATAGTTGGGAAAAGCCTTGTTGAGTTCAGATTATTGTTTGCTTCATTAAGCATTCTATTGAACATCAATCCCACACCTGCTTCTTCCTCTTGTTTTAAAACCCGCAGATTGACATTACCTAATCTTGGGCTGACCAAAGAGGTGTTGCCATTCTCAATGCTTCAGCCACTTACAAACAGCCTACAGCCTGGATCTTTAGATCTACCATGTTTTGCAACGATATGTCTCCAGGAAACCCTTCGTAACTTGGCTTTTCAAAAATTACAGGGCCAGGTGATAGAGTCACCTGCTTTCTAGACTTCTGATTTACCTCATTACTTTAAAATTCTACGCCAAGTTCGTTTTCTTCTCCACTTAGATGTTGGCTATAAGTTACATTAACATTTTTTCTGGCATATGGTAATTAATAAATAGCATGAATACTTTAGAGGAAACCATGCCAATATTAGACAGAATACTACTCCCTCTGTCCCAAGAAAAAATGTCCAACTCTTAAGGAGAGGAAGTAAATAAGCCCCAGCAACGCAGAGCCCCATTCGCCAGTCGCTCACTATCCTATGAAGATTCTTTTGTTAATAAGTCTCTGTAAAATAAGTTTGCCGAAGCCATGCATACCCCTTACAATAGAACAATAGATACAATAGAGTGCTTCGCGCCACACTGGACACTTTTTTATAAGCTCCTAGTGCACGGAAAGTCCCTCCAAATCAGAAACACAAGATTTTGAAATAGAAGATCGCCCCCTTACTCAGTGGTGGAAGTGTCTGAGATATTTTGTTGGATGTTAGGCCCTAAAAATTACCTGGAGGGGGCCTCCTCTCAACCAGTCCGTTAGGCCTCTGGGGAGTTTGTCGATGAACTGTCTTACGCTTGTTGCGTTCCCTAGTTCGAGTGCTAAGAGGACCTTATGTCCTAATATCCTTAGTGTGAAAAGCGTTAATCATTAGATTCAGAAATCTCCTCTTTGACCGAGGGACACTAACTAGTTCAATTGTGGATCCGCTCTAGTTGGCTAAAGTTCAATTGAAAGAGCAGAAGAAATCAGCCACGCCAGCAGACACATCAGCCTAATTCCACAGCATGTTTACAATATTGCAATTGGGATAAATGGAATGGAAGTTTTGCTTTCCTCAGTTACTCAGCCCCTTTCCTGCGGCCGCCGTGAATAAGGCCAACGCTTTGAGTTAGTATTGAGAAGCTTGTATCAACCAATTCAGATTATAGGATAGTCACATTGGATTGCTCCAAGTATGCCTCCCCCTAGACCATTCATATAGATGAGAAGGGGACCTCCAGCTGACACCTGTGGTAGTTCTCAGAAAGGGCAGCGACTCAAAGAAACTAAAAAAAAAAAGAAAGAGACATAATGTCTCGATGGCGGAGAGAGGTGAGGCCTAGATTCGAATTACTGTCATCAGCCTGTTATCCCCGGCCTATCTTTGATCCGTTGAGCGAGAGCCCTTCTAGGTCTTTCCATTTTTAATGGCCCTAAATGATTCTTTTTCAACTGTTCGAAGCCAAAAAAATTTGTTGTCCCAAAATAAATGTCTCATTTGAAAAGTCAAAGTACTATTTTTTGTAACATTACCAATTTAAACTTCTTGCATTCAACTTATAAAAGTAAGCAATCACATCGATGTGGACCCACTATGGATATTTTGGCAATTCATTCTCTACCACTATAATAAAAAAATACTAACACTCATCCCCTTAAAAAGTTAGTTTACCTAAAAGGGACGTTTAATTTGGGACGGAGGGAGTACTAAAAGTCTGAATCATGCATTGACACAAGCTGCCCAAAGACTGGACAAGTCCAAAATTTAAGTATTAGTTGCTGATTTCAGATTATCAGTTAACATATGTACTAAACTGGTCAGCATAAGTATCTGTGTCAGTAATCAGGACATGATCGAACCATTTTTTCCCACATCATAACCTTCTTTCACCCTCTGTCCTAATCCGCCACACTTCTCTACAACCCCAATTATTGACACATAACGAATTCCAATTAATATAGTAGACATTGACTTGAAACACCTTCTCTTCAAAACAGGATTAAAAACTACTAATTCAAAAAAATTTAAGAAATAAATAAATAAAAAGAACCACTCCAGACAATACATTTCAAGGAAGCCGTATAGACCCGAGGCTTTCTAGTTCCTCATTAACATAATCAATGTTTTTCTTCTGAACCCTAACTTCATAAATTAACAACTTTGATTTTGTTGTCTGTCCCCGTCTTTTCACCATATCTGGTTTTTGGAGTGGTCCATTCTCATAACCGCTTATTGATTCTTATCCACAAATAAAAATAATAATAATAAATAAATAAATGCTTATTGATTCATGACAACTTAGTGACACAATCAATTCCTATTTATAATATAATCTACCTGTTCTGGAATGACAAAATAATTGTGTAATCTTACTAATTACCATGCGTCTAATCAGGCCCATTTTCCAGGGAACAATGATTTAAAATTTTAGAACCCACTTACCACTGATGGGATACAAATGCTCCTGCAGACCACCATTAGCCATGAAGTCATAAACCAACAATTTATGGTTATCATCTGAACAGTAGCCTATCAATGCCAGCAGGTATGGTGAACAGAGTCGACTCAACAGTTCTACCTAATTATTCAATAAAACCAACCAATCAATAAGAAGAAAACGCAATCCCATCCGACACATTTCATATAGAAGATGTTTAGACTTTAGAGAGATCGAACCTCTACTTTAAATTCCTCTTCTCCCTGCTTTCCAGCTCGATCCATCAACTTGACTGCAACCTTCCTCCCATCTTGTAGAACTCCTCGGTACACTAACCCAAACCCACCGTGTCCAATCACATTAGATTTGCCAAAACCACCAGTGGCCGAATGTAGCTGCTTAAAGGTGAAGAACCGTAGCCCTTTCTCAGTAGCAACTTGAATATTCAAAAAAGTGCTACCTTTATCCTCATAATCAAACCCTTCAGAAAAAGAAAGCATCAAAAGGTCAATAAATTACTCCTCTGGCTTCTAAAAACATTACAAGAAATTTAGAGAATATATATATGTGACTACGAAACTATTCTTCAACTGAGACACAGTAAAACAAACAACACTTAATTGTGACTAAACAACCAAGCAAAATGGAATTTTAAACATAGAAAACCACTAATTGTTTTCAGACAGAACCAAGGAAATGGCCAGAAATAACGAATTTTAAGTCTGACATTTTTCAGTATACCCAGCTTCACTCAACCTAAGCCTTATTCAAGTGTAAATTAACCAATCAAAAACAAAGATTATGCATCAAAACAAGAGACCTTATTTTCCTCAAAAAAATCTCAGCAACCAAACAACAGGTGAACGAGACAAAAGGATGTTAGCTAATTTTTAGGGTTTCGACGCACCAAATCTCGCGTATCAGGAATTCAGAAAAAAAAAAAAAAAAAAAAAAAATACTAATCAGATTGTTATACATACATATATATAGAGAGAGAGACTCACTTTTGTGGTTCTTTAAGCGCTTGGCGACTTTGTTGCGTATGTAGCAGTAGTAGCTGAAGGCGACGAGCAACGAAGCGATGGCGAGTGAAGCGAGCACTACGATTACCACCAGAGCTATGCTCTCCTTCCTCTTATAATCGTCTGATTCCATTGCTTCTTGTAAACATACAAAAGCCCTAATCCAAACCCTAAAAAATGGTTGGGGAATGGAATGGTGAAGCCAGAGAGAGAGAGGAGATATATATATATTAGGAAAGTTGAGAGAGAGAGGAGATTTGAAATGAAAGAGCTCACAGTGAATCAGTGAGCGTCACTTTGTCTCTCTCTTCGCTTTTGTTGTTTTGTTTTGTGGCGCGGAGAAAAGTAAACAATAGCCCAAAGATTTTCAGTGATGTCCCCGTACTTTAGTGAATTTACGATTTAAGTACTTTCAGACTGTCATATTTATTGTAAAATGCTAAAAAAATTATGAAAATGAGTTTATCAGAATTGGAATGCATAAGTTTTTCACTTCATTTACCCTCATCTATTCTCACACCGGGGGCTGATTGGTAGGCTATTTGATTTTGACTTTTATTTTGATTCGAAACAAAATAAGTGTTCTATTAAACAGTATTTTGAATAATAATCAAAAATATGTTTGGTAACATCTATTAGTTGCAAAATTTTTAAAAGCAAAAAAATCAAATATATTTGATAAAAAAGTGTTTGCAAATTTAAAAATACAATGGTTAGTCTAAAAATGTCATTTAAGAGTAACTTTTTTTTTATAAAAAAAATTACCATTCATCACTACAGTGTCAAACACGATAATACGAAAACATATATAAAGACACCGGCAACTATTCACCAAAATGTTACAGAACCCGACAAAAACAAAAACACCAAAAATAAAATGCGTACCAAACATGTCCTTATTTTTTCATAAGAAGTAAGGCCAAATGTAAAATTGGCTCGGATTTGAAATTCATAAAAAATTAATTAAAATTTTAAACTAAATTTAATTGGATTTCAAGTTGGGCGTGCTTCTAAATACAATATTAAAGTTTTGAGTGCAAATATAGAAGAATAGAAGGGCCTTAGAACGAGAAACGACCCTTTTCAGGTGCTTTGTTATACTAGTATTTTTTGTAAGGCCGGCAACTGGGGAGAAAAGACAGAAAAGTGTTCCCTACTTTCTGAGTTAATAATGTTCTACGGACACCAATTATTGTCCTTACCACCCGATGAGAAATAAAGAAGGTAAATATAGAAAAAATTACATCGAGAATGCTAAGAACAGAATCCATCGTGCAATGGGTAATGATCTTAGGTGCAAGTTCACATAAAAAAAATCTATAACTAAGATTGGTGCAGATCCTTAGAGAATATTTTTAAAGAAGTTTGTTCTGCATAAATTCAACTAGGTGTCTTTTTAAAGATGAGAACATATGTTTAAGCAGTTTCCTTTTAAGGAAGAAGATTACTCCACTTCTGCAATCTAATTTTCTTTTTCGAAAAAAACTGAAATAATATAATAAACCTTTAAAAACACACCACAATAATTGTAATAGTACTCTTACACCCAACTAGGTAATTTTGTCTTTCTATTTAGTAAGAAGTGAATCTCTCCCCAAAATGCTGTCATTCAAAGGAGAAAGGCGTGTTACCACAACTCAATTATCAGCAATAAAATTTCAAAGAATCACTTGCTCCCGATTTTGAAGATACTGATCTACCCATGTCAGAAATAAAATACTCCGCAGATCAAATTGAATCATATTAAAGAACTCACCCGTCGCAAGTCACGCAAAAGATTTTTTTAACTCAGAGATAGACATTGATTAGTCATAAAATATCCTCCGAGCAGTGTAAGATCCAGATGTTTATGAATGACATTAAGCAAACAAAGCGCAATAAGCAAGGGACGTGCCAATCTCATTGTCAAATGCCTTACCAAGGATAACAGCGTTATAACAGAAAACATAGGGAACTTGATATCCATGTATCCATCCCATCAATCATAGCCCAACTCCTCCAATCATAACAGTACATGATAATGAATTATTACATATGAAATAAAGCTGAAAGGAAAAAAGAAAAGCAAAAAGAGAATAAAAGTTGAAAGAGATAGAAGAGTAAGAGAGGCCTCGCTTCAAAAATGGAGAAAATGAACTTCAATTAAAAAATCAAGCTGCAATCCGATTTAAGCTGCAACCACCACTGACAATGTCACCTCAGTTGCAGTTTGTTGTACTGATCTGCAGCTATGGACAATGATTGTATTGAGACAGGAAAAGCTGGGCCCATCTGCATATTCCAATGAACAGTTTCACAAGGATTGAAAAGCAAGTATGAATGAAAAATTAGAGAGTAAGACGCAACCACCACTCAATATCGGGTAATGTAAGCACCCACAATTCCACAAACCATTTAACCTACTGGATGCAGAATATATACATATACATGAACTCTAGAACAAAAAAGGAAGGGTAAAAAAAAGAAAGAAAAAAAAAAAGATGGGGAAAGTTGTTTGTTGATAGATGATGGGATTTGAGACATGATCCACTGCCTGTATGAATAATATTCCCTTTTATTAGAAAGCAGTGCTTTTCCATTACGTTCATGGTTAGAAAGGAATGCTAGAATCCTCCATGCTGAAAGAACTCTTGGATGCTTTCTGGGGGTGAAGTTAGTTTCTTACCGTCATCCTTGGGGACTAAGGCATTTAAAGAAGTGCGTTTAGAGACTCTTAAGAGAATCTCAATTTTAAGCTTAAGTTACTGTTGCATAGCACATTCATTTAAAATCCATACAAAGTTTTCTACTTGGAGAAAAATATGAAGCTTAATTTGTATAGGTGCTGACATCACAACTAGGTTATTGGAGGTATAAGCACTCAAGGCAATAACATTTGTTCCAATTGTAGGCTAGCTGGTACAAGGTTTGCTATTGGAGTGATATGGACTCTTCTTTAAGGCGACAAGAATCGAAGTCTATGAAGCCCAAACGCATAGTCATGAACTTATGGTAGATGATTCATTGGTACCGATTGAATGTTTGACGAGAGATGGTTCTGGCCAATGAATTCAAGTACGCTGGATATATCGTGGGCAATTATTTGTTTCAGGAATACCCCTTGGCTATATAATTCCCTCAAATGTTTGGTTCCACAACATCACAATTCTTCAATCTTTTCAAGAGACACTAGGCACTGTTAGTAACATAATACACCTTCAACTATCCGTCTAGGAATCCTACTTCTTGCATGATCCAACAATTCTGAATCAAATATCTATCTTCCTGTAATGACTATCTTAAAATTTGAAGTGCCCCCCAAGGTTAAAAGTTGAAAACTTTGGCTTGATGGTGGTCCATGTAAAGGTTTACACTTCTGAAATGCTCCCAAAGAGGAGGGCTCACAAGGCTCTTACACAAATGTTTGGATACTTTCTTTATGTAATAATGTGGCCATCAATTTTTCCCTTTTCATGCCCGGGCACATACTCCGTGTCAGAGGATGTCTGCTTTTTTTAATGGTAACTGGTGTGCAACACAACTTTTCATCTCCTCTAGATGCTGTCTTTGCCAGTTTTAGCAAGGAGAAATAGGTTGCGTTTAATGACTACATATTATTTATGCTAATTTTTGGTGCATTTGAGTTGAAAATTATTATTTAAATTTTCAAGATTAATAAAATGACATTATTCCATTTGAATACATTCAAGGCCACTAGGGGTCGCAAAAAATGACCCAACCCATCAACCCACCAAGTAATAAATGAATTTGGGTGAACCATTTTATAGTCCGGGTCAAAAATGGGTCAGACTTAAAGGACCCTTATATATTGACCTGTCCAATATCATCTAATTCATCTCTGCTGCTCTCTCTCTCTCTCTCTACGATTTCTCTCTCTACCACGCTACCTCTATCACGATCTCTCTCTACGTCTCTCTACGATTTCTCTCTCTCTCTCTCTCTCTCTCTCTCTCTACGGCTCTCTTTGGATCCCTTCTCTCTAATTTTCTATCTTGATCCCTCTCAATCTCCAAGATTTTTGTCCTTCTCTCTCTATATATATATGTATGTATTTCTGTGTATATTTCTCTTCCAGCCTGAGTTATCAAAATCAATCAACAATACAGGTTAGGCACAGGAACTTTCACTATTTACATTGATTTTTTTTTTTTTTTCTTTTTTTTTTGGTTCCTTTCTCTACCACGCATTTGGCTCGATTTGGTACACACATGCACAATCTAATACATCACTGTGCATATATATATATGGGGGAGGGGGCGTGGAATATACACACACACATTGGGAATCTAGGGTTTTTTTAGTAGAATTATTTCAAGGCTAAACGGGTCGGGTCATGTTAGTGGGTCGGGTTTTCTAAATGAGTTGACCCGTGGTACTTGGATTTATGATATTTGAAGGTTAAAATTATATTTTGCTATGTGATTTGAGAATGATTAGTTATTTCTAAATGGTTGAATGGTTTTTTTTTAGGTAGAATTGTTTTAAAGGTTTAGCATGTTAGGTTTGTGTAAATGGGGTCTTATAAATGGACCGGATCTAGTCAACAGGTCATCTCATGTTAACCTAGATTTACATAATGGAAATTTTATAAAATAATATAAAAGAAGAATTTTGAAAAAAGATTGTAGGATATATATGAATGGGATTTTTCAACCTTTACTTACCTTCACTCGAATAGCAATAAAAATAATTTTTTATCCCAATTTTTTAGTAAATTAAGATGGAAATAGACTTTTACTGGAAAAATAGCAAGAATGTATTTTTTTTCAAAATGGGGAAAAAAAAAAAAAAGGGTCATTACAGGTTGACCCAGTCCATTTCGACCCAAACCATATTCAACCCGTTACAATGGGTTGACTATGGTTTACAACCCATATTTGACGCGGACCAAATCTGACACAACCTGCCCGTTTGTCACCCCTTAAGTAATTAACGAGTGTTTTGGTACGCTTGTAAAATGTCTACTATTCAGTCTTGGAACTCTTTTCTGACTAATAGAGTCAAGTCAAACTATGATGGATTTTTCTTGGTAATCCAGGTAAGTTAAGATTGATAGAAATATAGTTCCTTAACAATCTGTGAGTATTTGATGCCCTTTGAGTGAAATGAGGCTCTCCCTAAACATGGCCGCAAGCCAAAAATTTAGATCTAAGTTGCATCTAGGTGGACGGTGAGTCCTAAATCATCATATATCAGGCAAAAGCAAGTAACCAAGCAAGTAGGATATATGGGCATGAGTAACAAGTTTTGGATCCCTTGGGGCTCACTTTTTCTTGGGTATATCAGGCAACTAGTAACAAGCAAATTTTACAGCTATTGGAAGATCTAGATTAGGGCTCCATTTGTATTCAAAATGAATGGATTCAGATTCACTTAACCAAAGGAATGAACTTTCAACCCAACCTCACACCAAATTCCTTTACATACATCAATACTAGAGTTTCGGTTAAGCTTGAGTTCGGAAGTTTGATATGAAAATCGGGTTGGGTTTGGTTGACAGCAACCAAAGAACTATTTACCTCAAAATAACAAAGTAATGAAACATCCTTCCAGAATTACTTCTACCATTAAAATGAACAATTAAACCATGATATACTGAATTAACAATTGTCCCCTAGAAGTGAAGTATATAAAATTTTGGGTCAGGCTTGGTTTGACAATTTTTGGATTGGCTTCAGGTAACCTAATAACTTGCAGATTAAAACTAAGCCCAGCCTGAGCATTAAAAAATGCTGTTCATACCCGTAAAAATCAGGTTAGGTTTAGGTTTGCCTGCACAAATTGTAACGCTAACAAGGTTTATGTGATTCACTTGAAAGTGTGTCGCCTTTAAGTGTGCTTTTTAATAAAGAACAGGAAATCCCCCGAGTCTGAGCCATAAGCCCTTTAAAACCTAAGATAGAAACAAAATCCTAAATAGGAATATAATATAGCCCAAATGAAAAATCATTAACCACGTCATAAAGTTTCTTAAGACCATGACTTTTGACATTTATCAGACCTTTCGCAAACAGAGTTTTTAGTTTCACTAGATTTCACTTTGGTGCAGCCTGTTCCATAGAAGTAGAATATATACAGGCCAAGTTTGAGCAGTTTCATTTCAAGAATCTTTGCAATAGAATACTTGTCAAAAAAAAAAAAAAAATCTTGGCAATAGAATATGCCAAGAGTTTCTTGTTAAATTCTGTTTACGAGTTGGTAATTGCTCCAAAAATATCTGAGAGTAAGGTTCATGAGCTCACCGTGCTGCATAAATGGAAGGAGTTTACGTACCCAGCATACTTGGAACCTGCAAAAGAAACAAATATATGTCAAGGAAAAAAGAATATCTATGCCATGGCCATGGCAACAAATTCTAGAACAATTGTAACCCAAACAATCTCTCTTCAGTTTGACAGATTCTTTTGTGAAGCTCTTCAATGATATGGGAGTGAATTTTGGTTCTGATCTTGTATAATCATTCTACTAAAATTTTACATGGGTTGCAGGGTTGTGCCCCCACTGGCTCTCTCATTGAAATGGCACTAACTGATAATGAGGGGGAGTCATGGCCATGTGCAATGTAAAACAATCTAGTTATCCACTAGATCTACAGAGAACTGAATCACATTGAAGAGACCAAAAGGCCGAAAAGAAGGGAAAAGAATGTGGTGGAGATTCTGAGAAAAAAGATAATTGTTATGCATTAAAACGATAACGTTATAAAAGCTGGCTGGAGAGGAGAGACAATGAAGGTGACCTATAAAAAATAAAATCAAGGGTTTCTCGAGTATAACCAAGTGTTATTATATTGTTATTAATCATGAATTTCAATTTATTTACCCTGTAACTTTACAGGTTTATATATAAAGCATTGGCATGACTCAATGAACTTTGAAACCAATTTCTGAAAATAGGTATTTTGAAGTATAAAAAGTTATAAGAAACATAAAAACAAGGTTATTAAAATTAAGTTATATGAAAGCTGTTATGTTGGTATATGTTTTCAAATATGCTCGTCAGCACAAACTTTTTTGGTTCCAAAAATCATATATGTTTAGCATGTGTTCAATTAAGAATGTTCTACTCTAAATTTTTTAATACTCTCTTTTAGCATTCTGAAATTTTCACCAGTCTGAAGACTGAAAATTTTGAAATATGAGGCAAATTTATTACAAAGAACAGTTAGTATAATTGAATAATCTGCATCAACAGGCCATTGAATTGTGGCCCTTGTGGGGGAATCAGAATTTTATAGTGTGTTAAGGAACCACGTGAGCACCTGCCCTCGGTGGTTTCTGGATAGCCTATCATTAGCCTGTTGTGCAATTATGTTCCAAGTTCATATGAATTAGATTTTCATCCAATTTCGTGTTAGCCCATGTAAAACAATAAGCATTTTATTGATATAAGCTACTTACTCTTCTTTAAGCCTACAGGTTTTGCAAGCAAAAGAGCATTCACAAATGCACCGACATTTTCACGTAAAGCCTCCTCTGAAAAACTCACCTGTGAATAATCATCAATTTCAAGAGAAGTGTCATTTCAAGCACATATTTATTTCATTATAAAGCAGTAAAACAAAGTAGAATAACTGTACCTTCCCAAGCCCTACATGCACAATTGCAGATGGGTCTTTCTTTAAATCAATGTTTTCCTTTGCCTCTCTCACCACTCTCGCAACATCAGTCGTCACAGTACCACTCTGTATAACATATTGTGACAGATAATTATGAGGACACCTGAGTTGTTTATAGGATTGTAAATTTAATTAAGAAAATACTATAATATGAACTCACTCTAGGATTTGGTGTCAAACGGCGAAGAATTTTTGATATCTGCAAAAACATTGCAAAACTCCCCATATTTGGCAATGCATTTGATTAATTAATAAATTCCAAGACAATCAAATTCACAAACCTCTTTTCCAACAACAGGCATTATTTTTGGAGTGGCAATACATTTGTCAAAATTGACCTTAACATTGCCTGCACACGATTAAATCAAATTTTAGAGCCAAAATCATAAGTTGGCAATAGTCCAGATAAGAGAACCAGGTTTTAAATCAAACAGTTTCCTATTCAGGCCAAATAAATCAGAAATGCATTTTGTATCTGCAGAGTATAAAAAAGAAAAGGAAAAAGGTGAATAGTTGTCCATGAGTATTAACGCCAAACGATTGAAATCACTAGATGGGAAGTGGAGGGTAATTTGGAAGGAAAGCCATGGTGGATGATTCCTTTTGCCTCTCACTAAACAACCAAAAAAAAAAAAACACACACACACACACAAAAAAGAAAGAAACTGATTCATGACATGAATTAAAAAATTAACAAAGAAATTTGACTGAACGTTAAGAGTGCAAAGAAAAACATAGTATGCTTAGGTATTGGCAGGCCATAATTTGCATCTATTATTCACAGTAGGGACCATTGCTCGGTGCTGTAAAAGTTTGGACTGCCAGGCATGAGAGCGCAGAAAGAAAATAATTTTACTATAGCCATTATGTGCCTATAGAGCTAAAAGTTTAGATTTGTACCTAATAAACTCCTCCCAACAGATCACTACAATAAGCCTAGCAATAAGAAATAGGGAATGTCAGAAACAGTTCACGTGTATCTAGTCAATTCCTGTGTTGTACTTTTTGTGCATAACCCATGCATAGTCAGCTTCGATTTTCATTTCATTTAGAGTATGTTCTATTTACTTTATGAGTACATGCCGGCACAAATTATCATAGTACAACAATTATAATAGAAACGGTTCACATGTGTACCTAGTCAATTCCTGTATTGTACTTTTTATGCAAAACCCATGCATAATCAGCTTTGATTTTCATTTCATTTAGAGTATGTTCTATTTACTTTATCAGTACATGCTGGCACAAATTATCATCATACAAAAATAATAATCAGTCCCCATGGCGTACTAAAAACAATAACAAATTTACCATTCTTGATTTCCTCGATAAGCTCTGGACCGCCAACTATATCAGCTCCTGCAGCTCTTGCTTCGTCTGCAGCTGTTCCTTCAGCAAAGACAACCACCCTAACAGACTGCCAATTGACTATTATCAGATAAAACAAAATAAGATTACAGAATAAAATGTCCAAAATTATACATTGATCAAATATATACTGTACCTTTCCAAGATTATGAGGCAGTTTCACAGAACCACTAAGCTTCTGCACTTCGATTCAGATAGCAAGGTAAGCTGAATCTCTTAAAGAAGTGAAAAATGAGATGCTGAACATACTAATGCCTTAAAAATATGTAAGCAACAGAATTCAACCAGAGAATATACAACAAACACTTTGCATGCCATTCTAAACAAATGATAGTGATCTAATTTCATATGAATAACGATTAGATATGCAGACTTTCCGGGGGTTAAGGAGCAACTGAGACACAGTGGAACCCAGTGACCAAGTTTGAAGGAATCACAAATCCGATAAAATAGAGTAGACATGCCAAGTGACAAGTCACACAATGAGACTAATTGTACAATTTGAAATTTTACTTGTAAGTTGTAAGTGGTGTTTAAGTTTAAAAATCTATGTACTTGTTGATGGTAGTTCGTGATGATGTGAGGAGATAATTCCACGTCTGTCGGGGATGCTGAGATCAGAGGCTGAGTGGAGCTCCAAGCTAGCACAAGGTACTCACCGTAGAGGAGATTGAGAGAGAGAAGGCAGATTTGTTTAACACCCTATGGTAGCTCGAGCCCTAGAGGACCATTCTCAATGGTTATGGTTGTGCATATGTATATTTTTCAACCTCCATAAATGGTGAGAGTTAAGCCCTATTTATACTACTTTCATTTGGGTAAGGACCCTTGGTCATAAGAGCCAACTCCCTCTTTATCCAATGGTCGCTTTACCTAGGTAAGGACCCTTGGTAACGAGGGTAGCTCAGTCTTTATCCAATGGTCATTCTATGAGATATATATTTAATGTATTATGTGGTCTCTATTACTCGAGCTCAGCTATTAGGTATTAAACATTCTCTCCCCCTTGTGTAGACCTCGAAGTGAGGCGATTCCTTGTAACTCAGCCACCTAACCACTAATACTCAAATTCCCGCAACTGAAGATAAGGAAAGAGCCTTCCTCGGGGTTCCGCCTTCTCGCCCCGCGGGCTCTATCCTAGATCTGCGCCTCGACATCCCTACAGTTAAAAGGGAGCTCGAGAAGAGAAAAATGCCCGAGGTTACGCCTGCAGGAAGCAACCTCGGAAAGGAAGGGAGGAGGGGCCCATCTGACTGGAACGGGGCGCGTCCACAGGAGAGGAAGGGTAGCGACCCCTTCCTCGATCAGTAAATTCAGTTAGAGGACGAGTAGCTCGAGGATACTTGGTCCTTTCAGGAGCGCGCCAGATAAGTACTGACCAGGTGTGCTTATTTTCAGAGATGGTGCCACTCGAGCAGACGTTGTGGCACGTATATTAACGTACTCATACAGTACCTCTGAGAAGTTATCTTCTCCATGCCACAATTAGTGATATACAGACACGTACATGGTGCACATTGAAACAAGGAAGGTAAATGTGAACATATAAAGTTGACTGTGCAAAATGTCAAATAAAAGAGTCATAAGGGAATTAACCTTTTAAATAACCCAGATGGAGGTAAGATCACAATCTAATCAACTTCAAAGAAGCAGTAGGGGCATTTTTTTAAAAAAGTAGCACTAAAGAACTAAAGAATATTGTACAGCTTATATGAGAAAGTTCCTTGTGTTAGTGAAAAGATCCATAACCTAGATTTACGGGATATTAAAAATTTGTAAACGTTAAGGAGAATGGACGATCTTACCACATATGACAACGAAAAAGCATGTCTAGTAAATGATTAGTTGGACTTTTCTAGTAGAATGGGAGGCCACACTTCTACGAAGTACTGCAGACAATATAATACGTAGTCGCTCAACCATGACATCAATACATCTTATATGGTTTGTTTGTATCTCTGATATCTCAGTTGGAGGGTATGCTGGTTATCTCCATGTATATAGACAACCAAACTTCAACTTTCATTCACCATAGGGTTACAAATCTACCAAATGGATGGAGTATGAATTAATTCTATCAGTGGGAGAATACTTTCTTTCCCCATATGTCCAAGAAAAAGGAAAGGAAATTGGGGAAGGCGAGAGTTATGGGCTCAAATAAACTCATCGGTTATATTCCACATAGAACCCTTGAAGATCAATATGAACAAGCAGATCACATTCTCAACTCTAGATAAAATATGTTACATGTGAAAACTAGAGAAGGAAGATATTTTTACCTCTCGATAACAATATCATGACCTGGAAAATAGCTTAGTGAATATAATTAACTGCCATTTGAAGCCACCGAAAGTGGACATGTTCAATCACCATCCCTGAACTAGTTGGTCATGAAAAGCATAGTAGAGTATCTGAAGTTATGCAATTGGCATCATAACTCTAACATACATGACATGAACAATAACAAATATGAGAATAATAGACTTTAAGTTGAATTGTGCTCAAACAATTACAATATTTTTCTCAGATTCCCATTTTTTTTTTTTAATTATAGATACTTCAAATTTGCAAGAGCACAGCAAATAATCCAACAAACAATATACTAGTTCCATAGCCAGAATGATGCATAATGAGTGAAACATTTTTACACATGTTATAAAAAATACCAGGTCAGTTCGACGTAGTTCAGGAGCCAAATTTACATGAGCTTCAACAGTTTCATTGAAATTCCGCTTGGCATTAGCCTGAACCACCAGTACAAACACATAGAAATTAGTATTAAAAATTCAAGCAAAGAGGAAAAAAAATTAAGCAGAAATATTTAAGAGCAACGAAGCAACTTATGGGAAAGACATTTTCACTACATTAATTAATGGCAACAACTCTTCAAATAATTTAGATCGACGAAATACTGAATGAAAAGAACTTTCTGGTGGAATAATTGTAAAAATAAAATAAAAATCTTAATTTCCAAAACATGTAGGGAATGGTAGTTCACCACCCAACCAGTAGTAATCTATTCACATTTCCAGCTCCCTACACCTAGTTTACTTTAGTCTTTAATCCTACATCGCAATAAGGGGCATAGAAGAAATGCATTTAGTTATTGAATGAACGGCAGTTAACAATGTACTACAGGATTATATGAACAACCTTGCTATGAATATGATGTATAAATAAGAATCTCAAATGTTATATTTGTCTCCAGTCTTTCCCTTCCAACACCCACATAAGCTGAGCATACAGTCATAGGGTAATGTCTTTTAAGCAGTTAAGTATCACTTAAGATCCAAACTTTCTTAAGTCTGGTTTCAATTTATGTACATTCTATATAATTATAATCTAATAACAGCACGTAATCTACATAAACTACTTTTACAAGGCAAATTTGACAACTTGAGTAGGTAAAGGGGAAAATAAATATATATATATATATATATATATATATATATATATAATTAAAAAAAAAAAAAAAAAAAAAGAAGGAAAGAAAAAGGGCATTAAGGATAACAGAAACGGATTCACATTCATCATTAAAGCAACAAATGAATAGGAAAGACTGACCTTGACGAGCCGAATTGCCTCCTTAAGATCGTAGATAACCTTTTCCCCCTTCCTCTGTTCAACCTTAATGAGAGTCGGAAATGGAACCTTCTCCTCTTCAACAATATGCCCCGGCCTAATCCTCCGATGATCAGCCTCAATCCTCTTCCTCTCTCTCTCGAATTGCTCATTCCCCTCCTGTCTATCCTCTCTCTGCTCATTTTCTGCCGACACGTCAGCTCTATCTTCAGGCAGTGGCGCCACACGAGATGGATACGACACCGGCGTTATCGATGGCACATCTTTTACGTACCGAATATCTTCTCGAGTCCAAGTCGGTGCCTGGGCGTTCAAGGGTCTTTCGGAGATTGTATCAGCGGGTTGTGGCGTTCGATGAGGGGCTGTGGATTGAGGAGGCTCTTCTTGAGGCGGAGATGGGTCTTTGGGTTTTACAGGGTACGAAACTGCTTGTACAGGCGGAGGTGTCCTTGTTAGTTCGTGAGGTCGAGTCTCTGAGTTTGGTTCGGAAGATGAATCTGGTGGTGGTGGTGGTGGTGATGAAGAACTGAGTGATCTGTGAAACCCTAGAAATGACTTGGTCAGAGAGTAATTAGTAGTGCGGAGGAGGAGAGAAAAATGAGAGGGAGTTCTGGCGAAGCAATGACGGCGAGCTTGAGAGAGAAGGAGTTCGAAAGCCGCCATTGGTTTTCAGTTCGGAGCTCCAAGAGAGAGACAGGGAGAGGACAAGACGAGGGTTTTGCTAGTTAGCAAATACTCTCAGCTTTACCTTCCCAAAAAAATTAAAAAATCTAATAACCATCGGGAAAAAAAAAATTACCCTCACCTTTTCAAAAGAACGAAAATGAAGTAGGTGGTCGAGTTTGAGCCAACACGAAATAGAAAAAGGTGAATTTCAATTAATTTTGTTAATTTGATTAAATTTATTTTCAATTAATTTTTGATAGCTCAACTCATCTAATCAATTTAATTACTCGTATAATATATAACAATAATAAATAATAATAAAAACAGTGTACAATAATATAAAATAAAAAAAATTCCGTACACTAAACTTGAGATTTGGAGGATGTAAACAAATTTGTTTTAAAATATTAATTAATTGAGTAATTATTGAGATGAAATAATAAATAAATAAAATTAGTCATTTAAAAATTGTTGGATTAATTGTATCTCTTTGATTCCTGAAATGTAAGATGTTAATATGAAAGATTAAGTTTCAATTTTTTTTTAGGACAATACTTGATGGTGAGCAGGTTAACTCTACTTATCGATTATGATTATGTGTTCCAATGATAAGTGGACACATCAGCTTTAATGACAAATTTAAAAAGTAATAGAAAAAATAGAATAAAGTCAGATTGACCCGTTTCAATTGAATAACTAACAACCTATATTCAAGTTCTATTTTTTCTCTCTCTCTTTCACCCCTTCCAGTTTCTCCATTCTCCACTATTCTTCTTCCTCTCCCAAGACAAAATCAATCGATAGGCCTCGTATTGTTAATTCTCTTCCTAGTGCATCTTCAATGGGTTTGTAGATGTACCTCAATTAGATTATATAATTTATGTTATTTATAACATTTAATATGATATATAAAATATTTTTTCTCAATAAATAAACAAATCAATTAGAATTTTTTTTTTTCGAAAATTAATCAATCAAATTTTTTTTACTAACATGATTGTAGCAGAAATTTAAGAAGCTCTGTTTGCTATTACATTAGTTGCATTCTTGATCTCCAAACATACATATTCATCGTTACATAATCTATATACAAACAATTCGTACCAGAAAGCATACATAATCATGATAATAGTGATCAAATAGGATCAGAAGTTCAACTTATTAGGAAGTCGTGAGAACAAGCAAGAAAAATAACATCACAGCCCACCCTTGCCTATTGAGTGATATGAAGCCCAAGAGATTTCTATTGATTAATGATGTTCCATGAAAGCTGAGAGGAAGAAGAATAGTGAAAAGAGGACGGCGTGAATCTGGGAAAGGGGTGAAAGAGTGAGAAAAGAAATACATAGGGTTTGAAGACAGGCTACCCAATTGAAGCGGGTCGATCCGGTTTTATTCTATTTTTTTATTTTGTCATTAAATCTGACGTGTCCACCTATTATTGGAACATATAATCGATCCGTAGAATAAACCTACTCACTAGTGAGTAGGCAAGTATTGTCCATTTTTTTAATCTTAAAACAAAAGGACAAAAAAAAAAAAAAAGGTAGCCAAGTTGTTGATTCAGCTATTAAATTTGAAACATTCACAAATAAAGATTGTCTCTACACTGAGAGAGTAGCAATTTGAACTCCAATAATACACTAAAAAAGAAAACTTGTGATTTGAATATTGTTATGTTTACTTCTATTTTCAAACTAATTTCAATTATTAATAGCTTATTTGTAACTAAATTAAGATTTAAGTAACTTGGTGTGGTATCAAGTTTCAGTTAATGCGTAACAATAAAGTGGATTATCTTGAAATTGTAAAAAAAAATTAACCCCGAGTGTGCATTTGTTTGAAAGAGAAAACTATTCTTACGAATAAACAAATGTATTTTTAATGCCTCCCATATTGTTTTAATCCCTCCCATTTTCAGAGCAATCCACTCAAAAAGAGGAGAGAGAATATTCTCATCATATGAATGAAAAAGAGAACTTACACTTCCACCATCACACACAAGATATGACCAAATAAAGAGGAAATAAACGACAAAAAATGAACATTGTTATAAATATAATAATAGAACATAATAAATTGATAGAAAGAGAAGAAACACAATAAATTGAGAGAGAGAGAAGAGAACTTTCTTTATTTCTTTTATTTTTTTCGTAACTATAGAACACCAGAATGAGCTAATATTTATAGTAATACAATTTGCTTGTAAAGGAAGCTAAGAGTGCAATTTGCTATATGCATGCCTCATGATAATTGATGTGTGTTTTTATTAATCAATAATAAAATATCACTCGTAATAGAATGAATCTTTGTAGGATAGGGCTATGTTGAGCGTGTTGAATCTCAAGGACTATGGTGATTTATTGAGTCTTCAATTAATGTTATTTTAATTTAAAAAGAGATTTGATTTGTTGTATTGTGCTGCAATTCAATAACATATAAGAAAATAAACGGAATAAAAAGATTGAGATCAAGAGAAGAAATACTTAGAGATTGAATTCACCACGAATCTCATACTATAGTCATCTGTTCAACCTTGGGATTTCAATAATTATGTATTATATGGAATTAAACTCAATAACATTCTTTTAATTCAGATTTAAAGAAAGATGTTTCATTGAACTTAGCTAACTATAACCTATCTTCGGTTGGCACGAATTATCTACCAATTTACTTCTAACTAATGTTGCAGTATAACTCGTCTTCTCTAGGCATATAATATGAAAACATTCATCCATGAAAAACGTTTGAATACCATTGTATGATCTCCATTCTTATGTCCGACAGGGCTCTACCAGATATCGTCCAATCAGAGTGGGTTGAGAATAATTTATAAGCAGTTATATCTAAGACAATGTAATAACTAGTCAAAAACTATTAATTCATTAAACACCAGTTGAGTTGGCTCAATTGCTCAAAATCATGCAATCAAAATACATAATATATTAAAGTTTCAAAGTACAGAACAATCAAACTATAGTATTCGTATTTGGGCTACATCAATGGCCTAAGAGAGGAATTAGCTACTCATGACGATGCAAGATATCATCTGTATTGTTGTGGTCTTCATCGCCATGAACTGCCAAAACTCCTTTAGGATCTTCTTCTTCAAAACCCTAAAAGCCGCCGTGAGAGAGAGATACGAGACAATTGATGGATAAGAGATGGATCCCCCCTTTTCTGTGGCCTTCTCCTCTTCTTTTATAAGAGAAATTCAGTTCCAATCCCCTTTGGATTGGTTTTACGGCTTTTAGTAACAATTGGGCCCATAAGGAAATAAGGAAATATGATTTTTGGTAATTCTCGCATGTATTTACGACTTCCAGGACGTCCAAGCTCGAGCTTTAGAGTCCCAGGCTCGAGCATTTGGGTTCAGGCTCGAGCATCACCTGTCAGCAACTTTGTTTGACTTTGCAACGCGATTTTGACCTATTTAAAGTGCGAATTTGGAGATGGCTATTAGAGACAAAAACATTAGGCTTCGAGTCTTCTTTCCAAAGCCGCTGAGTTTGCTTAATTTGCAGTTCTGAGTCAAAAGTTATGGCCAAAATACTAAAGAAGGTTTAGAGTTTTTAGCCATGTTCGAGCCCGAAGTGTTGGTGCTCGATCCCAAGGTGTTGGGCTCGAGCTTTGGGGCTGTAGGCTCGAGCTTTAGGTGTTAGTGCTCGATCTTTGAGGTTAGGCACGAGGTCTAGGAGCTTGGAAATTAATTCTTCAAATTCCGACGCCTTGTGCTCGAGCTTAAGGGTCAAGGCTCGAGCACCCTATGGTCAGCCTCGAGCATCCTTTGTTCAGGCTCGAGCCTGAAGGTGCAAGGCTCGAGCCTTAGACTCTAAATTCTTCCGAACTTCACCATTTAAGCTCTCGGCTGGTTCTGGACGATCGACAACGACGCGGTAAACTTCATTATCATTCTTTTCATCATAAAAGCCCGGTTTTAACTGCTTCTTTGGGAAAACACCTAAAAACATGAAATAAATATAAATCAGTATAAAACATGATAGATATATCACTTTAGGTTTTAACATATGCGTATTTAGGGGCTCAAATATGCAATATTTAGCGTTTATCAATAATCATTACAATTCAACAAGCACGGTAATCACAAATGCAATTTGCAGTATTCATAGTCCCAATGCACATGTGTATTAATTGTGTATTAATAATTATAGAGACCACCTATATTGTAACACTCCCCCTTGGGATCCAAAATGCTACACTAAGAACATGTCTCGTTAAAACCTTGTCAGGAAAACTCATTGGGACAAAACCTGAGCGAAGGAAAAATAATACAATATTCTTGTGTGTCTGGAAAAAGTATTGCATGGTTTACAACTGCCTCATTAAAACCTTGTCAGGAAAACCCATTGGGACAAAACCTGAGCGGAAGAAAAAGAGTATAGTAAACGTCAAAGCCTTTTTAAGTTCTCCCCCTCGTTAATTCTAAAGATCTTTAAGTTGTCGCATCTCAATGTTGTGTACCAAATTCTTGAATGTTATGGTTGGCAGTGCCTTAGTGAGCAGATCTGCTGAATTTTCACATGAACGTATTTGCTGAATATCAATTTCACCATTCTTTTGGCATTCATGTGCGAAAAATAATTTTGGTGAGATGTGTTTCATCCTGTCACTTTTGATATAACCTTCTTTCATCTGTGCAATGCATGCAACATTATCTTCATATATTATTGTGGGGTTATTTGTTGTTGATGAGAGGCCACGTGTTGTTCTAATATGTTAGATTATGGATCGTAAATAAATGCATTCCCTGCTTGCCTCATGAATTGCGAGCATTTCATAATGATATGAGGAAGTGACAATCATTGTCTGTTTCATAGAGTGCCATGAGATAGTAGTGCCACCACAAGTAAACATATACCCTGTTTATGATCGAGCTTGATGTGGATTAGAGAGATACCCGGCATCTGCATATCCAATTAACTGGGATTTTGATTCTTTTGAATAAAATAATCCCATATCAATTATTCCACGAAGATATCGCAATATGTGTTTGACTCCATTCTAATGTCTACGGGTTGGTGTAGAATTATGTCTTGCTAATAAGTTGACTAAAAAAACAATGTCAGGTCATGTGCAATTTGCAAGATACATACGAGCACCAATTGCACTAAGATATGGTATTTTCAGACTAAGGAGTTCCTCATCATCTTCTGGAGGTCGAAAAAGATCTTTCTTAACATTAAGTGATCGGATAACTATTGGTGAGCTCAAGGGATGGGCTTTATCCATATAAAAATGCTTCAGAATTTTCTCTGTATATATTGACTGGTGGATGTGGATTCTTACTGATAAATGTTCAATTTGCAGTCCAAGACAAAAAGTTATCTTTCTGAGATCTTTCATTTCGAATTCTTTCTTTAAATACGTGGCAATCTTTAGGAGCTCTTCAGAGGTTCCCACCAAATTTAAATCATCAACATATACTGCAACAATATCAAAACCTGATTCTGTTTTGTTAATAAAAATGCATGGACAAAGATGACTATTCACATACCCTTTTTTATTAAGTACTCGCTGAGGCGATTGTACCACATACGCCCCGATTGCTTCAATTCATACAAGGATCATTGTAATTTTATTGAGTACATACTACGTGGTTTTGTTTCTAGCATTTTGAAACCGTCGGGAATCTTCATGTAAATATTATTATCTAGTGATCCATATAAGTATGTCGTTACCACGTCCATTAGATGCATATGCAATCTTTTTGTGACTGCCAAATGTATTATGAATCTAAAAGTTTTTGCATCCATTACTGGAGAGTATGTTTCATCATAATCAATACCAGGACTCTGTGAGAAACCTTGAACTACAAGTCGAGTTTTGTATCTCACAATTTCATTTTTCTTATTACGTTTGCATACAAATACCCATTTGTATATAATAGGCTCAACACCCTCGGGTGTTTGTACAACTGGTCAAAATACTGTTCATTTAGCTAATAAACTTAGCTCTACCTGCATTGCTTCTTTCCATTTTGGCCAATCATTTCTGCGTCGACATTCTTTCGCTGAGGCGATTGTACCACATACGCCCCGATTGTTTCAATTCATACAAGGATCGTTGTAATTTTATTGAGTACATACTACGTGGTTTTGTTTCTAGCATTTTGAAACTGTCGGGAATCTTCATGTAAATATCATTAACTAGTGATCCATATAAGTATGTCGTTACCACGTCCATTAGATGCATATGCAATCTTTCTGTAACTGTCAAATGTATTATGAATCTAAAAGTTTTTGCATCCATTACCGGAGAGTATGTTTCATCATAATCAATACCAGGACTCTGTGAGAAACCTTGAACTACAAGTCGAGCTTTGTATCTCATAATTTCATTTTTCTCATTACGTTTACGTACAAATACCCATTTGTATCTAATAGGCTCAACACCCTCGGGTGTTTGGACGACTAGTCAAAATACTGCTCGTTTGGCTAATAAACTTAGCTCTGCTTACATTGCTTCTTTCCATTTTGGCCAATCATTTCTGCGTTGACATTCTTTTGCTAAGGCGATTGTACCATATACGCCCCGATTGCTTCAATCCATACAAGGGTCGTTGTAATTTTATTGAGTACATACTACGTGGTTTTGTTTCTAGCATTTTGAAACTGTCGAGAATCTTCATGTAAATATCATTATCTGATGATCCATATAAGTATGTCGTTACCACGTCCATTAGATGTATATGCAATCTTTCTGTGACTGCCAAATGTATTATGAATTTAAAAATTCTTGCATCTATTACCGGAGAGTATATTTCATCATAATCGATACCAGGACTCTGTGAGAAACCTTGAACTACAAGGCGAGCTTTGTATCTCACAATTTTATTTTTCTCATTACGTTTACGTACAAATACCCATTTATATCTAACAGGCTCAACACCCTCGGGTGTTTGGACGACTGGTCAAAATACTGCCCGTTTAGCTAATAAACTTAGCTCTGCTTGCATTGCTTCTTTCCATTTTGGTCAATCATTTCTGCGTCGACATTCTTCGACGTTTCGAGGTTCCGGATCCTCATTTTCAATATTAAGAGCAATGGAATATGAGAATATGTTGTCCACAACAATTTCATTTTTATTCCACCCTATTTCATAATTTAGTGAGATCTCATCAATTTCAGGTACCATTGTCTTATCAAGGGCATGTGCCTCATCAAGGGCCACATTATCATTATTTACTGTCTTTGTCTCATTAAGACTTATCATTTCATTAGTTTTAGGTACCTGGGCCTCATCAAGGGCTATAATTCCAGATTTATCAATAACTTCTATTGTTCTTTTTGTAGCCTCTTCAGGAACTCCAACTTTTCTTTGTGTTTTCCTTTTGCGAGGAACAACATCTTTTGCACCAACTGGTCTTCCACGTTTTAGCTATATTCTAGATGCATTTGCTGCATTAACAGATTGTCCTAAAAGGACGTCAATTTTTGCTGGAAAATTTACAGCTGGTACATGTGATTTTATTATTTTTTTGTATTAATAAATACATCAGGTAATTGATTTGCAACATTTTGCAAATGAATAATCATCTGAACTTCTTTTTCATATTGATTTGTGCGAGGATCAAAATGAGATAATGTTGAGGCATTCCAAGTGATCTCACTATGCCTTTCAGAAATTTTCTTTTCTCCCTCTAATGGTGGGAAAACAGCCCCATCAAAATGACAGTCGGCAAATCGCGCTTTAAATACATCACCTGTCATAGGCTCAAGATATCTAATGATAAAAGGGGAATCAAAACCAATGTATATTCCAAGTCTACGTTGAGAACCCATTTTAATGTGTTATGGTGGTACAATAGGAACATACACGGCACAGCCAAAAACTCATATATGAGAGATACTTGACTGTTGTCTAAACGTAAGTTATAATGGTGAAAATTTATGGTAAGTAGTGGGTTTATGCGAACTAATGATGTAGCATGTAATATGGCATGTCCCCAAGTAGAAACAGGTAATTTTGTATGCATAAGTAAAGGTTGACCAATTAACTGAAGTCTTTTAATAAAAGATTCTGGAAAACCATTTTGAGTATGAGTGTGTGCAACAGGATGTTCAACATTAATTCCAATCAACGTGCAATAGTTATCAAAAGCTTGAGAAGAAAATTCAGCAGTATTATCAAGACGGATTGTCTTAATTGGATAATCGGGAAAGTGTGCCCGCAATTTGATAATTTGACCAAGAAGTCTAGTAAATGCAACATAATGAGTAGAAAACAAACAAACATGTGACCACCATGTTGAGGCATCAATTAAGATCAAAAAATAATGAAATGGTCCGCAAGGTGGATGAATTGGCCCACATATATCCCCGTGAATTCGTTATAAAAAGGTGGGGGATTCAACAATGACTTTTGAAGTGGATGGTCTAATAATCAACTTGCTTTGTGAGCAGACGATACATAGATGATTATTTGGTAACAGGATTTTTTGAACCTTTAGTGGGTGGCCATATGAATTTTCAATAATTTAACGCATCATTGTAGTCCCCGGGTGACCAGGTTGATCATGACAAAGCATAAAAAGTTTTGGGTCACAAGATTTTTGGTGTATCACAGCATTTGATTCAACTGTCCTAATGGTTGTATAGTATAACCCAGAAGAGAAAACATGAAGTTTTTCAAGTACATGCTTTTTAGAAGTAATGCAGAGATATTCTACATTTTCTTCATTCGTGGTTTCAATGTGATACCCATTTTGACATAAGTCTTTAAAGCTCAACAAATTTTTTCGAGATCTAATATAATACAAGGCCTTATCAATGTGTATTATTGTCTCATGTAGTAAAACAATATTGGCTTTTCCAGAGCCTTCAATCAAACTTGTGGGACCTGAAATTATACTAACACTACCCTTAGTCAATGTTAAGTGGGAAAAATATTTTTTATCTCGAAGAATTATGTGTGTTGTTCCACTGTATGCAAGGCATATATCATCATCATTAACCAATGCATTTGATAGATCCATGCCTATATATATCATGAAAAGTTCATATTTAGACTTTATGACAATAGAAACTTTAATACAAGGATAGTAAAAGAAACTTTTAATTCAAATTCAACTAAAGAAATTTCAGTACAAGCACAACAATAAGAACAAACAACAATAAAATACAGATTAATGATGGCATGATAAAAGAAAGTAGAGTTTAATTGGTGTGGACATTTCCATCACCAATCAAGTGGTCAATTTTTCCATCATCATCCTCAAAGAAATCTGACATGTCCAGATTTGTGATATTCACTGGCTTATTGAAATCAGTGAAATTCATTTCTATCTTTTTCCCCTTTTCCTTCAGTGAGGCTTGGTATAGATCAGCCAAGTGTTTAGGTGTACAACATATACTTTGCCAATGCCCTGTCATTCCACACCGATAACAAATATTTGCATCTGTCTTTGAAGTTTGGGCCATACTTTTTCCTTTTTCATTATAATTCCTTTTTTTGGGATATGGTATGAATCTCTGATTATTAGAATTTAAGGATTGATAACTTTCACGGTAATAAGAATGATTTCTTCTACGACCATATTCGTCATTATGACCATTTCGATTACTACAACCATATTCATTGCAATTTAGACCACCACTGTCGTGACCCATGTTTTTCAACCCGGTGCGTCAGTGATGACCCAAAAGTTAATCCGATAACGAATTCGAAATGCGGAAGCAAAGGATAAAACCATAGTCCTTTGAGATATAAATCATCTCTAAGGCAATGTGACATTCCATAATGTCACGGAACTTAAGGAGAATGAAAGAGAAAATTAGAGTTAAAATGGGCAAAATTCGTTAATGAAGGGCAAAATGGTTAATTCACAATTGAAAGGAGAAAATTGACTCTAAACAAGTCAAACAAGGTGAATACAACCTAATCTAATCATTTTACAACATTCCAAGAGGTTCTAAGAACTTTGGACAAAAATCCCACAAAACGCCATTTTCCCGGTTTAAGCGAAAACTGATACTACCTCACTAAAACATGAATAACTCCCACTGTGATTGGAATCTGAGAATGGCATAGGTACCATTGGAGAGATGACTCAAAATCCTTGAGTTTAGGCTCAAGAATCACCCCATTTGGGTTAGAAATGAAGGGGTTATGCCCTTTTGAAGTTGGAACTTCAGTGTTGAAACCCAAAAGAGAAGCTGTGCATGTTCAAGCTATTTAGGTCGACTGAAATAGAGTTTCGGTCGACCAAACTGGACAAAAATTTATCTGAAATCAGGATTTTAAGGAGTTTTTGGTTCGGTAGACTAAATTGAACCATCGGTCGACCGAAATAGGCCATTGGTCGACCGAAATGGTACTGAACAGTAAAAATGACTACTGATTGAAGGTTTATTGTGCATGGATGTTACTAAAAGCCATCGGTCGACCGAAATGAAGTGTCGGTCGACCGAAATACCTCGAAAACCTACTGAAAGACCTACTATGTGCCAAGTGTGTAAAGGTTCAACCCATGCTTCAAATCCCCTCATGTAATGTACCAAAAATGAAAGTTCAAAACTGATTTTCATGGAGAAGTGAGTGTGTGGACATGTCAACAAGTGTAATATGAATATGGAATGTAAAACAATGGTTCATGGCTCTTTTCATGTCAAATACAAGGATTTCATATGCTAAAACCCTAAGGTTGGTTAAAACACATTTTTAAGTGAAAGTATGATACCAAATGAATACAAGTACAAAAGCAACATGCTTGACCCTTGACCTCATTACATACATGCTTATAATATCAAAGTAAGTGCTTAAGTATCATTACACATTAAGAAAGCCATATTAGCTTTTAAAATACCATACATCCATGATATGCAAAAATATAACATCCAAAAGTAACGCATGCTAAACACTTGTATGTCAATATACAAAAATGTTCCAAATTGCTCATTAGCCTCTAAGGATAATGAGCATCCAAGAACATAGTCTCCTTACCTGAAAAACAACCCAAACCACTAGGGTGAGTAATCAAGTTACTCGTAGAAAGAAGCATATGCGTATACCCTAAAGTTTTAATATCATTGCAAGATCAATATAGACGAATACAAGAGAGCATTCCACTTAACGTCTATGTTCAAGGTATTCTAAGAGATCACCTTAAGCTAATGCAATGATTCCATCATAACACAATAACAATATCAATATACTTAACAACATTAATTCGCCAATAACCAAATCACAAGTCACAATTAAACATTGGTTGTCAACTTGGAAAAAGAATGCGAAATCAATTAGTGGAATACTTGGACATCAGATCTTGGATAAAGCCAAGACCTAAATGGTTATTTCGGGCATTAACCCGCTGGGAATATCACCCTAAGTGCGCACTATAAATGGGGAGAACTCATACCTCCCGCAGTAGAGCCAAACTCTAACCATATCACTTGTAACAACAATGTCCCAAGATAATCCAAAATAAACCAAATAAGTTCACAACTTATATATAATTTATATAATGCACGAAATCACCTTCCATGCACAAGTAGGTTGAACGCACACAATCTATGTCTTAGGGCTTCCAAGTCTAGAATGACATGATAAATGACAAGTACTCATCATGATAAATGTGCAAAACAATATCACCAACTTATCAATTTAAACCATTCTTTAATAATAAGCTTCATATACTAGATTACCACATTATAGTATTAAGTTTCTAAAATAATTACAATTACCAATAGTAATTCACTAGAAAGTAAGATTGACATCACAATAGTATAGTAATTCAAATAAAAAAGAGTTCTATACAACATTAATAATCCTACTCAAGATACATACACAATATACATGCTTAATTCATTAAATCCTAAGTCAATCTTAAGGATTTCCTATAGTATGCAATACTACAATTCTAAAAGCATGTACACAATATATATTAAACCCCAAATGATTTTAAAACACTTAAAATATAAACATACTACCACCCCTACCTTAATAGAGAATTGAATCTCTATAATCCAAGCAACTAAACTCAAAATGGAAAACATGTTTAGGGTTAATGAAGAGGAGAGCAAGAGAAAACTTTTGTGTTCCACTGTTTTAAGTCTAGGGTGAGTGGAAGGAAGCCAAAAATGAAGTTAAAGTTATTAACCAAGCTTTTCTCCAATGGTGGCTAGGTTAGGGTTGTTAGAAAGAAGTGAAAATGAAGAGGATAAAGTGAAAATGGTGAGTGGAAGATCTAGTATTACTCCATTCACTATGTGCTCTTACACTACATCTCACACACACACAATGCAAGACTAAATTATGATCATACACTTGTCACAAATCCAATCTTCCTAGGCTTAATCCTAAGCCTATACTTGTCAACCATCTAAGCCAACAAATGCTCCAATCCTAGGCCAACAAGTGAGTGAATCTCCACCCTCCAAATGTCAATAGATTATGCTTCCAAGTCACTCCACCCCAATGCCAACAAGTGACACCATGAGAATGTGACACTTGTCACATTTTTCAAAAATTGCAAAAAGGTCCTTTTTGAAAATATCTTCCAAAATAAATTGCAAAATGGTCCCCAAGACGAAAAATAATTAATTTATGTAATTATACAAAAACCCAAAAAATAAAGAATAATTATAATAAAGTATGCATCCATGCCCTTTATGAAAAAGTAAGCAACTAGAATGTATTTTCTACAAAAGTAAAAATACAAATAACATGGAAATCAAATATCATGAATACATACTAAATCGGAATCAAATCCGAGCACAACAAGTGATGTTATGCAAGGAAAAATGAAAAACGGGAAAAAGATGAAATAGGGAAAAAAAACAAAATAGGAAAAAGACGAAAAAAGAAAATCACCGAAAAATGAAAAGGAGGAAAAAAGAAACCGGGTCATTACAACCACGGTCATATTCATACCATGCCCACGTCCACATCTACGTCCATGTCCTCGTCCACGAAGCGAGGCAATGTATGTTTCAGGGATCGGTGTCAATCCAGTTGGACGGGACTAGTGGTTTCTTAATAAAAGCTCGTTATTTTGTTCAGCCATAAGTAAACATGATATTAGCTCTGAATATTTTTCAAATCTACGCTCTCGTTATTGTTGCTGTAAAAGCACATTCGAAGCGTGAAATGTGATGTATGTTTTTTTCTAATAGGAGCTCATCAGTGACAATATCACCACATAATTTTAGGGTATAACTGATTTTAAATAGAGCCACAATTTTGAAATCCTGCAACCGCAGCTCCTGCCAATCGGCTCGAGCTTTTGGGAGGATAACAGTTTTCTGATGATCGTATCTTTCTTTCAAAATTTTCCACAAATTCAGTGGATCTCTTTCAGTGAGGCATTCAGTTTTTAGTTCTTCACTAATATGGCGACGAAGAAAAATCATTGCCTTTGCCTTATCTTGTAACGATACATCATTTTTTTCTTGAATTGTGATTCTAAGACCCATAGCATCTAAATGAATCTGAGCATCCAGAATCCAAGATAAATAATTTTTGCCAGAAATGTCCAGAGCCACGAACTCCAACATTTTCAGAATAACCTTTGGAGTGAGCAATACAATATTCTTCAGTAAAACAAGCAAACTCAACAATCTATCAAAACTAATATCACAAAATAGATATATAGAGTTGAGATAGAAAGAGGAAAAAAGAGCTTTTTTTCTAAGTCTCAGATAGTTAGAGCTCGAACTAATAACGCATTATAAATATAATAATAGAACATAATAAATTGATAGAGAAAGAAGGGACACAATAAATTGAGAGAGAGAGAAGAGAATTTTATTTCTCTTATGTTTTTGGTACCCATAGAATACCAGAATGACCTGATATTTATAGCAATACAATGTGCTTGTAAAGAAAGCTAAGAGTGCAATTTGCTATATGCATACGTCATGGTAATCATTACAATTCAACAAACATGGTAATCACAAATACAATTTGCAGTATTCATAGTCCCAAAGCGCATGCGTACTGATTGTGTATTAATAATTGTGGAATCCTCTAACAAACATATATTTTTTTGAGAAATGCTTTTTTTGACGACAGATATATACCCAACAAAAAACCGACTACCACGTGGCAATAACCTATTTGCGCACAACACTTTCCTTGATCTCTTGCTCTACTCACAGCCTCTCTCCCTCTGCAAAACCTTCCAATCTCTTTGAGAATGAACAACAATCCAAGGATGAAACACAGTTTCGACGTCCCACCACCACCACAATTTTCACTTCTTGTCTAGTGAAGCCCCGCCACCACCACAATTTTCACTTCTTGTCGCCACAACCAGTGACTAAAACACCACCACCATAACTGGCAGTCACCGCATCACCACCACTACCGACGGGGGCTGCCACCCCACCACCACCACCCTAACCCCCACAACTACCACTACCACCAGCATGGTGGTAGAATGATGAAGTGATGACCATGGAAGATTCAACGAGGCCGGCGGCGAGCAAGGTTGTGCTCGGAGAACGTCGACAATAAAGGACAGCTACGAGATGGTCGTGACGACGACAGGGTTGACTGGTGATCGGCGACAAGGACTGATGATGGCAGAGAACAGAACGCCGGCAAAATGATCGGAAGTTGCAGGTTGTCGATACAATCTGATATAGAGAGGGTTTGGTGCGTACAGACGCGTGGTGCACGATTCCGGCGATGGGCAAGGAAGGAAGAAAACACTGCGAGCAAGGATCAGCGTTGAGTACAGGATGGCCGTGACTGACTGCAACCTATGAGCTCTGTGAGGATGGCGTCGAAGGGTGATTGGTATCACCGGGACGGGTCTGTGATATCATCGGATCCGTAATCGGATTCCGACCAGAGACCGAACTTGCTACGAATCCGTGGCCGATGTCTCAACTCCGTCAATCTCTTTGCTCCTGACGAATCTCCATCACCGATTGCTTTGCTTGATGGTGATTCCATGGTGCTGATGCCGACCATAGGAAAGAGAGAGGAGAGAGATGACAAAGGAGTGAGAGAACTAAAGAAAAGTGGAAAAGAACGGTGCCGCAATTCTGCAGCTGACACGTGTTGTCAGTTTGTTCGGGGAAAAGCAAGTCGGGTAGAATAGCATTGCTCTATTTTTTTTCATTGGTAAAAAATATACTTACACAATATGAGGACTTAAACAATTGACCTTCTATTTAAAAAGGCGAGAAAGTATGACTAGACAACAAGGCCCTTAATGATACAATAAGATTTATGAGAGAGATATCCGGCTAATGAATGTCGCCGATAATCATTTATACTCCGTATTTTAAAAAATAATTCCACACAAGTTGCATTCTTATTCATATTAAACCCTACCACCTGGCAGCAGGCAGCATCTAAAAGAAACTTGAAAATGGTAGCACTTAATCAAATTAAGTAAACAAATCATTTGAAGTTGAAATCACTCCCAGAAGCAAACTAGCAGTACTAGATGGAAATTTTAGGCGAGCCAGCATCTCACTAAAATAAGTTTGAAGACGAGAAACTGACATATCATGCACCATACTGGGCACATGGCAACATATAGAGCACATGACATTAGAAAATAACACAGTAAGTTTAACATAATTCAATTTCCATTTTTGTATGAGATAGGCTAGACCACCCATGAGATACATCTATCAAAGAGACTTTCCTTTTCGTCCTTCAAGAGGGCCTCTAAATGACAACAAACTAACTCTGATCAAAACAAGTTTAGAACTTAAGACATATATTGCAAGAAATTTGGCTTTTCCAAATTGTATTTTTTTCTCTTCAGTGATTTCCATTAAAAAATAAAATAAAATTTGGCTGACCTAAATAAAACTAGAGTTCCCCAAGAGTAAATCAAACATGTCGTTAGGACTCAGAAGAGTTGTTCCACCAAGAATCAATTCTATATCAGGTCTCCCACTTTCAGATAATGCCTCCTGAGCTTCACGTACCTGGGAATACAGTAACAGGGCAAGGTCTCATTATGTTTCAGACAAAAGAGAGAATTTATTCTACTTTAATAGGAGGTTAAAAGAGGGTTATTTTAATTTTTACTTTGTAAAAGAAAAAAATTCCTGCTACACGATGCACCATCAAGCCAAATGTAATGTTATAACATTTCATGGGAAAGTCAAATAGAAGAAAGATGCGAGTGTGCATGTGTGGATTGAAAAACAGATATTTGAAATCAAAAAGCAGATTCTAAGAGAGAGTATATAGTCACTAAACAATAGTGAAACAAGAGTTGAAGAAAATCTAACCTCAACGCTGTTGATGCCACCAACAACAAAGACCAGAATAACATCATAATCGGCAAGACTTGGTTTTGCCTGTAGAGTTTTGAGGGAAAAAAATCAGGACATTATTGGTATAAAAGGAAATTTAGACATTAGAAGCAAGGGACCAGAACTACCTGTCCTAGGCCAAATCTCCCAAACCCGCTTTTAAAAATTCGACCCACAGTAGAGGAATGGTACTCCAAACCAGGTACATCATACTTCCGCAAAATTTTTGTCAGAAGTTTGTAAAGCAATCCTTTACTTGGGTACGAATCACTATTAAAGTTACTTTCGACCACCAATGTTCCTTCTCTCAGCGGTATATTCCTCTTCTTTAAATTGGACAACTTGTGAAGAAATTTGAAAAGGTTATCCACCCTATCACGCAACTCCAGCTTCAGCTGCATATTGTCATACACTTGCTGTTTATCAGTATGTTTATCAACATCTTCATCACCCCAATTACCCCACTGATCATCGTCAAAATCATTGGTTTCTAATTGATTCAAAGGCTCTTCCTTCGCTTCCTCTGATTTCATCTTGCTTAAGTTGGCTTCTAGCTCTTCTGCTAGACCATGGAGAAACTTCATTTTTGCAGCTGCTGGATTTTCAAGAATTGCATCCACAATAGCTTCTTTCAAGAAATGCTCCTCTTGCCAAGAAAAAGGCCCCCCAGACCCAGATGTCGGAAAATTCTCACCCGCCAATATATACCCAGTAACAGTAAGGAGTAAAGCATCTTGAAAAGAAAGTAGCACCTCTGAGGCTTCCATTTTTACATTACTATGTGCTTGTGATCCTATCAAAGAACTTTTGTTTACAACATCACTGATTTGAGCAGCAAGGCTTTGGCTAGTGTCTTCAGCGCTTACATTCAATATTTTCTCAGCACTGATAAATGCATCCCATCTGGCAGAATGTAATTCGTCCAGGGCATGACATGTAGCTGCTGCAAGCTGAATAATTCCTTTATTTTTCAGTAAAGTTGACTGGCTTTTAGCCAGCGCTTTAATCATAGTTTGCAACTCTGATTTTGTAACAAAACCAGGACGCATTTTCACATTCACGTTTATATTTTCCCGACGCAAAGTTTCTTGGAGCCACTTCTTTACCAGTATAGCACCATCTTTTGTTCTTCGATCTAGTATGGCTTCCAGGTATGGTGTTCCATGAAAATGTTCAGCAGAGATAAAGGATCCACTAAATATCTCACTCTCAGAATGAAGTGATTTTTCACCCTGAAGTTTGGTACTTAGATTAGTCAACTCCAAACGTTTAGATGAGTCGTGATAATTCCACCCATGTAGAAAAGCTTCAATGCTTTCTAGGAGCCCAAAATTCTCTGCAGGAGAATGTTCTTCATGGAGAAGTTCTGCAAGTGGTATTTTGACATCAAGAGGAGTACGTTGTAGGCCAGCAGGGCCATGTTTAATTTCAGTTTGTGAACCTTTCATGTGGGTAGAGGATGTTCGTTCCCTACGGGGAAGAGATGAAAACATACGGTCCACAAGCGAGTCTCCATGGAAGCATGGAGTAAGAAGATCAAGCGTACGGTCAATAAGTAAGAGCCCTGCTGATCGTTTACGACGACCTACGTCATAAAGACTTGACATGTCTGTCAAAAGCTTCCCAACACTTTTTGATATATCACCAAGGGAAAATATTTCCATTTTCAGATCCATCTACATGTTTTTGAAAAAAAGAAGATCAATATCATGATATGGGGTTGACAAAAGTAATCAGCATAAACAGATAAAATATCACACTAATAAAGGAAAAACAAGGAGGATATATAAGGGCACCTCTTCCTTACGAACGATATAATTCCACATATCCAATGTTTTCAAAAGGTCATTCATCAGTTATTTGTTTGATACTCATTACGGTGCTCCTGATATTGGAGAAACAATAATAATACAGTTTCATTAAGAGCATAATGGCACACCCTCACCCGTCCTTAATATTGAAACGTGTTTCAATTCCCAACAGGATTAGGCAATATTACGGGGGATGATTCACGGATATTTTTCTCATTTGATGCATTTCATACCTCAAAGTAGAGAATACCAACACATGATTTTGGTCAATTCAACTTCCACAGTATTCAGTCCATAGCAATTTTATTGCAAGGGTATATTGCATAGAAATATACCACTTCAGAGAACAAAAATGAATGTAAAAGAAAAAAGATTATGAATAGAAAATGCCAAAGTTGTAGCACAGCGGTTAATTGCTGGCATTACACCAAAAAAGAGCATTGAAGCTGGAGGTTTGGTTCTTACCATTGGTTAAAAAGGAAACAAATAGAAAAGATCTGGAACATGGCACTGAGAGAACATGCTCAGGTTCAACCATGAATAACACCAATTACCTTCGCAGCCAGATGATACAGAAACTGTGCTGTGAGAATCGCCCCAGGAACAATGTCATCACCATCTGAAGGCAATCCAGTACTTAACGGAGGCAACCCAGGGCTAAGGGAATCCTCTTGTAGAGCTGATAAGTATGCCCCAGCAACTGATCCCTCTGAAGGTAATACAAACACTTTTGGTGAAAAGGGACACAAAATCAAAGGGAAGTGATGGACAGAAACAACCAATTTTTGTCCTATATCTTCTGCATGGCTTACGGTATCATCTTCGTAAGAATCTACTGCACTTGAATTAGCTTTAAAACGAGACATGTCTTCTTCACTAGAAGTGAGTCGTGACCATCCTTCACCTTCCAGGGTCAAATTTTCCTCAAAGTGGCTTTCTCCGGACTGTCTAGATCTCATATCACCTCTCTTCAAGAGCTCCTCATAATCTTGGACAAGCAAGGATTCATATTCATGAAAAGCATCTGGTCCTAAAGGCGAATCAGGATATGCTGAGTGAGCTGCCTGTAATTGTATGATAATTGGTAAGATTTTGAAGAAGATACACAATCAACAAAAATGAGAGTAGATAAATCACAAAATATTTAGGTAACCTTTCACACTGTTACAATTATTAACATATTCTAAGCTTATGCGGCTTATGCCCCCTGCTTTCAAACTCGGATCCGCATTCTCAGAGTTGGCAGCCAGTTTTGTTTTCATTGCACCCAATACATATTTGCTAATTATAATAGTGGCAGATAATCTAGAGCCGAAACACTTTCTCCAAGGGAGATCACCAGGCTTTCAGCATTCATTCCTTCTCAAGAATTCAATACCAATTAAAACAAAGATCTCGATTTATGGATCAAGTGAAAAAAATACAAATCAGCTATTTTTTTCTGGACAACACACTAAAAATTCATTTCCAAAGGGAGATCAACAGAGTTTAGCAACCCAACTAATATATAAGATGCTTAGCTTGGAAAGGATAACTAAGGAGAACATATTTGTCAAATAAATTCATGGACTGAAGAAAATATTAAATAAAAAAAATTGGAGGACTTAAAATCAGAAATCTCTTCATAAAAATGCCAGATTGAAAAATAAAATAAAAAACCTATAAAAAGAATGTGGACGAATATGTAATGAACACATAAAGAATGAATTGCTAAAAAACAAAAAAAGGGGGATTAATGAACTCAGACAACCAAAATCAATAATGCCAAAGAAGTACCTCAGAGATAGACGTAAATATAATGCAACGGAAAACACTTTGATGCGTACTCAGGCAACGTAATATATACCGGTGGGCATCACTTAGAAAACATGATGTAATGACCACAATCTTCCTAGCTGGATCAAATTTTGAATTCCAATCAATGACCTGGAGAAAGAGATCATAAAGAAAGTTACAAGCAAATCAAGGCACGCTTGAGACTACATTATCAATACATAACGAAAATCATAAAAACATTCTAAGCACAAAATGATATATTATGAATGTCGTCTGAATGCTACCACTTCTGATTCTAGCTTTACTATAGCAAACAGCTTAAACTTTAAAAACCAAATGAAATTTTAGGAGCTGGGTTAAGGTTGGGGAAAGAAGAGGGAACCTTAATTTATTAACAAGATAACAACACAATCAAACTGTTCTCACCGTATCAAAAGAAGACATGTTTTCCAAGCTGCAAACAGCACGTACTCCAAGTTCAAGTAACAAAGGGAACGCCCCAATTAATTGGAAACTTTCGGTACATCCAGCATCTAGGTATATAATGGAACCTTCAACATGCTCTGATATCTGAACAACACAAAGTGAAATTTTAAGAAGAGTTATAACAAAATGCATGAAGATAATTCCAAGCCACTATCACCACATAAAGCTCTGAGCAGCATATTCCAAATTCAAATTTTAAATAAGAACAGAATCATCGGCAACAAAGAATTGAAGGAAGCATATAAGCAAACAGATACAATGGAAATCCAGTATATTTCCCCTTAAGAAAAAGAAAAAAAAAAAAAAAAAAAAAGGCTTACTTGTCTGACAGAATCAAGGCAACATTTGATCACATCAACCAAAGCCATTTTTGTAGTTGCCAATCTTCAGTGCATGAAGCAAGTAAGAAATCTGCAAAAGATTCAAACATGTCTAAGGGCCGGCCCTGAGATTTCAAATATTTTGAGAGGCCCTAGGCGAACTTTCAAATGTGAGGCCCTTAAGTTTCACACGCACAAAAAAAATTATAAGAGTGCGGAATTTTCACACGATTTTTTCAAATTCTATAGCTAATATAATTGTGCGCTTGTGTATTATGCATAAGACAACTAATTAATAACTATAAATTTATCACCACCAACAAATAATTGTGCACCTGGGCAGTTTGCATAAGACAACTAACTTATAACTATAAACCTATCGCCACCAATAAATAATTGTGCGCCTATGCAGTGTGCACAAGAGAGGTAACTGTGCGAAATTTTCACAGGTACAAAAAATTTATAAGAATGCGGAATTTTCATTAATATGAGATGATAAGAACATAAAATATACACACAAAAGAACACCCGGTCTTGGTGCTTTAAAAGGAGTATGATCCAGTTTACATCAAAAAAATTAAAAGGAAATATTCAACACAACTAGTCACAAAAATCAAAATTCAACTTTATATCAAAGTAAATGTTCAAGGCAAATAAACTCACGAGATCCTCAGGAGAGTGTCCTGTTAGCATGTGAAAGAAGATCACAATTAACATAAAACGGATGGAGAATCAAACGGAAACAATAATAACTAAGCATTGCCGATCGTACAATAAATATAATACTAAAAAAATCTAAAATCAAGCAGTTTGGTCGAATGATCTCCTGGCTGGAGTTTTCAATGGAGCTTTGTGTGTGTTTTTTGGGAACCAATTACCCCTTTCTTGATTTCAGGATGAGGAATCAACTTTAGTAGCAGTGATTGATTGATCATTGCTACAGAAGACCTGTGCAAATTAATAGAAAAAACCATTAACAATTGTTTTGTTAAAGCTTGCTCTTGATTTCCATGTGTTTGTACATTCTGATGGCAAGTGCTTTGACAGCATTATTAACTCAAATTCTAGCTGAGCCAACTTCAAATAACATCAATAATGGTGGCATGTATCTTCATATAAAAATAAAATAATTTTTTTTTAATTAAAAAAAACCCTTAATTTGGCACTTTTAAGTATGAGCATAATTTAGAGATCGAAAAAGTTAATTATTACCTCAGGTCCTCAACCCACTAGAAGGGATCCTTAATTTTCGTAGAATTGAATGTGAAAATGCAAAAAAATAATGAGGAAAAGGGGTATGGTTGCTGCTATTATGAGACTGGAGTGGACCTAGGGAGAGGAAAACAAAAAGATCGATTCATGCAAAAGGAGAGAGAAGAGAGAGAGAGGATGAACATACCCTGTCACGGTGACCTGAGCCTGAGGCGATAGCGGAGGCTGCGTCGTGCGGAGTGTCGAAGCAGATTCTCTCTCTCTTTTTTTTTTTTTTCTGTTTTTTTTTGCTCCCTCTAAAATTTGAGACTTGCCCTCACGCTAACTCCCCCCCCCCCCCCCCCCTCTCTCTCTGTTTTTTTTTTTTTTTTTTTTTTTTTGGTTTTTGTCCCGTCCATTCCTTATGGGCCTCAAAATTTGAGGCCCAAGGGCCAGCGACGACCCTGACATGTCTTAAAAGCAACAAGTGAAAGTTGAAATGACATTAAATAGTTTGGTACCGCCAAATGCACCCACAAGCTCATATTTCAGATGGAGAACAATTCATACACCATAATTCTTAATTGAGCATAAGAACGCCAAGTTAATGCAAAAGCCGAACAAAAGTTAAACAAACGTTGATGAAACCTAGTTTCTCCAGGTCTTCAAAACTATGATTGGCTAAATATCATCCTCTTTTACTTGTCTATCAATGAAGCAGTGTTGCATATTGGAGGTAGCTTTAATTGTAAATGGATCCGTAAAAGCATCTGGAGTCATTGTCTAAAATTCACAGTTAAATAACAAGTTAAATGCTGCTTATTAGGCTTTTTTTTGACCATTAATTATTGAAATATATATATATATTAAATGTCAGGAGATCAGTTCAATAGAAATATGCATAATTTACAAGACAGCGTCATGCTTAGATAAAAAAGAGAAATATAAATTACAAAAAAATTGAATATCATGGTCTATACGTTTTGGCATTCCCAACCAATAATGAATAAACTAACCAAAAATATATATGAAACGGTCGAATGAGGCACAATCAAGTTCAAGTTCAGATTTCGCTGTTTTTTGGGTTCCAATTGTAAAAGAGAAAATTTGATAATACACAAAACTTCAACATTTGATTTTCTTTAATTTTCTCAACAACCAAATCGAACACCACCAAAACCTATATTGTTCTACGAAATAGAAAAAGAGCAGTGATAGAGAAACCGAACGTTTTTACCGAAATAAATATTGAAACCAAACGTTGTTACCGAAATAAATATCGAATCTTATGTGGCTTTGTCTACGTCAAATAATTTCATTAACTAACTCCTTATCATCGATCTTTTCTTTTCTAGTTTTTCCATTTTCTCTCTCTTCCTCTTCGTTCTTTCACCAACTCTTCTTATACATCTCCTCTCTTGAGATACACATATCGGAAGTATTCTAGAGACAAGATCTAAAATTATTTATCCTCAGCTCCTTTTTCAAGATTACCTACTTTTCTCTATTCATAAAGCTTCTAAAAATAAATCTTTCCAATTCCAGATGAAAATTATGCTGAATTTTTTTTTTTTGGTAAGTAAATATCCACACAAGAATTGCCATTAATCCAGAGAAGAGAAACGGATGAATCTTCTCAAAGTTTCTATTGTAGCTTTTATTTTATTTTTCTTTTTCTTTTTTTGTTTTGTTTTGGTTTTGTGATTCTGTATTTGCAAAACATGAAGAAATTTAAATTTTTTTATTTTGTCTTCAATTTTAGGAAATCAAAAGAGAGACAAAACCAAAATCAAAGATAAGATTGAATAGAAAATAAAAATCGAGAATTAAAGAAAGAGAGGAGAGAGAAGGGAAGGGGTAGGAGTTATCTTTTTAGAAAATAATCTGACGTGGCTGAACCACGTTAAATTCGACCTTTTTATTCGGTTGTTTGGTTAGGTTCTCTTATCATTTTCCATAGAAAAAATAATTATAGATTAAAAATACAAAAAACGGAACCAATGGTTTTGTATGATACTACCTCAATTTGACTGTTGGAGGAAGAGGCCGAATTCAAAAGACGCCGGAAGTTTCAAAACGATGGATTGTGGTTGTCGGAAATCTTAAGATCAGAAAAATTCTGACCCGCACTGCTTGCTCCGTTGCGAAGAGCTACTAGTAGTATGTGTCATAAGACCAACAGAAGACGGGTAAAGCCCAATAACAGTAAACCATCATAGGCCAAGTCCCATCCACACACACACACACACATATATAAGCCCAATTACAACTGCACATCACTTCTGCCACAGCAACATTGCTTTTACTCCGTGGCACAATACTTTAAAGGACCTCTTTAGAAATCCCTTTTTGTTTCGTGTTCATTTGTTGCCTCTAGTGACTAGTGCACTGTAATAAGGTAATTAAAACATCAAAGCTTCTTTATTACGGAGTAATTTTTATTGGGATTTAAACTGTTCTGCGTATGTTGTCGAATGTCGACAGAAAAAAAAAAAGAAGAAGCTCCCAAACACGTTGTTTATGAATCAAATGAAAATAGAAGCATAAAATGGAACTGTTCCGGGCCTAAATTTACTATACTTTTAGAATATTATTTTCTTTTCTCCTATGTTGCATTCTCAAAACCCTCTGTTTTCTAAGAAAGTATACAATCGTCCATTCGGGCTATTGAAGGAGAGCATAACAAGGAATACTGTGTATACTTGTACTATGGAGTAGTAGTTTTACTGGGAAGACTTCCAAAAATCAACTCCAACCTAGCCAAGACATTCAATCAAGATGCGTAACTTGTTATCCCGAATGAATCTGGCGTTTCTGATTACATCTTTGTCCCTTCTGTTAGGACCTTTTTTTTTCCTCTACAACTTTGGTATTTCTTTAGTTTGTTAATTTGTTTTGAACCTTATTGTACAGAGTAATAGCTATTATACATATCACAGAAATAGTCTCGAGATGTGTATCGCAAACTCAGAAAATGATATATTGAGAGTAGTTATACAAATACATCATGCACATAATAATTAAATGTGACAGACAGTTTTGTTTGCTAAATCATATATACTGTAATTAATTGAACAGACTCAACATACATTTTGTTGATATTTGTTATTTTTGTTGGATGAAGTTGGTATTTGTTATATTTGTCATAGCTCCATTCCAATAATGGTGGACTTGAACTTTCAAGAAAATTTAGTGTAACATGTTAGAGTCATTTAAATGTCGGTATTATACATATGTCCACAACTATTCAAATTGCTGTGACAAAGCACCTGTTGCCAACTTAATGAAGACAACGACACACTTTGTCTGGTGGCATGCCATGATTTTTTTACAAAGAAACCATTTTTCACGTTTCCGCTTCTAGTTCATATCCATCATAATCAACTACTACGTACAGCTACCTCCTAGCTATTCTTTACCAAGCAAACACTATCCTCTTTAGCAGAATCTTAGCTACATCCAATCTTTCTTGTCCACTTCCACCCAGAAAAGAGGATATGAAGAAACCAAAACCAAAAAAAAAAAAAAAATCTCACTTGAAATTTATTATTCATGTCTCTTTTTTTATTTTGATCTGCCATTATATGAAAGGCATGTAAAAATCCGATTAAATTACCAGGTCCAAATGGTATCTCCTTCTCATTTCTATGGAACTAATGTTCAAAGATTGAAATCTGAAAAAAGAAGAGAATTGTTAACTGTTATCCTTATCCATTTCCTCTATTTAAACCCTACCATAGCACCTTCACTGGCATGCTCTTCCAGTACCCCCAATACCTATCAACTCTTCTTTGATCTACCTACCTACCTACACATCGATACATCCCAACCCCAATTGATTTCATGGCAACAGTGAAAACACAAGCAGCATGGGCAGAACTACTAGGAAGCAATGAATGGGAAGGTCTGCTTGACCCCCTTGACCTCAGCCTCAGGAAACTCATCCTCCGCTGCGGTGACTTCTGCCAAGCCACCTATGATTCCTTCATCAGTGATGCAAACTCCAAATTCTGTGGCAGCAGCCGCTATGGCATGAAATCATTATTCCAACAAGTATGCCTACCTTCTGCATCAGACTACCAAATCATCACCTTCCTCTATGCCACTTCAAGCATTGATGTCTCTGACGCCTTCCTCATCAACTCTACATCCTCAGAAGCTTGGGACCGCCAGTCCAACTGGATGGGATACATTGCTGTCACCACGGACCAAGTCAGTAAGGCCAATGGCAGGCGTGAAGTTTATGTTGCTTGGCGTGGAACCATCCGAACTCTTGAGTGGGCTGATGTTTTTCAAGCTAACCTCGTGCCTGCCACGCCATTGTTGGGATCTGGCAATGGTACCGATGGTGATGGTGAGGATGTGGCAGAGGTCATGGAAGGTTGGCTCAAAATTTACACTTCCAACAATCCGGACTCTCCTTTCAGTAAGACCAGCGCGAAAACTCAAGTTCTGACAAAGATCAAAGAATTGATGGAACAGTACAAAGACGAAAACTTAAGCTTGATATTCACAGGACATAGCCTAGGCGCGGCACTTGCAGCTCTGAGCGCTTTTGATGTGGTGGACAATGGTGTTGCGGATCATGTCCAAGTAGCGGCTTTTGTGTTTGGTTTGCCAATGTTGGGCAACAAGGTCTTCTGTGACAAGCTCAAGGCGCTGCAAAACCTGCGATTATTACATGTGAGAAATGTAATAGACCTCATACCGCACTATCCTAGCACGTTGTTGGGGTATGCATATGTTGGAATTGAGCTGCTGGTGGATAGTAGGAAGTCAATATACTTGAAGACTTCACTAAATCCAGGAGACTGGCATAACCTGCAAGGTATTCTGCATGTGGTTGCAGGTTGGAATGGAAGTAATGGAGAGTTTGAGCTGAAGGTGAAGAGGTGTTTGGCTCTTGTGAACAAGTCCTGTGATTTTCTCAAGGATGAATATAATGTTCCAGGGTCATGGTGGGTTGAAAAGAATAAAGGGATGGTGCTTGATAAAAATGGAGATTGGGTTTCTGCCATGCCATTCGAAGATGCTGGATTTTGACTAGTTGGCTCCATCCCAAGGGTACCCTAGCTGCTTTATTTATCACTTATGTTAATTGTTCCTCCAAAAATCAAATATATATATGTGTGTGTGTGTTTATGTATGTATTCTGAAGTTCATCAGGCGTGCATAAAGGAAGTTGATCCTTCTGTATTCCCCAATTGAATAAATCCCATTACCATATCCACATACAATGTAATGTTCATCCTCGCTACTTTATTAACTCCTCATTTCATTAGCTGGTCACTACTAGCTAGTACTAGCCAGGAGACAGATATTGCATGTTGCTCACTCAAACTCTGTGTCCAAGAAATATTTATCACAGCATGTTATCTGCCTTGAGCACAATGTCAGTCATCAATTTCACCACAAGTAATTATTTATATCCTATAACAATCTCAATCATCAATTTCAACAGAAGGCCAAGTATGGTCCTGCATACCCAAAATTTAGAAATTAATTTAATTAATCTACAGAAGAAGGCTCCCTAGGGTTTCCCTCCTTCCTCTAGAGCTTGGAACTTCCATTGAGATCCAAAGCTTTAGCGGAGGATTTTTTATTTTTTTTTTATTTTTATTTTTTTTCAAGTTAAAGAGGAGGTTGTTCTTATGAAGAGAAATTCAGTTGTGAGCTGTGACCAATAGAGGGACGCACATCAACCGTTCCTATAGGGGTCACAGAGCGACGCACATCAACCGTTCTTATAGGTTAATTTATTAAATTTTAAAAAAGATACAAAACACCACAAGTAATAATCGAACCTAGCTAGTAATACTACTTTAACAATCATTGAAATTCTGTGATTTAATCTATCTATATTGTCAACTCACAAAGTACTAATCTTAATGTAATAATTTTAAAGCTGTTGATGCGTAAATCCTCGTGACTCGAAACGACGGCATTTACCTGCAAAACAAAGGAACGTCATTTTGAATGGCACCGATGGAGTGCCAGCCAAGAACCCTCCGAGGATCAAGTTAGCACTTGTAATCGTATCACATAATAACTATGTATATTTTGTTTAGGAGTTTTTTCTCATACCTTTATTTCCCGGTAGGATTTCCTTCTTATAGTCGCTCTCCCTTGGTTTATTTGCGGGATCAGAGGAAATCCGCCTCTGCAAGATCAGAAGATATCTGTTCGTCGCCATATTTGTAGGGATATGATTTAACTCTTTTGACTTCCTTGTGCTAGGATTATCCTTACCATGTTGAACCACGTCGTCTTTCATTATCCTGGATAAGAAATATCATCATTCTTATCCAGTGAAATCGTTATATTTGATAACGAAATATTATAGCTCAAAAGTAGAAGAGGTGGTCAACATTTAGTAGCCTTTTATCGTTAGGTCAAGGTAGGTCTATTTTTCCTTATCAGTTGCCCCCCATTCCCAAGCTTACTTGTCTAATTTTGGGAATGTAAATTTTTTTATTTTTTATTTTTATTTTACCCTGGGAACAGTACCCCACAGTAGAAGATTTTTATTTTTTATTTTTTATTTTATTTTTATTTTTTTTCCTGGAACAGTACCCCGTGGGATTTTTTTTTTTTTTTTTCCTGGATCAGTACCCCCGCGGGTACTGTTCATGTGAACAGTAAAAGATTTTTTTTTTTTTTTTTGCATGCGAACAGTATATATATATATATATATATTTGGCCTTGGAACAGTACCCCCGCGGGTACTGTTCATGTGAACAATAGAAGAATTTTTTTTTTTTTTTTTTTGCCCTGGGAACTCTTCCATCGGGTACTATTTTTAGTACCTTTGGGCAATCTCCTCGCGGGTACTATTTTCAGTACCTTTAAGTACTCTGCCCCTGGATACTATTTTTGATACCCTTAGGTGCTCTACCCCTGGGTATTCTTTTTTGTACCCTTAGATACTCTTCCCTTGGTAAGGGAATAAATTGGACTAGCTTCACTCAAGTCGTCACTCCTTTAATAATGGAATTAAATTTTACGAACTTTCCTCAGCTCGTTCCCTTTAATAAGGAATTTTTATTTACTATCCCTTATAGTATGGAGATATTAATTATGGGATTCATTCAGCCTCGGTCCTTATAGTACAGGACATTTATTTACTATCCCTTATAGTACGGGGATATTGATTGCGGGATTCATTCAACCCGAGTTCTTTTAGTACATGACATTTCTTTACTATCCCTTATAATACGGGGATATTGATTACGGGATTCATTCAGCCCGTCCCTTTAGCAAGGGAATAAATTTTACGAGCTTCACTTAGCTCGTCCCTTTAGTAAGCGAATTAGGTTTTACGAGCTTAACTTAGCTCGTCCCTTTAGTACGAGCTTAACTAAGCTCGTCCCTTTAGTAAGGGAATTAATTACCACATAGGTATAACACGTGAGGGGGAGGATCGTTTTTTGACCTGACCTTTGTAGGTTAAGTCTTGATCTCTAATGACCATATTTTCGTCAGTTAGGCCCTGGTCTTGGTCTCTGATGACCAGACTTGGGGTGACCGGGCACTGATCTTGAATGACTGAGCCTTTGTAGACTTTGGGCAATCAATTCTTAATCTTGGTTGACTAGGTCTTGGTTTTGGATAACCAAGCCTTGATTTATGATAACCAAGGGTTATACCCTTCCCGGTGTGTAGAGACTTACCTGGTTATGGTTTCGGAGGATCGAGCACCGGTCTTAGACGACAAGTGCCCCCGAGGGGTCGCTAAAGGAAAAAGACTAAAAACCCGACTAGCTCGATGCACCAAGGTATGTCAATCTTTTAAACCTTGTCATCATATGTAGATCGACGATTGATATCGTGTGATTCACTATTCTATCCCCGATGCTGGGATCTTGGGTGATGACCCATTCTATGGACGTTTATACAACAGACGGGGTGTCTGGTGCTGCAACAATTTACAGTTGTCTAAAAATATTAAATTGTGTTAGAAAGAATTACTGAAAATTAACCTGCAATGGATTGTCAATCCAAAATTCTGCATAATCTGAAGTCGATAGGTAATTCCTGCAAGGGAAGAGAGGTGACGACTGTCATCTGGTAGGTGGAGGCTTAGTGTCCAGCGACTAGCTTGATGCTTGGTGGATAGGGGCGTGGTATCCAACGGCTAACAGATGACGATCTGGTGGCCAGTACCAGATGACGGTCTGGTGGCCAGTACCTCGTTGGGTCCAACGATCGCCCTTAACTTAGGAACCTCCTTGGGAATACAAACCTCATAGGATCTTGAAGGACATTGAACTCCTTGGACCTGAAGGCCTCGATACATTCTTAGGTGTAGAAGGCCACCCTGATTGCACGAACGGACGGAGTAATGAGACTCCGTTGTTAGAGACATCCTTAGTAGTAGAGGCTTTACTAGTAGGTAGAGACCCCCTTGTTGGTGGTGATCTTCTTGATGGGTGGAGACTTACCCATTTATGTAGGTGCAGAGGGACCAGGTCTTAGTCTTCAACGATCAGGCATTTGTAATTAGCTGTTGCCTGATATGAGATGGAATCTGGTCTTACACGACCAAACCTCAGTAGTGAGGGGACCAAGCATCGCTAGATGGAAAACACCATATTGGACGGCCTGGGTCAACGTGCCAAATTTTGATTATTATCATTGTACACTGGGTGGCATCACGCAACCCATTGTTTTGCCCCCAATATGATGGACGGGTAATCAAAATGTAGAATCCCGTCCTTATATAAGAACATGGAAACCCATTGTCAACTGATGACTTTGGGATGATTTCTATGATCAGAAATTTTCGTCTTGCCATCCGAGCCAAGTCGCGTCGGAATAATTATTTCTTCAGAGAACTAATCGTTCCCACAGACAGCGCCAACTGTTGATGCGTAAATCCTCACGACTCGGAACGACGGTGTTTACCTGCAAAACAAAGGGACGTCACTTCGAATGGCACCGGTGGGGTGCCAGCCAAGGACCCTCCGACCATCAAGTTAGTACTTGTAATCGTATCACATAATAACTATTTATATTTTGTTTAGGAGTTTTTTCTCATACCTTTATTGCCCTGTAGGATTTCCTTCTTATAGTCGCTCTCCCTCGGTTTATTTGCGGGATCAGAGGAAATCCGCCTGTGTAAGATCAGAAGATATCTGTTCGTCGCCATATTTGTAGGGATATGATCTAACCCTTTTAACTTCCTTGTGCTAGGATTATCCTTACCCTGTTGAACCACGTCGTCTTTCATTATCCTGGATAAGAAATATCATCATTTTTATCCAATGAAATCGTTATATTTGATAAAGAAATATTATAACTCAAAAGTAGAAGAGGTCTGGTCAACATTTAGTTGCCTTTTATCGTTAGGTTAAGGTAGGTCTATTATTTCCTATCAAAAGCTTTTCATAAAGTAATGGTCGCATTTTCTACACTATAAAATTGTATTGGTTGGATGAATTCATATATATACTAGTATTATTGAATGTTCATTCAAACAATATTCCATTATTTCCTTTTCATTACTAAACCAGCTAAAGAAAAGCATTTCTGGTAACAATTTTAAAGTAATATAAATAAAAATTAAAATTTTGAATGGTTTTGATTTAGTCAAATTGATCCGCGCACAGTATATCTTTGAGACAGACGGGAACTTCATAGGAAGGGTCATCAAGGGTTCGCTATTATCCACTCCTTGGCAAGCCTTACCTAAAGTATATCCCAGTGCCATAAATACTGGGAATGCAACTGCATTCCCAACCTGTATATACCTGAAAATGAAATAGAGAAAACCCATTACTACCATCTCAAAATGAATTAGGAACTAACATATGCCTATCACATAAAAATAAATTAGGAGTTAAGAGATAACGCCTAAGTTTATGTAGGTACATCCATCTATCAAATGCACCTCCCAAATTCAACAGGGAGAGGCAAGCAAAAGGTCCATCACATGTCAATTAGGATCAGCCTTTCACATCACACAAGTTCTAAATAGAGAAATCAAATCTAACACGTTTCATAACTAACTCTTTTATTTGATATTAATTGTATATGACAGTTTGATTTGAGCATTACGTCTCGTTTGTTAACCACTAAGTTTTGGAAAGTCATGTCAAATAATCATGCCATGAAAGTATGGTTTAGTACCATACCTCTGTTTAATAAGGCCTGAAGCCTGTAAAGGTCAGGAAACCCTTGTAATCGTGCATTTTCAGAACAGTGAGCACTCGATCTTAGTCTGGGTGAAGAATAACCTTTAAAAAAATAATTTCAATACAAAGTTGGCTAATTGATCATGTTTATAACTAGTAAACTAGAGAAAAAGTTTTGAAACCTAATTGTGGGGTTCTGCTCTGGTCACTACCGTTGTAATAATATCATCCCTGCCCAAACTATCGAATGGCCTACATATAAAAATTTGGAAACTTTATACTTGACTAGAAAGGAAAAATAAATAATACAAAAATAGCGCATACTTTGTTGGTGTCCCGCAGACGAACGTGATAGCATAATCTGGTACCTATGTTGTGTTCATCGTAAATTGGTAAAGGAAATTAGAGTTGGCTTGATGAGCAAGAGAACAATTACATAATAGAAGGATTGAGGTTTTAGCAACACAACAGTACCAAAGGTTTCCCAGAAGGAAGCAACACCACCTCCATTGATGGGTCCCGTTTTACCTTATTATTTTCACCAAACAGTAAACTAGGCAGATCCCTGAAGCTAGCTCCTTAATAAATAAAACACAATTAGTAAACAATCAATGACTATTCCCAGAAGTTAGCTCCCTCTTAAACACAATCAGCAAACAGTCAATGACTTTTCAGAATGGAGTAAATTAACAGATACTTCTGATGCAGAACAGAAAAATGGAACCTTTCTTTTTGGAATCCGACAGACTCTCTCATAATCATCCTTATTCAACTTTAATGGTCGATGATCATAAAGCATTGGTTTCTTCTGTCCAGCAACATCATGTGAAACCTTAAGAGACATCAAGTTAACATAACTTGTAATCAAGATTGTGTAGTTTCTGAAATTATTTCAAGTGGATTCTGATTAAATTTATCATAATTAATGTCAATAATTAGTTTTTCTAACCACAGTGCATCTTGGCAAAGATTCAGGATACAGTTGCATAAATGCCAATTGATCAAGGAATGAAACACCAATTATGAAATAATTATAGTTGTTGACAACATGTCATGTTGACATTATGAAAGATTTAGTTGAACAAATACACAACATAAAAATGGAATATCCAAACTAAATTACCCTTGACAAAAAACAGAAATGGGCATTTTGCATAAGAAAGGTTTGAACTCACCTTGGTTTCTAAATCTAATGTGTTTTTGAAAAGTGTTTTGAGGAGCACCACCATAAAGAATTTCTTCCCGTTCTTCAAAATTTGTGACCTAAAATAATGTGAGAAAATATCAATTGAATATCCCAAGCATTATATTAGATTATATAATCATAAGATGACTTTAACGTAACACATACCGGGGTCAAATCTGATATTGCATCACCTAGTAAAGTGCTCTTTTCCAATATGCATGACCGCCCTTTGTCAGACCCAGCAATGATTTCCTATGTTTAAGGGCAAGATATGTTACATGAAAATTAAAAATAGTTCAATTAAACACTAAATACCGACGCTACATATCTACAATACACGTACCTTGAATTCATTTATTACCACCCCTCTTCCAATGACCTCAAGGGTGGGTAAAGGATATTGAGGCCCATTCTAAAACATGAGAAGAATTGTTAGTAATATATCATGATATATCAGTGTAATTATTGTATTACTAAAAAACTTGCCTCAATTTGATGGGCACCCCAAAGGAAGACTCGCATCCAACATTGAGCAACTCCATAAGAACCTGCCGCCATGATTCCCAATCGAGCTTGGTAATTCATAGCAACTAGGAGCCTAATCGCATAACAAATCAAATCTCCTCAATCTTTCAATAAATTAAATGTTGCTAAAACATACGGAGTAATATGATATCCATAAATCAAATCCTAATAAAACAAATTTTTTTAAACATATAATCCTACATTTGGACAAATGCCATTACATAACATTCATTAAAACCATACAAAGCTTTATACAAACATGAAACTATAATTCAGAATTTTGTATCAAACCCCTTTTGTAATAACAAGCATTATCAATATCCAACAACTAATACTAGAATGAAGGCTTGTGACATTGGGACATCTGGAACATGCAAAAAGATTCAACAGCCGTGATGATTCTAGTTGCAGGTGGACCCATGCACAATGCATTCATGTGAATCGATCATCGATCTTCTTACAAAAAGCAACAATTAACTGATAGAATTTAAGCCATCACGGTGATTGTTTGGAATTTTCTTTACGATTATGTCTCTACACTGGACATGTCTTAGGTTGAAACCTACTTGAGAATTATAGTTTTAGGAAAGAGTGTACTCATGGACAAGAAAACATAATTTAGTTGACGTTAAAACCAAGTTAAATTTGGTATCTTTTTGTTCTTATTTATTAATTGTTATCTAGACAAATATTATTCGTTTTAGGTGGTTGTTTGTTCTTATTTATTATTATTTGCGATTGTATGTCAACTTACTGGGTATCAGAACTTCTATGACATGTATGGACACCAAAATACATGATTGAATAGATTTTTAGATATGCGCAAAATGTAAGTTTACAGATCTTATACACAAATATGCCAATTCTATCAGATAAACAGACACCCGTCACACCCCTATGTATAGATATGCAGAGAGGTTGAGAGAGCTCACTTTTACATAAGTGTCATCGTAAAGATTGAATTGAATATACAACTAGGGCTGCAAATGAGCCAAGCCGAGCCGAGCTTTAGGCTGTTCGGGCTCGGCTCGTTTGTTTATGGGATCAGCTCGGGCTCGGGCTTGGCTCGTGACGAGCTCAAAAATTTGAGCTCGGGCTCGGGCTCGTCTTGATTTTAAAAGCTCGGGCTCGGTTCGGGCTCGGCTCGTTTAACAAAAAAATTAAATTAAAATTCAAAATTAATTAGTATTCTACAGGCCACATACACACTATCATGCAAAAAAAACACAACAATAACAACAAATTGCTATATTTGTGTCATTACAATATTCATTGTGTTTGCCATAGAAGTCTCAGGAAACCTACAGAGTACAAACTAGAAACAAGCTAGGAAAGTAAAATTTCATCCAAATTGAGAACCCAATCACTAGAAATATTATAAAGAAAACTGAAAACTAATATTCTAGGCAAACATAAAAACTCATAGCCACCCAATTATCTATCAAAAAGGAAACATCAACTTCTCTTAAGCCTTCTTCTTGTCTTTTAATTGCCCTCTTGGAATCTTATCACAACTTTGGCATCAAAAACTGCATACTATTACTTGATTTCAATATTTGCCTTTTCTGCAAAGTGATCAACTTGGTCCTCAATACTCTGTATGCACTGTATGAAGCAATACGAAAGCTGTTTCATTGAAAATTATGATCATCAAAAAATAGTACAACATTTATAATAAATATTTATGTATTCAATGTAAGAAAAAAAATTCGCAAAGCAGTTGCACCAATTCCCCTGATTGACAGAACCCACAAAATGAAAAAATATGTACATCATAACTCATAAGTCAATCCAGCACCCTCTAAGGAACATTCTCCTTGGTAATGCCAAGTTAGCCATACAAGGCAATACAAAGAAACCTCCTACAGGAAATCCAATACAAAGGCAATACAAGGAAATATAGTATAGCTTTAGTTTGCAACATTGACTGGTAATCACTAGACACAGATTCAAGAATTACATTAAAGTTACATTCTCCTTGGTCTTTCATTTGGAAGGAGAACGACATGCCACTTGACTAAGCCCATGGTGGTCACAGGTCACTAGACACAAATTCAAGGATTACATTCAAGCAAATGATCAACAGTATGTAATGCTAGTTACATAAATTAGTTTGCAACATTGAATGGTGATCACTCATGTTTGTATGTATAGTTTGCAGCTTGCAGAAGTCAGCGGATTAAATGTTTTTCAACTTTCAGAAAAAGAATTCAGTGGGTCACAATTTTGCTGATTGCACTTATCAAAAATAAAATAAAATAAATTTTCTAATTGCATGAATGAAATCATGTCACAGAATTATTAAAGGACCTGTGCGGTTCCATGTGGCAAACAACAAAACACAGCATACACATTAGAAAAATCTGCATCCTTGATAGCAACCATATAGGAAGTCAAACATTGAACTTTCATCTCAAAGCTATAAAAATAGTACTAACTGTTCTAGGAATAAGCACAATTGAAACATTTCAAAAAGGAAAAAATAAATAAATAAATAAATAAATGTTTACAGAACTGCAATGCCAGAAAAAGAAAAAGAATATATAAAACAAAAATGACTCCATGGTTTTCCACATATGCGAAACCATATAAAATCCCCATTAAGTTCTAGTATTTTTGACCGGTACTGCACACTAACAAGATCTTCATTGGAAGAAATTTGTTAATATTTCTTCATCTACAAAAGTTCAGCTCCTTTTCATATCCAAGACACCATCAAGAATATATATATACCTGATTTTCTTTCTGATTTTCCTAAACAAAGCACCATCCTTGCAAGCAGCAATGCCTTTTTGCAAACATTCCTTAGTTACCTGCCATAAAAGGAAACAAAGACATAAAATGTACATTTAACAGATAGCCGTAATATAAACAATTTCTAAATTTATCTATGGAAGAAGTTAATATTTCACAACTCAAGAAGAATAGTACAACATTCATAATCTTTTTTTTCAAAGATTTATTACTATCATGAATTACTTTTTTAGGTATATTTTTCTGCGGAAGAATCATTGCAGATTAACTAAAGAAGAATAACCACTGCAACAATTATGTAGCCTACCAATGCACAATGACTCGTAAAGGGGAAAAAAGATATTAAAAATAAAAAAGTAAATACCAGTAACATACCGATAGAAACTTCTTCAAATCTCTTTCAGATGCAATGTCAAGCAACACAGAAAAAGCTCAGCTAATTTCAATTCTCAAGGAAGAGGCAACCTGGAGGAATAGGTTCTTTAGAAGATAAATTTTAGGAATATGTGGAAGAGACCTATAAAGAATTTAGAAAGCCTATGAATTCAGAATAACAATAAATGAAACATACAACTCAGCAGCACTAGAAAAGTAATAGAAACTTACTTCTTATAACAATATTATGCAGGTTTTCTCTTTTCCAAAATCAAAATCACCAAATCACCAAAAAGCTCCAACCTATACATAAATGAAATAAAATAAGATTAAGAATTAGAATATAATTAAGTATGTTAGTAATCTACACAAATAGAAAAAAAAATTACTTACCAAAAGAAATAGTTTCCAGCGAAGGGATTGCCCAAAATGGATCATATAACAACAGGTTTTCTCTTTTCCAAAATCAAAGCACCAAAAAGCTCCAAACTACACATAAATGAAATAAAATAAAATAAGATAAGAATTAGAATTTAATTAAGTATGTTAGTAGTCTACACAAATGAAAAAAAAAAAAATTGCTTACCAAAAGAAATAGTTTCCAGACTGCCCAAAATGGATCATGTAACTATATTATGTAGGTTTTCTTTTTTCCAAAATCAAAATCACCAAAAAGCTCCAACTTATCCATAAATGAAATAAAATAAGATTAAGAATTAGAATATAATTAAGTATGTTAGTAATCTACACAAATAGAAAAAAAAAATTACTTACCAAAAGAAATAGTTTCCAGCGAAGGGATTGCCCAAAATGGATCATACAACAACAGGTTTTCTCTTTTCCAAAATCAAAGCACCAAAAAGCTCCAACCTACACATAAATGAAATAAAATAAAATAAGATAAGAATTCGAATTCAGTTAAGTATGTTAGTAGTCTACACAAATGAAAAAAAAAAAAATTTACTTACCAAAAGAAATAGTTTCCAGACTGCCCAAATTGGATCATGTAACTATATTATGCAGGTTTTCTCTTTTCCAAAATCAAAATCACCAAAAAGCTCCAACTTATCCGTAAATGAAATAAAATAAGATTAAGAATTAGAATTTAGTTAAGTATGTTAGGAATCTATACAAATGAGAAAAAAATCTACTTGCCAAAAGAAATAGTTTCTAGTCAAGGGACCGCCCAAAATGGATCATGTAATAATATTATGCAGGTTTTCTCTTTTCCAAAATTAAAATCACCAAAAAGCTCCAACTTACCCATAAATGAAATAAAATAAGATTAAGAATTAGAATTCAGTTAAGTATGTTAGTAATCTATACTAATGGAAAAAAAAGAAAAAAAAAAAAAAATTACTTACCAAAAGAAATAGTTTCTAGTCAAGGGACTGCCCAAAATGGATCATATAACAATATTATGCAGGTTTTTTGTTTTCTAAAATCAAAATCACCAAAAAGTTCCAACCTAGACATAAATGAAATAAAATAAGATCAAGAATTATAATTTAATTAAGTATGTTAGTAATCTATACAAATGGGAAAAAAATTACTTACCATTCGTGGGATGATTAAGGTAGTTTTATCTCCTTCATATCTTCCGTTGTTCTCTACAAAAATTGAAAAATAAAAAATAAAAAGAAAAATCATTTCAATTTAATTTCAAATATAAGAGAATGGAAGTTATATTAGAAAGTTCAAAAATACTTACATTTAATACTTTTTTTACTCCATGAATAGAACGTACCCAGTCGCCAGCACAAATCAAAGCTTCCACCGTTTTTGTAGATAATGATGCACGATATGGATCTATAGTTCTACCTCCAGTGCTAAAAGCAGCCTCAGAAGCAACCGTAGTGATAGGAATTGACAAAATATCAACTGCCATTTTGGATAGAATGCGAAATTTGAGATTATTGACTTTCCACCATTCTATTGCATCAAAAGAGTGATCCATCTCACCATGACAAATAAAAACACCTTCTTCTAAATACATGTCCAATTCAGATTTTGAAGGCTGAACACATTCATTTTTTCTAACAAAAAGATCAAATTCAAGCCTTCCTTTACTTTTGAACTTAGAAGTGTGACTAGACTCACAATCAATAGCTGCAACTGTTACATTCACTTCTTGCTCCAAGTTGGTGGAAGTATAAGTTTCTACATACTCTTTAAATAAATCATATAATGCCTTACGCACTATGTCAATGTTTTTTGATGCTTCTAGCTCGGAATATATTTTGGGAAAGCAAAACTTAATAAGCACCATTTTGTACCTTGGATCCAAAATTGCACCTATGGCCATCAAAAGATTGCATTCACCCCAATACTTGTCAAACTTTTCTTTCATTTTGTTGGCCATTGATCGCATATAAATATTTTCATCCAATGAATTTTCACTTAAGGCTTCTTTTATCTTCCATACTTCAGGCAAAAACATGTTTGAAGTTGGGTACACACTTCCAGATATAGTGTTTGTCACTTCCTGAAAAACTTTTAAAAATTGACACACCTCCTCTACTCTACTCCAATCCTCTAAACTAGGCAACCATCTATAACTGGGATCTCTATCTTGATATCTTGGAAACACCTCCTTGAATTTTATTGCCGCTTCCAACATAGCATATGTTGCGTTCCAACGTGTGGGAACATCTAAAATTAACTTCCTTGAAGGCAATTGCAACTGTTTCACAATCTCACTGAATTTGAGAAGTCGTGCCTCTGATGCCTTTAAGTACTTAACACTCTCACGAACATTTTCAATCACATTCTGGATTTCACTAAGCCCATCTTGCACCATGAGGTTTAAAATATGTGCACAACATCGTACATGAAAGATCTTCCCACCAAAAAACAGTTTACTTTTAATGGTGAAATTATCTCTCAAAATCCTGATAGCTGCATCATTATTACTTGCATTGTCAAAAGTAACAGTTGATACTTTATTTTCAATGCCCCAATCAATTAGACATTGAAAAATAGTATCAGCTATGACAACGCCAGTATGAGGAGGTGGCACATCACAGAAATTCAAGATCCTCTTCTGTAATTTCCATTCAGAATCGATAAAATGTCCTGTAAGGCACATATAACCGATCTGCTGACCAGACTTCCAGAAATCTGACGTGATACTAACTTTGTTAACACTTTTAAATGTTGTTTTCAACCTTTTCTTCTCCATCTCATAAACTGCCACACAATCATTCTTCGCCGTAGTACGCGATATCTTTTGATAATGCGGGGTGGCCGTATTCATGAACCGATTAAAAAATTCATGCTCCATCATGTTAAATGAATATTCATGTACGAGTATCATGTGAGCAACAGCTTCTCTAACCTTTGCATGATCATACTTGAAATTTGCAATATTTGGTTCACTTCCCAGTCCTCCTTTTCCTACACTTAGAATATTTTGTTTTTTATTAACCAGTAGACGACGTGGACACGAGTTCAAGTGCCTAATAAGATGAGTTGTAGGACCCCCAACCTTAGTAGCAAGCTTTGTCTTGCAAAATTTGCATTTTGCTTTTTTACTACCATCCGGCTCTGTAACTATCTCAAAGTCATTCCAGACATGAGATGTTTTTTTTCTTTTCTTTGTTTGAAATGGGCTTTCTTTACTGACCTCAACATCAATCACTTCATTAACCTCATCAATTGGCCTTTTGGCATTTTCATTTTTACTATCCATTTCTAAACTCTCTGAATCTGATGTTGAAGAATTCAAAGAGAAATCTGGATTTTCATTTGACATAGCTGTATATAAAAAATTAAAAAAAAAAAACTACTACAGTATCCAAAAAAAAGAAAAAAGAAAAAAAAGAAAAAGAAAATGATAGAGTAAAACTTAAATCCAAAGAGATGCTAAATAAGATATATTGGCAAAATCTGTAAAAGGGTTGGAAGAAGATATTTAACAGGAGAGAGAACATCCAAACATATAATATAATTAAAGGTTCGTACTGTGACTGCAAACTTTAGTTATAATTTAGTCTTTGTAAGTGTGAAGAGTGAAGACCTACAAGTGTCTGTGCTGGGAGCTATTGAATGTCTCCAGCTCAATTGACATGGCAACAAGAAACATCACTAAAACACAGCCCACATATACCTTGTGCGATGACATGACATTGCAAACACATGCAATCAAATTCATCAATTACTAAACACCTACCACTGTATCAAATTAATGTCCAGTTTGAGTTCAATTTTTTTTACATAATTTAGCACATCATAATATCTAAAAAAAAATGTCGGATCTAATTGTTCAGATATAATATAATAAATGTAAAATGTTATGTGTAATTATCCATATATAATATAATAACAAGAAATCATTGCGAATTCGGGAAGTAAAAAATTGAATCAATAAAGTAGGAAAAAATTCTCTCTCACAGTTCGCACTTGGAGGGTGAAAAATTGAAATAGATATTTCCCCACTAATCTGTAAAGAACTAATTCACGAGATAGAACAGAATGGTTGAATCCACACCCAAAAAAAATAAAGAATAATAAAATAAATAAATTAGGATTTCTTACCAAAAGCAAAGATTCAGCCTCAATTTCCTCTGATGTCTGAAACACCAAGAGATTAGCTTCTTTGATCTGTTCCAAAATTCCCTGTAACTTATCTTGCGGCAGTCTAGATCGAGACGAGATTGTCAACCTTCAGGCAAGGTAACTGGTTAGCCCCAAAGGACTTTCGAAGAAGAGGCCTCACAATTCGCTCACTCCAAAGTCCAGAAGACGGAACTGGGGAACTGAAGATCAAGCCTCACAAGTCACAATAATTCAATAAATCGTCTTTGTTGGAGAATGAATAAGGGAAGATGCCAGATGGAGATAAAATTAACCCGGTCAAGAGATTCGTGAGATTTCCCAACAGTAACAGATAAGATTTGAGATTTCAAAGAGATAAGGTAAGTTTTAATCAATTGACAGGTGTGCAAATCTGCAATAGTTTATAATTTAATTTATTTTCTTTTGGGTACTTATGTTATAAATTATAATAAAATCATATATATATATATAATATATATAATATATATTACATATATAAATATTAACGAGCCTAAACGAGCTCTGTTCACGAACATTAACGAGCCTAAACGAGCTCATGTTCACGAGCCTAAGCGAGCCGAGCCCAGCGTTGCTCAAGCTCGGCTCGTTTGCTTAATGAACGAGCCCGAGCCGAGCCCTTAACGAGCCGAGCCCGAGCTGTTCATGAACAGCTCGGCTCATTTGCAGCCCTATATACAACCACCTATTAAAGCTTGAGTATAGTGACACCTTGATTGCAAAACCTCATTTTCAGTGAATTCACCGCTAAAATGAAACAAAAATGACTATGAAAACAATGAAAAGAACAAATAGATCTACACATGTAGAGATGTTGCAGAAACACACTCTAAAAGAAATAACAATATTGACTTTTTTGCTGTGAACAAGAAACATAAAGAAACACAGAATCAGACTAAAATAAAGATACAAGTGATTGTCACTGTATAAGAGCAACAGATTATAATAACATTAAAGATGGTATAAAAGCATAAGATTCTAAAGATTCTTGGAGAGACCTTAGACGGGTAGCGTTCCGGCCATTTCTCCCTTGCTTCATTGGTCGGAACTGGATTTCCGAGGAACCTGGATTTATTATCCTCCGTCCGAAAAGTCTTTTTCTTCTTTACTGCAAAAGAAGACTCTAACGATGACGGAATGTCCTGCTGGACTTTCGCTTAGCGTCCCTGGTCCCGAGCCATTAGATGTTGATCCGAAAAAGAAAAATAACTAGGTATCAAGGAGGGGGAGAAAGGGGATATGAGAGAGATAAATAGTTCAGAGGCGCAACACGCAAAGGGTACGTTTGAACTTTTCAGAGAATTTTATTTTATTTTATTATTATTATTTTGTTTCCTCGCAAAAAAACTAAAGAAACGTCATACGGCATCTACATATAAAAAAACATGAACCAAGGCCATAGATCAAAGCAGATGAAACTACAACAGGCCTGAACCCACAAACTAACACCCCTTATAGTCAATATCACATTCTTGACAATTAAACGAAAGGATATAAGTAGTAGAGAAACAAGTAGTCCGACAAAAGAAAATGAACAGGACCAACATAAAGACATAAGCCAAACCCAATATATACAGGACACAGAACTAACCAAGCAAAACTAAAACCTCTAACAGAACCAAATAGATAAGCGTATCCAACACACCACACTCGCACAGACACTTCTCACAAGAAAAGATAAACAAGACAGGTCCAGAATTGTTCCACAGTAGGCACCACCATGAACAGGACCAAAAACGTGGTACTACGGCATGCAAGCATAACCATGCACATCACAACACTTGGGCAAGATAAAGGCTGCTACACAGTACATCTCCGACCTCGGAAATAGAGCACCGTCTTAAAAAAACATGAGAAGAGTCAAGAAGCTGGCCCCACCGCAGGAAAATAACTCCAGTAAAACATCATGCAAACACATATATCATTTTTCAGAGAATGGAGCGGGCGGGGAAGTAAGAGATTGCTTCTATATCCTTTTGACCGAGACCGACCCTTGAAATTTAAAAAATACTGTAATACTACTAATATACACCGTCACAAATACAATCAAGAAACCCAACGAAAATACAAATAAAAATTAGAAATATTTATTAGGCAATTAATATTTATTGAATTATTTTCTTAAATTTCTTCTATAATTATCCTTCCTATTATAGATTTTCTTGAAAAATATAAAGAACATAACATCACTAAAGAGAACCAAGACCAAGATTTTCGATTATGTTATCCTAATAAAAGAATTAATTGTGTGTTTGATGTGCAATAATGGAATGGAATGAAATATTCATTTCAATCATTCTTTTATTTAACATACAATTTAAAGTGAAAATATTCATTATATTGGAATGAAAATTTATTTCTTGTACTGAAAATCTATTCCACAACTAAACCTGACAATTTCATTCTCAAATAAATAAATATATATATATATATATATATATATATATATTAATTAAACTTCCCAAAGAATCAGTAACTTTAAATTTTTTTATTTTTTAATTAGTAATTTAATTAAAATGGCTTATTAAATTAATATTAAATTTTTAGTTATTTAATTCAAATATAATTCTTAGTAATATATTATTAGTAGTTGATAAAAAAGGAAATACATATAAATAAATAATAGTATAAATATTTAAGATACTATCAATAAATTTAATTTCATTTAGTATTGCCAATTAAATGTCTTTTAAAATTAGTTATTTCTTTTATGTGAAGAGTTTATGTTTAAAATTATATTTATCACTAAAAAATAGAGTTCGTGGTCAAAAGTAGAGTTTCGATCCCACCCAACAAGTAATGGAAATAGCATAGATTGGCGGAGATGATGAAAACTCTTTATTTATTTTGCTAAAACAAAATAGAAGAGTCTATGTTTAATGAAAACAGTTTTATATTTCCTAATAAAAAATTGAAATAATAAAATTGTTATGTATGTGTGTGCCTTGTGTGGGGTCCACATGAGTGGAAAAAATTGTGGCATATTGATAATGGCAGCAAGCTTGTCTTAGAAGCTGCTTGCTGCCCACGATTTTGTTTGCCTATAAATAGGCATTATGTGTATGTAATGTGTGGTGTGTGAAAAAACCAAAGCTGTAAAGCTTCTCTCTCTGTTCGTCCTCTCTCTTTCTTCCTTTTCTCTTTTACTCTAAAACTTTGTCCTAATTTCTCTTATACTATTACTCTCTCTATATATATATATACACATATATTTATTATACGTTATCAGCACGAGCTCCATCCATCTCAGATTTGAAGAAAAAGCTTTCTCTTCCTCTTTTTATCCCAACTATATATCTATTTTTGTGATATTAGTTTTGATAAATTGTTGGGTTGGTTTGCTTTATTAAAGAAAATAGTATTTCTAATTCCAAAGGGTAAGAAAATTGTAATTATAGATTGTTGTTCATAAAATAAATTTGTTCATTTAAATAATATATATGCTTACACTATGGTCGGTTCTACCACCTTTATTATTTACTTATCCACTAATTATGGTCGGTCTTACCACCTTTATTATTTAATGTTTTATGGCTGGTTTTACCGCCTTTATTGTTTCATAATTTATTTACTATGGCTGGACTTACCATCTTTGTTATTTAAATAATTTATATTATGTTATTATTTCATTCAATGCCATTTTATTTATATATTATGCTAAACTATATTTTTATATTATTGTCACATCTAGTTATTCTAAAAAAATCAAATCTGACAAAGCTGGAATTCGTGGCTCTGGATATTTCTGGCAAAAATTATATATCATGGATTCTGGATGCTCAGATCCATTTGGATGCCATGAGCCTTGGAGACACAATTAAAGAAAACAACGATGCATCATTGCAAGATAAAACAAAGGCCATGATTTTCCTCCAGCGCCATATTAGTGAGGAACTGAAAACTGAATACCTCACTGAAAGAGATCCACTTTGTTTGTGGAATAATTTGAAAGAAAGATATGATCATCAAAAAACAGTCATCCTCCCAAAGGCCAGGGCTGATTGGCTGCAACTGAGGTTGCAAGATTTTAAAACTGTGGCTGAATATAACTCTGCTCTATTCAAAATCAGCTCTATATTGAAATTATGTGGTGATACTGTTACTGATGAACTTTTGCTAGAAAAAACATTCACCACATTTCACGCCTCGAATGTACTCTTGCAACAACAATATCGAGAACGTAGATTTAAAAAATATTCAAAGCTGATATCATGTTTGCTTGTGGTAGAGCAAAATAATGATCTTTTATTGAGAAACCACCAGTCCTATCCAACTAGATCGATACCGATCCCTGAAACATATGTTGCCTCATCCCGTGGTCGTGGACGTGGTCGTGGTGGTAGAAATGAATATGAGGTAAAAATAACTACCACAATAATGAATATGGTCGTGGTAGAAATCATTCTTATTATCGTGAAGGATATCAATCTTCACATTTTCGCAATCAGAGATCCACACCATATCCTCAAAGGAGAGATCATCATGAAATGAAACAGGGAAAAGGGAAGGATGTGGCTCAACCTTCCAAGGCACACGATAATACTTGTTATCGGTATGGCATGACAGGGTATTGGCAAAGTATTTGTCGTACACTTAAGCATTTGGCTGAACTTTACCAAGCCTCAATGAAAGAAAAGGAAAAACAAAAGGAAATGAATTTCTTTGATCATGATGAGCCAGTTGACATCACAAATCTAGAAATGAATTTCATTAATAATAATGAGCTAGTTAACATCACAAATTTGGATGTATCAGATTTCTTTGAGGATCGTAATGAAAAGATAGACTTTCTGATTGGTGATGCAATGTCCACACCAATTAATCTTTTTTTTTTTTTTTTTTTTTTCATATTCTGCCTGTTATGTTTTTATTTTCCTTATATTAAAGTTTTTATCCTCTAGTTTGTATTAAAGTTTATTTTGTTATAAAAGTTTCTTTTCTGATAAAGAAATTTGCATGAATAAGAATGGATCTGACTAGTTCAAATATAAATGGAAAAAACATGTCTTGCAGATAATGGAACAACACATACAATCTTTCGAGATCAAAAATATTTTTCCCACTTAATTCTATCAGACGTCAGTGTCAGTACCATATCAGGTCCCACCTACTTGATTAAAGGCTCTGGACTAGCCAACATCATTTTACCACACGGAACAAGATTACAAATCAATGATACCTTATATTCTACAAGATCTCGGAGAAATCTGTTGAGTTTTAAAAACTTGCGTCGTAATGGGTATCATATTGAGACCGCAAATGAAAGAAATGTGGAATATCTCTACATGACTTCCATTACCTCAGGCAAGAAGCTGATATTAGAAAAACTACCTATTTTTTCTTCTGGGTTACACTATACAACCATTAGAACAATTGAATCAAATGCTGTGATCCATAAAAAATCTTGTGACCCAAAACTTTTTATGCTTTGACATGATCGACTTGTTCACCCAGGGAGTACAATGATGCGTCGAATTATTGAAAATTTACATGGACACCCACTAAAGGATCAAAAAATCATCTTACCAAATGATCATCTGTGTATCGCCTGCTCACAAGGTAAGTTGATTATCAGACCATCCCCTTCAAAAGTCATTGTTGAGTTTCCCCCATTTTTGCAACGAATTCACGGGGATATATGTAGGCTAATTCATCCACCCTGTAGACCATTTCGCTATTTTATGGTCTTAATTGATGCTTCAATAAGATGGTCACATGTTTGTCTGCTTTCTACTCGTAATGTTGCATTTGCTAAACTTCTTGTTCAAATCATCAAATTACGGGCACACTTTCCTGATTACCCAATTAAGACAAATTCGTCTTGATAATGCCGCTGAGTTTTCTTCTCAAGATTTTGATGATTATTACATGTCAGTTGGAATTAATGTTGAACACCCTGTTGCACACACTCATACTTAAAATGGTATAGCTGAATCCTTTATTAAAAGACTTCAGTTGATTGGTCGTCCTTTGCTTATGAGAACAAAATTACCTGTCTCTGCCTGGGCTCATGCTATATTGCATACTGTATAATACCCCTAATTTAAAAAGAATAGTCTCGGTATTATTTTAATAGTTTTAATTGCATTTAATTATTTAGTTGTTTTCTTGGCTGATTGTTTACTTGTTTAATTGATTTAATTATTTGTTTAAATTGAATTGTATGTGATGATGTGTATTTATTTAGGAATTTAATTGTTTTATTTTTATTTTTATTTTATTTTTATATTTTTAAGGAATTGGATATGGATAGTAGTAATTGACCAATTAATTGGACTGGCATGGACTACTTGGATAAGGGGTTTAATGGGTACGGATAATTACCCATGTATATGTATATTTAATAAATAAATAAATAAATATATATATATATATATATATATATATATATATATAAGGAAAGTCCTTTAATAATAATCTGATATATATTTATATATTATATATAAAAAAGAGTACACATAGATTATACGTAATATATATTTAAGTTACTTTTTTAATATTTAAATTTTATTTTATTTTTATTTTTATTTTATTTTAGTTTGTCTTGGAATGGGAAAAGGATTAGGGTTATTTTAGTTGCCTATAAATATATAACTATATAGTTGTGAAAGAGGTTAGAAAATATATCACGTACTATATTTTGAAGAGAGAAAGAAGGAAGAGGAAGGAAGAGAAAGAAGGAAGAAGGAGGCTAGGATTTTTATCAAATCCCTAAAGGTAATTTTTAATTATTCTCTTCTCCTTTGATTCGTACCTTATGCATGCTATATTAATTCTAGGTTCTTTAAATAAATTAATTAGATCAAACTACATGGATTAATATAGAAATTTCACTTCGTGCTTTAATAATGAGTTTTAATATTTTTTCTTTTATACTGAACTGGGCGTCATTGGTGGGCATGATTTTTAATTTATTTTGTTTTATTTTCACTTGAATTAGTGTTAGCGTAAGTCAGTATCCTATATAAATATGAAATCAACATTTATTTATGCATAAAGCATGCACATGAAACGAGGGGTTAAGTATACTAAATTAAAGCACAAATTGATTCATGTATGTGAAGTCAAAGTTAGACCTCAAAAGCAGTTTTGTGTAAAAAGGTTTGAAATCAAATTTGTTTGTTTCTTAAATTCGGCACGTCGAACGAGGAAGCAACCATCGGTTTGGTAGTTCTTATATTCTAGAATTTCTATGAATTGAATTGTAGCAACAATCAGTTTGGGTTATTTTTTTTCATGGTTGGTGCACGCCGAATGAGGAAGAGCAAGATAATGACTTTAAAATAAATTAGTTTATAATAGAACTATAATTGGAATTTGTTTTATTCATGAAGTGTACAGGTAAAACGAAATTGGCATAAAGTATAAGTCAGTTTGATACAACAGTATTGGTTTTGCATTAAATAAATTGTATGTGAATCTGATTAAGGTAAGAATATTAAATTAATATTTATTATTTTTGAGTGATGGATCTGAATTAAATATTTATTTAATTTAATTAGACTCATTAAGAATTGGAATACATGATTTAAGTTTGCATGCTAAGTATGGAATTTAATTAATTTAAAAGGATAAATTAATTAAATATTATTGGATTAAATTATTTTAATCCATTGCTAGATTTAAATTAATTAAATCAGAACATGGAGATGTACAACTTAGTGGATATGCATGTTAATTTTTTATAATGTAAATTAAATACATGCTACTTAGAATTGATATTTTGCTCAAATAAATGCAAATGATGTGTTTATGATCTATATCATATTTATTTGGATTATTATATGTAAATATTATTTACATTATCTTTGAATTGAAAACTTTTATTGGATTATGATATGGATTAATGCACCATTATGGGATGGGGGCATATTAAGGACGGATTAACTTAAGAGTTAAGTCCTACCTATTTTTAATAAGGGAACGGATTAACCATAGTGTTAAGTCCTACTTATTCGTGTCAGGTCAACGGAATAGTTGGATGACATATAATTAAAATAATAATTGGATAGTTTATTTTGATGATTGGATAGGACAGATTTTACATATATAATTATATGCCATGATATGAGCTTAAGTCTCAGGATCAGTGGTTAGGGTGCGTATATTGCCAGGGATGTGTAGCTAGATATAGCGTAGTTGTGTACCCTGGTAGGTCTAGGTACTCATACCCATTATATGTGCGTTTTGCATGTTGCCTACTATTCAGGTTGAGACAATTCTATAGACTAGTGAGGTTCCTTTAGTGTATATATATCTATATATGAACTATTTAGTTATTGTTGAATTAATTAGGATGCATACGTGTATCGGGTCTCTGTTTGGGATATAGTAGATTAGAACTTGTTTGTGAGTCTGACCCACTATTATTTTTCAGGTGTTCGTCAGTTCCAGTCTTAGAGATTATTCGTGCCAAGCAGAGACAGTCATTCACTCTTTCGACTCTACGTAGGACTCTTCTTCATGATTTAATTAATAGTTTTATTTCAGTTCAGTTAATTCAGTTGGTATATTATTAGGGGTTCACAATATGGATTCCCGAGTTGTAATTTTAATTAATTACTGGTATTAGAGGATTGGAGGATTTTAGTATGGGATTTTTAATTATTTCTATTTGAGGATTTTTAAATAAGGATTTAATATTTAGTTTCCTTCAGCTTCTTATTTATTTATTATTCTTTTTGTATTCAAATGCTTGTTTAAATATTAATTGTATGATATTCCTTGTATTCTGTGCTCGGACTTAATCACCCGTGGCTCTAGAATTGAGGGGTATCACATGCTGCATCACTAGTTCGTATACGACCAACTACTTATCATAAGTACTCACCATTGCAACTTGTTTTTGGTTAATAACCAAATATCTCCCACATATGAGTTTTTGGTTGTACTGTATATGTTCCAATTGCACCACCCCAATGCACTAAAATGGGTCCTCAACGTAGACTTGGAATTTATGTTGATTTTGATTCTCCATCTATTATTAGATATCTTAAACCCTTGACAGGTGATGTCTTTAAAGCACGATTTGCTGACTGTCATTTTGATGAGACTGTTTTCCCACCATTAGGGGAAGAAATGGCACAGCAACAACGTGATCTTACTTGAAATGCCTTGGAATTGTCTCATTTTGATCCTCGCACAAATCAATGTGAATGAGAAGTTCAGAGGATCATTCAATGTCAATGCGTCAACTAAAGGATCTTCAAGGTTGATTTAATGAGGGGGAGCAATTGATCAAAGAGGTATTGGCATGATGTACTCTTTTTCCTTCGTCCAGGTTTTGTCCCACTGGGTTTTCCTAGCAAGGTTTTAATGAGGCAGTTTTAATCTATGTAATACCATTTTTCAGATACACAAGAATGCTGTACTTTTTTTCCTTCACTAGGATTTTGTCCCACTGAGTTTTCTTTAGTAAGGTTTTAACGAGGCATATTCTTAATATAGGATTGTGGACCCCAAGGGGGAGTGTTATGTATGTGTGTGCCTTGTGTAGGGTCCACATGAGTGGAAAAAATTGTGGCATATTGATAATGGCAGCAAGCTTGTCTGAGAAGCTGTTTGCTGCCCACGATTTTGTTTACCTATAAATAGGCATTATGTGTATGTAATGTGTGGTGTGTGAAAAAACCAAAGCTGTAAAGCTTCTCTCTCTTTTTCCCTCTCTCTCTCTCTCTCTCTTTCTTCTCTCTCTCACTATAAAACTTTATCATAATTTCTCTTATACTATCACTCTCTCTTTATATATATATATATACGCATATATTTATTATAAAAATAATATTAAAAACAATTAAAATAGAATTAGAAAAAGGTAAATTTATATTTTAGGAAAAAGCTAGAAAGAGAATTAAATAGAAGAGGAAAATATTTTATTAAATACATTATAAAAATTAAAAATAAATAAATAATGTACAGAAACATTTTTTTTTTTTTGCAAGTACCGAAACTCAATAACACACTAAAACTAAATAATGTTTTGAACTCTTTGTGTATGAATATATTTTATATGTAGTAGCATAATTCACGTGCAACACACGTGGTAAAATAATAATTGTTGAAAATGTAAAAATTAGGATAAAGTACAGTCACACTTCCTGAGGTTTGACAAAAGAACACTTAGAGAAAACTTACTTATTTTTTAGACAAAGACACCCCCTGAAGGTTCAAAAATGGACAAAGACACCTTAATTTAAAAGAAAAATTGACCGAAAACGAAAACGAAAACGAATATTTTTATTTAAGCGCTTAGCATGACTATATCATAAACATTATAGTTTTCGGCGGACTAGTAATCCGAAAACGAATATTTTTATTTAAGCGCTTAGCATGACTATGTTTCCGGGAGTGTGAGTGTGTTCCGAATTATCCCATTACTTGATTTCGATTTTTATTTCCAAGTTGACATTTATGTGTTATTACAACTTGTGGATTTATGTACATTACATTATATCATTTATGCTTGTCTTGATGAATGAATTAATATTGTTCATGCTAGACTAGGATGATCCTATTTAGGTTTCCCCCTGAGACTAGACGTTAGGGAGCATGTTCCTTGTATTGTATAGCCATGCAATGTTTGTAAAATTTTAAGAAACTTAGTTTATATTTATGAGACATTCTTACGGAGCAATTCGTTGCTCACCCCGTTGATTTTTATATTTTTCAGGAGAGGGCATTACCCAAGAGGATGTTTCTTATCCCTAGCTTGATTGGGATCTTGGCAACATTTTTAAGCTACTTGTGATAATTGTGACATCCAATGTGTAGCTTACTTTTGGACCTGTATTTTGACACATGGTGTATTTTGAATATTATATTTGATGACATGTTTGTAATATTTTTTTGGAGGAGGGAAATGATGTAGGAACTCACCCATCTATCTTTTGAAGTTCTTATGGAATTTTCTCTCTTATTTTTACTTATGTAATCCCTTAACATTATTTCTCACCTTATGGATTGTAATGAGGCCAGGACTTATATAGTGAGATTGAACAATAATTGTTTAAGTTGTGTACATGTGGGTTCATTTGGATAGTCTAATATAAATAGTTAATTAATCATGCTATTATTTATTTTTATGAAACTATTATTATTATTTTTATTTTTATTATTATTATTTTCAATGAAACTATGATCAGTGTATGTGCATGTCCATGTACATTCAAAATAAATCCAAGAATTGACTTTCTCAGTGAGGCCACTTAATATTGTTATACATGTATGAGACCATTTGTTGCCATAAATTGAATTATTGTCATATATATATATATAGATTCATTTTAGTATCATCAGTTAATGTCATGTTGTGGTTCAAAGGTTTAACCCACTACCGTGTTGACAACAACCAAGCTAGTTCACCTGCCACCATATGTGTCTATTTTAGGCTACCTAATGCAAACATACTGTATTGTCGACTAAATGATATTCACTTAATTAATTAATAATAATAATAATATTTTTATTTACTTATTATTTATTTACCCAAGTGAACCTAATTATTTATTTATTCTATTTATTTGCTTCTTTTTTTTTCATTTTCTTTTTTTTTTTCCTTCGCGACCTGAGTCACGGGTTTCGGGGTGTGACAACTACTCATAATAATTCTATATATATGCAAAATTAATTTTATATTTACTTTTTTATAATGGATTTTGAATAATTATTTAGAACATATATATATATATATATATATTTTTTTTTTTCCCTAAATGGAGGAAATTTTATAGATAAAACAATAAGGTACATAAGAAAAATGAGGAAAAGTCCTCACAAGGACGCCCTATATTTAGAACATATTTTTATATTTTATAATATTATGTATTTCAGTAAATATATAAAAACACTTCCATTAGTAATGGACTCCTAAAAATTATAGATCAATCACTAATAAAATCCTAAACTTTATCAACTACTTCTAAAAAGTTTGTGTATAAAATTATTCTTATATTTTTGTTCTGGATCCTATCTATTTTTTCTACTTGCAATCTCTACTAATACAATTCTAAACCCTATCAATTATTCTATCCACCTAGAAAATTAAATTTATGTGTTTTTCTATTCTATATAAGTATTTTACTTTATGATCATACAAACACGCATGGTGGTGGTGGTGACTATTAACATTCAAGTTTTAATTCTTATAAACTGTAAACCAATTAATTAAAAATTAGGATTATTTTTTACTGAACTTCCACAATTTTGTTTAGGTTTTAATATTAGTCTAAAATAAAAAACAAAAAAATAATGTAGAGATTGATCATATTTTAAATAATTATGTTAGTCAACAAACAATTAATTAAAAAACGTTAAGATAAATAGTGCCTTTTTGTTTAAATTCCAAATTTACCCTCAATTTATTTTATACCAAACTATCCTTGTCACAATCACCTCCGTTTTTTTCTCTATTTTGCGACTGCCAATAATTGTTATTGCAAAGACTAAAAAGAATTCAAGCCTTCTTTCAGCGGAACCTGATTAAGTGGGGATGATTTATGTTTTCTTTTACTACGCAATAAACAAGTTGGGATTTTATTGGTGGTATCAGACCAATTCAAAACTTCATATTACCACTCATATTGCATATATAAAAAAAACATGATAATTATATATTCCTTCCGTCCTATATTAATTGTCCGCATTAAAAAATTGACTCACAATTTTTGTTAGTCAAAGTTATCGAAATAGACATCTAATATATGATATAGGTACTATATAAGTATAAAAAATAAATATGACTAAAAATGACTCAAAAATAAAAGATAGTAATAAGTTAAAATTTTTTAAATGAACAACCATTATAGAATGGAAATAATATTATATAATCTTGTGCACAAGATCTTACGACGTACGTACGATGATAGATTTTATATGGTGTTTTTGTCAGTAGGGATTCTTGGTACAATTGCACAGAGCATTTACAGTTGGGCAGGCTATTGCCAAAACCTAAACTCAGTACCAAATATATTTGGAAGAGAAATGGTTCTGAAAGTTTTTTACCAAACCAATCAAAACGTATTTTAATCTATATCTTTTAGTAGCCTTAAAAGAACCAAAGGCTGAAAGACATTACCTCTAGAAGCTTCGAGTGCCTTGATCAGTTAAGTTTCTCAATTTTCCATATCTGAATGTTCTTTATCAATGGCCATGCCACTACAAGATATACATAACAAATAACCTGCATCGCTAACGATAATACAAAACGGATTCAGGAATAAGATGAAATGTATATCTCATATGTGGTACCAATGCCATGTCTCTCAAATTGACATTGCCGCCTGCGGAAGAGTTCCCTCCTTATAGGCTGAAGTGCCAAAAAAAACACTCAGCCAAAAATAGGAGTGACAGGCTGGGTATGAGCATTTTTATTGCAAAATGCTATATTTTCATGTCAAATTTATATTTTAAGAAGAGTTACAGTGTCAAAATGTTATATTTTTACAATTATGCTCCAATAGTGCATTTCATCCAAAATGCTATTTTTTGACACAACAACCATTCTAAATTTTGAGAGCTCATTGGAGTGTCTTATTTTCATTTTTGTAACTTTTAACAATCTCAACATATGAGAGGTTTTTTGAGAGAGCTCATTGGAGTGCCTATTTTCATCCACTTGCTATATTTTGAGTTTGAGAGCTGCTATATTTGAGAATCTCAAAATATGAGAGGTTTTTTGAAAGGCTATTGGAGTTATTTTCATCTACCTGCTAATTTTGAGTCCATTGGAGATGCTCAAGTGATTATTGATGGGGCCGTGTAAGTACTGAGGGTAGTTTTGGAATTTTATTAAAAATTCCTTAAAAGTTAACATTGTTTAAAAAATTCCCCTGCTTCTTTTGTTCTTTGTAGCTAACTCAACGAGCAATGTCACTAATCCTGATGTTGAGCTTGTATAAGGGGCAGGTCATATTGATCCTGTAAAAATTGTAAAACCTGGTTTAGTATATGATGCCGGAGAGCTTGATTATGTGAAATTTTTGTGTGGCCAAGGTTATAGCACTGAGCATTTGCAACATATCACTGGTGACAATATCAATTGCAGTGAAGTTGGCAATGGGGCTCTTTGGAATCTCAATTATCCTTCATTTGCTTTGTCTTTTTAATCTGAAAACCCTATTGGTGTCTTCCACGGGACTGTTACAAATGTTGGTTCATCGGTGTCCACTTACAAGGCAACTATGATAGCATTTGTAGGACTTAATATCTAAGTTGAGCCAAATGTTTTTACTTTTAAGTCACTGGGTCAGAAGCAGTCTTGTGTGATTAATGTCACAAGCCATATGTACTCGTAAAAAAACAAAGAAAAAGAAAAATACGAATATGCCCTTTCAAAAAAAATTTAATTTTTTAATTTGACAATTGGGTAGACACGATGTATAAAATTAATCCACGCTATACGTAAAATTTAATGTTTGTTTTTTTGGGGTGATGCAACATAAGTGTGTGTGTACGTGTGCGTGTATATATATATATAATTATATATACACATATTTGATTATTGCATGACCTATTTGATCATATCATATTCACTTCAAACAAAAAGAAACTATCCTAACAATATAGTATTATGTATTTGAATATAGGTCCCATCCGTACGTAGACCAATGTACCATATAGCCATTTTTTACCCAAAATTTCTTTTGCGTGGCACTAGTGCATTCTTGTTTATCATATACCACATTAATTAGGAGGGATTATAACCTGATTATGTATGTACGAACAATTAAAAAATAAATAAATTGATTTTGGGATTCCAGAAATTTCCACAGAAGACAAAACTTATAGGTAGCCACAATAATACATAATTGTATTTTGTCTGACCGCCAGACCGACGATGAAATTGTAACCAACTTACGTGTATTTGAGACCAAATGAGGGCTTAATGATTACTATGTTTTACTGCTATGATAGTTTTCATAGGGCTTGTTGCAATTGAAGGGCGAGTGTGTGAATTCGAGCATGAAAATGTTTAAGGTTACGCCTGACCACCAGTATTTCTTTGACAGCTTTCAGATGGAGAATTTCCATGTTTTTTTCTCTTTTTGGCAAATCAGTGAAAGGGAGAATTGGAACACAACACTGGCATATCCCAACTTACTTGGAGAATTATATGCTCTCTCAATTAAGTCATTAATAATGTCCGAATACTCAGTAAAATAGTTGTTGAAGAAAGCTTATGTAGCGCTCTAATTTTGATTGGTTTCACTGTGCTGCCTTCTTTATTTTGAGCACGTGCAGAAGCAGCACTTATAAGTTAAAAGCTACAATAATAGGAAGTGAAAACGTGTCAAGAAAAAGATGGTCAAATATATCCCTATTTCTTCACCGATAACGATTGAAGTTGGCACACAGAGTCATTCATTGAGGTAAATAAGTAAATTGGATGAAAGGAGAAAAAGTGGGATGAACAACACATCAATAGAAAAGAGATTTTATGTTTTTTCTCTTTTTGTTTCGTGGGATATATGGAATAGAAATAAATAAACTCACAGCTTAAGCCCTGTTTGGTAAAGTTGTAATTTTGCTGTTTAGTTTTTTAAAAGAGAAAATATGTTTTGTAAATTTATTTTGTATTTAAAATTGTCTCTTTTATTTACTATTAGAGTATAATTGAAAAATAATAAAATAATATTTTATTTACTATTCAAGTATAATTGAAAAATAATAAAATAATAAAATTGATTCATTTATTTACTATTAGAGTATAATTGAAAAATAATAAAATAATATTTTATTTACTATTCAAGTATAATTGAAAATTAATAAAATAATAAAATTGATTCTTTTATTTACTATTGGAGTATAACGAAAAATAATAAAATAATATTTTATTTATTATTCAAGTCGAATTGAAAATTAATAAAATTGACTCTTTTATTTACTATTAGATTATAATTGAAAATTAATAAAATATTATTTATTTAGTATTCAAGTATATTGAAAAATAATAAATAATAAAATCAAAATTTTCTAATTGTGAAAAATAAAAAAATTATAAATAACGTATTTGAAAACCAAAACTTCATTTTGGAGTTGTAGGAATTGTAAAGGAAATGACAACTAGTTTTCAAAAGTTTTGAAATGTGAAATGTCAAAATAGAATTACCAAACGGATTTTGTTCCCTTTAAAAAAAAATGAAAACGGAAACTGAAAACTTTACCAAATAGGGTTAATCTTTTTTTTTTAAAAGTTTTAAATTGTTTTTACTATTATATACCCATTGCTATTTATGATACTTTAACTTATAGAAGATAGTTTTGTAATTTAAAAAATATATAATTTAGAATAACATAATATTGTAAATTAAAATTTGTATAATAATTCCACTTGTCTTCCCTACTCTCTTCCATTAATCTTTAGAAGGATGATATTTTCTAAAAGATGAATAATGACTCATTGCAGAAAGAAGTTTGTTCCTATGAAAAAAGTTTGTTCCTTCATAGTTCCTATAGTCCCTCTATGCTTCTTCAGTACTTCTTTCATTTTCACCAAACAAAGCATGGTAGTAACAAGAATTCTTGTTGGACAATATTGAAATCACAAAAATAAATAAAAATAATAAATAAATATAATTATTCTAATACTACTATTTCTTCACTCTTGTATTCGTTTATTTATAGTCTTTCTAATTTTGTTGAGACGACAATCAACCGACTTAGACACAGGGCTAGACACACCTTTCGTGTCTAGTTAGACTTATGTCGGCTTTACCAATGCATCTTAAATGGGCTTTGTCTAGTCAATCGATTCGATAAAAAAAAAAGGTAGAAAACAATATTTAATTTATGTATATTAGTACCATACCATACATAAATATATGCGGGTTTTATTATTGATGTTATCAAATGCAATACAACAAAGGCCTTTTGGCCTACTGATATCAACGCCTCATGGTGAGAAAAATAAATAGTTCCTAGTTAAGTCTTTTTGAAAACTATATGTATAATAATTTTAAAGTAAAAGTAATTCACACTTTATTTTGAAGTATTTAATTTCATTATTATTTTGAAGTATTTAATTTCATTATTACGTTTTTTTTGGGAAAGTAATTGCATTATTACGTTGCCAATTAAAGCATGATACGTTGTTGTATTTCATTTTTATAGCATGGATTCAATCCAAATGCGCTGTAGATTGCCTTTTCTATCAGATTCTATGTACAAGTATAAACCCAATTAAATCTAATCCATTTCGGGAATTGTTTTCTTCAAAACAAATTAAAATATATTTTTACCTTCCAAAATAAAAAATAAAGAATAAAAAATAATTTTCCAAACAGAAGGGTATTATCGTAAATTTAATTGATAAACGGGGCAAATGACAGTGGTCAACACAGAGAGAGCTCAGCCGGAGCCCCCAAAAAGCCAGAAAAAGGCAACAATCTTTTCGAGATCTTCCCATCTTCGGCTACGTCGCTCGATCCTTCGCATTAGCTCTGTCTATATTTCTGTCAAGCATCACCACTCCACTTTCTCACCTCCTCCATCTCCACCTTGACCACCTACCTATCACTCTCCCTCTCTATACATATATGTATGTATATGTATTTATATAAATCTCATCATCTGCATCCAAGGTAAGATAGCCTCCACCCTCTTTTCTCTTACTGTGATGGCAATCATTTCATAACGTTATTACCTCTCTCTCAATCTCACCATATATATCTATTTATGTTTCTTCTTATTTGAGTAATAGCTGGTTTTGATTGGGAAAAGTCTTCATTTTATCTGCAAAACCAACCGTTTGATATCTCTGTGTCTTTCCACATGCGTGTGTATATATATATCTGACAAGGGTCGTGCTCCAATGTTTCTTTTGTTAAATTCCTCAAGTTTTACATAATTTGATTGGCTAAATTTTGTAAACTTTCCCGTTATTTTTTTATTCCAAAATTTGTTTTTGTTATTCAGTTTTCATCAAAAACGAATTGCATAATTTGAAATTAGCTGAATTTTGATGATTAGTGCAAGATTTAACGTTCAATGGGTTTCAATTGTTTTCGTGCAATAGGTGGTCATGAAACCATTCAGAGAAAGGGATCGATTTACTGTGATTCACTCATAAACCAGTCAATTCGGTTCACAGAATAAGATCCAGATTAATACCCAACTCTATTTTTATTTAGGGTGGGGTATCTACCAAGCTATTAGAGGTTCTTCTGTAGATTAGAGGACCCTTCTGGTTGGAATTGTTGTTCCATCTTCAACTTGTTGCTGCCAATAACTTCTTGCCATAGCATCCACTGAACTGATCTGGTTTCTAGCCCTCGTTTTGTTGGCACTGTTTTTCACATCATGCCAGCTATACAGAAGCTCTATAATGCTTGTAAAGTATCACTTTCCCCTAATGGACCTGTATCAGACGACGCTCTAGAAAGAGTTCGTGCTCTGTTAGGTAGCAAGAGATAATCCTTTCTTTGCATCGTATTGTTATTATTCTTTTTAAATTTTTAAGCTTTGCTATTTGAATGTGAAAATGAAGTGCCCATGCTTTTTATGGCTTCATTTGATATTGCTTTCAAACATATTTGCTTGCTTAGTATATTGAATGAATTTGAGCTTCTTATTGGATAGATTTTAGCCATTGGTGTTGGTACAGTTAACGATTTTCATTGCTGATAGTATTTGCTCGGGTTTGTGTATAGGACCTCTGTAAAATGTCTATGAACTATCTGTGAAATTGCATGTTGAATACTATACGTTCCTATCTTTTGATTTTATTTGATGATTGGAGTGGCTTGTCATCCTAGTATACTTATTAATGTCAAGAAAGTATCTGTTTTTGTCCCCATTTGATGAATATGCAATGCCATTTTCATCATTATTAAGTTTGTAATGCAACATAATCACATTTTGTTGGTACTTTGTAGATATGTAATCTTGATTGCACAAACCAAAATGTGGTGAACTATATTTTGAGAACACAAAGTTTGGTGAATCTCTTTGTTTTCTTAAAAAAATTTCCCGAGGCAATAATAAAATAGTTTACCAGAACCTCATAGGTAAACACTTGGGAAAAGAAAAAGTCATATTCTTCCCTTCTAAAAAAGAATTAGTCCTGACAACATTTGGTAAAACCAAGAAGCACAACTTTTACGTATTATTTCATATAATTACTAACTCTCCCATATTTCATGTTTTATTAGTTCGGATTAATATATATATATATATATATATATATATATATATATATATATATTTTTGATATATATCAGTTTGGATTAATATTACAATTTCGTCATTATCTTTCATCAGATTTATGTTTCTTTGATTCTCGAATGAAAAAATAATTGCTGCATATTTTAACTGTTTTTATTCTCAATGTTTTGTCTATGGATGACACAACATTTCTTAGTTTGGATTATTTAGTTTATTTAATATAATTATATTTTTACTTACACTTATTTGGAATTTATTCAAATAAACTAGGAAATGTTTGGATGACCAATTTTACAAGTTCCTTTTTTATTGATTATTTCATTTTCACCAGATAAACAAATTGACAATAAAATCTTTCTACTTGAGGATGCCCAATTAATTAGATTAACATTAAATCTTGGAGAAACAAAATCCAATTATGCACTAAAATTTTGTCATGAAATTGAATTCATATTAATCTTGACTTTACCTAATTGTGGGAAATCAAAGTGAATTAAATAATCCTTGTAAAATTTAAGAAATTTGGACAAAAACTTAAACAAATAATCTCTTTTTGTTAATTGAATTTCATAGAAAAGTAACTAATTCTAGCAACTGATTAGCTGTTGCTAAGAAAAGGCAAATTTGTACTTGTAATCTCAGGAAATTAAAATAAAGTTCAAAAGAAGACTTGGGTTGACAAGTTGATAAATAGAACTATCTTTAACTAATCTGAATAGGATTGTACGAGAAGGTTTCTGTAATTGTTGTAAAAAGAAATTGGAGTGAAACATTAAAACTATCCAATTTGGTGAAATCTAAATTGGCAATTCTAAAAAATTCTTGGTTTGTTGAAATGTCAATTTGTTGATTTATTCTTTAAATGATCACGTCTTGTTCAGAATTGATGGGCAAAATTTTAACTCAAGTTTGAGAGTTTTTGAGTTTTTCAACAGGTAAGTAAGTAGATTGTATACTTATTTGGGAATCATATTTGAAAAATTTTTTTTTTTGGTCTTATTGGAACTGGAAGTTCATAATATTTATCGGTCCTATGATCTAAAAAATAGGGCTTAGTATCTCTTTACCTATAAAACTCTAAGAGACCAACAATCCTAACACATTTATTTATATGGATTTGCAGTTTCATAAAATCACTAAATTGGGCAAAATTCAAGTAAACATGTTGTAGACAATTAAGATCTATTTTGGAGGTCTAGGGCTTATCAATAGCAGATCCCCTAAAAATTCAATTAAAGAATCATTTTACTTGACGCCTTTCAGTTAAAGACATTGATACACAGAGCTAATCACTGAGAGGATTTAGCTTATAAACCAGAAGTTCCTCCTCTCGAAGGTATGTCTATTCAGTTCCTTCAAAACAATCCAGCAAAGACAAAAGGAAGCTATTTACCACATTGGCTAATTGTTCTGGAACTCCTCCCACCCCACCATGACTCCAGAGCTTCTATCACTGAGCTGGACATGCCAGCTGAATCCTGGATAAGGAAAGCTGAACTAACTAAAGATCTACGACCACCAATCAATGCAGTGATTGATCTCGAGCTCTTTTAATTAATTTATTATACAATATTCTTAACTCCTGTTTAAGTAAGGAGCAATATTTTAAGCTAAATGATCTTACCCCCTTTCCGTAGCTTTCTGTTTACATGCTATTGTTCGGTGTGATGCAACAGTCCCACTTTTGACATTACACTTTGTCATGAATCATGTTCTCATTGTGTGATCGAGCTCCTGATTTGACAAAACTATGTGAGTTTACCCCTATTAGTAGCTTTCTGTTTACATGACATTGTTCAGTGTAACACAACAGTCCACTTTTGATGCAACACACATGCTCCTAATTCGACAAGAAGAATGCTGATTTACCTTTTTTTGCTAAGTGCAATACAATACCCAATGATTTACATACTGGATAATTTACATCCAAACAACACTGGCTTAGTGCATAAATTCCTCTTTAATGTCATGTGCTTTTAGCCACTATGCATTGCTTCTAGTGGCGATTGACATGGTATTTTAGGTTTCTCATCTTATTGCTTCCTTTTTTTCTTCTTCTTTTATATATTATTATTATTTTTTTTATAGATTCAAAATTTTACTGGCCACCTAATCAATTTACTTTTGTGTCTATTGGAAAGATGGGGAAACATTTTGCATGGCCTTTGAGGATTCATCTCTTTGCTAGCAGCCCCTTATCTTGCATTCGATTGTGTTTTCTAGGCTTCATGCAAATTTCAGTATTTGTCGCTCAGGATATAATTCTCTTCCTCATCATCTCTTCCATTATTTAGTTTTATATATATATATATATATATATATTTATTTATTTTAGCAATTTGACTCCACTACTTGCAGTCTAGAACGAATTGGGTTAGGGCCTAGTGTAACAGGACTAGTGCAATTTTGGTTGCCAAGATTTGCATACTTTTTCTTCAGTGGGTGCCTTATTTATTGATTAGCATCTGTCAGCATGAACTTTTTGTGTTCAATTACCACTCAATTTATAGTAGCTTTATGTCTGACTTTATATTTATGCTTTATAATTAATTTGGGAAATCAACAGGGATTGAACTAAATCAGTTCAAATTTTTTGCTTCTTTGTTCTTTCTTGGAAATATACCTACTCAAGTCCATCAACATAAATCATATTGTTAGTAAAAGCGTAGGACTTCTTTGTGATAAATGTATGTTTATATATATATATATATATATATATATATATATATATGCATACTCTCAATGATCAATAACTGTCTTAGCTCTACTGTCTCTTTTGTAAAATTTCTTCTGGAACAATCACAAACACATTTTTGATTTTGGATCTTCTCCAGAAATTCAACACGTAATCTTAGCATCCAATGTGTATTCCTGAATAGTCTCATTTTAAATTATTCAATCATTGAATTTTACCAAGTTCATTGTTAGCCTGATTATTCAACATTTATGTGCTTCCATGCAACAAGAAGATGTTATTTGCAACAAGTAGTTTTGTTGTTTGGTTAATTGGTCACATTTAATCATGAAATGGGTTGGATTGGTACTAGTCTCGATGCCGCAAAATAATTCTATTAGATTGAATGTACTTATTCGATCTAATAAGTACCTTGTGTTAGAATTGAGAAATTCTATGGCTCAGATCTTTAGTATTCTCTGATTTATTACCTGTGTCTACTATTTAGGTAGACTAATACCGTCAAAGGTTACCTGTACAATTTATCTTTTAAGCATGTCATAGTATAAATATATATATATATATATATATATATATATATATATATATATATATATAGATATTTAAGTCTGTTGTGATTGAAAATTCACCTCAACAGTTGTTAGGGTTTCTTCTTCTCCTTTTATTATTGTTATTATAATTATTTTGTTATTGTTATTATAATTATTTTGATGATTCCTTCCAAAAGAACTCTTCCATCCTAAATTAATTGATATTTAGATGTTACTTATTCACAATGTTTTATACTAGTTCCTTCACTGGTTAGTATTTTGGGTTACTTAGGGGTGTCTACATTTTCACTCTTCTCACACAAAGTATAAATGACAGCTTTTAGTAGAGTATAATACTTCATTGAAGATAGGTTGTTGAGTGCCTTGCACATTTACGTAATTTAAGGGAATAAAGTAATGTTTTGACACAATAGATCTAGGGCAGTGTGCTTGTACTATCTCCTTTTGGGAGATTGTGCGGAGAAATTGCAGTTATCTGTCCCATTTTTTTTTTTTTTTTTTTTTTTTAAATCTTGGTTAGCACCCTATATTTTACCATTTTTTATTTTATTTTTCTTTCTTCCATCTACCAGTCTTGAAACCTTGACTTGTGGTTTGAAAATCAAGACCCAAAGCCACCGAGACAGAGGTAGACCGATTATCATAATTTATCCTTTCTGTTCCCTTCTTCTTTCCCTGCCATCATTCCTAATCTTCTTTGGTTTGTCACTTAATTTGGATTCCATGTGCTGGCTTTTACACATCCTATACACCAAGCATAGTAAAATATTCGGAACGTCCTTGGCATCCAAAATTCTATAAACCAGAGCATAATAGATAATTCTTCAGCTTTTAGTCGAAGATTCTTGGCATCTTCAAATGTCTTAGGCCTCAACATACCCCCATTTACAGCGTTACCAATCATTCTGCTCAAAGTCTCCATCATGAATAGAAAAACCGTTGAGGATAAAGGATCCAAAAATGAGAGACAGTGATTGGAACTTCTCTGACTGGCCAAGGATGAATCTGCTTAGGCCTCGACATATCCCTAACCACAGTTTTATCAACCATCCTTCTCAAAGCCTCCATGATGAAAGAAAACCAGTTTAGAATATAGGGTCCCGTCCTATGTTCTTGAATTCAAAAAATAAATCAATACATCAAAAAGGGGGAAAAAAACTGTTGGGGAGCCATTCACAAAAAGTAAAAAATTTGATTCATGGATAGCATGCTTTAATCCAGTTCCTCCTCCATTTGACCTCAAACCCCTCATAATCTAGCATGGGAACCAGAAGGAGTTAGAAAATGTGATCATAAGCTTTCTCCTTCTCTAACTTAAATATCTCATTATTTCCTAACTTGGGATCTGCCATGCATTTGTTGGAAAGACTGTATATAAGTCTGGCCGCCACCTGCAAAGGCATTATAGGATTCTGACAACTCTCGTTAACTGAATCCTAGGATTGTTGCCATCAATTTGTAAACACTACCCGCAAGGTTACTATTTTGAAGTCTTTCAAATGAATGGCCCTCTTTTGTTGTAGCTAAAGCAATGAAAGAGTTACCGAGGCAGAGGCTTCAACTAAAAGACTTCTGACTCCTGGAATCTGCTAAATAGCTGCCATAGCATCATCCCTGATGACACTCCAATGGTTTTAGAAAAATGCCATCGTCATGCAATCTGGAGCTGGAACTGTGTCGGTAAAACTCTTTATAGCGGTGGTCCTTTCTTCAAAATTAATAACCACTTTCCCTATCTAATTGGATATTTGATGAGCATTTGCTACCATTTAATATTGTTTTTGTGTGCTTATTATCTTCTTATTCTTTAAGCCATAAAGCACCATACTTCTACAGCCAACATATTCCTTCATCAAGATTAGCCTTCTTAAGTTATTAATCATTTCCTGTCGCTTCTGAACCATCTCCTGTGTCTTAGCCTCAAAGTTTTTATACTCCCCCAGTGCCCTGCCTCATTTCCAAACTTCTTGTTTCATTTCTTCAAGTCTTATTTCACTACGTTGAATTTTCTTGCTACGATAAAGCTTCGGGTTCCTTCAAATCTATACCCGTATCACCACTTCTGCTCTCTTTCAATAAATCCTTTCTCCTCCTTCGCTCTCTTTCAATAAATCCTACCTCCTCCTTCGCCCTTTTTCAATAAATCCTACCTCCTCCTTCGCTCTCTATACTCTTATTTCATCCCACTACTATCCATAACAATCCCGTTATCCAGGACAATGAGCACATGGTCCGACACTGTCCATGGAATAGCAGAGTGTATCACACTGGAAAATCACTTTTTTATTTGCTGATATTAAAAACTATTTGGCCCGAAAACAAAGGCAATTTTCCTATTGCTAGACTATGTAACCCTCGCCATACCAGATGAATTATCCATTGGATAACAGGACATAGCAAAATACATAAAATCCCTCATAGCTGTCAAAAGACAAGATCAACCCAACCTAGCCCCTCACTTAATTTCATCATTGTAGTTACATAGAAGGCCCAGTTTATCTTTCACCCTCTTGAATTATCTCAAAGCCCACCTCTCCTAGCTTCCTTGACATCGCTACAAATTTCTGTAAACATCCACTAAAATGCAACCTTCGCATTCGAACAAGAAATGAAATGGAACTGACACCACTCATCTCCTTCACTCACTGCTCTCTTATCATACATTAATAAATTTATGCCTCACAAACACCCAATCAGCAAATCTCCTACCCCATTCGCTCCTTGTAACCATTTCTGAACTGCCTGCATTTTCGTCTCTAGTAGACAAACAACATCCCCCCTCACTTCTTCAGTACAGTCTTGATATCAATTTGTCAGGATGACCCTGAACATCTTAAGATATAATTCTTAGCTTCATTTCATGAAGAAAAAAATGGGACAGTCCCAACCCTTTTTCCCACACTAAACCTCCTTTCGACTTCCCCACCTTCCCTTCCATTATCATAAGTTACTGAGTTTGATTCTTCTTTAGCTCTCTTTTCCTTATTGATTCACATTCCACTTTTTTTTCATCTGCTGTCCCATTTTGATTGTGACTGCAGTCTTTGCTAATGTCCTTAAAAGAACGGAAAAAATCCTCATCAATCTTGGCATAAAATACGTACTTTCAAAATTAAGATGTACAAATATTTTAAATAAGGTGCCGTGTCTGTGTCAACACGTCAGACTGACACTTAGCTGACACTACACTTGTCCAGCCCATTATAAAATATTTCTGTAATTAAAATAAGTTTCATTATTGTAGACACTTGGCGGCACCTTTCATGCACTCCCCAATACATGACTTGCGTAAACAAACACATCTTAGTTGAATTTGTGTCGACATTCTTGGAAACAATACAAGCACACCCCTTAGTGTAATAATGATCTTTATGATATTTGTTGAGTTTCCTTGTCTACACTACACAATTTATAGCTTTTAAAATGAGGAAATTGATCAATATTATATATTTGTCTTACATAAAAAGCTAGTATTTCTATATTGTCGTACACTAGTTTTGTTTTTATCCTAGTTTGATAAGTTTTGTTGTATTGTCAAATCCTTGTTGTATCATATCTGTGTCCCATGGTTGTGTCTATGTTACTTAGTTTTCAGAAAGCATTGAAGGCCTTTTTATCTTTTCCATAATTGATATTGATCCTTTTCATAATTTGAGGTCTTGAACTCCGAAAGCCCTGACAGTGCCAAACCCCCCTTTTGAAATTAAGCTCAAACTTTGGGTGCCCATCTCGAACCTATCCTTTCCCTGTGAGGCCTCATCCCATTCTTGATATCATCCCACATTACCCAGCCTATTCCAAGGCTAATCTATCATAATAATCTAAGTCCCTCTTGCCTTTTCCTCCTGAGAAGCCTCATGCAGAAAATGTGACTGTTGTAAGCTGGCGCGGAACTTTCTGGAATTATCTACTGCTGATTATTATACGGCCTTCGCCTTCCAGCCCTTGTAGCTACTGAGATTCTTCTTAGGCAAATCCTTCTTTGACCTTTCATCATTTTACTTTTCTTCTTCATCACTGCTCAGCTCCACCTTTTTACTTGCTACACCACCTCCCATGCATTGTGTCTTCAAAAGGGTTGCTTTTCCCACTGCATGTGCTACGCTATGGAGTCTGTCAGCCAGACCTACTCCAGCATTAGTTATTATATATTCCTGTTGGGTAGCAGTGTCTCCTTGTTTCAGGATTCAACCTCCCTTGTAGGTGCTCAGGAATGGTCTTGCTTAGTGACCTAATTAGAAAGGCCCCAATTCATCCCCTACCATATATACCAACGGCCAAACCTGCCTTTGCATGATGTAATACCCGAGCCACTTAGGAGAGTCTGGGCTATCTGATTATGGGCTTTTTGCCACCAATTTTTTTTCTTTTTTTCTTTCATTATTGTTTGGTGTCCTTAAAAAAATGGTTTTGTTCAATGATCTCAGTTGTCAATGAAAGATAAATTATGTCCTAATTTATCACCTCACCCTTGAAAATATTTAAGTGATTTATTTATGCCCAAATTTTAACTCAAGAATCAAGCTCAAATTGTCAAGAATCAAACTAATAATTTTTTCCTTCAGAACCTCAATATGTTCTCACAACTAACTCAATTCCTGATCTTATATTGAAGATTTGTTTTACATGTCCAACCCATTCAAAATTGCTTGAAAATGTTTCTCAAGCATTTTTAAATATCCCACCTCAAATCCTTTCATGAGCCAAAAGTTTTACGAATTCATTATAGCAGATTCTGACTCAAATCAATATTACTCATATTTCAGATAAAGAAACTGTCAAGTCATTGCCTATTAAGAATGTCATTCTTTAAGTTCATACAATTTTGCTAAAAATCCTAAACCACCAATTGAGTTTGTTTAGAATTATAGTTTTACTGCTTTGGTTGTTGAACTAGGTTTCTTAGAATGCTTGTGATTGATTATTGAGATATTGAGATCCTCTTCCATCCTGCTATCTTTCTTTCTATCTTTCTTCTTCTCTCTCCTCTTTGCTCTTCTATTCTTTTCTCTCATCTTCTCTCTTCTGGTTCTCCATCCTGCTATCTTTCTTTCTATCTTTCTTCTTCTCTCTCCTCTTTGCTCTTCTATTCTTTTCTGTCATCTTCTCTCTTCTGGTTCTCCATCAAATGGTGACCTCAATATTTCCAACATGCTATGTATCATGTTCATGTTAGTATATGTCTCACATGCGTAATCTGATACATATCAACACAACAGAAGTTTTAAAATTGCCGTTTTAGAAAGATTGTTACATTAATTATGATACAAAGTCTATGCTCGCAAGTGATATTATCAATGTAGGTTGGAAGTTGATCTGTAATTTACTTGACAAGTTGTAACCATATTTTATGATTATTGACCTTTGGGCTGCTTATGTATTTGTTGAATTGTCTGGGTGAGTTGATCTCCTATTGAACTTTCCATGTACTGTGTTAAAACTTAAAAATTTGTAATTATATGCTTGTTGAGCTTGTGCCCCTTTGAGTTGCACTGCCTATGCTGTTTATGTTGTATATACATGCATGAAGTTCTGAGTTATAGTTAAAGCATGCAGTTTAGCGAGTGTTATATCATTGCACCTTTTAATGCCATATTATTTTGTTTCAGACAAAATCAAGCCCTCTGATGTAGGACTCGAGCAGGATGCACAATTAGTACGTGGGTATTCAGGTCCTGCGCATGTGCGTAATGGGAGACGTCAGTCACTGCCACCGATCAAATACCTGCATTTACATGAGTGTGACAGCTTCTCTGTAAGTGTAGCATTTCAGGATATCAGTCTTTTAGATTGAAATTTTTGTTTAAAAAATTTAGACTTTGGAGTTTAACTTTTGGCTACAACGTTTCAGTAGAGGATAAAAAGTACATGATTCCTGTAGGTTCAGTTCTCTGAGGACAGTTTTCGAGAACTCAGAGTACAGTTGTGAGAGAAGTATAAAATATCGTTCTCTGAAAATAGGCCTTTTTAAAACTTAGTTCTTAGAGAACGGTTTCCAGAGTCAAACTAACAAAATTTTGCAGTGTTTTCTGTCTTTCAGTTATTTAGAAAATAGAAAGCAGTTTTCAGACAAGTGAAGCAAGCAAGCCCTAGTTACTGAGATCCATTGATCTTTGAATTTTCTTGCAGATGGGAATATTCTGCATGCCACCAAACTCTATCATACCTCTTCATAATCATCCTGGAATGACTGTGTTGAGCAAGCTTCTATATGGTTCATTACATGTAAAATCGTATGATTGGCTTGATGTACCTGGGTCTTCTGATCCATCACAAGGTGAGCTTCCTAGATCAATTATTTCATTTTTTTTGTCAGAACTGAACTTGTCCTTAAAAATGACATTAGAACTATGGTTGTTTCTATGAAGTTCATCCGTATCCTCCTGTTGAAGGCACTCTTGTTTATAAAGTGGTTTAATTTGTGAAGCAAAATCATTTCCCATCAATTTAGGGAACCTAACTCCTGTTTGTTTGTCAGAAAATAATCCTCACTGTCCCCCATTTAGGCAGTTTGTTTCTAAATTTTGTTTCTTCTGAGTAATTAGGCTTACTATAACATTGACCTCTCTTTCTTGGTCTTGTTTTTGCAATGTCATCCACTATAAGAACGATGTCTCTTTCCAGCAACATGATATTTGTTTGAAACTGGGGTGTCAATAAGAGCAGCATTGACATCCAATTTGAGACTGATGCTATTTTATGAAATTATGTTGCCATGAGAATTATAGATCCGGAAATAACAATTTCTAATAAATCTTGAACTACGGTGGATTGACTGTATGGCAGTGGTTGGTGCCTTCCCTGCTGTTTTGATTACGTATGGCATCACAAACTGAATACCTCTATTGATGTTCCAGATTATGTCTTACGTCTTCATTTTTTCTCTTGAGCATAAAAAAAATCAAAAAAAGGAAAAAAAATCAAAAAGAAAAGAAAGAAAATATGGCGAAAGGGATGATCCAAGTACACACAAAGTATGCAGGTGTCAACAAAACCAAATTCCTTCTACTCTATCAAACCACAATAAAATCTTCAAAAGAGTATAAAGATTACTGAAATTCCCTTGAAATCGAAAACTATCTAATTTTTAACATCAAATTCTTCAACATGTGAATCAGCAACTCTACATTCTGATAAGTGCTCATATTTGACTCCTTCCAAATACACTATCTATGACATAAAGCTGCTGCCTTTTGAGCTAAAGAGAGGACTACTCACAGGAAAGGTCTCTATCAACAATATCACGGATCGGAAGATGGTTCACAATCTCCTCTGTAACTTTGCACATTCAGTTGCAATTAGGAAGGAATCTCCACCTACAACTCAGTGATATTGTTCAGTTTACAGTCGGGAAAACCTATGAGCTTGATTCGATCTGACTGACCGGTATTCAAGGGATATACTCAGTGACTATGATCTGTGGATCCCACCAAATCACTATTGCGCTGCCTATGCAACCAAAATATGGTGGTCTGCTGTTTCAACTAATAATCAATGAAAATAGTGGATTCTTAACAGAATTGTGGTGTGGTAGAAAGTGAAACAAGCTGGATCATTCTTAATTTTCTGTGGTCAAGTTTTTTAGAAATTCAAAAAATGTTGGTTGATTGCAGCTAGGCTAATATTGATGGCCAAGAGATACCCAACTTTGACCATTTTGTTAACTTAGATCATCTTTAGAAGGGTTTGATGAAGATGATTTTGCACACGATTTCGGACATGATAAATTTAGTGGGTTTAGATATGCTGTTGTATGGTATAGACCAAGCCTGCCGAAGATCTAGTACTTGTATAAGATGTCTACCAAATCATCCTGGCTTTATGCTACATAGTCAGGTCGTTGAAAATTCTCTCTTTGGGATAAGTAGTTGAAATGTGAATGCAGTGCCTATTTCCGAAACTGCATGTAACATGTTACGTGGGATGTAATTCATGTGGCCGATCACAATTGGGGGACAAGACTCTGCAGGAGCTCAGTTGATAAAAATAGGTTTTTCCCCCCCTCGTGAGCGGTTAAGAATCTTAATCAAGAAATAGGTTCTCTACTAATTGTTGTTAGATTTATCGCCCTTTTAACTTTCTTTATGTTATGTGCATTTTGACTCTTTAATTACTAGTTAATGTTCGAGCAACTCCAATGGGCTGCCAAATCAGCTCTCAAACTCAAAATATAAGAGGTTGGTTTAACATGGGTTCTCCAATGGGCTCTCAAATGGGCTGCCAAAATTTGAGATTCTCAAATCTTCTCTCAAATATAGCACCAAATATAGCAGCTGTTGACTCCTGCTATTGCTGTATACCCCATCTCCACCATGAAGGACACGTGAAGTTTAGCACTTTCTAGCAATATGCTATTGGTTTGTTCCCTGTATGAAGTACTTCATTTTGACTCTAAATTCCTGCATGAATAGTATAATGTTTGACAATCAAAGTAAAGGCAATGGACCATGGTAATTCTTTTTTTTTTTTTTTGGAATTATTTTTTTCAATTTCATCTTGTTGAAAATGGGTCTCTCTGGTTTTGATTTATAATATTTTTTGTTATTAATTTTAAATTTTTGCAAATGGGTTTTGTAATTTTTTTTATGCTGTTTCCTTGATGGGTTTGTCTGCTGCATTTGATCTAAATCTTGTGGTTTGAAAGATTTTGCTTTTCATGTATTCGACGAATTGCTTCACTTGTTTATTTGATACCTCTAGCATATGAAAAAAAAAAATATTGTAATTTGATGGAATTAAATCAATTGTTCTTCTAGCATTATTATATTAATCTAATTTTTGGATTTTTTTGTTTGGATTGTGTTATTATTATTAGTATTATTCTTTAAAAAAAAAAATTAACATATGAATGGTGGGAATGGTAGTTGAAAAAGATTTGATACATATGCGCAATTTTACTTTTGGATATTTTAAACATTTGATACAATCTCTGTTTTTTTTTTTGGGTCCTCAATTACGGATGTAAATATGAATGGTGGGAATGGTAGTTGAAAAAGAATGGTGGTTGTGTCAAAAAATAGCATTTTGGATGAAATACACCATTGGAGCCGAATTGCTAAAATATAGCATTTTGACACTGTAGCACCTCTCAAAATATAGATTTGGCATGCAAAAATAGCATTTTGCATTGGGGATGGTCATATCTATATATATTTTATATGTTTTGCAGCGAGACCTGCGAAACGTGTTAGAGATGGTGAGATGACTGCACCCTGTGGCACTACAATCCTCTATCCAGAAAGTGGGGGCAATATCCATTGTTTCAAAGCATTAACCCCTTGTGCTCTCTTTGACATCCTGTCTCCCCCTTATTCGTCTGAGGATGGACGTCATTGCACATATTTTCGCAAGTCTCCAAGAGGGAATCTACCAGGTAATAAAATTAAAATACCTCATTTGTCAATTGAATTGTAGTTATTATTGTTACTTAAAATGTAATAACCATCTCTTTTCCGGGAGGATGACCCTTGCACTTTTAATTCACATGAACTATATATGTTTGTGTGTGTGTGTGTGTGTGTATATATATGTTGTCCTCTTTACCTATATATATATTATATATGTTGTGCCTTGTTTTATTCAGTTTCTATTTTATTTATTTATTTTTTAAGAAAGATTTGGAACTCACCTCTCTTCTTATTCTTTATTGTTTGATTTCTTGATGAAGGTGACCTTGAATTGAATGGAGTAACAGTCTCTGAGGTGATTTGGTTAGAAGAGTTTCAGCCTCCGGATGACTTTGTGGTTCGTAGAGGGCAATACAAGGGTCGTGTAATTAAAACTTGAAGGTTTTATTGTTGAGGTATTCATGCATTTGAATGAATTGAGTACATTTTGGGTTATATTGAGGTGAAATTGGCATAGGAAGTGGCAATAGCTGTGACAATAATTATTTTTATTAGCTGTATGAACTAGGCATTTGACTCGTACATATTAATATACCATGTAGTTCCTTTTTTCCCCCTACATTACCATTTAGTTCTTTGATTTACTGACCTCACCTTTAAATAGTTTCTTTCAGTATACTGAAATTTATAAGAAATTATGCCCGGTATTTTCTTGCTAGAATTTCTTTCATTATATAAACAGATGAATCTTTTTGGTCATCTTTTTAGGCAGATTAACAGTATGCTTCCTTTTGGGTATAAAGGAGCCAAGGCAAGATTTAGGATTTTAAGCTCGGTCTAGTTGAATCTGAATCTAGCTCAAGCTGAGCTTGCGCTGAACACAAGCTCAATTAGTCCTGTTAATTTAAATCCATCTAAGTTTGGTTGAAATCAAACATTTGCACACTATAAAAAACTAATATAATTTTCCTGGGCACCAATTTAAAGTAAATCATTTTTCTTGTTTAGTTACCCATGGTAAAAAAAAAAAAAAAAAAAAAAAAAAAAAAAAAAATTAGGGAAAGTGAGGGTGAATTTTATTTGGCATATCATTCTCCTCTTCTTCCCCCTTGCTAAACCCAAACAGAGCGTAGTATTTTGGTGCATTTTTTCAGCTGTTTGGTGTCGTCCACAAAATTTCATGGGCATTGATCAGAGTTTGTTTGCTGTTGTTCATGCTTTGCTTGTTAAGCAGTTGGGTCCTATTGTCAAGCTTAAATTTGGCTTGTCTAGGTTGGCAAACACGCTCAAATGAGCTGATTTCTAGTTTCTCTAAAGCAGCCGTTTCATTTACCTGCATGTCCTATGGTCAAGCAAATTCATGCTGCCCCACTTCACTGGCTGCCGGCAAGGTTCCAGTAGTTTGAGACCTGTGAAGAAGACTACACCACAGGATTTTTACATGTATATAAATTAGAGTTGAAAAGATCCTGTAGTTGCTTGTGCAACCAAACTGAATGACTTATTAGGAGAGACCACAATATGGTTCTGTTTGTTATACCCTGAGCTGGTTAATCAGCTATTAATTGTGAAATGCCATTGTTTTAAAACTTTTACTGAGTGTCATTTTTGAATTTAGTATTCTGAGACATCTGAGTTCTGTAATTTAAAAAGCGGAATTGTAATGGTGAAGAAGTTGATGATCCTTGAGAAAACCAACTTTAGGTGCTCTTGATCTGATTGCCGTGCAACCCCTATTTCTGCTGAAGCAGGTGTGACTCTTCCCGGCCCTATTGTCACAGCCTCTCCACAAAAACTCCTTTCCCAGCTTAGTCTGTTTTGAGGTCTTGTCCTGTTTGTCTACGAATTTTAAAAACTTTCTTCATTTTGTATTATTAGGTTTTATTAATTTTTTTCCTTTCCTTTCTTCTCTTCCCCCCTCTTGTTCCCTCGTTAATATGTTTGTTTGGTTGGAAAAGTTTTCAGATATTTAGTTGGCACTAGTCATAATTACACTGGTGTTCTTAAAACTCGACTTTGATTTCAGCCTTTGGCCTTTCGAAAATTTCCACAATCAAGTTGTAGCTTTAGTGCTTCCTGGTTTAAGCTCTCTCAATAATAATGTCATGCATTTTTAATCATTCCTGAGAAATTTTTTGGTAAAGCGTTGAGAAAACCTCTTCCATCCTCTTATCAACATTGTGGTTTCTTCGCTGGCCTTTCGGACCTGCTTCCTTTCCAATAAGAACCATATTTGTCATGTCTCCATTTGTAGATCTCACTTTAGACACACTATTAGATGCATCAAAATTTTTATTTTATTTTCTCTCAATTCTATGTCAATTAAAGATTTTTAATTATCGGAGTTTATCTAGATTTATCTCGCGATCATGTACACAATTTTCCTATCAGAAGAACCCAAAAAAAGAAGTAAAAATTAAGCTATACATAGAATGTAAATATCATCCAGGTCTTGAAATGAATACTTGAAGTAAAAGGAGTGGTTTGTAACTTTAAAAATAATTTTAAAGAATTCAGAGAATAAAAAATTGTTTTAAGAGAATTGTGCATTTTTACTGTACTCAAAGTTACAAACAAAGCGGACCAAATTTTCATACAGAGTCATTTAGAAACATTTTAGAAGTTTTATAAACTACAGTGAAAATTTGAAATCCCTATATGGTGATAAATAAATGAGTGCTCTAAAAGTCTCGACATCACCATTGGGGATTTAGAGTGGGTGCTCTAAAAGTCTCGGGATTTAGAGTGAGAGAGAGAGAGCACTAACGGCCAGTAGACTATTTAGTAACTAATAACAATCTGGTGGTGGCAGTTTTTATGCTACTAGTAACTACTTGACTAATAATTTACCCAGCTAAATCCCTCCGTCAAACATGGTCATGTGACCTTAAAAAAACGTATCTAAACGCGCGCGCGCGCACTCTCATAGATCGGATTTGGTGCCTATGTTCCCGGCGACTCTTTTGCCCACACAGTAAGAGACCTTCACATCTAGATTCCTTACAATATATATATATATATATATATATATATCATATTACTACCAGTATTCTTTTCAAACACTGATACCGAGACCACTTAGAAAAAAAGAAATATAATGTCAGAAACAAAGAAACTCAAGCATATTATGTCATGGTCTCTCACTCATTTAAATTGTGATGGTAGGCGTATGCATGTTTGGTAGGTGAAATCCGTAAAACAACTCAATGTATAATATATATATAAAGGTTAATTACAGGGACAAGTGTAGAAAACACCTAATCATTTTTATTTCCTATTTAAAAAAGTATGTAAAGAAATTCCTAACCTTTTCACATTGTGCAAAAATATATCATCTGACATAAATTAGTGTTATAATATCCATTTTGTCCTTTTACTCAACAAAAAATGCCCAAAGGGGTATATATACTACTTATCTCATCGTATAGGGTTATTATGTGCACATTGCCTTATATATATATATATATATATATATTTTGAATCTTTTTTCTCTATATATCTCTAAACATTTATTTTTATTTTTTATTTTTATAACTTTGAGAATTTGAAAAACAAGAATTTGAATTTTTTGAAACTCCAGTTTACTCTTTTCTACTAATTTTTTTTTTTTTTTTTTTTGGGACCAACACTGTTAAAAAAAAAAAATTTCAATATCAGCGTGCACTGGTTTTTGGAGTTTGGAAAAACTTTGTACTCTTTAGCTTGCACTTTATATTTGTTTTTATTTTTTTATTTTTTTATCTTTATTTTTCTTTTTATTTTATATTTTATATTTACTTGTTCATTACCGGCGTCCTTCACTAGTGTCATTTTCGGTAATTTTATAAAATTATTTATTTTTTTATATTTTAATGGTTCAGTAAGAGTAATTTAGTCAACTTAGGATTTAAATTTGTTAGAAAGACCTATTTGCATTAGATTGAAATTTTAGGAGTATTTTTTTTTTGCACGAGAGAGGACATCCACTAATAGTGTTATTTTCGGTCATTTTGTAAAATGATTCAGTAAAGATAATTTAGTCAATTTAGGATTTAAATTTGTCAGATGTACCTATTTGCATCAAATTGAAATTTTAGGGGTGTTTTTTTGCACGTGAAAGGTACAATATGTATTGTAAATATACTTTAAAAGTGTTTTCTGCACTTGACCCTTAATTATAAGAGTCTTTTGTATGTTATTCTATGATCAGTGCTAGTCTGCTAGAGATGATAATGTGAATTTTAAATTGAGGACACCATACGCTATGCAAAATTTTTACATCGCATTTTTCATGTAGTAGTTTGTATTTTTAATTTAACGTTGTTGTGTGATGTTGCATTTTTTATTTAATTAAGAGTGTGCCGGAAAAGATCCATTATGTTAATGAGAGAGAACAAAAAAAACCCATTAGTGAGGGCAATCATAAAATCTTATCAGGTTCATTGATCATTTAAAATCCAAAATATAGTAATATTGAGGTAATTCTAAGAGATCCATTGTTTTAATTTTGAGAGGATGAGATAGTGCTATGAAAGTCATTTTCCTGATCATTTATTTTTTGACAGTTGAACCGTATTTTCCTGTTCATTCATTTTCTACGGGAGAATTGAAATGGCGTTTTGGGGTATATATTACATAATAACATCGCCCACTTTTTATGACTAAACTTGGTCGGTAAAATTCGTTTGGAGTAATTGAAATCCATCGTTATCTCCTCTTCCCTCCTGCCCCCGGTAGTGGTATCATTTTTGCCTTGTTTAATAAAACCGGGAAAAAAATTTGAAAACAGATAAGAAAAAAAATAAAGAAACAATTCATGGCAGGATGCAGCCACGGACCTGTAAGGGGACGGGGGGCGAATGCCCCCTTTGGATTTATTTATTTATTTATTTTTGTATTATATAATTGATTTTATTTTATTTTATTTTATTTTAATTTTATACCATGCCCCCTGAAATTTCACAAATGCCCCCTATTATATAAGTTCCCAAAATATTATTTTAACTCTTTCACACTTTAGTTCTCTCATCTCTGCCTCGTGCACGAATATATATGATATACCAGACAATATAGCTTCAGCCTTCAGGCCTTCTAAGAGAGTTCTCTCCATCACCGACTAATACCCATTTGCAATTTGTTATTCTAGTTGTTATTAAAAGGCCGTTTCCCTGACATAATTTTCTGGGTCCGTCACTGACGGGATGCATGAAATGTATGAAAGAATTTTGTTCAATTGTGGCACACCATGCATGACAATATCAATGCAGATGGATGGATGGATGGGTTGTGTGCTTACACACACTACACACACACACATATATATATATATGGACATATATTTAGTTGTTAAAAAAGAGTGATGCAACAGTCCAACTTCCCACCCGGAATGGAACAATATAATATAAGCACAATTCTGTGACAGATTCTTTGTTTAATTGGAAAACGTTTCATTTATATGAAAATGTCAACCCATGCACAAGAGATGACAACACACACTGACACACACATATATATTACTGATTAATTGGTATGTGCGTAGGGCAAGGGAATTCATTATTTTCCTAACTACACTACACTGCACCACACCAGACCCAATTTCCTTTCTTCTTCCCCATGCATAGATAGATATATATATATTATGGTCTTTCCCATTGACAAAACTTCTCTTACATTAATACTTCGAATATTTGTCCTCATTAATTGCCCATCTCTTTCTCTCTCATTCACTTGCACAATTAAACATACATATAGTAACATATATGTTACGTATATGTTACTATATATATATGATACATGTCGTGTCACACATTTCTTGTCAGTTTTGATTGTCTTCTAGCCAAACTTAAACCTGAAACGAATCCTTTCTAGGGAAACTTGATTTCTAAAAAGTAAATATATAATTTCATCTGATCAGCAGTGACGGAAAAAATAAAAAATAAAAAATCTCAAACTCTCTCCCAAATGCCTTGGAAACTAAATTGTTGGCGGGACAAGAGAAAGGAGACAACTTGGAGGAATAAGTATTAGTTGGGACACAATTAAGCTGCTTTAACTTATCTTATAATCAATCCTACTCCATCCTTCTTTTTATCTTCCTTATAATTGTGACTAATTAACAATAACTTTTTGAAAAATCAACTATGACCTTAACAATGGGAGTTAAGCAAACCCATGTACAACTATTTTTTTTTTTTTTTCTCTTTCTTTTAAAATTTTATTTTCCACTTGCAGTATAAAAGTTAGGCATCTGTGATACATTGTAACTAATTAACGGAACTTTATATATGGTGCATTATAAATGACTTTTTGTCACTACTCACTGCTTATATGTGGGTTGATTAGCAAAAGTGATATATATTGCTATTTTCTGCTGGTTTTAATTAGTGTTGTATTTAATTATTTAATTGTATTTAATTATTTTCTCCGTTGCTTTTTCTGTATTTTCAAAAATATTATTACATATCAGAAAATATATATAAACCCTTTTGTATAATACATTATGCGTGAGGAGTGCCCTAATTAAGAATCTCACTTACAAGGATTTTGTAATGTATACGATTGATTCTTGTACTAGTCTTTTTTTTATTAGGTGGGTAGGGGTTCACCTAATATATGCTGCTTTGTTTTTTTTTTTTCTAAAATTTTGTGATAAAAAGAATATAAAGGAATCATGGTGAGGTAAGGTGAGGTGAGGTGAGCTAACAAATTTGCTTCAGAGAGAATTTCAATCACCAGAGGCCACCTCAGAGTGAGAAGACAAGAACACAAATTTTACACCAAAAGGAACATTTTTTTGGGTTTTTTTTTTTTCCTAGTTAAAACCCACACACACTTGTCTCTTCTGAGATTCTCTCTGAGAAGTAAGAGGCTGATACTGCTAGGCCACTGACCCGTTGATTTCGACAAGGACTAATTAACTTATAGGATATAGGTACTTGTAAAGATTCATTTTATTTTTGAAGAAAATGGTTGTAACCCCATACATTCTTCTCCATTTCTTAATCAAGCAATAAAAACTCTTTTCTTTTTTTCTTTTTTCTTTTTTGGTAAAAAATATAATTAATGTATATCACAAATTAACATATATTAAAATCATAACTAGGTACTATACACACGCATATACGTATAACCTCTATGATTGTATACAACAACTCAACTATACATTAGCTAAGCTGTTGTGAGACTTGACTAGAAGGGGTAGATAACACTTCATTTTCTGGCAAGGCTGTAGGTTAGAAATTAACACCGTCCCTCCTCAACATAGAATAAATTTAGACTATATATGGTCTTAAATGACCAATCATTTTTATTTAGATTACACCTCCAGTGGACCTGTTACTCGTTAATGACCCATCAGAACCCTCAATGAAGCCAGAATCGATCATTACCTAAAAGATCGATTAGGTACTACCAACAATTATGGAGTTGTCCCCTTTGAATATGGCCGAGTGGATTTCTTGCTGGACTTAGGTGCTTAATAAGCCTAAGGTCCAGGGTTCAAGTCGCCACTGAGTGTTCTTTGTGGCTAGTCTTTATTGTTTCTACAGTGACTTATTCGGTCCGGATGGGGAAGTACCCTTCTGGACCCTTGGGGATTAGTCAGGTTGAGGGGCCCTAAAGGTTCGTGCCATCCCGAACACCCCGAGTTAACTAAAAAAAACAATCATGGAGTTTGTAATTTTATTTGACGAGTTATTTTCGTACCTTTCAATTGACACGAACAAAAAATTGAGTCACACAAATTAATCTATATTTGCTCTCTCTCTCTCTCTCTCTCTTTATATTTTTAATTTACTAATATTCATAATCAAATGAGTGTTGTTTTGGCCTAATTAAGAAGCTCACAGGGTTAGGTTTCATGCAGAAAGTGACTCAGTTGGTCGCATGATTTTAACCCGCGCGCCAATCGTAGCGCTCGGGCGTCTTGCAGCTCCATACTATATATATGAACGGTCTCTATTAATCCAACGATTTAAACATTATGGATGCAGGTAATATTCAATCAATATTGTAAATATATATATATATATATATATATATGCAACATGCATAATCTAAAATTACAGAGCAACAATGACAAGGTGACAAGAGAGTGTAAAAAAAATGGGGGAGGAAAGTCATGTATAGAAATGGACGTGTTGTTCACATTAATATTGAACAAGATGGTCTACCATTCTGAGTCTAAATTAAAAGTTTTATCCCCACCATTTTGTAATATAATAGGTAAGATGGAATATGTTTATTTATTATATTAAGAAATCAATCAAACACTACAGTGCCCAGCAGAGGTCAACTACAAAAGATTATCATGGATGTGTGTGAGAGAGAGAAGCTATATATCAAGATAGAAGATGAATATATATATATATATATATATAATAATGAATGGGGGTGGAGGAGTCACATGATTTTCAATAGTCCAAGAGAGTGGTCGCGTTCTGTAAATGTAATTGTATTATTACAAATTAGTAATATAATTGAAGTGTAGAAAAACCAAGTGGAGCGACGGACAGTAGTCGTCTTCCTCATATCTTATAATATATATTAACCATACGAATATATATCTGAAAATTTTGATATACAAATGCCATGATGCTCAATTTCCACATATTCCAACTACCATTGGAAGAACACCACACAGTACGTAGACTCTCTCTCTCTCTCTCTCTCTCTTTCTGCAACATATATGATCGATCACTTGTAGTTGTTTACTATATATCTTGGCTTGTCGATCTTGATCCATTGATGGACTAGTTAAAATATATATTCTTCAGTTGTTTGGAAGGTAAATCTGGATCAGCCTAATTTCGATTTGATATATTATTGAGTTTGTTTCTTCTTATAATTCGGTGGGTTTACCAGTAGTTTTTGAATATTTTGATCTAGGCTAGCTAGCTAGCTAGTTTGAATCCATTTTATATAGTGATCGATGATTTGGTGGGTTAGTCGATCAGCATCATGTTTGAACCTGTTCTGTTGTTAGTACTTTTCATTTATTCAATATTTCGGAAGGAAGAAGGGATGATTCATCTTCATCATCATCAGTGGTACGTTTGTTTTCATGCAAGTTGTATAATTCTACATTCTAGCTCTCTCTCTAGCTTGCTCATCATTTTATTTTAAGTTATTGTTCCATTAGGTTATTTATACACCTCTTTTCAGTTTTATTTTGCTTCCATTTCCAATATCATTTCCTAATACACTAATTTTTATTATTATTTTTTTCCTGATAACTTTCTAATTGTTAAGTTACTATAACCGCTAAAACAATTATCAGTATGTGTTCAATATCACTATTTAAAGTTAAAACACTGCATTAATGCAATAGTTGATATGAACTCTACAAGTGAAAATTTATCTTCTGAACTTTTTTTTGGGCAACTAATATATCATCTGAATTTGTCTTGACTGCAGCCTCTTCCTTCTACATCTTCTGATGATACAAGTTTCATATTATGGCTGTTATTTATATTTCCATATTTATCAATTAAATTATCCATATATGTTGTTTTGGATCAAATATAGATCTTACCAATTTACTCTACAATGCCATCTAATCATATATAGTTGGATGCCATTTACAATCACCTAATAGATTCAAAACCTTTTTTTTTTTTTTTTTTTGCAGTAAATTAGATTCAAATCTAGCAAGTAATTGAAATAATGGAAGCCCTATTTTCTAACAAGTTTGTTTTTACACAAAACATCAATGATGAAGATCTAGTATCTTATTCCATGAAAAAAGGCAACCCCTTCCATAGTATATAGAGTCAGCAAGCCGGTCGTCATGGACTCGATCAGCTGAGTCCGAGTCTGTTATTCACCAACATATCGGTGACAACTGGAATCACATGTGACTCCGCTGAGCTTGGGAATCGACAGAGATCGAGTCCCTAGATAGCCAAGTCTGCACATCTAAGCAAGCTAGCATTATATATATTAGTCTCCTCTTCCCTTCTCATTCCGATGTTATTGACCATTGGCGATGATTGTGGCCTTCTGTACTGTACCGTGGTCCGATACTATAAGAAAGTTCCTCTCTGATGCCAAGTTCATGCATTTTCTGTTTAGAATTTTCTTTTACTACTGTTTATTAGAAAGTCTTTTAATTTACTATTTATAGCATAATATAACTCTTCTTCCTTTCAACCATATATTCTTATCAGCCAAAAAGCTAGATAGAAACAATGGAAAGAACTACAAGCTCATCTATTGCTGAGAGAATAGAAATCTCCGATGAAGATAAAAAAAGCAACGGAAGTAGTGAGAATCAAACCAACACTTGCTCTCCCTTATCTTCTCGGAAGTTGTCATGCTTTGACTTAAACGAGGCAGCCATCGATGATGAGGAGGATGATAGTACAAGCGGTGGCCCCGGTGAGCAATTTGATGATCCGGATGGGATGTCACCGGAAGGTGATTCAAGTAGCAACAACACAACTGTGGATGGAAACGAGCGGAATGCTACAGTTAGGCAATATGTTAGGTCTAAAATGCCCAGGCTCCGGTGGACTCCTGATCTCCATCTAGCTTTTGTGCATGCTATTGAAAAGCTTGGTGGCCAAGAAAGTAAGTTCAATTTTCTAAATTTCAACATCTCTAAATCCAACTTATTTGTACGTAATAAGTCATGATTCTTCAAGAAATTGGGAGGAAATGAGAAAATTAAATAATTGATTTTATGTTTTCATTTGGATGTCTGAAGGAGCAACTCCTAAATTAGTTCTTGAGTTGATGGATGTGAGAGGACTTAGCATTGCTCATGTGAAGAGTCATTTGCAGGTAACAAAAATCACACACGAGCTATATATTTCTTTTAATTCCAACTGAATTAATTTGCTTTCTCGATCTCCTCCTCTAGTAAAGGTCTTTTTTTATCCTTCTGTCTCTAATTAATCATTCAAATTAATTAATTTTTTGTTATTTTTGAATTCAGATGTTCCGAAGTAAGAAGCTGGATGAATCTGGGCAAGGTAAAACCACAGAATCTTTGGTTTAGATTATGCTATACATGTCTGTTGTCTCTTTAAACGTTAAACCCTATAAATTTTCTAAGAGATAAATTAGCATGCTAAACCAAACAAGAAAAAAGGTAACATTAATCACGTATATCCAGTTTAATTATTGGGACAATATATTGACTTCCATAGAAACAAAAGACTCCTAGTTAAAGAGAATGGCACAAGTAATAATTCTCGAACTATATTGGGGTTTGAATATTTGATACAAAACAGAAGCACCTCATCAGTTTATACAAGGATCTAAATCTGTGCAGTACTGTATTAATTGAATATTGTTTTCTACAGTTTTACGTCAATCAAGTAGATTTGTGCATGGAAGGGATGATCACATTATGGAAATGTACCAGAGATTCAATCCTTATGGACAATTACTAATGGAGGACAAAAGCCAATTGATGTCTCAAGTGGTCAAAGAGCCATTTGATTTCAGAGCATACTCTCCAAGGTAACCAACCAAATCTCAACATATATATATATATATAACCCTCAAGGATTAATATTGTTATAAACCTTCATCCCTAACTAATCTCTCTCTCTCTCTTTCTGAAACAACCAATATATGGGGTTTTAGTCATCCAATGACAAGATCAAGTTCACTATGGAGCAAAGATTCAGGCCTGTTGACGGGTTTTCGGAATCCAAGGATGTTCCAAAATGGGGACAAGTTGCTGAACTCAAACTTATACTATATCAGGGATGCAATAACTGGTAATAATGGACCAATAAGATGTAGTCGATTTCTTGAAGAGAAGAGATGGCCTCCACGCGAAATGATTGGAAATCATGGAAAAGGATTTTTTAAATTTTCTAGTGATGGAACTAAGTTTGAAGTTATGTCAAACAAAATAAATCCCAAGCCAATGCCAATCAGTAGTACTGGTAGCTATGGTACCACTCAACCTTCCATATGGAACACTGGAGCAGCCACCACCATCAAGCAATTTCCATCCAACACATGCAATCCCATGTTCTTCTCCAATAGGTTTGAACCTGATCTCCCATTTCACCGTAAGGTAAATCCCTCCCTCTCTCTCTCTCTCTCTCTCCATCTTCCATTGCTAATTGAAAGCTGATTAATCTTATAATTAACCTTTCATTATGCAGCTACAAGAAAATCAACCCACATCTATGAATAATGAAGTAGTGTTTCAAACAGAAAAGAACACCAGAGGGGATTGGTTCCCAAATTTAAAGTTGAGTTTGAGCCACGATCACTTTGAAAAAGGTGACAAGATGAATAATGATCATCACAGAGGAAACGATATCAACACGGTGCTTTCTCTTTCTTTATCTTCCACTTTGTCAAGACAACTAGCACAATCTAGTGGAAAACAAAAAGGGATTACAAATTTCTGAATTTGGGATTTACAAATTAATTAGTAACAGATCCATCACCGAGGCCATGATGGGGCTGAGTACTTATATTAGGATCTGACCATGTTATATTAAGCATATATAGGAGTGAGATCTTGTAAGTACTTGCTTTATTTGAAGGCCATATGAACAATTAGTTTTGCTGCTTATGTTCAATAGTATTCTCTAGTTATTTCTGTGTCTAAGTAAACTCTTTTAATCCCCATATTTTAGTTTAATCTTATATGCAAGGTTCTTTTCTTTCTAACTCTGATCAGAAAACCACCATGAATTTATTTATTAATGGCAATGAGTGAATCCAATTCACTTAATTAGTTACTGTAGTTTCGAGATTGGATTTATGTATATATATATACATACACATGAAAATGCATAGTTTCTGGATTGGATATTTGGATTTACATATCATTAGATCAGAAACATTGTGATTAATTAGGTTGATATAATGCTTTTTTTTTTTTGAAAGGTGAAGTCAATATATTAAAATATATAAGGATAGAAGGCCTAGAGATTAGACCAAGACACAACAGACATTACAATGAAACATATGGCCTAGCTAAGAAAGGCCCACCTAACCCAGAAAGAATCACATGCACACGCATATAATTGGTTGATATTATGCTTCTGTTCTCTTGGGCCTGTTGCTTATTAGCTATTTTATATGTTTTTGGGCTGCTGGGTTGGTAGGCCAGCCCACTATTATACCCAAATATATAAATATAACTATAGTTGAGAAGGGAAGTTTGAATGATACTTGGAGCTGAAATTGTATAAATGTAACTCAAATACTTGAACAAGTATTCACTCAAACAGGGGAGTCAGTCACCATTTGAGAGGGATTACTTCACTCTATGGATTTTTACAAGCTCTCCACAATGGAAAGTTTCAAGTATGAATGTTCTTCCTTCGTCTTTTACCAAAAATAAATAGAACAGAAACATTGAATGAGGACTGACATAAACCTGTCCTTCGATGCATACACCAAGCTTCTTCAATTTCTCAAGTCCTAAAATTTAAGAGACAGATCGATATGTTGGCCTTTGAAAATTCAATTTCAGAGACTTACAGTTGTAGCCATAAGGGAGGGAATTTTGTGAATGAAATGGCCTTAAAACTTCCCACTTTTAGTTCTCCCACTTAAATTCCTCCTTCCCAACCCACAAAAATCCACCACATAATGAGTTCTACTTGGTCAACATAGTTCCTGTAGAACTAATTCTCATTTTAGTAAAAAGTATAGAAAACTAGAAGTAAGAGGGATAGAAGCATCACTTCTAATGCTCAGTTTAATTAACAGCTTGAATATTACACGTATACAACTCAAACCATCAAAGATTCAGCACCTTACTCAATAGTTTCGAGTAATCCATACAGAAATTTGTATTAAACATCAAACAAGAAAACAGCAGAACATATAAATATATACATAAATTTCACCATATTGAGAATGGCATTTACGTTAGATTCAACATGTAGGAGTCGTGTGTTATATCTCATATGTCATTCCAACCCTGAGAAGCCTAGTCCGCGGAATTGCCATTACTTTCTCCCCTTGCCTAAAGTTTTTCCTCAGGAAATTATACGCATAATTGACAACAAACTTCTTGAGAAGAGATGAATTCCTTTCTGCTCGCACTTCTGATTCTCCAAGGAGATAAACAAAGCCACTGTCTGTTGCCTTCTGCACAAACTGCATCTCCTCTTCAGCTCCCTCTATAGGCCCTGAGACGATTCTGCTAGAAGAATTTGATGACTTAGCCGCGTTGAATGACTGGATGGATGCTGATGACACACGAGTTGGGTTATTCTGGTGCATTGTTTCCTCAATGTGAACCATGGATGAACCTGATCCTTTGACTTTTCCATCTGTCACTAACAAAGTGGAATGGGGGATGTTCACTGCCTCAGCTGCTTGTTCAGCAAGCCCTCCTTCACGTATGTAGTGTTCATGCTGGATGAAATCTTTCAGGTGTTCCACTAACTGGAGCTCAAACTCCTTGGGTTCCTCAATGGCATCATTATATCCATATCTTACAACACAGCGGAACATTCTGTATTCCCTTGGCTCAACCTGCCGGAACAAATATCTCTCCTCGAGTGCCACTTTACTTATTGGAATAAACTTTAGTGAGACAAACACCAGAACTGAATGGATAGATGGTATGTTGGCAATGAAGTGAGGAAAAATTGGAGGAATGCCCTGCACAAGCTCTGAGTACAGAAGCCCAATACCAGGCACCCTGTTGATATTCGGGTTCTGGGCTAAGTCTCTTATGAAATTACTAGAGACCTTGTTGTTGAGCTCAAACATGTATCTTTGTTTGTGTACATAATGCCATATTCCCATGATCATCATTAGGACAACTGAAAAGGCCAGCGGAAGGTAACCCCCTTGAGTGAATTTGGAGAGGACAGCTGACAGGTACAAAATTTCTACCGAAGCAAACACCACAAAAAATAGAACTATCCACCATATGCTTATCTTCCATATAACAAGCATGATAAGAGAAACCATACAGGTTGTAATGACCATTACAGATACCACAGCAATTCCTGCATGAAAAATGTAGATGTCATTAATCACTCGGAAATTGAGGGCTTGTCTGGTTCAATTCTTTGAAAATAGATAACAGTTTCCAAAATGGTTTTCTGAAAGTAGGCATTTTTTTTATAAAAAAAATCCCTTTTTGGTGAAGAATTTTCTAAACTGTCAATAAAATAAATTTTCGAAATGTTTTATGTTTTTGCATTCTATTCGAACAGAATACTCGAAAGACTGAAAGAAACAGGTGCTGAGTTTTCTGGGCGATATTGACATTATTCAAGTTACCGTGTTCAAAAATCAAAGTTAATGACTGAGATTTCTGAATTTAGAAAGCCTTTGAAGCTTACCATATGCATGGCCGATCTTTTCTGTGGTCTTGAAGCTAAAAGTGACTATAACACAAGCAACCATGAGTAGGTAGTTGATCTCTGGTATGTAAACCTGACCCTCATACTTAGCAGAAGTATGGACAACTTTAACTCGGGGGAAGCAGCCTAGACTCAGGGATTGGGAGATAATTGCAAATGCTCCAGATATCATAGCTTGGCTGGCTATAATAGCGGCACCAACAGCAACAACAAATGTTGGCCAGTATATTGGATCTGACAATGCCATACCAATGAATGTAATAGACAAAAATATTTAATAGTGATAGCTTAAGTCAAGCACAATGAATTGTTTAAATTGGAATAGGACTACCCTTTGAGACTTACCTGGAATAGAGGCGTAGAAAGTATTAGCCACATCTTTAGGAAATTTCATAAGGTACGCAGCTTGTCCACAATATGCAGACAGTAACGCAGGAAACACTATTCCGGAGAAGCTGATCTGCAATTCCATGGAATAGAAAATGATGATTAAAATTCCATTAGTCCTTTCAAATGGAAGCACATAACATAACAAACTTTCCAAATATCACAAAATCTAATGTTCATTCAGTGTATCCGATTTCACTCACTTGAACTGATTGAACACTAAAGTGCCCCAAATCAGCAAACATGGCTTCAGTCCCTGTTTCAAACAAGCATATAATATATTCAAGGAAGAATTACCATAGAGTTGATGACAATAAAGCTTAAAATAACAACTACAAAACCAATAACTCACCTGTAATACAGAGTACAACTCCACCTAAGGAAATCCATCCTTGCTTACCATTTCTTTTGAAGTAATCTACCATGTATTTGGGATTGAATGCACGTAAGACACCCACATCATATTTGAATAAGTTATAGAGGCCAATGCCACTAATGAATGAAAACCACAAGAAGATGATTGGGGCAAAGGAGTAGCCCACTTTATCTGTGCCGAAGCGTTGAACAGAAAAGAGGACAATCAAGATTGCAATTGAGATCCCCACAACAGAATCTGGCACATCAATGATTTGGGCTGATGAGTAACACAATAATGCTACATAGACATTATAGAAGTGCAAATAAAATCCGAATAAATACTACATAGGAATATAGTTTCACACAATTATGCTTAGTAGCTGCAGGCCCGATACAAGTGAAGAGCCTACAAGAAAACTCAAAATGAGGCTTTTTTACAAGAGGGAAAAAGAAAAAGGGAAGTGAGAAGGGAAAAGAATATATGAGAAGTCTCCCAACTCATACAGGAAGTAGACCTTGCAATTTTAGTTAAACAGAATTATGTAAAAGTCTTAAAACAGAAAATCGTTTATAGAATATCACAAAAGACATTTAAAATCAAGTCTTTTAAAACTATAATATATTAACCAAATAAATTTTTGTATTAAATTTTTTTGTTATTGAGAACAAGATAACTTTATTTAAAAACAAAACCAAACATACCCAAAACATCTGCATATCGATTTTAACAATACAATAATTTTCTTCTCCAGTTTTTCATAGTTACTCCTTCATAAGGGGATCACATCAAGAAATTGAATAAGTGTGTGTGTTTTTGTTTTTTTTTTTTTTTTTTTTTTTTTTTTTGTTATAATAAAGAACAAAGGAATTATTTATTTATTTTTTAAAATACAGAAACTCACTCGTACATACACTTTGCTTCAGAAACTCTCCGTGAGTCGGTGGTACAAAAGAAAATAAGGAGACTCATCAAAATCTACTTGGACTTTGAGATGGAGATGGCAGAAATTACCTTCGCTTAAGGAGTTGATCCCACTCACGGCAGAAAGGACTGCAAAAGAGCAACTTTTTAGTTTAGTTAGTTTATTAAGTGAATAATGTGTAGGGGCAAATTAAATGTAGAGGTTGATATATATATATATATATAAATAATAGGAGTAATTTAGAAGAAATGAATGAACCTGAGATGCTGGGAGTTAGAACCCCATCGCCAATGACCATTGAAGTACCCAAGATGGTGACAAGAAAAAGCAGAATCTGGGCAGTTTTACTGTTCTCCAGCTTCTGTTTGATATTTTGAGCCCGTTTCAACTGGTTCGACGGTATGTCCAGCCTGTAGTTGGATAGCTCTCCGTCCTCTGGTTGGTGATTTGGAATCAAGCTCACCTTTGCGTACCGGCATATCAACGAATACAGTGCAAACGTACCCCCTATATATACAATACAACATACCCATATGCTCATTTCCATTTTTATCTAGAAATCTTGAGTAATTATATAAATAACCCCATAACTTTATCCTTTGCACCATTGATTTTTCTTTTCTCTCACTAACGCTCTCATTATCATTTAAAATCGCCCCGCCAACATTTAATCAGTTTTACTTCATGTGATTGATATTCTAGGGAATTAAAGTATTTTTTTGTGACCTACCTTGGGTATTGTATACTTTCTCTTTAAGCAGACAGAAGAATTGGAAATTAATTAATTAGGGAAGAAATGAGGAATAAAATGACTGATGTATGGATGGAGGAAGTAGTGGTAAAGTAGTACTGACCGTCACCGTTGTCATTTGCCCACAAAACAATGAAGACATACTTGATCATGGGAACGAGGATTAAGGTGTAAATGATGAGGGATAAGACTCCAATAGTATCATTTGTGTCCCGGATCCCATCTGTAAATGTATTCGCAAACACATAAAGAGGAGACGTCCCTATGTCACCATAAATCACCCCTATGCTCTGAAAAGCCAGACTCAATGTCACCCTCCAATCTACCTGCACCCACCAATCACCTAGCTCCATCAATCATAAATACCATAAACACAAATTAACCCACCATATATATATATATATATATACACATATATAAGAGAAACATAAGTACTTGTTGTACATAAACATAAGTACATATTATATAGTTATGTATAAGAAAAATCAAGGAAGAAGGAAAGCTGACATTGGAGGTGTGGGTTGGACTAAAAGAAACTCTTCCAGCCTCCAAGTTGAGGGAGTCCACACGACCCAGCGTTGCCCATGACACCTTTCGCTCTTTCATGTTTCTCATCTCTGTTCCTGTTCCTTCTCCTGTTGAATTTTCCATCTCCGAATTAGCCAATTCACTGCTTCTCTCCCCCACTGTCGACGCTGCCATTTTCCTAGCTACCGTCACAACTAACTTGCTTTCTTTGTTGTAAACCTTAATTGTCCGTTGAGTTTGGGGTTCTTATATATAGGATCAAAAGTCAAACCCTTTAGGCTAGCTCTAATTTTTTGTGTTTTTTTGTTCACCACTTTAGGCTAGCTAGCTCCTTAGTTTGTTGCTAATTAATCGTCATCTATATTATTATACAGTATAATATACCCACTCTCCAGTGCATTTCAAGCCATGGAAGGTGTTGTACGTTAGTTCCCTCCTAAATCAAATTCCTCAAACGCCAAACAATGCGTGTGAAATTTACACATACAAGAAAATCAAGCACGCGCATTGATCACAAAAACATCAATATATAATCCTCTTTCATTATTAATCAATTAATTAGTGTACTGTTTTACTTTTACAGGGTAAGGACTAAGCATTATTTAGTACCGTACTGTTGGAAGTACACTGGAGGATTGCTTCAGGGGAGAACAAAGGGTCAAGGGAGCCGGTGAGTATTCATAATTATCAACTTTAACTGACATTAAAAAAGATGACACAATTTTTTTTTATTTATTAATATTCCAGGTGAAAATGATTGATATAGAAGTGCATTTGTTCAGATGTATTTGGTCTAATAATAACCCTTTCTCTTTCAGAGAGTTCAACTCTTTAAAACAATATTGTGTTTGTTCTCTCTAATAAATATTCGTTTTATTAATCTACAAATCATAACTTCCTCAATAAGTGCTTTTTCAATTCTTACGGTAGTAGGTTGTGAGAAAAGTCAACTTAGTTTGCTTTGAAAAAATATATATATATATATATGTGGGCAACATGCTAATTGACAAAAGAGATTAATTTTCATTTTTTTTTCTTTCCCGAAAGAGACAATAAAGTTGAAAGTATCAGCTACAATTATAAAAAAATTAAATTATTAAGGTATAATTCATTATTTAAACATATAATTTGGTGGTACCCACCCTTCTAATATTACTGTCAAATTTTAAACCCTCTTACCTTCCGAAAAAAAAAAAAAAAAAAAAAAAAGAACAATTAAACCCTCTTGACTTTTGACGGAACTCTATGTATTACTTGATCAAGTTGACTTCCGCTTGCATTATTGGAATCACATTCAATTTTATCGAATCTGAAAGAACCACCTTTATATTAAATATAAAAAATCTAGCAACAGTGCCCAGGGAAGAAAGGATCGTGCAAGGATTGTTTGTGCATGTCACAACTATTTATATATATATTTTTCCTTTTCACAGGGGCAATAGAGTTGAAATCTCGAGCTAGTCACTGAATCACAATAATACAGTAATTAATAATAAGTTATAAATCACGGTTTAATAGTAAATATATACACACTTTTGAGTCGTGAAATCCCCATTGCAAGGTTGCGTACGGCCCTTTCTAATTTTAGTGTCATACCTTAAAACTCTGTTGACTTTCATTAGCGTTATTGGATCAATAATAAGTACTATTAATAAGTTATAAATCACTGTTTAATGGTTTTTTTAGTCAACAGATGTACTTTAATTAAAAACAGCCATGTGCAAGTGCTTGTTTTATTTAACCTTTTTTTATTATTATTTTAAAATGTCACTGTCTAAAAAGCAATGGGGACTAACTTGAAAAAAATAATAATAATAATAAAAGCAATGGGAACTTCTAAGTTTGTTATGCAATTTGAGAAGCAATTATTATATAATCCGGAATGTCCTGAATAAGTACAATAAAAAAAAATAATAATAAAGCTAATACTGCTGACCCATTTGGTTATGTGTCACTTTTTGATTAACTCAGAACTAATAATTTCGCAACTGTGTTGTAATTTTTCCATATTAACATTTTACTTCTCAACATTTATTACGTGCAATCTAAATCGGGCGCATTTTTTAAAAACATGGCATACATCTTAATTTTGGTAATTCGGGATGCAAAGTTCAAAGAAGTTGAATTCTTAAAAGGACCATATTCACATAATGATATGAGATAATTTTGGTTACAAAAGGGCATACCTTTCTCATATGAGATAATTTTTTTTTATTTTAAACACGATGGATAAGAATTAATCTCATAACACCACTTTTGAATTACCTCAAAAGAATATAAATGGAAGAAATTAAAGGTATGAGCAAGCTATTCAGTCATGCATAAAAAGATCGAATATACATTACAAATATATATAGGCAATATTCATGCTATATATATATATATATATATCCAATTTTATTGATAAAACATCCAATACAATCCACATGATTTGTAGTAAAACATGACACTGCCATTTCTTGAATATACTAGAATAGCTCCCATTCATATATATTTTTGTCTTTACAGGACTCATCAACCCCCTCCACAACCTCCACAACCTCCACCACCACCACCGCAACCACCACCACCATCACCTCCGTCGCGTTTCTTCGGAGAACCACACGCAAATATGATCATTGACAAAATTGAGAGGGACATGAGAATCATGCAGCAGAACAAGAACAGTCCCTTAGACTCAGAGTTCCCAAGCTGGATGCCCTCTCCATATGAATTGGCATCACCCATAGATTCAACCATTGTATCACTCATTTCTTGTCTCTCTCTCTCTTGTCAAACTTCTCACCTCTAATCTAAAGGCTCTAACTGGACCACGTATTTATCACTAATCTTGTGAAGCTAGCTAGCCGGCCATTTAGTCAAGTCATCAAAAAGAGTTTTATTTCCTTAAATTATTTTTATTTTTATTTGTTATTTCATTTGAGAGAGTAAAGCCTGCCTGAATAGTTTGACTTTGCATTTGTGAGAGTACCTTCTTTTTTTTTTTTTGTTTTTTTTTTTTTCCTAATTTGTGAGAGTACTTGACAATATCAATATATTAATTTAATCACTTTAGATTTTTTTTTTTTCATATAGTATTTCCCTTGCTTCCCAAGTTTTGTTTTCCATCCCTCAACACGTACCAAATGACTTTACTTTGCTCCTTTTCTTGACTAGGGAGTATTTGGTTTGATTCTTTAGGAACGGTTTTAATAAATTCCAAAACATTAAAAAAAAAATAAAAAAAAATGCATCTTTCGATATAGAATTTGGAGCTTTGAAATTGGAATTGCTGGAATTGAAAAAAAAATTAGTTCAGTTTTCTGAATTACTTTCTTTAATTCTACCAATTCAATTCTAAAATTCTAATTCCGTACCTGTCAAACATAACCAAACAGTTTTCAATCACTAATAAGTCCTATTTATTCATTAAAAGCACTTCTGTATATATATAAATGTCTCTGATTTATCATCATCATTAAGCAGTCCCTCTCTCAAATCCTAAAACAAATGGCCTGACTAACCTTGGTTGTTGGGCCTGAATGTTCGGGCTTGTTCATGTTTCAAATTACTTTTGGTTCTCTTGGTTAGCCTGGCTTGTTGGGCTATTCTTTGGCCTCTGTACATTTACCTATATTTACATTCACCACATTGCTTTAACATTCGAAAATAAATAAATAAATAACTGAATTTTTTAGCTAGCCTTCACAAATAAGCGAAATTAAAACCTACTTAAAAGCATGATAAATTAATCTAGTGCACCTACTATTTAACATACAGCAACTAATTTATCTAGAAAATTGCATGCTAGAAAAGGATATATATACAGTGGAGATAATAGAATCCGCATGGAATTCACAAGTCACAACATCCAAAACTAGGAACAATATGCACAGTCCATGGAACATGTGATTGTGCTGGACTTTTGACTATCGCTAGAGGTCCTCTGTCTTCATTTGAAATAAATAACAAAATGATTGCATACTATTTTTTTCCTGTAAGAATTACAACTCCTACCATACTTAAGCAGCATGTTCGTTATAGTTCTATAATATTAATTCAAAAGCCTCCCAACAGATGTTATCCTCCCATCTAATAGAATTGAAAAATGATTTTGGAGAAATTGTGTAGCCAGTGGGTGTTTGTTTATTTATTTAAAAGTTTAAGTCATTGAATAGGGTTGTATACTCATTTATTTATACCTATTTAACTTTATATTCAAATTTGATATGTGACAAATATCCTTGTAATAGTAAGCCTCTTGAAATTTGATATATGACAAATACCCTTGGGTGTGTTTGGATAGATAGGGGAGAAAAGAAAAGAAATGATAGTATTAGTTATGAGAAAAAAAAAAAGGAAAGGAAATAAAGGATAATAATAATTTATATTTGTGTTTGGATAGATAGGGGAGAAAAAAAAAAGAAATGATAGTTATTCTTATTTAGATAAGATAGAGGAGAGAAAAGAAAAGAAAGAATAGGAGACAAATTACTTTTTTACCCTTTCATAACTATGGGACTTGAATGGAATAATAAATCTGTATATTGATTTGTGGAGGTTAATTTTGGTATTATCAAAATACCACTTAAAATCACTATGCTTTCTCTCCCTATCTTCTCAAAATTAAAGAGAAAGCAAATAAGAGATAGGGAGGGATAGCTATCCCTCTCTATCTCTCCCTATCCCTCCCTATCCATCCACTTAACTTACCCAAACACAAACTTGCACTATTCTTTCTTTTCTTTTCTCTCCCTATCCCTCCAAATTAACCCTACCAAACACAATGACCATCTTTCCCGTGTGACCAAAATAAATTCCTTTAAAAGGTTAATGTGATGGATATGTTATGTGATTTCGGATTTCTGGTGACTGCACTAGGTTATTTGAGGCTTAATAAATGAGTGTGTGAAGCCTAGGGGTGGCAAATTATGACACGACGTGATAATATGATACGAATACGACACAAGTTAAAAGGAATTGAGTTTGGCATAAACGGATTTAGGTCATAAAAGGATCGACACGATTAACCTGTTTATTTAACCGTGTCGGGTTAGAGTTGAGGGGTTCAACGCGCGTAACCCATTTGTGACCCATTTAATTCAACATGTTATAATCGTGAATATGACTTATGTAATATGTTACCAATTTAAACTTAATTACTATGGATAATTAAGTCATTTTAACATAAACTTTGTATATACTTTATGATTTTTCTTTTTATTTTGAATATTTGGGTTAATTATGATAAATTTTTTCGATTATTTAGTATTTGATTATATATTAAATGTCACGTTTTGATAAATAGATTATTAAACGGGTTAGTACGTTTACCTGTTTAATAAATGAGTTGGGTTAGTGTTGAGGATTCTTGGCATGATTATTAAATGGGTTAGATTTGGGTTTACCTATTTAGTATAATACTCTTACATCGATACGACACGAACACAACCCATGAAAACGAATTGCCACCCCTAGTGGAACCCACTTGTGCCTAATGGCTACCTAGATGTAATAGGGGAGTTTGTTCTATATCGGATTCGGATGAAAAAATGAATGGGTATATATGGGTTAGGTGTTAACCCCACTGAATAGCTTAAGTTTTTGGGTCGTATCGCGAAGCACTCACTTGTTCATTTGATATCAAAATCAGTCCTTGATTCGATGTCACGCTAAGCGCCTGGCTAAGCCGCAACAAGTGTGTTGCGAATTCGGGTGAGAGAGAATATAATAAGAAGGGAAACTTGTCTCACATCGAATCCGAATGAAAAAGTGAATATATATGAATTGGGTGTTAGCGCCACCAGAGGCGGAGCTCCCAGTGAGTTAGGTCTAAAAAAATAAAAATAATAATTAGTACTATTATTTCCTATTAGCTAGAGTCCAGCCCAGCCCAAACTGCCCAATACATAATAAAACATGAATGATAAAGGCCCAGCCCAGAAAACAAGCCTACAAACAAATTAGATTTAGAAGATTGAAGAAGACCTAATGGCTGTTTGACATGATGTGGTATTATTTTTGGTATTTTCATACTCTCTGCTTGAGGGTGTCTTTTTTTTTTTTTTTTTTTTTTTTTTTTTTTTTCCAGTAAATTCCCTACTTGAATTTTTTCTTTAGCCCTCCCTATTTTCAAATCCTGGCTCCGCCCCTGAGTCCCACCTAATAGCTTAAAGCTTTTTGGTCAGATGACTAAGCACCCATCCATTACAATAAGGTTATAAATCTTGGAACCGGCTCACCGCAGAGCCGGATCGTCTCCTCTGCTCAATACTAAGCTAGTTTTTTAATGCTAAAAAATTGTTTGTAGTAAAATTGACTTAATAATCTCAGGGCCAGTTATTGCAATTTGTAAGAACACTAAATTGAAGATTTTTTAATGTCTTTCATTTTTTTATTATCAAATACAACACCAAATTACTTGGGCAGTTTTGGTCAAAATTTTGTAATATGACGATGTTGAAAAAATTATTTGTACTAAATTTTTTCCAATTTTAAATTTAAATTATCGAAACATATCATTAAAGTAAGAAAAATAATTAATTCAGATGTTTATTTTCAATGTGTAAAATTTGTTTCAAGTCGGGCGTGAATTTTCCTTTTAGTTGCAAAATACTAACAATATAAGAATTATATTTAAATTTTTTTAATTTTTTTTTTAACGCGAATTATATTTAAATTGGGGAAGTCATGATTCACGAATGACTGGCATAAGCATATAATAATGATTGTGAACCTTCCAAAGCTTAAACAAGGTTCACAAAACACAACCATTAAAAAAAGGATTTGGAACAGACCTAGTTTTTAATCTCCTTACTAAGCAGCAAATACCTTCACCTAACCCAGTACCAACCTACAACCAACTCATAAATTTTGAGCAAAAAGACAATATATATATATATATATATATATATATATATATATATAATAAACTGAGTAGCATTTGAGAAAGCTGATTGTAGACCATTGTGGTTCGAGAACAAGACGTTTGAAAAAAATGAAATATGTTGCTAACTAACATGCAGCCTTGCATAAATTTTAGAGTAAATACAATGGGGAAAATCAACATCCTTTTATCACAAATTACATTTTAGGATTGCCTTCACAGATGAATCACCATGCTGAAGGAAGTAGATTGGAGTTCAATGAAATGATGATGTTTACAAGAAGAATTATCTTATTTCAACTTCCCGGTTACAGGGTAGGAAATGGGCACCACAAATTACATTTACCAACCCATTATACTGCCAGTAAACCAGTAGAATGAACATTGCCGAAGCAAATATATGTAACCAGAAATTTATGTACATATATCGTATATATATCAACTACATATCGTATATATATCAACAGATGATTTGCCAAGCCGACACGTATGCTTGAGTAAAGTACTTCAGAAGGGGATCCAACCCTAAGTTTCCGGTGCAGGTGTTATTAGTTCCTAATAGAATGAGGAAAGTAGTAGTTATTATGAATCAGTTTCCAAACTGCTAGACCAAAAAATAAAAATGAAAGCAGAGAATTATTTTACCTCAGAAAATTGCAAATTCCTGTGTTGCACCTTGGTAGTTCTAACAATTGTTTCCCACTTGGGATCAACAGTTGATGTCTTGGCAGCTTGGTTTCTAGGATTAATCCCAGCACCAAGACGTGACCGCGAAGATGGATTCTTTGAGGACATTGAGGGCAAAGTACGATGAAGCCAGGACTCTGAAGGAGATTTTGGTAAAGGTGGGGGAAGATGAAACTCTGAGTAACTTCCATAAGAATTTTCTACATTTTCCACTTTTGGACACTGCTCATCTTCAAAATCCAGGTTCCTATTATGAGGCAGTTTTGAATTAGCTGAAGTAACAGACTCCCAATGAAGAACATCTTTATCATGTTTAAAACCCTTTGCCACGTCCATTTCCAATGCCTCAACTTCTTTGTCAGGAAAAGATAAGGGACCAGAATCGGCTAGTTTCAAGATTTTAGGTTGCAAAATTGCTTCTTCATCCACAATATTTAACTTGTCAATATCTTTAAGTGAAGAATCTACTGAGGGTGTTTCTTCCGTTTCCCTAATATTTGCAATGATCTCCAAATCATTTTCTCTTGATTTAGCTAGCCCCTTCATACCTGAAGAAAATGAATTTGGATTTGGAGATTCCACCTTATGTACAGAATCTACATACACAGTTTTCTCAACCAAAGGACTCGCTGCGCCTATTTCCCATTCAGTGCTCTGATCAGCCAATAATTCCCGAAAGCTGGTAGGACTTTTTTTATGCGAATTGAAGCCATTGATCCCAGCACTCTTTGCTTCTTCTGGAATGCCAAGGAATCCCCTTTCTTCATAAAATGGTAGTTGAGGTAATTCACTCTGATAGGGTGATATGCCACTACCCTGCAAACGCCTGTACAGAGATGATCCTTCCAACTTCTGAGAATTACTCGGGTAAGTAATTTGGTTAGATTCACTTTTCATCATATTCTTCTTATCTTCACGCAGCACAGCTGTTCGTGGTCCACCTATTGATCTTTGCTCGTAAGTACCAACTTGACTATGCTGTAAAAATTAGAAAGTGCAATTAATCAACATGAACCTTTGGCAAAGGTAAGCACAACATAAAATTAAAGAAAAGAACATAAAATAGAAGGATAAAACTTAGATACCTCATTGTCAGTTTCACTGCAAGAACCAGTAGATGAAGATCTAGCCTGCATTCTACTGGCAGGAGACATGGGCACCCTAGTCCGTACACTCATTCCCGGTACTGGATTTAAAAGGCAAAATGAACTTTTTAAGCAAAACCGAGGTAGTAAGCCACAAACTCTGGCTGTGACATTTCTGGTTTCATCATAATCATCTTCATCATCACTTTCTTCTTCTTTATTATCTTTGTCATAATTTGGTAAAATGTTTGGCCTATAGCGATAGGTTGGCGGCCGCTTCTCCTCAGCTAATACCTTCTTAACCTGTCTTGGTTGTTCCCATACAACAGGTTGCTTCCTGGAAGCATATTGAGGTACTTCTGAAGCCATTGCCTTAGCTGCTGGCAGAAACCGACCCATCATGAAATCTCGAGTTTGTGGATCCGCTGAAAAAGTTCCAGATGGTTCCACATCAGGATCATACAATCCACTTAAACCACTTAAGCTACAGTTTAAGAAGAACGATTCAGTTCGTGAAAGTGTATCAAGTGCATCTAAATATGCTTCATCACCATCCCCAGAATCAGAACTCTCCTCCTTTACTGCATCTTTGGAGCTCTGAAATTTTGTCAGATTTTCATCTATAGATGAAACACTCTTTGAGATACAAGGGACTTTTCCAGCTTTGCGACTTATGACACTTGGATCTTCAGCAACTTTGTCTGGAGCTTGCTGTTTAACTTTCAAAATCCTCCCAGGCGGAAGTTTAGGGGCGGTGGGAGGCTGTTCAAGAGCCTGAATTTGTCGTTTTCCTTCATCCTTTGGTCTTCCTGGGGTCTGTTCCCACCTAAAAGGAACAGCCCCAGCGTTCCTTACCGGACCTGACTTCAGTTCTGATTTGTAAGACGGAAGGGGTGGTAAAGAAGGAAGGGAATTATCAGTTCTCCTTTTGTAGCCTTTTACCGCGGACACTGTTGATGAGAATCGCCTCACAGATAGAAAAGGTTGGTTTAAATCTAACTGCTTATCCTCCATCAGATTCTTCAGCAACATGAAACCAAGAAGTCTCTGCAAAAATAGCGTCTAACTAAAACAAGGTGCCAAACTCAGACAATAGAAGTGAAGTAAAAGTAGGTATGTATTATACTTCTATGCTGCTGTCTGCTATTTCTCTTTTCTTGGATTATTTTGTATTCTATTGTCACCAATTATCCACTTAAATACTACTTATTGTCTGCCTAAACTAGGAGGATTAACCTGAAAAGAAATCCCCAAAAATGCAGCCCTTTCTCCAATAAAAAAGGTAAACAAGTAACACATCACCTTCTGAGTAAATCATGAACATGATTTTTCAGTTTCAATGTAGGGCGAATATGATGAAACATCTCGATGGAAACCCCTTGATAAAGCTCCGAACTGTGGGGTTGCTTTTCTGGTTTTTTTCCGTATGGACCATAGTTGTTTTAGTTTGTTACTAGATTTTACTTACTGCATCTCAGCATAAAGCTTAAAATGAAATTGTGCTTTCGAGATGTCATTCAGTAATTATTATTATTATCATTATTATTTTCCTTTTTTGTTTTTGATGTGTGCCAATCATCTAGAAGGCATTCCAGAAATTAAATACTCAATAGCAAACCATATCGATTTCATTTGATGGACTAATTTCAAATTCTGTTTTGGAAATCAAATCCCCATCCTCTTCCCAAATTCAAAAGATCTAACTCTTAATTTCAGATTTTCTAAATAAGTGGGCATCTTATTTATCCTATTTTTCTTTAAATACACTGCATTTATGTGAATTGTCAAAATTAAAGTAGCAGACAATGGTCAAAAGCTCTGCTCCCCATTCCTGGTTCTGTACCAAATTACCAATATGAATCAACAAGATTTGAGATTCAATGTGGTGTTTTGTGTGTGTGTGGTGGATAAAATAACAGAAAAAACTGTTTCTGCTGCAACATGATGCTGAAATCTTTGAAATAAAAATCATAAGCTTTGACCCACAATAGACCCTTTACCTTTCAATCTTAACACAAACATTATAAGAACACACTAAATTTAAGTGTGGGTCCCAAATCCTGATCCTTAATTGAATCACAAAGGAAAGAGAAAGCAGTAAATGTTTGTCACAAGGAACAAGCTTTATTCCAAGAATGTATAAGAAATAAAATTTGAATCTTCATTTTCAATCAACCAAAAAACCCAAATCTTATTTATGGAAGGAGAAGCCAATTCAAAGTTTTTGTATAAAAATTAGCAACCGAATGGATCAAACAATGGAATTTTTTTATATTGCATCAAATACCATCAATTTGAAAAAACAATTATATGCACAAAAAGAAGAAGAGAGGTTCAGAGTGAGAAACATGAGAGAGAGAGACAGTGAGTACCTCTGAGAAATTGGCGATGTTGAGCTGAACCGATCTGTATTGCTGGAATGATAGAGCATATGTTATGCCAGAGCTGTGAAACACAGACAGACTCTTCAGAGAATAGAAAGGGAGAGAATAAAAGAAGAGAGAGATATAGAGAGAGAAGTGAAGAATAAACCACTTTGTACGCTTGTGCTGTATTTTTCTTGGGGTGGCTGAGTTTGAGCTTACCCTCCGTTAATGGAAATTCGAAAACTGTACTAATGAATTGTAAAATATCTTATGATAAAGATACGTTTCTTTGTTTAGTTGTTTTTTTTGACTTTATTAATTTTCTAATCACTTGTTTTGGATCATGTGATCATCTTTATTAAGAAAGCATACAAGTCATTGTCTCACACACATCTGTAGTTTGTTCATGTGTGAAACATATAAAAAGTTGAAGCCCACACTGCTTTCAACTTGCCTATTGAATTATTGGTACATCATTATAAATAGGATGTTCTCTCTTTCATGATTAACTCTATTATTGTGATTTGAGTCACTTTGATTGTCATGATAATTTTAAATCTGTTTGTAATTTTTTCACCAATTAATTACAAAAAATGGTACTTATCACATTGAGATATTAAAATAATATCTTCTATTGTAAGGTTAAAATTTTAAATCACAATAAAATATAAATGATTTCACTCACAAGACATGAATAAAGGTTCTACTTTTCAAAGTATATATCTAAAATCACTTAAAAAAAATAAATAAAAAAGATTAATCATGTCACTCATCAACATGGATGAGTAAAAAAAGAACATTAGGTATTGTTAAACTTTCTTAATTCTTTGATATACGAAACATGTATAATAATGTTGTTAAACATATTCTTAATTAATTTGGTCTTCTTTCATTGCAACTAACAATTAAAGATGTGTATTATTTATGTCTAAGCGGTTTTTCCTCTTTGACCAAATTGAATGCACTTGGGAAGCAGTGCTGATGGTAATGGGTGCAAAGTCTCGTGCAGACATCCACATAGTGGTGTGCAATAAAGGCTACTAGGCTAGGCGAGAAGGGGGGTGTTTGTACCCATGAATAAATTTATGTTTGTATCAATAAACAAACAACGTCAATCTCAAATTTATTGTTCATTTACTTGGGTGGGCTTTACTCTTGTATCAAATTTATTGAGGTAAAACGTAAATTTTAATTATTATTATGAAGCGCTTTTTAATGTAGACCATGTTAAAAAAAAAGGTTGTGCATGTCCATCAAATTGTGTTTGTTAAAATATATAAAATAAACCTATATTAGAGTATAAATCTTTAAAACACATGCTTACAAGCACAGTTCAAAAAGTGTCAAAATTGAATTCCAAGTTTGAAAATCAGTAAATACCAAAATCAGTAGTATAATTTATGTCACAAAAAACAGTAAAAAGTGAGTGTTTAAACTACAAACACGCTACCAACATCTCCAGTTACTATACAATATGGTGTGGTCCCTCTATAAAAGTCTACATCATGTCATTATTTAACTTCAAACTTATTAAGATGTAGGGTAAGGGGATTAAGATGTAGGGTAAGGGGATAGGATAGATACAGCCTAACGATAGATATATAATTTATTATATTGTGGACTGTAATATATTGCAATTTTACAACATGCTACTAGTAGACACTAGACAGTAAGTAATAAAGGGTTCACGTACACGATGTACTAGATGTTGGTGAGGCACAGCCACCCCATTTCGCCAGCTGTCTGTCGGAGGGAAGAGGCAATTTTGCGCGCGCCAAGCACGTGACTCACACCCCACTCCTCAGAAAGAGAAATGAAAAGAAGCCCGCATTGCAGCTTTCCTACTCGATCCATCAATTAATATCACAAAGCCCAAATATCAATAACAACCGCCCGTCACTCTCTCTCTCTCTCTCATGTTTCCTTGTTTGCATTTTCTATATTTTCATTCTCTATCCAAAACTGATCTTTGATTTAGACATGAAGGTGAGTTCTCCATAAAATTAAGATTCAAATGTTACTGTCCGGCAGAGGGGGTGGAGATTCAAGTCCTCGGATCTGCTGGTGGTAAGCTCATCGTTCTTTCCTCTGCAATTAATCCCACATACACGCATACATATATATATATATATATATTCATATGTGTCGGTACATACATATATATATATATATTTAAGTCTATAAATGTGTATGAATGTCAGTTATGTTGTTTTTCTGATTAAATTTTGATCGTATTGAGTTTTTGAATAGCATGGTAAATGTTGAAATTTGGAATGAACTCATATTGGTTTATTGAAATTTTCATTGCAAGTTTTAAGATCAAATCTTTGGTACAAACGCAGGGTTGAATTGTGTTTTTGGAGGTGATTGATTTTGGGGTTTAAGTTCGTTGAATTTTTTTAGCCTTTTAGGTATTAATGACAGAATGTATATATAATTTGAAATAACTCTGGTTGTGTACTGTGTTATTTAGGTTTTCCCAGTAGTAGTTTTAGTTGAAGATCGTGAAATTCAGTCTAAACTGGTTTTAGATTTTAGAATTAGGAAGCAATTACGCCTCAATACCTTAAGTTCAACCCTTTTCTAAGGGAAACTGATGGAGGATGAGTGCAGACACACGCACTCTATTAAAATTTAGAAGCACTGACACAGGCCGAATATGGAGAAACACTCTCCTACAAACACAAAACTTAGAACTGATGTTGGGGCATTGTTGAAAGGGCTTCTTTAAACTCGATATTTTTAGTTCTATGTTCGAAGGACAGTAAGGGTATGGGGTTTCTACCATAAATACAACTGAATTTTTAGTTCTATGTTCATTGTTGAAAGGGCTTTTTAAACTCAATATCGAGTTTGAAGTGTTGGGAGTATAAGAACCTATGAGCTTCATCTTTTCCCCCTTTTTCAAGGTAGAACGAAAAGCATTGGGAGACTGGTGTTCATTATTGTAATATTGAGTTTTTTTGGTACAAGGAAAGCAATTGTTGGAGATTGGGAGCTGAAGACATATCTTTAAATTGATCTAGAATTTGAACCACAAAGGAGTTCCATTTGTTTGTTCTCCTTTTGAATCACAATGCATTCTTCATGCTCTTTTTGAATACTCCTACCCACATCAATAATCTTGGATTCCATGCTGTTGATCTCTTTTTTCATCTTATACCGAGCCTTTAGCTCAAGTGGTATCTCCTCCTTCATTTGGGGGTTCAAGTTTCTATAGGAGCAATAGTAGGTGTGTATCTTACCTACCCAATTTTTTTTTTTTTATAAAAAAACTCTTCTTTAATCTAATTTTCTTGTAATCCACCTTTGGCATTCTATTTGAAATTATCAAGAGCTGGTGGTGTTTTTTGCTTGCATTTCTCATTTGGATTCAAACAATATGCAGGAAGACTCTGTCATTGAGATTCGAGTAACAGAGTTATTACTTGTTGGACACTGCAAATGTGATAGATCTCATTTGACATATTTTCTGGCAATACATCAGAGCACTGGACTAACAACTTAATTACTCTGAAGGCATGTTAGATTCAGACCAAACAGCTGATTCTTTCACTCTCTTTTTTTTTTTTTTTTTTCCCCTTTTGGTAAGTAAGATTTCATTAAAAGGCGCTCAAGAGGGGAGCTTTCCCAAAAGAATACACAAAAAGCTGACACTGTCCAACTATAATTTTAGACTATCAACAAAATCTACAAAATCCCCCATAGATTTACAATTGTGCCCCCAAACCCAAAAGAATAAAGATCTCATAATTAAGTGTTTGAGAGACCGAATAGGAGTTTCCTCTCTATCAAAGGATCTATTATTTCTCTCTCTCCACAAGCCCCACCATAAACATAGGTGTGTGGCCCTCCAAGCATCCGTAACTTGGCTATCCACTATGCACCCTCTCCAAATCTCGAGCATATCCACCGGTGAACGAGAAGGCACCCATTGCATACCAAACATTGCCAAGAACATGGACCAAATATCCCATGCCACTGGGCATTGGGCAATGAAGGAGAAGATGATTCACCGATTCCTCCGCCTTCTTGCACAAGCAGCACTAGTTTGCCGCCTAACGCCTCCGTCTCAAATTGTCTAGGGTGAGAATCCTGCCAATGGTGACCAACCAAACAAAAAAAAGCAACCTTCAAGGGGCTTTCGATCTCCAATGCGGATTCTTTCACTTCTTTGGTCAGTAGAGTGTAAATAGCCTCCAATTCTTTGCTTGAATAAATGAGAAATTTATTGATTGTTCTACCTCTTTTTTTTTTTTTTTTTCAATTTGTCAAATAAATTTGCTTCAATCTTGATAATCTGGTCATTATTCAAGTTGATTAAGAATACGTTGAATTTTGATATTCAACAACAATTTTTTAGCTTGGATTTCATGTTTCTTCATCTCAATTGTAGTTGCTGTAAATAGGAGCAAAAAAATAGAAGAGAAGATTTCTTGTATATGACTTAGATGTGAGTACATGTGGTTTTATATAGGAACCCAAGACATACACTCAGTACATTAATTTAGCCAATTACAAGAAATTAAGCTAATCAAAATCCTATAATCAAGCTAGCAGATTTAATGCATCAGAATATTCCTATAATTAAGCTAGCAGATTACATGTAGCAGAATAGTCAACTTTCCTAATTAATTACAGGTTGTAAACAGCCTATATTCATGACACTCCCCCTCAAGCTAGAGAGTAGATATCAACAACTCCCAGCTTGTTGCAAATAGAGTCGAATGCATTCTTTAGAAGAGCTTTAGTGAAGATGTTAGCTAGCTGATTGCAAGAGGGCACAAAAGGAGTCACAATCTCATTTGAAGCTACCTTAGAAGGAATGAAATGACAATCCACTTAAATGTGTTTTGTCCGTTCATGAAAAACTGGATTGCTAGCAATATGAATGGCGGCCTGGTTATCACAGTAGAGAGGAGTTGGATCTTGCACTGAGATTCCAAACTCTTGTAGAAGGCTTCTCAACCAAGTTAGCTCACAAGTTGTGTGAGCCATTGCACGGTATTCAATCTTAGCACTAGATCGAGCAACAACTGATTGCTTCTTACTTCTCCAAGTCACAAGATTACCCTTAATAAAAGTACAATAACCCATAGTTAATCTTCTATCTGAGGGAGAACCTGCCCAGTCTGCATCAGTATACCTTTCAATGCGAAGATGTCCTGAAGATTGGTAAAGAAGACCACGGCCTGGAGCACCTTTGAGGTACTTTAGAATGTGTACAACTGCATTCATGTGAGGGACCCGTGGGTTGGTCATGAATTGACTCACCACACTGACTGCATATAAAATATCTGGTCGAGTGATAGTCAGGTATATCAGCTTACCAACTAGTCTTCTGTACATCTCAGGATCATCAACTAAGTCACCAACATCATACATCAATTTCTGATTAGCCTCCATAGGTGTAGCAATAGGTCTAGCTCCAAGATGACCCGTGTCTCTCAATATATCAAGAACATATTTTCGTTGAGACAAATAAATGCCTTTCTTTGATCTCGTAACCTTAATACCAAGAAAATAACGAAGCTTGCCCAAATCTTTAGTAAGAAAGTTTGAACCAAGATGACTAATCAAAGTCTGAATGTCCTTACTGTCACTTCCAGTAATCACAATGTCATCCACATAGACGACCAATATCACAATACCATGTTTTGTCTTCTTAAAGAACACCGAGTGATCAACCTGACTTCTAGTCATTCCATGAGTAACCACAACTTTGCTGAATTTGTCAAACCATGCTCGAGAAGACTGTTTGAGTCCATAAATAGATTTATGGAGATGACAAACACACTCCCCCTTGGACTCAAACCCAGGTGGTTGACCCATGTACACTGTCTCACTCAAATCTCCATGCAAGAGGGCATTCTTAACATCAAGTTGATGAAGGGGCCAATCAAGATTTGCAGCAAGAGAGATAATAATATGAACTGAGTTTAGCTTGGCTATAGGAGAAAAAGTTTCAGTGTAATCAAGACAATAGGTTTGAGTAAAGCCCTTATCAACAAGATGAGCTTTTGACTTGTCAACAGTACCATCTGGATTTTGCTTCACTGTGAAAATCCATTGGCAACCAACAATGTGTGCACTTGCGGGCTTAGGAACAAACGTCCAAGTATTATTCAAGTGCAAAGCATGCATTTCATCCTCCATTACTTTTCGCCAATTAGGATGGGAAAGGGCCTCCTTATATGTCTTAGGAACCGAGACAGAAGATAAGGATATTGTGAATGTCTTAAATGAAGGAGATAAATGATTATAAGATACAAAATTAGAGATATGGTGCTTAGTACAAGACCTTTTACCTTTACGAATGGCAATGGGAATGTCAGGACTAGATGGAGGAGTAGGATCTGCAGGCGCCGAGGAGAGCAATGGAGGATTTGAGGATGGTGCTATTGGTGCTGTAATTGGTTCAGATGGGCAATGAGAAGTCCACGGATGTTTATGAACATAGACCTTAGGATATGAAGGGATGAGCCTAGTAGGATATAAAGGGACGGAAAGAACAGGTAGGGGCCGAACAGACTCTTGGAGTAAAGGCTCTTGTAGTTGACAACCCTCCGTAGAGTAATAGGGAACATTTTCAAAGAAAGTGACATCAGCACATACAAAATGTTTTCTTAATGTAGGACTATAGCATCGGTACCCTTTTTGAGTACGAGAATAATCAAGAAATATACATTTGTGTGCACGAGGGTCAAGTTTATCACGTTTAGGATTTAAATTATGGACAAAGCAAACACATCCAAATACCTTTGGAGGGAGACAGAAGGATCTTTATCAGGGAAGAACATTTTAAAAGGTATTTCCCTTTAAGAACCCGAGATGGCATTCTATTTAAAAGGTATACTGCTATGAGAACAACATCCCCCCAAAGTTGTTTAGGCACATTCATTTGAAGCATGAATGCACGGGCAACAACAAGGATTGGACCATTCTTTCGTTTAGCAACTCCATTTTGTTGAGGTGTATCATCACATGAGGTTTGATGTGTAATACCCCTTAACTCAAAGAAGTGATGAAACAAGAGCATTATCAGTACGAAGAATGTGCAACTTGGCATTAAATTGATTAGTGATTTTAGCATAAAATGATTTAAATGCATCAAACACTTGAGAGCGATCTTTAAAAACATATAACCAAGTCAAACGGTAATGATCATTAGCAAAAGAAATGAAATAACGTGCACCAGACAAACTAGTTGTTCTCGCTGGACCCCAAACATCGGATTGAACCAACTTAAAAGGATGTAAACAAGGACCATTAGGTCGACATTTAAAAGTGGCTCGATGATGTTTACTGAGCTGACACGTTTCTCAATTAAAAGTATAAAATGAAGGTAAAGAAGGGACTAAAAGACGCAGATTGGCAGTTGATGGATGTCCAAGTCTACAGTGCCACTTATATGGAGAAGTCATGGTATAAAAGGCAGAGGAAATTAATATGGGAGAGGGTTGGAAGTAGTAGAGACCATCCTTTTCATATCCCCCACCAATCGTCCTCTTCGTCTTTAGATTTTGAAAAACACAATGAGAAGGATAAAAGGTTACGCAACAATTTAAAGCAGAGGTAATTCTATGAACATATAATAAATTATAAGGAAATTGAGGTAGGTATAAGACAGAAGAGAAAGTTAGACGAGGGGTAGTAACTGTGCCAACCCCTTGAACTGGAGATTTAGAACCATTAGCAATTGTAGCAAAGGAGGAGAGGGAGTACTTGAAAGATTAAAAAGAACAGAGGGATTACTAGTCATATGATCGGAGGCTCCAGAATCAATAATCCATGGCTGATTGGATGAGGAATGGAGGCAATTGTTACCTGAAGCACCCAAGGTGGCGGTTGAGGTAGATGAAACATGAGTGCGCGCCATTAGTGAGTCATACTCTGCTTTGGAAAGAGCTACAGTCTCTTTATCAGCATGAGTGGAGATCTCCCCCTCAACAGTAGCATGATTAGTCCATGTGGGCTTGCCATGGAGTTTTCAACATTTGTCCACAGTATGGTTGGTGCGATTACTAATGTGTGCTCAATGTTACCACTCGCAATGGTACGAATCTTTGTAGGATAGGACTATATAGAGGGTGTCAATCCCACAGAGAGATGAGTGTTCTTTGTTTTGTTTCTAACTAATCCAATTATTTTTGGTTTGCAGGTAACTGATTGAATTTGATTGATTGGTTGTCACGAACATAAAGTAAAATTAAATTGAATTTAAACTAAAGAGATCAGAGAGAGAAGAAATCTTAGGGCTTTGACTTTACCACGAATCTTGTACTATGGTCAACTGTTTAACCATGAGGTTTTAAAGAAAGATGTTTTATAAATTTCAATTAACTATAACTTATCTGCGGTTCGCATGGACTATCCACCTACCTACTTTAACTAATTTGCGGTATAATTCATCTTTCCTAAGCATAGACTATGAAAACATTCATTTATAAAAAATATTGGAACACCATTACATGATCTCCATTCTAATGTCCGGTAGGGCTCCGCCAGATACCGTCCAATAAGAATGGGGTGAGAATAGTTAATGAATACCTAAATCTAAGATAAGGTATTATATATTCAAAAACTATGTAAAACATTAAAATCCAATTGAGTTGGCTCAATTGCTCAGAATCATGCAATAAAAAATATAATATATTAAAAATACCCAAAGTTGAAACAATCAAACCATAGTAGTACTAAGAACGGGTTACATCAGTGCCCTAAGAGAGGAATTAACTACTCATGACGACGCAGAATATCATCTGTGTTGTTGTGGTCTTCATCGTCACGGACGGCACTTCTCTTTTCAGGATCTTCACCTTATAAGGTTATGAAAATTCTAAAAGCCGCCACCACAGTATGAGAACTCTAAACAATACGAAAGAAAAAGGACAATTCTTCTAAGGCCTTGTGCCTTCTTTTATAGAAGAATTAAGGTTCTGGCGGGCTTTTAGGTCTTCTGGCCCATCTTGAATGAAATAAGACATTAAAAAGGATTTATGATAAATCCCGTAACTTATAAGTCCAATCTGTCGTGGAGAGCTCGAGCTTTTGAAGCAAAGCTCGAGCTATTTGGCACGGGCTCGAGCTTTGGAAGCAAAGCTTGAGCTTTCTTGAATGTGGCTCGAGCTTCAAAGAATGGTGCTCGAACTTTACTTTTGTACTTAGTCAAATTTCTTCAACTATTTTCCGAAGCGTCTCCATCAACACTTAGAATATTTTTGGGTTTTCTTCCTTTTAACAGTGCTCGATCCTTTCTTCATAGGGCTCGAGCTTCATGTGGAAGGCTCGAGCTTTTTGAAATCCATCTTTTAATTTCCAACGCCTCAGGCTCAAGCTTTTAGGCAAAGGCTCGAGCACCCCGAGGTAAGTTTGAGCACCCTTATGTAGAGCTCAAGCTCTGTAGGTCAAAGCTTGAGCTTTGATGCCTTAGTTGAATTTCTTGTTTTTTTTTGGAGCTCGAGCCCTAGAACTAAGGCTCAAGCCTTGACACTTGATTTACTCCAAACTTCACCATTTTGACTCTCGGTTTGTTTTGAATGACCGGCAACGACTCTGTAAGTTTCGATATCAGTCTTTTCATCATAAAGTCTCGGTTTTAACCGTTTCTTTGGGAAAGTACCTATAAACACACAATAAACATAAATCAGTCTAACAATGGATAAAAGTATCACTTTAGGTCTTAACATACGTATATTTAGGGGCTTGAATATGCAATATTCAACGCTCATTAATTACAATTTGTACATTTCTTGAGGCCACTATGACCACCTTGAAAATTTCAACCTTTATTCGAAACATATCCCCCACGACCATTATGGAAATTATCAAATCGCCTAATGGGAGCTGCAAGGGCAGAGCGATCGGCTTTCTCTAGAGCAGATAGGTTGGCCCGGAGAACACGATTATAGGCCTCACTAGCAAATGGCAAAAGTGTACCAGCGAGAATCTGAGAACTAACAAGAGCAAATTTGGGTCGAAGTCCAGAAAGAAATTTTGCGACGCGAAATTCTTCCCTGTATCATTTTTGAGTCTCCATACCAGTAGTCAATGGCTGATACACATTCAATTCCTCCCACATACCTTTCAAGGTGGAGTAGTCACATACCTTTCAAGGTGGAGTAGTAATCTTCAATAGAGCAAACTCCTTGTATAGTGGAAAAAAGATCCTCATAAAGCTGATGAATCTGAGAGATGTTTTGCTCAGACGAATACATCTCCTTCAGGGCATCCCAAATCTCTTTAGAGGTTTCAAGAAAAGAGACATTGTTGAAGACCTCGGGCTCCATACTGTTCCATAACCAAGTCATAATTTGGGCATCTTCTTGTTCCCAAGCATCAACCAATTTGGCATCAGTAGGTTTGGTTAACTTAAGATGAGAGAACTTCCCTCGAGCTTTCAAAGCAACTTGGACAGCTCGGACCCATTGAAGGTAATTGGGACCCTTGAGTTTGATATTCGTCATGGAACCAATAAACAGAGAATCTTTAGCATCTGTTTTGTTACCCATGGAGACCAAGCAAGAACGAAATGAGATCCGAGTAAGAATAGGATCCAAGCAAGGAGATTAGCAAGAGGATTCTTTCCAAGCAAGGCTATGCTTTGCCATAGAGTCGATGAAGCTGTAACCTTTTTTTTATTTTATTTTAGATAATAAAACAAATAATAGATATTAAACCGTTTACATAAGAAAATGTAAAACTAAATAGAACTCTAGCAGAAAAAAATAAAAAATAAATAACAAACTAGAATTCTTAGAAGGCACCAGACTTTTGATGTGAGAACAATAGAGAGAAATGGTGGAGACTGGGTGAAGAAGAGGAAGACGGGAGTTGGGTCTCAGGAGCATTTTTGCTCTGATACCATGTTGTAAATAAGAGCAAGAAAATAGAAGAGAAGATTTCTTGTATATGACTTAGATGTGAGTACTTGTGGGTTTATATAGGAACCCAAGACATACACTCAGTACATTAATTTAGCCAATTACCAGAAATTAAGCTAATCAAAATCCTATAATCAAGCTAGCAGATTTTATGCATCAGAATATTCCTATAATCAAGCTAGCAGATTACATGTAGCAGAATAGTCAACTTTCCTAATTGATTACAGGCTGTAAACAGCCTATATTCATGACAGTAGTCATAGGTGGTTAACTAATCTTTTTCTTTTTAATCCATAAAGTCTATCTGTTTTTTCTTCTATAATTATACAAATTAAATTAATAGAATCAGGGTTGATATTGAAGGATATGTGTAACTCGCAGAAATTACACCGCACCAGATAGAACCAGTATAAGCAGCACAAGGAAATGAAACAAGAAATCATTTGATGAGTTATTAGAATGGAAGTACAGTCTATTTAAGCCGCCTTGTAAGAATAAGTATGTTGCCATGTGACTGAAAGAAGGGAAGTAAGTATCCCTTTTAAATCTTCATTATTATAGGCTCCACAGTCAAAATAATATTGTCACTACCCACGCCACTGTGTAAATATTGTCTGCTTTACACACTCTCTGTGCTCATGGTTTTCAAAACGCGTCTGCAAAATTAGGAGACATCCACACATGTAAGTGCCAACACCTCTTCCCCCCGGGCAATGTGGGTGTCACAAATATCATTTTTCTCATGTTCATGTTTCATTGGGTCTTCCTTATACTCTGTCATCATATGTAAGAATAAGGAGGCTTCAAAATATTTAGGTTCATGACGACGCTCTCCTACACATGATTGTTAAAATCCTGATTAGGGCATTGCAATATTATTCAAAAAAACTGATTTGACCTGGATCAAACAAAAAGTTTTGGACGGTGGAATTTTCATTGAATCCCTATGGAATTGATCAAATGGATCTTTCTTCTATTTGCAATTGTTCACGGGCTACACTACATATGATTAAGTAATATATCTGGGTTCTGCTAAACATTTGAATATTTTTCATCCAAACAAACAGAATTTTCCTCCTTGCAGGTCATATGGCCGCCAGCTTAAGGGAGACGGAACGAAAGAAGTATGTGAAGCGGTGATTTGTTGTCTTAAAAGAATATATAGATTGCAAAGGTCTTTTATGGGTAAGAATTTTTGAAACGGCTTTATATTTCAAATATTTATAAACATGAAGGATACACAAGATGATGCAGCATCAGCAGAACAAAGGCTTCCAAATGCTACATGGTGTCCTTCAGATTTTATGGAAAGATTTGGATCTGTTTCTTTGGATTCTGAAGAAGAAACTCTGAGCACTAAAGAATCAAATAACTACGGCAAGCATGATAGGTTGTCGTCACAGACAGCGTCACAGATTCTATGGAGAACTGGAATGCTTTCTGAACCCATTCCGAATGGTTTCTATTCTGTCATTCCTGTGAGTGTTCTTTTTTCTTTTCTTTTTTTATTTTTGTTAATTTTCTCTTTTGTTAGTGCTGGCGAGAATTTGCTGTTACTATGCTTCCTGTTGATTATTTCTCTAGTATTTATTTTTTTACTGAATTTGAGCTCTCAGAGATCTACTGGTGATTTTGCCATAGAAGGAATCTATTTTCTATTATATCTTTGTGTATGCAGTTCATCTGTTTTGATTACAGATCTTGTTCTGCAGATTTGTTTGAGTAATCCTTTTTTATTTCTTTTCTTTTTCTGGATTCTGCTTGGGCAGGTCTATAATATGAGTTCTTTGCACTTAAATGTATATTTTTGTTTCTACTGGGGGAAAATGCTAGAATTAATATTTTAATGTTTCAAATTTAGTTCTAGTAGGAAAGAAATTCAGATTGGTATATTATTTTTGTGGTAGTTTTTAAGCAGAAGCATATAGGGAGGTGTCTTTCTTGTTTTCTTAAGAGACAAAGAACCTTAGAATTTAATGTTGTAAATCTTGTTTCCAGCTCTTGAATGCTCTCTCTAATTGTAATTTTAGTCTGTCATTTAAGGACGAATCATGTTCTAAAACCACAGTTGCTTTCATGCTATTAGGAGTAATGATTCTAATGAATGACAATGGAGGGACAAGGGTACTAAGTCGTCAATTGTTTTCTTGGAAAAATAAGCTTTTTAGAACTGATAGTTATGCATGTTTTGAATCACATATATTAATGTTTCAATTCCAACAAGTTTTAATAGGGGCCCACTCTTTTATATTTATTCTGAGATTCTTTATGCAAGACAAATTTTACTTTTCACTACATTCCATATTCTAATCAAAATTTGTCTAAACAACAAAAATCCTTGAAAAATACAATTTAGATATGGTTTTGATCCTCATTCCAACCCATCAAAGCCCTTTCCTAGCTATTTGGGGTCATTTACATGCATCGTGTTTTGCCATTATGTCCTGCTAAGACCATAACTTAAGTTAAATAATAGCCATCATATCTTTCCTATCTCAAACCACATTGGTTTTAGTTGTCTCCTTTCCTTTGCATTACCCTTAATTAAGGATCGTGTAACTTTTCTTAACTGTTGTAGTAATTGGACATCATTGGAATGGTTGAACCATTTTAGTAGATTTCTCTCTAATATTATCTCCATAGGTGCTAACAACCCTCTCATGAATGTGTTTGTTTCTAATTTTTCCTTTTTTGTCCACATTTCTGAGCATCCATTTTAATGATTATGTTGTTTCTTAGCCACCCAACACTCTATCCCTTAGACTATAACTTGTCTAAATATATTGTTTCTTAAATCATCTTGCTTTAAAATTCTATGATTAACATCGTATCCATTTCCTCCTCTCTTTTATTTATTTATTTATTTATTTTTTTGGTGGTGGCATAATCAAACTAGATAACAAAAATATTTGTTTTTGTGAAGTTACGTTCCATATTTCAGTTTTAGTCCCTACTAATCCCAAAATCTCTTGATTCTAGACTTCCTATTTAAAACTCTATTTTAGCACTTACTCCTTCTCTGATGTGATTAATCAAATGATATCATCAACAAATAGCGTTCACTATGGAACAATGTTGTTAAAGGCGCACCTAGGCTCCAGGCTCTTACAGGCACAACACTTGCACTTGTTGTGTGCCCAGGTGTGCCTTTGACAACATTTGCGCCTTTAATATAGAATATGAATCTGTTTCAAAAGTAATTTAATTTTTCAATTGTGCGCTTCGCTTCACTCAGGTGTGCGCCTCACCTTGTGCCTAGGCTCCAAAAGACCTCTAACGCCTTAGTGCGCGCCTTGGGCCTTTAATAACACTGGCATGGAACCTCATACATCTGTAACTAAGGCAAAAAGATAGTGTTAATGCCGATCCTTGATATTCCTTTATTGTCTAAAATTCATCGTATTATATCTTCAGGATCCTATCTATGACTATATCCAAATGTATGAAAATCATTTGGAGATACTTATTTGTCCTTAATAAATAAATAGCTTTTGTTGTTGAGGTTCTTGACATCAATTCAAATTGATTGCTTGATACTATAATTTTACACCTTATTAGTTGTTGAATAACTCTCTTCCAAATTTATAGTATGCTCATTAATTTGATACCTTGGTAATCTGTACATCTTTGAATATCTCCCTTCCATAAATAGTGTGTCTGCTCTTTCTCTTGCACATAAAAAACCATGGGCATAGAGACAATCTCCACATCCAGCTTCCCCCTCCTAATAACTTTGTTTCTCATCATGATTCCAACATCTCTAGCACTGATGGAGAACCCTTCTTGAAAACTCTATTCCCTTGTCTTATAATTTCTCATATATATGGGCCCTACTTAATAGCTAGTTAGGAACATCTGATAGCCTGTTACCAAAGTATACCTCAAATATCCTTACATAGGGGTTCCTGGACCATAATTCATGCGCGAAGCCTAAATCTAGATTTGCATCATTATATTTGATTAGTGTTGTTACATGGTGAATTAGTGATGCGTCGTCTAACTCTTATTTATGTTTGTCATATGCTAGGTCACATAGAGCGGGAGCCGGGAGTGGAAGTGAAAGTGAGACCAGAGTGTGGGAGCAACAAAACTTATATTTTACTCAGAACACAAATGTTCTACGAGTGCGAGTTTACAAATATCTATATATAAACAGTTTATATAAGTGTAATTGATATTATCTCCTAATATGTAAATATTGTCCGATTACTTAATCTTAAATATTTTGTGTGAGTATATATTTTTATTAAAGGTGAATTATTTTTTGATATATTTGTATCACAAGAGGTTTAAGTGATAAAGAATGAAGTATTTCTCATTTGAAATCTTTTGCCCCAGTGGTTTGTATGGTTTTTACCATTCACCAGTTCATGGATTCAAGATACAAACAATCATTACAGTATTTTATCAACTTTCGGTGGGCTCATAGGAATTGATCAAGTCCTGTTGAATGCTTTGGAAAATATCTAATAAAGCTTCAAACTTTTAAGCTTCTGGGTTCCGCTCTCTGAGATTTATGAACTGTCCTCCCAAAACATCAAATTGCGGTCTCATCTTGAATCCGCTCTTAATTTGTAAAACCACGATTTGAAAGCGGTTGCAGTGGCCATCTTAGGTGGATTTTGTCACTTAAGTCCTGTGCCCCTGTATCTCAATTTGTTAGTTCTTTTTTGAACTTCTATTTATTTCTGATACTGAATATATGATTACCTTGGTTGGTTTTCTATTAGAGCCCTATTTACCAATTGTTGACATGTAATTGTGTACAGGAGAAAAGGCTCAAGGAGCTTTTTGATGATATTCCTACTTTGGATGAGCTTTATGATTTGGAGTTTGAGGGTTTCAGAGCTGATATCGTCCTTGTAGATGCAGAGAAAGATAAGAAGCTTTTTGCACTAAAGCAATTGATTGTTACACTGGTGAAAAGTTTGAACTCAAATCCTGCAGCAATGATAAAAAAGATTGCTGTATTGGTGAGAATTTACAGAACTTCATTTTTACTGTGTAGCCTTTCTTCATTAGTTTCATTAAAGATTATTAATTTATTCTTCTTGCAATTTTTTTTTTTTTTTTTGTTGATTATTTTTTATTAGGGTAAAGTGCAAAAAAATGCCTTGAACTATGTTTGAATTTGTAAATAACCTCCTTGAACTATATTTTGTGCATAAAGCTCCCTAAACTATCTCATTTTGTTGCAATATACCCCAAGGACTGTACTATATTTCATTAAATGACCATAATGCCCCTTCTTATTGAATTACATTTAATATATTTTTCTTATCTAAATAAATTATGAAAAAAATCATACTAATTTGATGAGATATTTTCCATTAAATTTGCATAAATTTACCTTTAATTTTTTTAATTATTTATTTAAATAAAAAATTTTAGTAGAATTTTTTTAAAAAGATTAATTAAAAATTTAATTTGAATAAATATATTACATGAAAAGAAGGTATTTTTTTCAAAAGTATTTTATGAATTTTTCATCAATATATTGTATGAAAAAAATGATATTTTTTTACGATAAAAATGTTTAAATTGGTTCTAATACGTTTTATTATAAATAATAAAGTTCTAATAATAAGTTAATCAATTTAGAAAATGGTAGTTACAAATATATTTATCTATTTTTTATTTTTATTTTTATGATAAATTGATATTAAAAAAAAATAAAGGTAAATAGTATAATTAATATTTACATAAGAGAAAAGATAATAAAAATAATTTAATAAGAAATGAAAATTTTAATGAGAAAGGGTAAAATAGTCTTTTGTGATGGATTTGCCCTTAATTGCAACAAATCAATAGTTCAGGGGGGGTGGTTTTTAGTTCAAGGGGGTTATTTGCAAAAGGGCAATAGTTTAGGGAGGTTTTCTGTACTTAACCCTTTTTATGATTTTTTGTAAGCATTTCTCATATTATTGGAGGCAAGAAGCCTCTTTTATTCATTTATTTTTTAAACTGCAATAACTTTGCTAAAACTGGATTTCGAGCTTTCTCTCTTCTTGGATATAGTATGCATTATGCAGGACACTACACAATGATTTAAAATCTTAATGTCTCCTATGTTAAATTGATTTCAAAACTGCATTCATGCTTGGTCTGTTTTACGCTGTAACATTTCCATATTTGACTCGATCTATTTCCTCCACAGGTATCTGATTTTTATAAACGGCCAAATTTGGAACTATGTCCAGCAAAATCTGCAGTTGAGGAAACTTCTCATGTCTATGAAAATCAAGGTGTCCAGATGCTGGGGAAGATAAAGCATGGTTCACGCCATCCTCGAGCAATATTATTCAAAGTTCTTGCTGATACTGTAGGTCTTGAAAGTAGGCTCATGGTGGTAAGTATTCCCTTCATTCAGAAGGAACTAGTATTTACTACTTATCTTTATACATTTTGGGTCTCTTGAAATTGTTTTAATGTCTGTTACAGTCAAATAGATAGAATTTTGTTTATTAAATGTTTGATTGTTGTCCATCATATGGCTAATTCTAAAAACCAGTCATTTTTCTTTATATACTTTTTTACTTTTTGTTTTGGTGGTTTTCCTAATCAGGGTTTACCTAATGAAGGGATTGCTGAGTGTGTGGACTCATATAAGCATATGTCTGTTGTAGTTGTGTTGAATTCTGTGGAATTACTGGTCGATCTTATAAGGTTTCCCGGGCAATTGATACCTCGCTCAACCAAGGCAATTTTTATGACCCATATCTCTGCAGCAGGGGAGAGTGATTCTGCAGATAATGACTCATGTGATTCACCACTAGAACCAAACAGTCCCCTGTATGGGTTTTTGGATAGAGTTGATCCTGACAGGTTAGTACTTAGCAGTAATGATAACATAAACAACCTGTCTTTTTAACTAATTCCTTACTGTTGTAGACAATGTCTAAGTAAATTTTAGATTTTTTTTTGTGGTAATTGATTTATGAGAGTAACTAATTCTTAGGTTGATGCTACTGCTTCATCACACCTTCTTCTAGATCTTCTTTTTTAATTTTTTTTCCAGCTGGTTATGGAGTTATTATTGTTGTTCCATATACTGCAGTATTGAGAAAGATGAAAGCCTCCAATATCAGCGGAGGATAGAAGCGTGTTCAAATGCATCGGGACCTTCTTTGCGGAATATGATGTTGCGATCTTCCACCTCTATAGACAAAAATTTGAGGTAATATCAATGCCTATCTTGACAAGATTCAACTTTGAATCTGGAATTGTATTTTGAATGGGCTCTATTTTTGTTCCATATTTATTTCTTCTCACACTCAAACTTTAAAGATGGTTATACGGGCTGTCTGTTTTTGGATTTTTCTCACTGCCTTAGCTTATCTCATAGTGAACCCGATATTGCAACTACATTTTGGCGAAGGAGCCGGCGAAAGGTCATTGCTGAACAGCGGACTGCAAGTTCAAGGTGACTTACATGCCATATGATATGGGTTGTTACACACATACATTTATATCATGTTATGTTAGAAATTGATTTATTTGGAACCTTGCATGTAGTTTTGAACTTGATATATATCATGGCAGCATGTTTTGTATTTTAGATGCTACCATTGATATCCGAAATTTTCTAGATTTATGTTTGTTGAGCACATCCCAACTGTAAATTTGAACCCATAAGTGTTTGCGACACTTCTGCAATCCAAAAAAAAAAATTTGGCGATCCTGTTCAGAGTAGTATTAAGTCATAATAAACATAGTTTTGGGCTCCAACTCTTATTAACTGGTCTTAAGAGAAGGAATTATAATCTAATGTTTTACCACAGTTTTGGAGGCCTATATGTTTTAAACAGTAGTATATCTCTTTGGTAAATGCTGTCCCTGAAAATGACCAATTTGTTCTGTTGATTTTACTTGAGAATTATGATTTCCATTGTTTGTCTTTTAGTTGTCACTCAAATATGATCTTTTGTTATCTTGAATCAAAATTATGATTGTTTGAATTTTATTAGAATCATGAGTTAACCTCCCTTCATTATATTGTGGATCATAAATATTACAAGTTTATAACTACACACTTGACGATCTCACACTTGTACACACACATCTTTTGTCTCGAATGAATTTGCCCGAAATAATGTTAAATATTCTATGAGATATTTGAAGATGCTTCAAGTCCAGTAAGCCAATTTAAAGTTACTGTGAAAAGTGTATTTTTTGTGTGATCCTATTTTTTTGTTTCTTGAATCGTTTTGACATTCCAGTCCAGAGCATCCCTCGTTTCGAGCCCGTGGACGATCCATGCTTAGCGGTGATAGGAAATCATTCAGAAATTATGCTGATGAAATAGCTGCATCAAGGTGGTTATGTTCTTTTGCTTACCATTTCATTACATAATACATATGCAGTCCTTATGGATATATTGCAATTTGAAGAGATTTTTTCTTCTTGTTTTTTAACATTGAAATTTGATGCATTCTACTACAAAAAAATATTAGTCCTTTACAATTGTGTGGCATTCGAGCTAGTATGATATAGTTAACCTTGTATATTTCACCTGTTGAAGGATTTAAATATTAAAGTTACACCCTCTCTAACAACTTAAGCTTTTAGAGTAGATGGTTGTAACATGGTATCAGAGCCAAAGGTCTCGAGTTCAAACCTCACCGTCACCCTAATAAAAAATTGAAACACGTGTTGGACCAAAAGAAGGCCACATGCGAGTATTAAAGTTGCACCCTCTCTAACAGCTTAAGCTTTTAGAATTGATGGTTGTCAACACCCTCTGCATTCCAGGTCTTGATACTAAGACATACTTTAGGGACTTCTAATTTGTTTCTTGCTTGAACTCTGAATCTAAGACTGAAAGGGGAATTTTTCGTTATAGTGACAGGCCACTGAGATTGCACATTGTTGTTAGTCACTGAGAATGCACATTGTTGTTAGTCGCTTGAGCTTTAAATTTGAGGTTGCTCCAGTTTTATTTTATTTATTTATTTATCCTCATGGTGACATGCTGTGAGAGTGCAGTCTTATCCATTCTTGGTCAGAATTGTAAATATAATAGAGTGGATTGGGGACATAAAGTGTTATGTAAGTCCAAGCTACAATTAATCATTCTAAATGAAACTTCGGGCAATTTGTCCCTTGCAATCTTTGCATGACCCTCCATGGATTGAAGAATTTTGTTGTGTAAAGATGTATTGCCTGATAAGTACTGATATTGGTAGACCCAATTCCTATAGTTTTCCAATGCACAGTTAAGTATTATATCAATGTTGTTTCTCAGTCTAAAGAATTGAACAATACCTTGGGATATATTTAGTGCAGAATATTATACGTTGAGTGCTATTATATCAAACAATTATTAAAGTACTTCCAAGACGAAAAAGTAAATAAATAAATCTATTACATGTTTTGGGTAGTCATTTAACCTTGCTAACCATCAAAGAAGTGATATTTTTTCTTTTACTTTCTGTTTCGGTTTACTTTCTTGGTTTCTTTTGTTTAGATCTTTGTGAATTTTATTAATGCACTTGCCATTTAAAAATTATGCTTTATTTAATTTATTTTTTTGTTGGGGGAGAGTATATAAGCTGGCTTTGTGTAGATTATTATTATTATTATTATTATTATTATTTTGATAAGTACAGTATCATTGAAAGACACTCAAACCGGGAACGTAGCCTATTGTCTAGTTTAAAGAATAAAAAGTACACATTTTTACATGTAGTGGTCTTATGTGAATCGGGTGTATGCCAAGGTTATTGATGGGGTGATTGACTCTTATTATTTCTCCCCCTCTTTTATCTCTCTATCTATTTGCTGGGAATAAGTATGGTGACATCCGTAGGTTGGAGCAGTACTTGATCGTGTACCTTCAGCTGTAGAACTCTAATGTGAATTTCTATGAGCATGAATATGTGAGCACATGTGCTTGTGTTCCTTTTGGCTCTAAAGGAGAATCTATTTCCCTCCTCCCCCATTTAAGTTGTTTGAGATTCATATAGTGGATCAGTGGTATGATTTGATGATCTCTTTACTGTGATGTAGTTATATTGTGAATTAAACATATTTTCTAAATTTCAAAAACTGATTTTTATTCCAACATAGCTGCAGGTCAGAAGGTGCCTCAACATCAGAAACCCGTAGACTAAGAAGAAGGAGCATTAGTATTACTCCAGAGATTGGGGATGATATCGTAAGGTTGATGTTGGTTCCTATACGCCTTCTTTTTCTTTCTAAATGTCCATTTATAGCTTTCTGTTTAATTTTGCCTTCTGTTTTCTCTCAATGTTTATACTTTCTAGATTTAAGGTATTTTGTTAGGATTTAGGTTCTGTAGTACAATGGTAATCTTCACTGCCATACTTGGCATGATATTGATTTACTTCTTATGCCTTTTCAAAATATAATGCTGATTGATTGAAGGAAAGGGATGCTAATTGCAAGACACGAGGAATCTTGTGATGATAAGGGGTACACTGAATCAGAAAGATAAGAAAAGGAGAGCAGGGAAAAAAGAGAAAAAAATGGCTAGGCCAGGGCATATACCTGTTTACTTGATGGTTTCTAATTTTTTGTCTTTGAAAATTTTTCATGCCATTTATGTATAAAAGTACTACTTATGATGTTTTTTTGCTCCATGAACCAACTCTAGGGCTGTGCGTGCAATGAATGAAACACTAAAGCGGAATCGTCTTTTGAGAGAACAGGGGGATGATAGTTCATTTTCCTATTCTTCATTTGACAGAAATAGTGGTTCAGATCTTCAAAAGGATGTGCGTTTTTTTAATTCTAGTAACTATGTACTGCATCAATTCTTTACATTGTCTTGTTGTTTAGCATTGCTTTGGAATTAGTGCTTGCATTATGAAAGTACTTTGATTTTCCAATTCTATGATGTAGATGATTAAATTTCTTTCTTCGTGGTGGTAATTGTGTTAGCATTGATTTCAACACCTTTGAATGTGTTCATATATTATCAATTTTACTCTAGAAGTTAGCTCTGAGTCAGTCAAATATTTATAAAGTAGACAATTTCACTTTCTTTTTCTTCTTGGAAAGTAATTGTCGTGTGATTAATTTTGGGATTTTTTTTGTCAATTTTTGAATTAAACACAATATTTGTCTTCTGGTGCCTTTTAAATTGTTGAGCTTGTATTGGATCATGTGGATGCACCCATACATATACAATTTCTTTATCATGATTAATTCTTGTGAAACTTAAAATGCTGGAGGACTTTTGAAGGACCCTGCGAATATGGCTTGTTCTGGTGTGTAGTAGTGGTATACAATTAGGGTGTGGCTTGGGTTTAAATCAGGAAAGAATTTGCTTTCCACACGATATGGCACTTTCATTAATAGTGTTAAAGTTGTAACAGACTAGGTTTTAGCTTTTAAGTAATTCCAAATGTTCACTTCATTATGTCACTATATATTTCTCACATAACTTGGCAATTGACACTGCATGCCTTTCTTCTTTTTTCTTTTTCTTTTATTTATTTATTTCATTCTTTCTTTCTTTTTGCAATTTGTACAAACTCTTTATCTATAATAAAAGTAATGAGACATTCATAAAAGTTTGATTTCAACTGTTTCTTCTGTCTTATATATATATATATATATATTCCTAACTCGATCACAGAGTATATTTTTGGTTCTCACTTTCCGTTCCATGTTTAATTTTTACTTCTAATTTGATTTTTTTATTAACATTTATCTAATTTTTTTTTTTTTCAAGTTATGATTGATTAATAGACTTGTAAAAAAGTGACTTTAAAGAGGAAAAATTGTAGGAGATATTCTTAAGTTTTAAAATTCTCCCTCTAACCTATCAACCAGACGTTCCCCAAGCTAACCAATACTGGGCTGACTACCAAAAACAGAGATTTGATTTGTTTCGGTTGGAATTGGGAAGCCTCTTCAAATGGCGGGGTTGGGCTTAAGTTAGACCTAACTGAGTTGCAATCGTAGGTACCCCCAGTTGGACTTTATGCATGTGTATTTGTTTTCTCCCTAGTTGGTACTCACACACACTCCAAGGAATTGTTTGCACCCAAGAGGAGTCGAACCTTAGACCTAACGCTTCTGAGGCACCAGGGCCAAGTGACTAACCCACTTGAGCCAACCACTTGGGGTTCATGTATGTGTATTTTATCTTTAAAAGTTCCTTTTATTTCTTTGCAAATGACCTAAATGAGGGCAAATTATGCAGTGGGCAACGAGTACGTGTAAATTTTCTTTATTCTTGTTTCTATATTTTGATCAATAACACCCAAAAGAACACATGGATTTCTACTAAAGCTGAATAAAAATCCAAATGGTCAAATTTAAGGGGAACAAGATTACCCAATGGCATCGCTATAACTTCTCATCTATTTCACTGCAAGATCTTATGTCTCATTCACTTTCATTTTCCAAAATTTGGAAATTTCCGGCTTCTACTAAGGATTTAGTGTATGAATTGTCTTGCCTTTTCAATCTGTTTCTCGTCTATGAGCATCAGGTTAGTTGCACGGTTCCTCTTTTATTCGCATGTAAATGCCAACCATATTTCTTAGACTACGGTTCCTCTGTAGTTTTCTTGTATCATAAACACAGTATACCTGAACTTATTCGAAATTTTTAAAATTTTTATTATTAGTATTCTGTGGATCTTTTGATTGCAACATCTTCCTTAGAGCAGGGCTTTTTTAAACCCTAGTTGTGTGATTGTTAATGACCTGGTGCACTAATTCAGGCATCTGATTTTCACCATGATGATCGTGATGAAATATCTGGTAGAAGATCTGCTTTATACGCTCTTCCCAGGGAGCAAACGAGTTCTCAGAAGGCAATATCATTACCTTCATCTCCTCATGAATTTAGGAGTCATACTTCTGTGAAAGGCAGAATTTCAGACTATATAGTAATTGATGAAGCAGTCTCAACATGGAACAAAGTTCTGGACTCATCCTTGTTCCAGAATAAACCTCTTTTGCCTTTTCAAGAATGGAATATTGATTTCACAGAACTGACTGTAGGAACTCGTGTTGGGATTGGTAAGAATTGCCCTTCATTATAATCTCTGCAGCATTTTAGGCTTTTAAACTTCTTTAATTCTGATGTATTTTTGTGCCATTGCTAATGCTACATCTTATATTATATAACTATATATACCCACACACATACACGAAACGAGAAATATTATTAAGAAGAAAACAAGGATGCAATGTCTTGGGAATTTTTGAAGACCGAAAAGATGGAACAAGAAACAGAAGCAAGAGGATATACAACAGGGAGAAAAAACCAACAAATCCAAACAGGATATACAACCCCAAAACCCTGTTGCCCATCCCCCACCTCCCAAGTCCCTGGCCCTAGCAGGGAGAAGGATGATATTGGGGGTTTAAAGTGGCATCGTTACCAATGGACACTTACCCGGATGGTATAAGCTCTCCTCCTGAATTGGGGAGGTTGAGTGGTCGGGCCTCGGTGGAGGCAATATGCATATAATGTATGTGTGTGCTTGCTTGAACTTTCGCAAAAAAAAAAAAAAAAAAAAAAAAGGTGGCATAGTTGAGGAGCTTCCTTCTTAGCCAGAAAATCAATTTGTTCATAGGTGTTCTCATAATCCATCTGATCTCTGCATCTAAAAGGCTAAAACGAAAACAATATCCAACATCTTTCTCGACAAGCAAGCAATAACAACCCAAAGACTGATATCTCACCAGCTTGTTAGAGATGTTTTGATAGGAATTTCACGCTAATTGTTCTTTTCTGCTTACTGGGGTAGCTGGAGGTGGGGTTCGGACCATTAGGGGTTTGAGACTAGAGGATTATCTCCTTCCTTTTTTACTCTCATGGTTAATGTCTTTAGCAGATTGATCTGTATGGTTGGATAGGATTGATGTATCTGACAAAAGTACTTTGAATAAGCCTTACTTTTTACGGAGGAGTGTATACATAATTTCACTTTTTTTTTTTTTTTTGTTTTTGTTCAAGGTTTGTAACCAGAGTTTAATTTTGTTTCTTAGAGTGAAGGTTCATCCACAACAAAGGTGTAGTTGTTATTCTAGTCGACACAATGTCATAGAACATAGAATTACTACTCAATCTCTAAACCTTGTAAAACTTATGCTTTCTGAGTGACTACTTTGCTCTCTGGTTAACTTTTTGTGTTTATGTTCAGTTTGCTTAAATATATGTTTGTTTATAGGATTCTTTGGAGAAGTTTTTCGTGGTATTTGGAATGGAACTGACGTAGCCATCAAGGTTTTTCTGGAGCAAGATCTGACTGTTGAAAATATGATGGATTTCTGCAATGAAATATCCATCCTTAGGTAACTTCTCTTGGACATGCTGAAGGTCTTAGTTTCTTGTACTATTTTTATTTATTTACAATTTAATATCATTCTAACGTTTATGCCTTTTTATTTTCTTTTTCTATTTTTCATTTTCGTTCCTCCAGCCGCCTTCGACACCCAAATGGTACTCCTCCTGCTTTTTGGTCAAATTAGACCTTTTCAGTATCCGACTTCATCCTTTTTAAGTTTGCTGCATGTGATGGTCAATTTATACCTTTTACAACCCCCAAACAAAGAAGAAAAAAGGTTTTAAGAGTCCAATATCTGTAAAATAAGGATTTAGGTGTTAACTTATTTAGTATTTACTTCTTTTGTTTCAAATCGATGGGCGTACTAAAAATAAAAACAAAATAAATAATAAATAAATAAAATGTAATAAGAAGAAGAAAGCGGAAGAAAGTATTATGTGTTATTTTTAATGTTATGAACCAATATGCAATTTGTTGCAGTTATTTTATTTCTTGGTGCATGCATAAAGCCTCCACGCTTGTCAATGATTACTGAATACATGGAGATGGGATCCTTGTATTATTTGATCCATTTAAGCGGTCAGAAGAAGAAACTCAGCTGGCGAAGGAGACTTAAAATGCTGCGTGATATATGCAGGTGCACTGAAACTCTGTACATTTTGTTGAATTCTCTCAGTTGCTTGAAAGATAAATTACTCTTGAGTCTATGTTCACTCTTCATTTTTATAAGAAGATAGTACCTTTGAAGCTATTTTCTTATAAAAATGAAAAGTGAACATAAACAATCAGGAATTATGTTAGTGTGGTCTTGAGTCACTTTTTACTGGTTGTACGTAACTTAGATGGCCCTCCTGTACCTGGTCTTAAAGTCAGTGGGTTTTAGTCACTTTTTGCTGGTTTAAACCTTTTAACATTCCTCTTAGATTCTCTTCCTTATCTGCACTATACTTTCCATTAGGTTACATGCATATACATTGGAAGAAGTAAAGTTTGGACGGACACACTGATTCCTAGGAAACATGATTTTCACAATAAAGTCTTCCAAGTAAAAACACTGATGGCAAACAACACTACTCTGATAGGGTAATAGCCAGATGTGATTGGCAACTATTACATGTATTTGAACTTATAATAAAACTTTAGTAAAGAACTTATGTAGCTTTAATATTAGAGTTATTGGCATTTGTTCATTCTCTATGTAAGTGAACCAAGAAGGTAGAGAAATTTTCTTTATATTGTATTTATTTTAATTGTAGTCTATAATGTATCAGTCAGTGTAGCATAAAAATCATTATTAAGTAACTAGTTTTGTGTTGTGAATGAAAGGGGATTGATGTGCATACACCGGATGAAGATAGTCCATCGTGATATAAAAAGTGCAAATTGTCTGGTGAATAAGCATTCAGTGGTTAAGATCTGTGATTTTGGGCTGTCGAGGATAATGACGGACTCCACCTCAAGAGACTCCTCATCAGCTGGAACTCCACAATGGATGGCCCCTGAATTAGTTCGCAACGAACCCTTCACAGAGAAATGCGATATTTTCAGCCTAGGGGTGATAATATGGGAGCTGTGCACTCTAAACAGACCGTGGGATGGTGTACCACCAGAGCGGGTATGCTAACATATGTGTCGTATGTTCTTGTTTCTTTTCCCCATAGAATGAGAAATATTATTTGATATTTTGCTGAAAGTAAAGAGTGACAGCTCCTCTTTCATGCTTTATACTGTTTATAGGTAGTTTATGCTGTTGCTAATGAGGGGGCGCGATTGGATATTCCCGAAGGTCCCTTGGGCAGGATTATTGCAGGTATGCATATATGCTGTAGTATATCAGTTCCATTTTATGAGAGTTTGATAGAGAGAACAGTTTGTTTGTTTATACAAATACATAATAAATAGTATGAACACTTTTTGGGTGCTCAGCTCATGCGTTTTTGATTGCAGATTGTTGGGCGGAACCGCATGAAAGGCCTAGCTGTGAACAAATACTAACTCGCCTGCCAGAGTGCGACTAGTAGTGTACTCACTCCGCTAATGCAATCTTTTTGTTTGTAGTTTAGAATATATATTGAATAATTAATTACTATACTGCAATTTACCAATTTGACAACCACCAATTTTTATATTTTCAAATATCAATTTTTCTGCTAGGTTGCGAGACTACAACTGCAAATTACAAATATGTCCTCACATTGTTTGAATAAGAAGATTAATAAAAGAAAAACTAGAGTGTATCAGGCATTTCGAAATTCAACCAATGGGTTTCTCAATAAGGGCTATTCTCACACTTGGGTTTTAGGTTTTGAATCAAATAGATTATGCTCCTGCGGAAGTATCTACTCGTCTCGAACAATCCACGGGTATAAGCAAAACAGCAAGAAGGACCATTGGTCCATTGCCCTGACAAATAACTCTCACAATGTGTGGGTTGTGTGTGTATATATATATATATATATATATATAGTCTTTTTATTTTGTAAGACACTATACCACCAAATTATAGGCCTTTGTAAATTGACTTTTTGAACGTAACACTAATGGTCTGTTTAGATGGAAGGAAATAATATTTTGGAGGTAAGATATGATGGAAGAGGCAAATATCATTATTTAGGAGATAAAAGAAGGAAGAGAAAAGATGATGGATGAGTCATCATTTATGTTTCACAAATTTTTTTTCCTTCAAATTTGGATGGATTAAATTATAATACTACCCTTTATAATTATTAAATAAATCTAATGTTAGCGATCTTTCTTCTCTCTTAACAAAGTAGGGCAAGTACCCCATCTGTCATTCTCTCCGTTCTTACAAATAAAATAAAAAAAAGGGTACATTACACTCACACCCCCGAGGTCAGGTCATATTTCAGCTAGATAAAGATTTTGATTTTAATTTTCACTTACACCCTAATTTACTTTTTGTTTGCGAATTGGTCCTTTTATCCTCAAATTTATAATACAAAATATATATAATCTTAAATGACAAAAAAGTCCCTTTGTTAATATATATATATATATATATATAGATATATATATATACCCTGTTTGTACACGTAGTCCCGAGACCACCATGTAGCAATCCTAACCGTCGCACACATCAATTGCATTGATTTTACTTTTCAATGCTTTCTTCAGCATATATTTCTGTAGAATTTTTGAAATTAGGATTATCAATTTCATTGATTTGAGATTTACAATTTTGATCTGAATAGTCAGAGTGAATGAGTCTGAGACTGTAACAGAACTGGCAGAGCACAGCTTCGTGACTTAGAGTGCAACTATGATAATAGTTGAAATTACTAATTAATTTTGATATGTGAATTACTTATTTTTGACATATATATTTTTTGAGCAAGTAGTAAATTTTGACAATTACCGGAGTTGAATTGGTTGAACGCGTAGGTGACGCCGGTAAGGATGAGAGCTAGGGAGTTTGTGGTGTTGTTGTTGATGTGGGTCTTCTTGCATTTGTGGTTGTTGTCTCTGGTTTGCTAGGCCAGAGGTGAAGAAAATGGTACCGATCATGACGCTGATGGTGACAAAGGGTGATTGGTATCACTGGGATAGGTAGAGAAGATCGCTTATGTGTGAAGAATTTTGCTGACGTGGATATTCCTCTTTCTCCTAAGCATCAGTGTACGTGGGTTAGTTTGGTCACAAAAATAATCAACACATGGTCAAATGATAACATAGTCATTTAACACATCAAAAGTACCCCTCGCCCCACAAAAAATTAATATTTGGGGTGCAAGTGAAATGTTAAACCACTAATTCAAATATAAGTGAAATTTATAACCAAAATCTTCATCTCGCTGAACTATGACCTAACCTCATGGGGTGTGAGTGTAATTTATCCAATAAAGTAACTCCTTTCCTTAAGAATATCTCATAACCAGTAATGAGTTTTTCACATTTTAGTTATAAAAATAATAAATAGACACATTTTATTATTATTATTATTATTTTTGCTCTTTAACCCACTTTAAAAATTCAATCCTAGGTAGTTAGATTTTTATTAGTTTGACTTGATTTTTATTATTAATAAGGAGCTTTTGTAACTCAACTTAATTTGTTAAAAAATAAATTAAAATTAGTATTATACTATTTTACTTTTTATTGTATTTTATTAGGTTTCATCAGCAGAATATGCTGTGTTAAAAAAATACTCGGTAGTAAATTACTCTAAAACTAATTGAATGCTAAGATAGATTTGAAGAGAGTAAATTTAGATAGTTTGGACAATAGATGGAAATGTAACAAAAAATGATTAAAATTGACATGTGGTGGCAAAATACGACATATGATTGACTTGTGGTGGCAAAATACGAAAAATACTCAAATTCATGTTAATAAAGAACTTTTGTAACTCAACCTAAATTGTTAAAAAGAAATTAAAAATATTATTATATTATTTTACTTTTCATTATATTTTATTAGTTTTCATTAGCAAACCATGCTGTGTTAAAAAATACTAGTAAATTACACTAAAATTAATTAAATGTTAAGATAGATTTAAAGAGATTAGACTTGGATAGTTTGGTGAAAAGAATTATTAAAAATGACTTTGGAAATATAATAAATGATAGAAAAGATAAAAATATGACAAATGATAGAAAAGATTGAAAACAAAATTCATATAGCTGAACATATTTATATGAGATAAAGATAATAATGATAATCAATTTTATTTTATTTTATTTTTTCAGAAGCTAAAGATAATATTTATTCCAACTAATTAAATATATCGTGACCAACCTATATATTCTGTATATAGGTTCTACTTAAAAATCGACTTGTTTGATGAAGGAATTCTTTCAACAAGTCCAATATTAATGAAATATTCAAGAAAAATTCAAACTCATTACCAAATTTATCTAAGCTAAAAACCAATAACAATTACATACATGTGATAGATATATATATATAGCTGAGCCGAAACATTCAGTACTATAGTATGAATATCGCTACAAAATGTCCGGTCCAGCCCCATCACGTGCCTCTCACGCGACAGCCGACAGCCGGCACACCTCGCCGCTTCTTTTACAAACTCCCTCTCCCTCACCCTCACCCTCACCGACGCGAACCAACAAGCTCTCTCCCAACCCAGAAGACTCAACGACCACCGTTACCCAATCACAGTCTGATACACCACCACCAATGAACGACGACGACGACGAACCAACCGCCACCCTCCCGTCGCCGGCGACGGCGCCGCGCCTGTCCCGACCACCGCCGTTGATGCCCATCCGCGAGGACTGCTGGTCCGAGGACGCTACTCACACTCTCATCGAAGCCTGGGGCGAACGCTACGTCGAGCTCAACCGCGGCAACCTCCGTCAGAAGCACTGGCAGGACGTCGCCGACGCCGTCAACGCCCGTCACGGCCACGTCAAAAAGGCTCGCCGTACAGATATCCAGTGCAAGAACCGAATCGACACTCTCAAGAAGAAGTACAAGATCGAGAAGGGAAAGCTTCTTGAATCGAACGGTAACTACACCAGCCAGTGGCCTTTCTTTCCCGCTCTCGAATCCCTAATCGGCTCCTCCTACAAGCCCTCGCCATCGTCTGCGCCTCACCGGAGAACACCGCAGCTACCGGCTCTGCCTCCTCCGTCCTCGGTGCCGGTCGGTCCCCGATCCAAACGTCCGGCGATTACTCCGGCGCCGGCGCCGGTGCCGGTTGATGATTCATTTTTCCGGCGGAACTTTTCTGCGATTGCTGCAGCTGCTGCTGCGGCGGCTGAGGCAGAGGAGCAATCGGAAACGTCGAGGTCAAGGTCGAGCGAGGGAAGCCGGCGGCGGGGCGGGGACGAGAAGGAGTGGTGCCGGGAGCTGGCGGAGGCCATGGAGAGGTTTGGAGAGATATATGAGAGAGTTGAGGAGGCAAAGCAGAGGCAGATGGTAGAGTTGGAGAAGCAGAGGATGGAGTTTGCTAAGGACTTGGAGATACAGAAGATGAAGCTTTTCATGGATTCACAGATTCAGTTGGAAAAGATTAAACGTGCAAAGCGAACTTCGGAAGCTGGTGAGAGCTTTCACTGATCTTCTTCTAATTGTTGTTCTTTTACGTTTTGTTGAAGAGGATGCAACTCAGATAATAATTGCTTATGGATTTGGTGAACATTATTATTCTTGTGGTATTAGGAATTAAGATACACTGTTTGGGTGTGTTATATCTATATCAGGGCAATCCTTTATAGAAAGAAGAATACATGTATGTAGTTAACTCAGTGTAACGTTTTCACTTTTCATACTATAAAATTGTGGTTCCATGTGTTATATCTTGACAAGGTGGCTGTTAGCATATGCTCTTGGATGAGCTTTTACCTGTGGATTATATGATTACAAAATACAAGAATGTCATTGACTAATATGAATATTGGAAGATCAAAGAATTTATTACTACTCAACTTCATTAATGCTTTAGGTGTTTGGGGAAACCGCATTCTGACCTGATTGTGTAAAACTGCATTTGAAGTTGTTCTTTCATCATATTACTACTACTGGCTTTGTTTTTTATTTTGCTGACACCGTTGTTGACTTTTTTTTTTTTTTTTTTTAATCAAACCAGCTAATTTATCGAATGCCCAACAAATTCTTCAATTTTAGCATATTAAACTCACTGCTGAAAAATTACCTTACATAACATCCTTGACTCCCTTTTAATTTTGATATAGTTGTTTATGGAATCAAAATTTCCTGATTATTGATACCTTTGTAATGTGACATTATAGTTATGCAAAAGCTTGAGTATGGTATATTTCCATTTTGGTGTCAAAACTTTGTGTAATAAAAGCTAAAATGGTTCAACATTTGATATGGATCAAAAGTAAAAGAGTCACTCAGAATTCCTTCAAGTATGATTTTGTCTTGACTTGGTTAATTTTTAGAGATTGCTTCTCTATGAGCTTCAGTGTGGGGTAATATTTCATAAGCTATTGGTGGCGTCTAGTAAGATTAATGATTTGGAAGTTCTACACATGAGGCTTAAATTAGCCTATATTCCGAGGTATCATAAATATCATTGTACTGGTTGTATTTACGATAACTTCAAGTGGTGGAATTCTTCATTCTCTTTTTATTTTAAGAGGGTCAATCACAAATATCACATTTTTTTTTCTTTTCCTTTTCCTTCCGAAGTGTATTTATCCCTCATCTTCCATCTCTTATTCTCCTTGAGTAATTATTTCGTGTTTGATTGTGATTTGACTGGAGACGTAAGTATCTCTACTTCTGGGTTTGTTAAAAAACTAGTAGGTTAAGAAACCAAGAGAGATTAATAACTTATTTATTCTTAGTGTTTTCTGTCTCCATTCATATTAGATATATGTATATCGCCCATGAAAATATAACTAGCATTTCAAAATAATAATGAGATCTAGAAGAGGGTGGAATTGGAGGGAGTAAAATGGAGCAAGTAGCTTATAACTTTGATCCAGGGTTATGCCTTTAGTATCTAAATTTTGTTGTGGTTTGGTGTTTAGCCAATAATTCTAATTGGATTTTGATCTGATAGTGCCGTACAAAGATGTGATTTTTGACCAACTGAATTTTTATTTTTATTTTTATGTATAATGGTCCATTTATGAATAGTTGGGATGAACCCCAATGGGTTCTAATAATTGTTGAAGTATTTGTCGGCTTTTTATTGCTTTCAGGATTTCTATATCTTTTTATGTTGTTTGTAATTAGCTTTGATAATCCTTTCTTAGCAAAATGGTTTGTGCCTGGTCATGTGCTTTTTCTTTTTACTTCTCACTATTACATTAATAGAATACTTAACTGTAGTATGTTTCACATTCTCAGTTCATATATTAGGAATGAGCTTGTAGGAGGTAGTGCGTTCTTTCCAGAAATGACTGTTTCTCAAACGTCCTGCATTCATCCATTAAGAGTTCGTTGTATTGATTGTCACATTTTTTAATGGAACCTTAATTGTCTCTAGAGATTTCTTTGATGAGCCTTGTGTGGGACGTCTGGGTTTTTTTTTTTTTTTTTTTGGATTAGTCTGGGTGTAGTTTTTCCTTTCTTCTTCGGGTTATCTTTCTTCTCTCCCGAGACTAGTGGCAGGACTGCTTTCTTTCTTAGTTCATACGAAAAAGTCAAGTGATGAACTGTGATCTTTTACATGGACAAACTTTTCCCTTGAAATGGTGAATGATTAATTTTTGGATTCACTTTAACTTTATGCTATGAAGTAATTCTGTTAGTCTAACATTCATTTATTCATATTATTTTGATTTCTTTTGGTCAACATCAAGGGTATTGGGTCAACGAAGCCTACAGGCCTACTCTCAATCTGAACTTTAGAACTGCAATATTTTGTATAATTCTCATTCTATTTTCTGTTAGATACTTTTTCCTCCATCAGTTGGCATGTTTGTACTTCAGGCTGTGGATAAATAGAAGCTCTTTTCTTTTCTTTTGCTTTTTTTGGGTAGGCAAGTAACTCACACACCTAATTAATACTGTGCGCACTATAGCACCTAAGTCATTGCATTTGAACCAGGCATTAGCTTTACCTTTTGAGAAAAAACAGGCATTAGATTTTGGAGAAGTGTGCTGTTTATTGAGTTTGAATCTATCTTTACATGTATTTACTTTTGACTTGTATCGTTGTTTAAACAAATATAAATGAACTATAATATATTATTCTTTGCAGAAAAGTCTTTTATATATTTTTTGCATAAAAGTCTTTTATATATATATATATATATATATAAAGTAAAGATCATTTATAAACAAAAAGTATTTCATAGTCCACTCACACAAAATTTAATTTTGGCATATGTAATATTTATATGAAAAAGAACAAGAATCTAAAGTTAAAAGCATAGTTAAATAAGGAGAAGGAAAAAAATGTGGATTTCAAAAAGAAAATCCTAAAGGATTCCAATTTGAGATTTTACGAGCTTTGTGGGATTGGCTCACATGTTAAAATTTTCTAATATTCCTTTGGTAAGTAAATTTTTTAAATATTTTTTATTCAACTATAAGTATTTGTAGGATTCTAAAATAAGGTTTTCCAAAATTTCGCCCGGTGGGGGTGGTGCTTATATTTTTTTGGTAAGTAAATTTTTTTTGGCATATCTAATTTGAATTATTTTAGGCCCCTTTAAATAGGATTTTTTTTTTTTTAAAAAGGAGGGCCATGGCCCCCCTTAGTCTTAACATAGCTCAACCCCTGGCTAAAAGTGAGAAGTAACATTTTTGGTGGTAGGCTTGCGTTAGGAGTCTCTGACTTCGTCGTATTTGTGAAGTAGACTAGATACCCATTAGATGAGGTTAATGGTGTATAAAAATTGTATTATCTAGTGCATATCCTGATTATGCATGGTACTGAGAGGTGATGATTGGAATACCCCTAGCTTTTTGTGTTATTTAACATAAAGTTTCTGTTCTCGAACTTGAACTAGGACGACAGGCTTGTTAGTTAGTGGTTTTACCATTGTATCAGGCAATGTTCCCTTCTACATGGGGTTCATGGTGTATGCTTTGTTGAAATTGACAATCAAGAGACGCCACCAAGTGATAATTTTTGAGTGTTAGGCTTGGTTATCCATAATGAAGTAGAGAGGACATATAATTAAAGCATGATGGATGGTGGGAAATTGTTCAACAGTTCTCATTTATTAGTGTTTGCCTATAAAATTGATGATACCATTTTACTATAATAAATTGTGGAATTGGTGGGAAACAATATGTATTGATGCTGAGATGAATGTGTGTTGATAGTAAAGGACATACTTAAATATGAAGATCATGAATGGTTAATTGCATGGGGACACCAATTGATGACGAGATGAAAGAAAACCGGTTAAGATGGCTTAACCTACAAAGAAGGTCAGTATTTACTCCGAGGAGGAATAACATGATCCGTATTAGAGGTCACAAGAATTAGGCCACACTGAGAAGGATACGGGTTAGGGTAATAAGGAAAGATGCTAGGTCATATAGTGTAACTGGAAGCATGACCCCAAATTCTCAGAAAATGGTTTACTGAATTGTGTTACTTCGTAGCGTAGCTTCACTGAATTGGTTTTAAAAGGCCTAGGGCAACCACGAGGTATCCGTAGTTCTCTTATTTAACCTCTATGCGGATCTTTCCGAGGAAGTAACCCCAGCTTGTCTGGTTGACCGTACTGGGTAAAGTATTCAAAGATGAACTCTTGCACTCGCCAGCATTGATTAAATCCTCAATCATGTGATCTAAACTACTTCCCAGGAAGGACCATTTTACTATTGTGGTTTGCTTTTCGTCCCAGGAGGTAACACTTCAACCATTTACGGCTATACTATAACTTGACTCTTTTGGTTCAGAAGAGAAGGTGAGATCAACGAGAAAAGAGTTATGTACTGAACAGAATGGAGAATCTTCTTACTATTTACGATATACTCGATCAACTATGAACAATATTTCGAAAGAACCCACAAACCAATTAAATGGGTATTTACCCGCCGTTAAACAAACGAGATGCCCCCTCCCCCTTCTTGGAGCTGAAGATTGTTCATCTACTTGTTTACTTGTATAGGTGCCTGAAAGTCTATATACTATGGGTAATTGGTTAGCTAAAATTTTTTGTGGGTCGAAAGGATTAGTTTTCTTCTATCAGTTATTCATCTCTCCCACTCTCTCATTTAATGAACGAAATATAGGAGAAAAAGAAGTCATAGATTTTTGGGTTGGGGAAGAGATGGGGCAAACTATTCTTTGATCAATTATTATAGAGAACTATGAAGGGAAAAAGTTCTATTTTTTATTTTATTTTTGGTGTGTGTGTGTGTTGGGGGGGTGGGTGGTGTTAAAATGCATAAGTGTATCGAAAGAATTATGGTCTTTATGGGGAAGGCCCTTGCATTTCTTTTATTCGATTTCTCCAAAAATTTTGTTTCTTATATAATAATAATAATAATAATAAAAAATTAGAAAAGAAGAAGAAGAAGAAGAAGAAGAAGAAGAATAAGAAAAAGGATGTGTAACTGACCCCAAAGGTCTTTTTACCTAGGCTAAGTCCTTTTTTGGCATGAGTTTAGTTTTTGAATTACTTCCAATCGCTATCAATGAGGGTGAAGCCGAAGATTGTTCATCTACACAAACACCCAAAATTGGGACGAAAAGAATTATATGATTGTAATGGCGAATAGCCTATGGAAGAGTATGTTTACAGCTTTCAATGCCCTTTCTGTGTTCTTTCTCCCTCTATAAATATTGGAATGATGTCACGTTTGTAGGAAATTTTCCTCCCGAACGTCCTCACTTCCATTTCATTGCTGATTTGTTGCAGAGGATTCGGCCTTACTTCACTCTCCCCTTCTAATTCTGGATTTCTGTTTCAGTTGGGATTTTCATGCCACGCGTCACTTTTCGGTTTGTCCATATGGTTAGTTTCTATTGGTTGACGGTTTGTACAGGTGCCTGCTTGTGACTGGTTTGGGATATTTGGCTCCACAATATTCCTATTTTATTGTTTCTTTCTCCTGTGCAGACATGTATACTTATGCCATCTTAAAACATAAAGTTGATATAAAACAACAGAAGTATATAATATCTTTTGATAATGTGTAATCGTCGTAGTTTTTGCCAGATTAAGACTCCAATTTAAAAAATATATATTTTTTCATGCTTATTGAGGACCAGAGGGGAAAAATAGGAAGTTAAACAGTAGCAGGAAAGTTGGGTTGAGCTATAAGAATAGTAGTTGTTGAACAGAAAATTATTACATACTGCAACTATTACTGGCTGTGGGAAAATTCTGATATAAATTCAAAATTACTATTGCACATATAAATAAATGAATGTAGCTTTAAGATATGATCGTGTTACGCTTTTTGTTATGTTTTTTGGCCAATTAATGTGTTTCTTATACTTAGCTCATTTATTGAGGTATTGAATTTTAAACATTGTTTATTTTCCGTGTAACAGATAGTTATTCATAGATGGCCATGATGGGGAACTGTGTTAGCTGTGAAGGTGGAAGTTATAGGTTGTTTAGTCCAGCAAATACGTAGGATTAGGTAAGTTTGAAGAACTGGATATTGCTATGGATGGAGGTGTGAAGCTTGGATGAAATGTTTTTGTTGCATTATATTACCTCCTCGTTTGTGAAGCTTTATTTATTTCCTTTTGCTTTTTGCAAACATCATGTTATGAACATAAAGGGTGTTAACATCTTACTAAAAAGTTACATGTCCTTTTTGTCTCAATCATCATTGTTCTTGTTATAATCAAATCGATTGTTCTATTCTGTTTGGCAATGTTTTGTGTGACTGCATTTGTTCTTGTTATATGTTTTTGCGACATTGCCAGTTGCCCAAGTTCCCGACTTGCATCACTTTTGAAGTAAAATTCAAGTTGGAGCATTTTTGTACAAATCTGAAATGTAGGGTTTGTCAACTGAAGATTTTTGGAATCACATAATGAGAGTCACTCATTTTTGTTATCATTCCCTGATTTAATTATTTTATTATTTGCCAATATTCTTATTGCTATTTGTTTTATGTTGAGCGGTGTACTTGATCGCCGGTTTTAGCTATCTCACAAGAGCTGTGGCTCTTCTATCACTGCTGCATCTAATTTGATCGCAGTTAAGGAAATGAATTTGATTGCAGGAAGATTGGTGCCTCATTAACAACAAACTTTATGGTGCAAAACATGAAGGAATGTGGCTTCTTCTTTGGAATGTTTGCTTGCATCCAACAACTGTTAAAAGTTCATGTTTACATTCATCAGTATATATTACTGTTGGGAATTCTTTGGTTGGATCAAACTTTTTCTCCAAAATTTGTTTTATGTTATGTTATATATAGGCAACTTGTTCAACGCATGCACAGTAGCACCAGCTATGCTTGGAATTATAATGGTGTTGATTGAACGACAAGGATATATATATATATATATATTTGTGTCCAAATGAGAAAACTAGCTCCTGCACCCCCTCAGAAATGCGATTTTACTGCGTGTTTTTGCGAGATGTTGGGAGTTGGGAGGGATTGATGAGATAGAGATTTGATTTTTACAATATTTCGTGGTATGTGAGTGTTTAACAGAATTAATATGTATTCTGAACAAGTTTTTATGACTAGTGTAGAGTTATATGTAATGGATAGCACATTGAAAATGATATTGATCTTGGCAATTTAATTTTAAAAATAATATGAAATTGAGATTGAATATGTTGATTCTATATACAGTTTTGAGGGGTCATAATGTAAAAGGAAAACTCAATTAATGAAAAAAAACAAAGAGAAGTCAATTAATGAAGTATGTTTAAAATACATGGAAGTGAAGAGTTTTTCAAAGGTCGCAAAGTGGGCTTCCAACCAAACTAGTTTGAAGTTAAGCTAAAATAGATGGGTTTATCAAAGTCAAGCATCAAAACGGGGCTTTCAATAACGCATGGTTGTAAGAGTATGTACAGTGATGGGCTGAGAATGGAACCCAGCCCAATATCTTTACAAAAAAAGACATGTAGCCCAACATTAATAATAATAATAATAATAATTAGGCCCTCCCAGCTTTGGTTTGGTATATTAGCGAGTATGTTGTGATGAAATAATATTAGTATATTACTAGTAATTCAAAAAAAGAAAGAGAGGAGAGGAGGCCAAAGGCAAGTTCCAGTCCACTATGAGTCTTTCAGCTCGTACACAACCCTTCAACTTTCATGATTAATTTCAATTACATTGTGTATTCGATTTGCGTCCAATTTTTACCCTCAAAACCTAATCACAAGCGAAATGAGTGAGACGAGGAGTATGCATGTTTCATGGAGGGGATGGGGTCCAAATGGAAAGGTTAGTGGAGGTGGAGATCGACTTCTGGAATTAGGGAGATTAGCAGTAGTAGTCGTGGGAAACTTTAAGAATTGACATAAATGAGATTAGTCTGTTTGATTTAGTTTTATGAAAACAATTAATTTTTTTGTTTGGTATATCCTAGTGACTATAATGTGGCTCATCAACTGTTGGGAAGCCAATTGATTGGCTTAAGTGGTGGATTCATCTCATATTGTGTGTTTGATGACGAGGGGTACTGTACTGATCTTGCAAGTCCTCTAAGCTAGCTTTGTCCAAAACCATGAGCTGCATGTTTTGTGGGATTTTCAATTCCAAGAAGCTGTTGTTGGATTTGATATAGGATGCTTTCGTGCATCATATATATATATATATATATATATAAACGTCTAATAATTGTTATTTGAATTGTTATTTGAAGCCAAAGGAACAAATTAACGCATAAAGTTGAATTTATACAGAGTTTTTGATATAAAAATAATAGGAGCTTACACATTCGATCCCAAATCCCCAAAAGGAGACTCATAAAACCAACATGACAGTTATTTAGATGAAAGCACTAGGCTACATCATAAACTATTTGGAAAAACAAATGAAAGAGCATTATTGAATTACAAAAGTAGTACTCCGCCTAGCTGCAACACCATTTTCCATTTTTACAATCCCAGGATGAGCCACATCATCCTGCACTCACAAATATCCATCATCAATATTTTTTCAATGTATATATATATACAACTTTCAAATTCAAAGTAATCAGGTTAGCTAGCTAGAAGGAGGCCAGTGGATTATTCATCTTTCACAAAAACACAGTCACTACCTAAATAATGGGGACATTAGATTATCAAGGTAATTAATCCACCAAATGAGTTAGATTATTAATGCAATTTTAGTTTTTTTATACCAACTATATGAAAATGCACTGTCTATCTCAGATACAACACTTGTCATTCTAAAATTGTTCTTATGCAATCAGGGCGGAACCACTGAGGGCCAAGTTGGGGCAACCACCCCCACTCAAATTTAATTATTTATTTTGTATACATACATGTTCATAATTCTTAGACTGCCCTCTCTTAAAATTATCAAAACCTTAGATGGCCCCACTTTTTTTTTTTTCTTCTTTTAATTTTGTAGAGACATCTTTCATATATTTAAGCACCACTTTTATTATCATCAAACTGTTTTAAAATAAAATCTTTTCCTTTTATTATCATCTCTCTTCTCTCACACAATGCATCTATAATTTTCTTTTCTTGGACTATGCAACTGGCCGGATCCCTACTTAAAATTCCACCCATCAACCAAGTCTATTTCTTGGACTCTCTCCCAATCTTCTTCTTTCTTTTTTTTTTTTTTCTTTTTTTTTTTTTATATATTTTTTTCCCGGGTAAACTACAAACATATCCACACTCTAAGATACATATAGACTTTTTCTCCTAAGAGGATTTGAACCTTTAAATTTTGATTTGAAAAGAAGAAGAAGAAGAAGAAGAAGATATTACTCAAGTCAAAGACTAAGTGGTAACTCTTTCTCCCTCATTTTAAAAGAAGAAGTGTGAAGAGAAAAGTTCAATTTATTTCTAACATTTAATCAATGCACAAGAACAATCACCAATAGATGTAGACTAGTGGAATGATATATCTCATTATTTCTAGAAGAAACTCAAAAAACTACTTAGCAAATGACCATGGAGAATGTAGAATGATGAATCATTACCATATGAAACTTGCACGTACACATACCTAATTAATGTATTTAAATATGTCATAAACCAGCATTAAGAGGGTTATTTGGTTAACAAAGTAAGATAAGTTTTAAACCGTTCTACCAATAGAGTGATATAAACAACAGCATTGTACAAGCTATATATTTCTATTCACTAAGACAAAATGATATGAACATTGGGATTGAAGTGGTTTCTCAAAATAGACATTTTCAGATAAATGCAAGAAATTATTGGTATTTAAAGACCCAAATATTATATCCATGTCAACCCTTCATATGGAACCCCTAGCTAGAGTTGAAAACAAATTATAGATATAGGTTCAGTAATATCATTCCATATATATATGTTTCACTGGTTTTAAACAAAAAATGTGGGTTACATAGAGGCATGCATTTAGCAAGGACAAAACCAAGTACTATAATTTCTGTACTGAGAATTCAGAGGCAACAAGTCACAGTGGATATTCCTTATTTGTTAATGCATACACTATACCTTGTTGTTTTGCTAGTGTTATATATATATATATATATATATTTATATATATAATTAACTATAAAGTTCATGATGGTTTAATTTGGCAATAAATTAAATTCATTCAACCTTGGAATCTCTCTCCAACACCAACAACCCTATATGAATCATTATTTGGTTTAATTTCCCAATGGAGAACTTCTGAAAACATTTGAAATAACAGCACTTTGAGTAAAATAACTAAAGTAAAAGAAAAGATATATATGTTCTCAAATTGGGGGGAACAAAAATGGAAACTGGAGATATGTTGTTAAACAACAGAAATCAACTATTTGATCAGCATGCACCTAATTAAATAGGTTTAATGAAAAAGAAAACTGTACCTTTTTTTTTTATATATTATGAAACCAAGGCATTGTGACAAAATGGAATATTAGTAATGTCCCACAAAATCTAATGCAGACAACGAGCAATCTAGTAAAGGTGCATAGGACAATCACATTAGGATATACAAAATTTCTGAACTGCCCTTTCAAAGATCTTATGCATTACATGGAAGTTAATGGGGGAAATTACTTGAAATTGGGTGGTTAATTGTTAACATCAACTTGTTGGGCAATATTATTTAATTAATAATCTTTTGGTTTCTAGTACATGCATACATATGAGAGATTTGCAATGATGATTATTGTGATTTAAAAATATATACAATGTGAAAGGCCATACTGGAAAGCATGAATGGACCCTGATATATTACAATTTAAGAGATAAAAATGAAATCTTAAATTTATCAAATCATTGGTCTATTCTTATTAGACATTAACATGCAAGAGTGTGTGTGTGTGTCTCATGACAAGTCCATTGGGGCAACAAATCTACAGAATCCAAAAAGAACCTAAATTAATGAAAAGTTGACAAATAAGTGAGAAATATTAAATTAGGATTTACTAAATATACAGTCTTGCAAGAGAGAGAGAGAGAGCTATTGAGGGAGTGAAATGAAGATGTTAAGGATTACATTGTCACCATTGCATTTAATTGCTTTGAGTGTTGGAGGAGCTAGCTAGGTAAAAGGTATCTGATAACAGTACTCTAGCTCTCTAAGATTACTGATCACAATAATCTTAAAGTGATTATGCAAATTAGAGTTTTGCATTTCTGTTTCTAGGGTTTATTAATTATGAAGAAAAAGAGTGGAAATCAACCATTAATCTGTTTATTTCTTCTTGTTATCATTTGGGGTTTACAAATCCAATCTAATGCTTTAACAATTACCTAGCCATCTATGAAGTTACATACAAATAATAATATATAGAGTATTGAAATTCACATATATATAATTCATTATTCAACTTGAGAAAAATGAAATTTTTTTTGAGTCAGTGCTAGCTAGCTAGCCTAATCCTTGTAAGCAAATTAAATCTACTGAACTAGAGTAATATTATTAATAATTCCATAGAAATTTACCATTTTCTAAAGCAGGCATAGAATAGAATCAAGCGAAGCGCATCCTAGAACTGGATTCGTCAAAGTCATTGCTTTGATTTGGCTTCTTTTTCTTCTTATAAGGGATCCCCCTTGCCTTAGCTTGACACTCCTTCACTTCTCGAAGATAAACACGAATCGTGCTGCTAGCGAAAGGGTTTGTCTCCGGAGTGCCACCGTTCTCTTCGTAGGCGGCTCTAAGGCGTCCGATGAGTGCATCAAGGCTGCCCCAAGCCTGCCTTAACGGGCAGGTGCAAGGAGCAGGCGGCTCGGGCTGCCCAAAAAACATACACCCTTGTAAGTGAACTTTAGTCTTCCCAAACTGATCTAGGTATCTCAGGAAATCAAGCACATGGCTGCTATTGCACTGTGGGAGTGAGACTGGTGGCCTCTGGTTCTTCAAGTACTGACCAAAAGTATTCCAGTCTCTCCGTTTCTGTGATTCGTAACGGCTCAGGGTAGCCGGTTGATCGCCGCCAGGGGATCTTGATGACCCCTCGACCAAGTCCTTCCCCCTGTCACTACTCGACATGAGAGAAAATCAATTAAGATGGATCGGATTTATTTTATGACCTAAACAAGCTAGGCAATAATAAAACCTCAAGGTTGAGAGGTTAAAGGAATAGAAAGGGAGGGAATGGAGTAGTGGAGGAAAATGGAAATCACATCATCTGCCTAGCTCTCTCTATTGAGTTGACATGCAATGGGCCACACATGAAGTTGCTTTCTGCTCCTCTCTTTTTCATCTTTCATTTGTTGTCTGTATTTTAATATATATATACCACCATATATAACCATCAACTATACGTTTCTATTAATGTTACTTACAAATATTACTACTATATATTTGGTATGTGTGTGTATATTGTTGTTGTTTTGTCAATATTAATTGTACTTGCCATTTTGTCGCGTCAAACCAAAAAAAATAATAATAATCAGAGACATAATCACCATTATTGTTCTGATCTTGGTTACACACTTTGTGCGTGTGTGTGAATGTATGTTATATACATATATAGACAGATAAATATATTTTATTTTTAAAAAAGAAAAAGAAATAGAAAAAAGAAATGAAAATCTATTTGATCACTACATGTTATCCAAAAAATTAATATAAGAAACTATAATACCAAATTATATATAGAAAGCAATAGGGGTTGATTGATTAATTAATTAAGTTGTAATAAAAATAATAAAAATCGGTATTAGTAGTTAAATGAGTTGCTACGCTCGCGGAACCCGTTCTAGTATTTAAAAGTGTAGAAATTAGAGTTCACTAGTGAAAGGGTTGATGTGAATGAAATCTAGTACTACAAAATTAAAGGTTTGATGTTGCTGATGTTAAGGTTGTCCTTGTCAAGGTAACTGAATGTTCATAAAAACCCTACAATATTAAAACACACTCAGATAGTGAAATATATACATCACCTTCGAAGTCACCTTCCAGAAAAAGAAATACCTTTGAAGTCTGTCTCTTAACCACAAAGCCTTATGTCAGGGTTTCCGGGAGCATGATCGCATGTTGGCAATATTGATATATATGCATATATATATACAGCCTTGATACACATATATATGGTTACATGGTAAACATACATACATATGGATTCATGCAAACATAACATTAATAATACAGCTAGAGACATGTACTTCGTACTCTTTAATTAAGTGTTATTTTGAATAGTATCAGATGGTACGTTAGTATTATGAATTGTACAACTAACAAATTAGCTATTTGATACATATGGTAACCACCATTGACAACATAATCAGAACCTACGTTCCCTCTAATATTACATGAAAACTTCAGTATATAATATAGACAATGGGTTTAGCTAGCATGATATGAATATTTTGGGACCCAATGGTTACCTCAAAGATGCATACATAATGGAATAACACATTGGGAAATTTGTCTCAATAGTGCCTCCTATAATTAATAACACTTCTGGACTTTGCTTTATGCTATGAATGCAATTATAAAAACATTTTAATTTTGTTCTTAGGGTGTCCGGTATGCTGTAAATGTGGGCAGCGAAGAATGTGTCGAGCCAAGGCTTTTTGTATGAGATTCGCCAAACAAGGGGCCACACATTGGCCATTAAAACACTCGACACATGTAGGAGTGCAATAGCCAGCCAATGAGTCCTAGTTGAGTGTTTGCAGTTTTTTTTTTTTTTTTTTTTTTTTTTTCCTGCACTTCAACGGCTCTTCCAAATGTTTCTATTTTTTTCTTAGGCCTCACTGTTTTTATTTGAATCAATTGATACGAAATTAATTTTTAAAAAATTTAAGAAAAAGCTAACAGCAGACCTTTTATTGCAACGGCTAATATATATATATATATATATATATATATATATATATATAATTTTTTTTTATAAATTTCATTTTGAGAGATTGATTATATGGGAAATACTTTAGAAAGTTATGTAGCACATCTAACCTTATCAATATCTCAAATCAATGATGGGTTCTATTTGCCAACTAAATAGACACCAGGCAATAATATATTTTTAACATCGAATTAGATCGGATAATCATTCAAATTAAGATCGGAAGCTTATTACTTTGCTGACAATTACATATTTTTGTTGGGTCAAAAGAGTGTTTCTCGACTATTTTCTTCACAAGTTTTATTTGAACCAAATAATATTAAATGTGCTCCATTTAACAAAAGTGAAAAATTATTATAAAGTCAATCATACTTAAATGCTCTTAGATCTTAAATGTCTTGATTGATAATAAAATTAAATATTTTACTTGATTTAAAATTAGGATATGTGAAGTACACACTAGTATTAGGTAGTATCGTTTTCTTGGCCTAAGCCAAAATAGGTTGGATTTGCACATACATTTGAATTCTTACTTGCCATAATTTAAGAGTGAGATGTGGGGAAACCTGAGGTACACGTCAAGTTGATGGAAATGACATCCGACCAATCTTGTAGGGTCCCACGTTGAAGATACCCTCTGCGAAATTTGATGGTTGCTGACAGATGGTAGCCGTTCGATCTACAATTATGCATCCTAAGGTCTAGAATGATTTATTCGATTCTCAATATAATTTTCTAATTTTCTTTTTTGGCAAGTAATAATAATTTTCTTATATATGTATGTGTGTGTGTGTGTGTGTGTGTGTGTCGTAATAGTTAAAGATAAGCACTCTCCGTTTCAAATTAAACGATTAATTTTAGGAATTTAACTTCGATGTGTTTTAATATTTTTTATTATATTATTACTTAATGAATTATTAAATATGTTCAGGATGTGAAGATTTATTTTTTATAAATTTAATATAAAAATATTAAATTAATAATATTACAAATTTTTTAAAATAATAATAATACTTTTACTTTTTTAATAAAATATTTATTTTAAAATAGTCAAAAATTAAAAAAAAAAGAAAAAGAAAAAAAAGAATATTTAATTGGGACCGAAGGAGGAAGTATTCTCACATACTTACACTTGGCAATGAGTTGACAAAAATGGTGAAGTACCAATATCTATCATGTCATGACTCGATTGATACAATCTAGAGTTAAAGGGCCTGCTCTTGGCCCAGAATTAAAAGCAAGGAATAGTATAATGGATTCCATATATTTGTTACTTTAGTTTTAGGGTGTTTAAGGGCCAGGGCCCGTCTGCCAAGCATCCAAGTGGGCCAGTAGATATCCATTCATGTGGGCCTGAGGGCAGAAGATCTTTTTTTTTTTTTCGAATGGTAGAAGATCTTATTATCATGAGCTTGTTCAGTCCATGAAGTCAGGTCCCCCCAAACCAAAAAATAGAGCTGCCACGTGGAGTTATTTGGAGTCCACATACTAACACCACGTGGAAAACAAAATTTCAAGTGATGGGACTTGCTCGGGTTGTATTGGTGGTGACTCAAGGAGTTTGCTCATGTTAACAGATTTAAAATTTAGGGATCTGTCCATTCTAAAATATTTATCATTCTTATTATTTTGAGATTTTCCAAGATACATATCTCATTCTAAAAATAGATATACTATTTTTTATAATATTTTCAAATTCTCATTTTGATTAAATAAGTGCACTAGTTATCAAATATTATTTTGTCTTTTAACAGTGATATATTTAAAAACTTACTCTTATCAATACAAAAAAAAAAAAAAAATTATTAAAACCATACTACCATAAACAGTTGAATTTCCCCCAGATAGGTTAAGAATTTTGGAACAAATGAAGTAATAAATAATAAATAGAAAAGAATAATACTAGAGACTTTCAAATAGTTTGTCCACTTTCAATTTTTGGCCCAAAATTCCCCTAAAAAAATTAATGTAACACTCCCTAGAATATTGCATGTGGTGTTATAATAACGAAAATACCCCTTAATATAAGATTAGAATAAACACAAATAACTCATTCAGCATAATGTTGCAACGGCGTATCATAAGAAAATGAAAATACTTGGAACAATTTTAAAAAATATATCAAATCCAATCAAATTTTTACTTTCTAAAAAATTATAATGAAAATAAAAAAAATCAATTTTTTACTTATTAAAAAAGTTAAAAAAGTAAAAGAAAACCTAAAATGAAAATCATTTTAAAGAAAATTTATATTTTTGTAAAATTTATATTAAGGGGTATTTTTGTCATTATAACTTCACTTTGCAATAAGGGGAGTTTTAGGTCAAAAAAACCTTTTGTAAGAAAGTTTTATGCCAAAAACTAAAAGTGAAGGGATTTTTATGCAATTTGCCCTAGTTCGTCCTTGGGGCAAATGAAAACATGAATTTATAGAATTTGAAATTTTTGAAAAATTGGCCATCTAATTAACAAAATTATTTTACTTTTCCTATAAATTTTAAAAAAAAAAAAAAAAATTGAATTTGTAGATTTTACTGCTAATATTAAAGTTCTGATTTGATTTGTGTGAATTTTTATTGAATAGTCTTTTACATTTTAGCCAAATGTTGATGTTAACCTCAGTTTAATTTAGGATTTTGTTTTCGCATTTCATAAATTATTGGATTTATGAGATTTAAGCTCTAAAATTTGTTTTTGTTCTATTATATAATTTTCTTTCTACTTCTCTCTATTATTTTTTATGATACTTGTATTGTGTGCATGTTTTTGTTATGTGTTACTTTATAGTACACTTTGTTATTTATATTTTCGAATAAAATATTTTAATTTAAATGCATTTTTTTAATATAAATATAACATGCTATTAAATTCTTCATTCTTTGACCATTATTAATTGACCAAAATCATTTTTTTTTTTGGTGTTTGATTTTTTTTTTTTTTTTTTGTTTGGTGTTTGATTTTTTTGGTTGTTCATTCTTTAATTTGATTCAACGGTATTTTGTATTCCAAGAAGATATAAAATGCATATTTCTAAAATAAACCCTCTGTATAGGGGAAAAAACTAAGTACATCAAATTTCAATTGAAAATCACTAAAAATTTCATCTATTGATTTTTCTTATCTTTCAAATAAAAAATTTGAGAATTATTCTCGTAAGAACAAAATGAGTATATATATTTCTTACCAGGTAAAAGAAAAAATGATTATTGAGCACGAAAGCATACTAGAATTACAAATGTTGAAGAAGAAAAAATGTAAAACAATGCTCTCTCTGGATGATTTTTTATTTTTTTGTACACCTATTCCCTTCCTTAGCCCTCCCTGTCCTTTTTACTTGTAGTACTAAATATTAAGGTAAAACCCAAGTTATTAAAAGATAAAGGGCACAAGTAGATCTCCATAATTATTGATGGAGATTGATTGTGATAGAACGGTAAATTGTTGACTCTAGATTTAATTTGATTGTTATTATTTAATTTAAATTTTTAATTTTGTTGATTTGAGTGTGAAGGAAGTTAAAATTCAAGATGCAAGCAAAAATAATAAAAAATTAAAGAAAAAGATTTTTTTTTTAAAAAAAAAAACTGATGGGTGACATTAAAGCATTAAAATATAGTTAGTGTGACATAGAATCATTAAAATACAGTTAGTTGTAAGGCAGGAACTTTTAGTAACAGAGTTGTTATGTTGAATTGCTTTTCGTGTGTGTGTCTATGTGTGTGCGTGAGAGAGAGAGAGAGAGGGGTGTGATCTCGCATTGTGTTTGGGCTTTTTCCTCTAGCGTTTGTTTTTTTTTTTTCCACATCTTCCCTTCCTTATTCTCTATCTCCTGTAGAAGTAAATATTAAGTTGAAAACCTAAGTAATGAAATTTTTTTTAAAAAAAAATTTCGTGTAAATCTTCAAAATTATTTCACAATTATTAGAGAAGAATGATTGTGGTTGAACAGTGAACTTCACAGTTAAAACATCTGACTCCAAACCTAATTTGATTGTTATTATCTAACTTAAATTCTTAGCTTACATACATTGGATGTGATGGAAGTTGAAACTTAAGATGTGGTTAGATCCCAAAAATCAAATTAAACTCAAGACGTGTTGCAATACTATTATTTCAAGATTCAAAATAATTAAATTTGAAAGTTTGCACATAAAAGCAATGTGCAAAATCAGATTTGAAGGCTCCAAATAATGGTATTACATATCAATTTAATGTGTTGTGCATGTGTATATATAGTATATTACATAATTAACAAGGAATCTAGATACATATTAAGGAGCCCATTTTGGCCTCATGTATATATAATAAATAGTTCATGTATTGGGATTAAGAAAAATAATTAGCTTTTCTTAACAACATGGTCATGCGAACATATAAAGGAACCCCATTTGACCTCAATAGAGTTATGTCTCTTTACAATCCAAACCAAGCATCTATCAATTTTTCTAAACTTAAAATTGTGATCTCTCTCTCTCTATATATATATATGTATATCTATAACAAAGTAGATGATTCATGATTGAACTAGGCAGAGATGAGAAGAAAAAAAATTGTGTTAGGCTAAGCTTAACAATGGGTGGTCGATTATATGAATAAAAGAAGAGCTTTGAGCAGTGGGTCATTAGTCTGTGTAGTATAACCCCTGCTTTTAAAAGAGAGAATGAGGGTTGAGGCTTCATAAAGGACATTTTATTCAGTGTGTGAAAACATTTACCTAACTATAAAACTAAAATGAGAAAAAAGAAATGCATTCTTGTAAAGACCACCTCTTGTTTTTTATTAAAAAGTTTGAAAGAATTTCAAATTGACAAAAGTAAGGAAGAAAAAATGGAAACACGATGCTCTCTGTCTCTCTCTCTGTCTTTGTGTTTTTTTGTTTTTGTTTCCCACCTCTACCCTTCGTTAATCACCACAATTATTGATAATGAAAAAAAAAAAATGTGACAAGTAGATCACCACAATTGTTGATAGAGATTAATTGTAATTGAATGGCGAACCGTAGTGTGAAACATTTGACATTAAACTTAATTCGATTGTTATTACCTAACAACTCAAATTTTTACTTAAAGATAAATTGAGATAGAATTCACAGTGCACGAGATTGGTAGAATATGGACCAATTTGGAACGGTTCCATTCAAAAGATGCCTATTATAAGAAACTGACAAGCTAATAAAAAATTTAGATACTATGACCACTAATAATGTGTTTAATAATCACAATATTCATATTGTCACTAATGCACAATCTAATTTGTAGCGGAAGATTTTCGTACGGAAATAAAATATCTTTAATCAGAGAAAACACTTCTCTGACATATATAAAAGCAGAATCGAATTCTAAATCCTTTGTCATATGCTTTTTGGTGTTTTAGGTGTTATGGTGTGTGTTTTTTCAGCACATCGATGTGCAAAATTATTATTTTAAGACTCGAAATAATGATGCTGCGCATTCAATTAAATGTATATCACAAGTAGTTACGTGTTGGGACTAGAAGTAAGTATTATTTTTCTCTCTCTATCTATTGTTGGTTTGATACGCTGTGAAGTATGTTTGTAGGGTCCAGTGGTTGAAATGGTGTAGAGTCTAGAAGAAGATGCATGAACCGAAATGATTTAAAATTATGTCTCAGGACTCTTTGCCTTTGTTAATCATTCCTTTACTTTTCACACAGCTTTAGTGCGCGTGTCTAACTTTTTATAACATTAACGTGCACCTTAATAGGTAAAATAGTTTTGCCCAATAATGATGTTTTAATTCTTTCTTGTTTCTTTTGATGAATATTTCAGACCTAGCTTGTCCCGTCAATGGATATACATACATATTTATATATATGTATATACACAGAGAGCAACTGAATGCTAGCAAAAAAAATTTGTCAAAGGGAAGCCAAGCAGACGACTTGTATTGAGTCCTTAGGTGAACAACAGGTATGAGGTCAATTACAGAATACAAATCATAGCAGTGTATAATAAATTTTAGTTGCGGTTGGGATCGTTCATTTTAGATTACACATGATATAAATTTTGAAACTCGTTAGTTGGAGCTCTCTGTTCATAATACACACATGCATATGGTGCCCACTTCTAAGAATATCACTTCTTTTTTTCTTTTTACTTTTTCCTTTTTTAACTCAAAAGTTCGATCGTTACTAAATGAAAATAGCAAATATAAATAACTTTGTTGTCACTAAGCATTGGGGGACGTAGAGCATATAGTATATAACTTGATCATCTCTGCAATTCCAAATCACATATCATTTTAATTGCTTTCTCCAATTTCCTTTTTTTCTTTTTTAGGGTGTTCAACAATTTTATTTTTTCCTTTGTTTAGTGGGGTGGGTGTAGTGGGGTTGGGGGAGCGGATTGCGGTGTTGAAATATACAATTCCAAATCTAATTTGATTGTGTTTATGCACTTAGAATTAATTTCTTATCGAGATGATTTAACGTAAAAAAGACTCGAGGTGCTCTTTATATTTATTCATATTAATTAATGATTATTTGTTTTTAGTACCTTTTTAGTAAGACACATCAAACCGGTTAATAGTACGTCAATCATTTTAATGTGTCCCACAAGAAAGATACTAAAAAAATCATCAACTAATATGAATATATATAATTTTACCCTTTTTATGACAAATAATGCATTTGAAACTAGCAGACAAATTTCAAGTATTAACCGGTCAATTACCATGTAAAATAGTTTTGAGAAATTTTAAAATCTAACATCATAAATGTTGGAGTTACCTTTTCACTCTTCATTTGGTTTTTTATAATTATCAATAAAATTTTAAAAATAAAAATAAAAAATCACTCTCCTCTTTTACCAAATGATGAGATTCCCACAGCCCCACCACTAAAAAAAAAAAAAAAAAACCGAAATGACCTTTATTTGTTCCTGGTTTTTATTTTTTGTTTTCCTTTCCTCTTCTTCCTTCCTTTCTTCCCCTATTCTTCCTAAAAATATTTGAGCCATAGAGCATGCCAAGTGTCGAAAACAAAAGGAGGAGCCGAAAGCAAGGATCGTGTTGCATGACTTGTAAGGACCACTTTCATATATGATGAAGGAGTTTCAAAATTCAAATAGTAGAATTATGTGTATGGAACACTTTCTTCCTAGCTTGGAATGTCCAAATTTGCCCTTAGGGTCATAAATGTTAATGTCAATAATTAAAGAATAGAAAAGTAAAGTTAGAAACGATGAGAAAAGACCCCGCAATCATTATTGGGAAGAACGCTTATGGTTGAGTAGCAGAGTACAAAGTTGAAATATCCAACTCCAAACCTAATTTGATTGTCTTTATATATTATTATTGGATTCTTAATAGAGGTGATACAACATAAAGAAAGATTCGATATACACATCAAGCCTATTAATAAGATACCAACCATCCTAATTGGCCCCACCTAGAAAAAAATCCTACAGGTCTAGAAACTATTGAGTAATTTGAGGTACCAACAATATAGTACTCTTATCAATAAACACTAACCATTTTTTCTTGACAATCATTCATCGCTGGCTTTGGTGTACTATATTATCATTACATCTTGTACCAAATAGTTTCTCTTAGAAATGAATAATAATCAACTCCATCCTCCAAGAAATGATCAAATTCCATATAAATATATAAGCTTAACTATATATATATATATATATATCAACCCAAGTTGGCGCCAATTCTTCCCAAGTGTTCATATTTCAAACTTGGGAGTCAACTTGGTATTTTCCAAGCTGCTTAGTCTGGTTTCATGGACTATATATGTCTAGGCCACTTGATCTGTGAAAACCTCAACCAAACATGCCATTTGCCACCACGGTCACACTCATGCCAAGGGAAACAATACACACACACAAAAGAATTTTGCATCTATAGGGTAATGAATGAAATTTAAGACCATAAATAAATTCAAACATGCTCATAATCAACACACCTAAAACTTAAATAAATAAATAAATAAAAGAAAAAATAAAAACTCATAGGGATGGCAACGGGGCGGCGTTGGGATGGAGTTGACTAAACCCTACTCCGCCTCGTTAAAAAATCCGTTATACCAACTCCAGGACGGGTTTATAATTGGTATACCATCTCCGTCCCTACTCTGGTAGACAAAATACCAATTCTGCCCCGCATACTCCGTTTAATTACAGTAAAGTTGAAACTGTTGAATTAATTTATGGACTTGAGATAGAATACTAAGGTCTTGAATCCTTGGTTGATTCTTGAAGATTGAATCACGTGCACAAATTTTAGTAAGTAGTGATTCTAACAAATATTTAATCAAAATATATTAATGGACACTTAACTTAAATATATACTTTATATATATATATAATCGGGGTCGGGGCAGGGGTGGGGTAGGGGCATCACTAAATCCGCCCCCGTCTCAAACTCGCTTCGGGTTTTCAATTCTTTTACCATATCCGCCCCAAACCCATTTATGGAGCTACCAAATCGACCCCATTAGGAGTGGAGCGGGGCAGAAACCCAATGGGTTGGAGGAAATTGCCATCCCTTTACTCACCTATTTAATGGTGAGTGGATTTTATTGACAGTTGATACCCGATCCAATCACAGATGTTTAGAATCATTTACTCACAATAACTAAGTCAATATTATCTTTAAAATTGATTAAAAAAATAAATAAAATTCTGAAGAGGGAAGCCCAACTAATGTTAAATGCAATTAGATCATACTGGCATATGTACTCTTCCTAAAAAAACATAAAAAAAGAAAAATAAAACTGAAAGACACTACATTGAAAAGGGGAATAAGATAGAACATGGCTTCCACCCTTCTCATGGCTCCTAAGCAGCGAGTAGTTTTGACTTTTTCTTCAACAAATGGGAGTTAGCCTGATTGTAAAAAATAAAAGGTTAAGGGTTCAAATTTTCGTAGGAGTAAAAGTGGATGTGTGTCTTTTATTAATGACAAAAAAATAATAATAATAAATAAATAAAATAAATAAATAACAACTTTTGAATGGGGTGAAATGAACTCCTTAAATGTTGAAGGATATAAATATTAAAACTGTAACGACTCAAATCCTCATGAATCCGGATCATTAAACGGGTCCTTACCCGATCCAAAATCATTCGAGGGTAAAACGGTCTCTTCACATTAAATTTAAATATCAAGCCCGAAAAGGGCAAAATGGTAATTTATCACAATTCAATAAATTGAGACTCAAGGGTACAACGGTCATTAACTTATATCACATAGTAAATAAAATAAGGTTCGGGGCAATATAGTCCTTTCGGGGGTTAAAATATAATTATGGCATTTTAGTGAGTCATAAAATAATTATTTACAACTTCAAGTGGGTGCCAAAGTGTAATTTGGGAAATTAAATACATACTACTTGAGTGGCATAAACCGGTCGACGTCTCCACACCATACGTCGACCAGTTTAATGTAATGCCTGTAACTTAAAAAGGCAAAAAAAAAAAAGAGAAAAAAAAAAAAAAAAAAAAAAGATGGGACCCACAGCTTTTGTAAAGTGGTCATAAGACCACGTTTTTTTTTTTCTTTTCATTTTTTCTTGTTCTCTGTTTTCTTCTCTCCCGCAGCCTCTCTGTTCTTCTTTATTTTCTTTTTTCTTTTTTTCTTCTACAACTTCAAATCTTGATTGCTCTCTCAATCCTTGGTAGATTTGAGAGCCCTTTGAGGCAAAACGACAAGCACGACGAGCTCTACGTGCTAGTACCAGAATTTCAGCTTTTTGTCTTCTTTGGGAGCTCGAATTTAAGAACCCATTTCTAGGGATTTTGCTCATTTTGAGGTAGGGGCATCTTAATCCACTCCTTTCTTGTTCTATTGTGAATTACACCTCCTTGTTGTGTCAAACATGTTTAATTGGGAGTATTGTATCTATGATTGTATGAATGATGTCTAGAGAATTTTCAAGAGTTTGATTATGACTTGTTTCATGTGTACAATATGTTTAGATGTTGCTTTATCATGCCCACTATGTGTTAACATGCTGAAAATGACAAATGAGAACATGTTTATTTAGATTGTGTCAAATTTTCCATTGTCATAATATTGAGATTATATGTACATCCATGCACATGTCATTGGGATGCATGAAATGGGAGAATTTGTCTTTAAATGAAAATGGGGGAAATTTTGGGAGAAGAGTTTTGTCAAATAGTTTTTATAAACCCGGTCGCTGCGGGGTTACTAACGGGCCGGAGGTTAATATAGCCTAGAGGGGACTAGGGAGTCGCCCTAGCGTGGTTGAGCTATTCGGGTTCCTCGATGACGCTGCGGGGTTACCAAAGGTCTAGGGACGATAACCAATCCTCCTCTCGTGTCGCGGCGGGGTTACCAAAGGGCGGGCTGTATTAACATTTGAAAGTGATGGTTTTGTGAATGAAAGTGGGGAGTGACATTAGCATGCATTGCATTTCATTGCACTGCATGGTTTATAATTGGAATTGACGTGCATATTATTTTAATTCCCTATATTGCATGATCCCTATTTCCCATTGGCCTATGCTTTGTTTGGATTCACAAGGACACAAGAATTGTGTCTTAAGTGTCACCTACTGAGCTTTATGCTCACCCTACTATTTATATTATTTTTTTCAGGTCTTGGAAATGAACCGGTGGACGATAATCCACCTCAAGTTTGAAAGTTGTTAGAAGGTTGTTTGCTATTTTGTATTTTGACCGTTTTATGTATATTCATGGTTGTAGGGATGTAACTAAGTTAGTATTCATGGCCTTGTAACTTAAGAACGAACTTATCTTTTGTTTGATGTAAATGAAACTAATAGAATTATGGTATATGTTTCCATGCAATTGTATCATGTAACGTTGTAAGATAGAGACTTTAAATCTTAACCATGTATTTTGGGACTATAATTATGATAATTTAGATTAATTGGTGTGTGGATGAACTATGTTGAGGTATAATGAACGGATGAATGGGATGCTGGATGATATTATGTGTTTTGTGTATTGGGACAGGTTGTTGAAGACCCATTTTTAGGGGAGGTTATGCCGAATTTTTTTTTTTAAATTTTGGCATCAGCTAGGGTCGTTACAAAAACCCTCACTATCAGGAGTAAATGGGTGAGGACACATTTAACAAGAATTTAAATATGAATTCTTCTACAAGGGTATGAATACTTCTACGATGGGAACGTACCTGTTAAGTCTTGATGTCAATACAATAGTAAAGTTATTAAGAAAAACTAAAAAAGAAAAAAGAAAAAAAAGAAAAATGGTATTGAGATACATAGAAGAGTAGTGATGGAAAACCGAATAATTATTCCCGAATTGTCACCGAATCTCACGTGATCAAACCACGTCAAATTCATTAAATATTTCTAAAGAGTGAAAATTCAAAGTCCTCTCTCACGTCACGTGTCTTGAGTGGGTCTTACACCAATCATAGTTGTCCTCAGCCTCATGACATGGATTCTATTTATAGAAAAATAGTCTACCATTTTTTACCTACAATCTAAATCCAAACTCCTTTCCATCAATGATTTCAAAATGAAAAGAAAAAATGAAGTGCAGAAAATGAAAGGAAAATTGGAGAAAATCCTAATATAATAATGAAGGTGCCATTATCTTATAAAATTATTTTCTTGATCAGAAAACAAAAATATAAAATTAGCAAAGAGAATATACAATAGAAGCATATATGTATATATACACACACATAGATATAGATATGAGTGTATCGATATCTTTTTTTGTTTATTAAATTTTTTTTTTTTTGTTTGCATTTATGGATTTCATTCACATGAGTTCCCAAACTGTAAATCGTTGCCATTGTGTGCTACAATTAAAACTTGGAGTTTGATTCAGTTTGTGCAGTTGAAGACGAAACCACCCAAATCACGTCAGGTGAGAAAGGATGTTGAATCCTACCAATCTTAAAAGAGAGGATGTTGAATCCTACCAATCTTAAAAGACATTTAATGAATCATACTTGTCTTGAAAGACATATAATAAATCCTTTCTGTCTTTGACCACATCAGATTCGGTGAAATTTCGGGAATTACTATTAGGGTTTTTTTTTTTTTTTATCATTATTCTACATAGAATAATTGACTAATTTAGTCCAAAGTTTATCCATGCCGTGTACTACGTAACTGTCAACTCTCAGTTTATTTGTCATATTTTTCATAAATAAATATTAATAATAGGGTTGCAAGTAATAAACACTCGTATAGTAGGCATATAGGATATAAAACTCTCAATAGGTTCTTACAAGTCCATAACTTTTACTTTTGGTGTGAAGAAGGCATGTTCTCAGTGCAGCAATTAAAAGACTGAAGTGCCTATATGTAACTGTAGAAAAAAGGTGAAAAACTTAGTAAATATAAAATGACTAAAATGCCTAAACTTAAATATAAAAGATAAGAGTGTTATTTGTCCAAAATATAAACATTAGGAGTGTGTTTTTTTCACTTTGCCCTTGAAATCAGTTAGGTTTTGGAGTAGCTCTACGACCCCGATGTTGAAAAAGTCCAAAATTTAAATATGGAAGGGAGGAAGAAGAAGGGTGGATTGCAAATTATTTGATTGTAAAAGAGAGAGGCCAGAGAAAAAGAGGTGTTTTATATGTAAAATTATATAAGGGGCATTTTGGGGAGAGTAAAAGGGTGTTTTAGGGAAGTTTTTACTTAAAATAGTCATACGCATATGACTTCTTAAAGGTGATTTTCTTATCGATTATACGAATTAAGCCATTATTTGTCAATTTTTTCAAACTTGACGGACTTATATACCTAACATAAAATATAGGAATATTAATTGTCCAAGATGTAAACATTGAAAATGCTTTTCTCATTTTACCTTAAATAATATGACAAATTATTATTATTTAAAAATTTATCATGTTATGTCGTATATCGTATTCGGTATCTATATAGGTTTCCATACATAAATCATTTCATAAATCATGTCATGCTTACAAAAAAATGGTTTGTCATAATGTGAAGATGTTGTGAGTTGAATATTGGAGAGTGGAAGGTGTCCAATGCAGAATGGTACCAGGAATCTGGAGCCTGAATAAAAAGTAGACATTATTGTAGTAGTAACACTACATGTCTTGAGCTTACCTTTTAACTAAAAAAAAAAACACTACATGTCCTGGTGTCCTTTTCCCTTTTGGATTGCCCCCAGGACTTTAGGTCCAGTTAAAATCATCATTTTGATGGTATTAGTTAATGGAAGCATTTTATATTGCATGCTTTTTCTCTTTTAGCATGCCCCAGGGCTTTCCTCCACAGTTAAAATCATCATTGTGTATAATGGTATTGGTTAATGCTAAAATTAAAAGTCTTGTTGGAGTTTTTGAGGCCATTTCTTCCTTTTTACTGTTCTGCTTTCATGATTTGATATGTGTTTGTTGTAACTGTCTGGCCTCCACACCAAATTTGAAGTTGTAAATGTAACAATAATTCAGGACATTAAAGAAAAACCAGGAAAATCTCTTGATTTTTTTTTTTTTTTTTTGTCAAATTGATAATGCCATTACTTGCACAGTGCTGGTCTTGCTAAAGGGAGAGAAATATTAGATCAAATTTGACAATTTTTTTTAACAAAATTAATATAAAATGCGACTTTATTTTGTATTGTTGGAAATAGAGAAAATGATTAGTAATTGATCACTACTATATTTTTACAATGAGTGACTCATTTACCCCCAATGACAAGACACAACATTATGATAAATTGCGCTTATCTTGAACAGTTTTTAATTTTCACAATATAAAATTGAATTAACTCGAAACAGATTTTTTTAATATTATCACAGATCCTTTCACAAATCTTAAAAAGAGATTGTGGATCCCACTTAAAAGTAAAAAATAAATAAATAAATGACTCTTAGAAATGCAATTCACAAACTTTGCTTCTCCGATTATTCTCATAGGCTAAAATTTTGAAGTAAGGTGAAACCTCAATTACATTGATGGACAAAATGGTGATGAATATAAGAAATAATATACACAATAAATACACGCACTTATATAGTATAAATACACACACACAGAGAGTCACAGAGGGAATAGGGAATGAGGGGGGATACCAATACCATACAGGACCAACTTTAAAATGAACATGCAGTGTCCACGGGTGAAGTATATCAGCACGTGGTTTGTCATTTTCTCTACCGACTGAAAAAGGGACAACACAGGTTGTGGGTGGGTGTCATGGAGAATATTTTGTGTTACCTGTATTCATGGTTGGAGGATGTGTTTTGTCATCTTCCCTACCGACTAAAGAAAGGACAGCCATGTGCTTCCTCTTCTTGTTTTGGATAAAATTAATTTTGTTAGTGATGGTGTGAATATGTATGTATGTCTTCTCTTTCATAAGCTGGGATTGGGAGTGAGCAACTACCAAGGAGGCTAGACTAGGTCCCCCAAAAATCTGTTTAAACCTTTTAGTTGACAAGAACCCCTGTTTTTTGCTTTACATAATTGGACATGATTTGGGGGCATCTTCACTGTTTACTTTTTGTTGCCAATCACCAATATGGCATGGAGTTGCTGACTTACAATCTACTCCATTACATAACCTCCCCCAATTATGCTACCAAACTCTTGTTTCTACATACATTTGTTTAAAGTGCCACACCATTGTAATCTTTCTTTTCTTTTCTTTCTTTTTTTTTGATGTTTTGAAAAACAAATTAGGTGGGCCCTTGATCAATAATTTGTAGATATATTTATTACAGGCTATTTTAGGGGAACTATTTTTTCTGTCTCTCTTTTAAAGGTAAATATTAACACACACTCGCAAGTACTTACTATGAAACTCTAATCCCACACTTCTCTTGGAGAGAGGATATGTTATACCAGGTAGGCTAATTGTCCATTCCACTTCTTGAAACAATTAGGTAGAAATACATTTCATTTGTTTGGTGTACAAGGAGAGAGAAGAAAGTGTAGCATTTTTTTTTTTACCTTAGCAAGAGACTCACACACTTAATTTTTGTCTTTACAAAGTGTTGAACTCTCGCCCTTTCATTTTAAAAAACAAGGAAGCCTGCAATGTGAATTAGCAACCAGAACAAAATAGCAGCAGTGGGGCAAGTGGCAGAACGCGAAGTTAGATCAAATTTTCTCAATAATGAAAATGATACTTAAATATTCAAAGTTTCTCCCTTACTGTGATTTCCAAATATTGGAAAATAGTTCGAATTTATTTTCTTCATGTTGTCTTGTTCTTTGATACCTTTAGACTTGTTGGCCCAAAATTAAGCTTGTAGAGTTCTTGGACCTAGTTTAGGCAATTGCTGTGGGAGGACCAAAATCTAGCCCAAAGTAAAGGGCTCGGATTTAGTTTGTTCAGACCCAATATATCAAATTGTTGAACTGACAGATCAAGTATTCAAATTCTACGCTAGCAGATGTCTCAATAGCCCAGTAATTAGTGCCTACAGTAAATATTGGAGTGTCAGGTTTCGATTCTCTTCATCTACTAATACATTTTCTAATACTTCTTGCCTTGAAAAATAAAAATAAAAAATTTCTAGGCTAGAGCGAGAGGCATAATATGTAAGTATTGAGCAACTAGTTAGGATGTTACATTCATTTCTGTTTTGTGTTTCTAAGTTGAGGCCCAAATGAAAAGTACCACATGCTTTGGGATGAATTAATTTAACAATAAGTAAAAAATAAATAAATCCTTGCTACCATTATAATCTATTTTTTTTTGCTCTTACACTAAAGAGACTCCTTGAAATTGAAACTGGAGTGCCAATTTGTGCTCTTCAATGTGTGACTTGTGAATTTCCTCCACTCTATGTAAAAACAATCTCTTCTTATCAACACCACTTTGATATGTTTTAACTTTTAGAACATCAGATTAAACAAGTTCCTATAATAGTTTTTCACATTCACATCCTCATTCTTAGGCAAATACACACAAATGGACATTAAATCAAAAAATGAATATCCGTCCAATGCAAGATTTATGATATGTACAAACCAGAATAACTTCCAATAGGGACGCAAGAAAAACATGAATGATCTGCAGAATCACTGCTAGGACTACAACCTAATTTTTCTTTACAGAGATAATAACAAGCCAAGTGCAAGAAGATTAATGTTTAGTGGTGTTTTACAGAGCTAGAATCTTTCTTGTCATGAAGTCATATGAAACCAAAACATGTTTATAATTTAACAATCTTGCTCACACTGTCATATCCCACCGAGGAAGATATGGTTGTATTCATATGAACAACACACAACAGTTGTTTACGGAAGAAAATAAGAGATGGATGAAAGTAAACTTTAATTTGTTATATAGAAACTGTCAAAAACAACTAGGTTTCACTTCACCACTGCAGATCAGAAGTAAACAAGTGAAATTAGACTAATCAGTCTTCTCCCAAAAGGAGGAGGAGGGCAGAAATAACCAATGTACGTAGTTTATACAGCAGCTTCATAACTCACATAATTCCTACAAATGAGTTGAACAGAATATTGACACTCCATACTAACAAGAGAGTACATAATAATGGTAACCCTTTTAATTTAAAGCCCCGTGAGAGATAGATGATCCATGTGTCTGCTATGCTACTGGTGCTCCATCCATATTCCTCAATCCTCCTGTTTCTGTTTGGGCATTCTTACTCTACCAAGCTTCTGTAGACCCATCACTGCTACTTCAGAACCTGTCAAAACACACACATCAATCCTCACTCCTCAGCTACTACACCAATTACCCATTTCAAAGGGAAACCCACAATATGCTACACAAATATTTCAACAATAGGAGAGGCTTCAATTCAAGTCTTAATCAGAGTTAACAACATCAAACATACATATATATGTGTGTATATATATATATATATGGACACAACACAAACACACACTCACAGAATTACCATTAACAAGGACTAATGAGTTTTAAGGTAGCAAATTGGAAATAGGCAGACACAAAAATTAAACCACATAGAAAACTAACACGAGGCTAAACAAGAATTTGCATTAGAAAGTAAAGAGAGTGCCAGTGACCAAACTGCTAACCCATTCAAGAATTTAAAAACAAAGGGGGAGAAAAGAAGAAAGTAAAAAAAGCAGAATTAACATAGCATAGCATTAAAACAGAACACAAACACACACACACACTCACAGAATTACCATTAAGAAGGACTAATGAGTTTTAAGGTAGTAAATTGGAAATAGGCGGACACAAAAATTAAATCACATAGAAAACAAACAAGAGGCTAAACAAGAATTTGCATTAGAAAGTAAAGAGAGTGCCAGTGACCAAACTGTTAACCCATTCAAGAATTTCGAAACAAAAGGGGAAAATGGAAGAAAGTAAAAAAAGCAGAATCAACATAGCATAGCATTAAAACAGAACAGGAACAATTAATCAGAAGAGTGACACACAATTATATCACAAATTAAACTTCAAATAGAGCCCCCAAATTAAACGAGCACAAACCAATTCCCCAAAAAAAAAAAAATGGAAATAGTAAAACAACAACCCAAATATAGCATCAATCTTGCAAATCGAAGCAAAATCAAGATCATAAAACTTCATTAAAGCTTCTCTACAAGAAGAAAGAAGAAAGAAAATCCATAACACATAATCAGACACTAATATTAAAGTACAATTCCATGACAAAACCTAGAACGTTACAAACACAAAAGGCCTGAGAGTTAAAACAGGGTTCAAATTAAATCACATAGATCAAAAACAAACAAGAGGCTAAACAAGAATTTGCATTAGAAAGTAAAGAGAGTGCCAGTGACCAAACTGCTAACCCATTCAAGAATTTCAAAACAAAGGGGGGAAATGGAAGAAAGTAAAAAAAGCGGAATCAACATAGCATAGCATTAAAACAGAACAGGAACAATAAATCAGAAGAGCGACACAATTATATCACAAATTAAACTTGAAATAGAGCCCCCAAAGTAAACGAGCACAAACCAATTACCAAAAAAAAAAAAAACGGAAATAATAAAACAACAACCCATTTATAGCATCAATCTTGAAAATCGAAGCAAAATCAAGATCATAAAACATCATTAAAGCTTCCCTACAAGAAGAAAGAATAAAGAAAATCCATAACACATAATCAGAGACTAATATTAAAGTACAATTTCATGAGAAAACCTAGAACGTTACAAACACAAAAGGCCTGAGACAGAGTTAAAACAGGGTTCAATACATATATGAAGTAAGAATCAAAATTCCAAGAAGAAAGAGGAATCATATGATTGACAACCTCCTATTGGTAGAAACCCACTTGCCATTCAGCCATTCCTGATGAACCCTCAACCGACTCATTGGGTAAGCGATCTGATCCCCTGTGGTCTCAAAATAAACCAAGTACTCCAACCCAACTTTGCCAGTAATCTTTCCGACCCACCAACCATCGTTGTCAAACGCATCGACGTTGTCGTACAAACCAAAGGAAGTCGCCGGAATTTGAGGTGGGCGCGGGCGGACCTCGCCGGCGGTGACAATCTCTCTCAAGGGTCCGGACATATCATCTTTCAACAGGGACCGGTACTGCACAATGTATTCCTTCTTGAGAATCTCTACGATCACTGTCGCAGCATAGTACGAACCAAGAAACCCTTCCTCTTTACTCGCAACTTCAACCTGATCACCTCTGCGGAACCCCATTTTTTCCAATGTTACTCTGAAAACACTAGAAGATGCGAATTACAGAGAAAGAGATATGTAATATATATAGAGAGAGAGAGATAAAGCGGGCGGAGTAGGGTTTTGGAGAGAAAACCCTAGAGAGAGAAGGAGAGTGAAAGCATGAGATTCTTGAAGAGCAAGGAACGCTTGTTCGCAGTGCAGGAGAGAGTTATTACAAAGAGGATATGTATTAGTGTGGTTTATATAGTTCGGAATAGGAAACTTTGTTATGGTCGGCTGATCGCAAGCCGTATGCAATTATTCGTGGTCACCTGATTTTGCAAGACTAGGGCATTATCAAGAGCAATGCGAATTGGGCTTGGCTTCAGGGCTTTAACTGGTTGGGCAGGTCGAATGGGCTATGCTCTTGAGCTAATTGTTGTGGGTCCAGTTGACTTTTGATGTGTTGGTTCAATTATCATTGGGCAACTCTTGTTTCTTCTTATTGGGCTTCCTTTGAGGCTTGTAATTGTTTTCTATATTTATATATGCAATTGCTTTACTTTTCAAAAAAAAAAAAATTATCGTATATTTTTAGTATCTAAATAGTTGCATAAATGTAATTAAATACTTAAAATGTTTCAATTTTGGAAAGAAAAAATTCTAGTTGCAACACTAAACTTAAAAATTTATTAATCGATCATCAATTAGAACAACTAGTTGAAATTGAAACTAAAGTTTAAAAATTAAAAAGTAAACACCAAATTGGATGCATACTTTGCAAAATATTTAATATTAAAATTGACAATTATGAAATAACTACTCCCCCACAAGGGGCTTAAGGGGAATTCCCCTTTGACTACTATATTCTAGAATACCGAATCTAGTTTATACACAATTGTCACTATCAGACTCAAGGTTACTATAAATTATTTCAGTAAAAATTAACAAGAAAATTAAGTCTTTTAAAAGGAGAAATTATTACACCAAAGTATTTTCTCACCTTTTCAAATATAATGTTTACTTATAAGGGACAAAAATGAGAAGTTTTATATGTAATTCGGAATAGGAAACTAGGTTTTAGGTTTTGGGAGAACTTTGTGATAATCGTTTGATCGCAACCATATCAGCCATAAGATTTTACCCAAAGCGATAAGAATTAGTACAAATCAATGTGGAAGTTCTATAACGGTTTATGCACAGCTAACTCTATTGTAATTTAAGGCGCACGATGATCTAACTCTCTGTCTCTTGATTATCGTGTGCCTTAAATTACATAAATGTCATTATTATAGTGTGCCTTACATAAATGTCTCTTGATTATTGATTAACTCCTTATTTCTTTATTATCTAAATAGTAACATAAATGTCATTATATACTTAAAATGTTTCAATTTTGGAAAGAAAAAAATCTAGTTGCAACACTAAATATAAAGAACAACAATTTGAAATTGAAACTGAAGTTTAAAAATAAAAAAGTAAACACAAAATTGGATGCATACTTTGCAAATTATTTAATATTAAAATTGACAAGTATGAAATAGCTACTCCCCCACAAGGGGCGTAAAGGGAATTCCCCTTTGACTACTATATTCTAGAATATCGAGTCTATTTTATGCACAATTATCACTATCAGACTCAAGGGTAATATTAATTATTTCAGTAAAAATTAACAAGAAAATTAAGGCTTTTAAAAGGAGAAATTATTACACCAAAGTATTTCCTCACCTTCTCAAGTATAATGTTTTCTTATAAGGGACAAAAATGTAAAATTTTATATGTAGGTTTATCACCCTTATAGGACACAACATATTTTAAAGCTTCGATGGTCGTGAAATTATTAGAATTTCAAAGTAAAACATGTTTAATCTGGATGGATGTGTGATCTCCCGGAAAGTCTCTGATTTGGGGGAGTCAAAAGCCATTAATATTGTGTTGAGTAGGATGAGTGCAGTTACAAATAATATCATAGTTTTATCCACCGAAAGTGTGCATACGGGAATGTCGGGCTTCCAAATGTGGTTGAGACTCGGAGCAAGCTAAGTGTGCTCACAATTCTCACGTCACCTATGTTCATATAAATTTATCACCATTCTATAAAATAATGTAACGTGCTTAATAGAAAAACGAACAATATTTTACCTATATTATGTATAAAAAATGCTTCATTTAAAGTTATGAGGGGTAATCTCCCTCGTATTAATATTGGTTTAAAACTTTTAGTAGTTGTTCCAATCCCTTTGCCTCTTATGGAAGCATTCGTTCTGGGAAGATTACTTCTATCTCTTGGAATCTTTAGAAAAGTAGAAACAAATTTTACTTTGAAGGGTACTATCATTCAGGAGAGAGATTATTTCTAACCATTTTAAGTAATGGGTTTCTCTCTATTGATTACAAATCCGATCAAGTTGCTGAAAAGTGGGACCACCCTCATCAGCTGTGCGTACGTACTAAAAGCTTAATAGGGAAGGTGTCTTGAAGGTGGTGGTGGTTTTTTTTTTTTCATATCCTGATTTGGCTTTAATGGCTGAAAATTGGGTGGCTAAGCAAGGAATCAAATGGAGTATAGATTAGGGTTTCAGTGATCTCTTCATTATAGAAGGCTGGGATTGCAAATTGTTTAATGAAGCTCATAGCCCCTCGACCTTCCATTGCTTTTCATGGTCTTAAGTTGAATTGGCTGAAGAAAGAAAAGAATAAAAAAGCTAAATGCTGCTGTTGTACCCTTATATGTTTTTTTTTCCCGGGAAATTCATGTTGACTGGAAGGGATGGGGCGAATGCAATCAAACAGTCTTCGAGCCCAAGCCCCAAAGTTTGAAACAAAAGACGCAGCTTTAAACTAATACAATGAAGACATAAAGAGTGCATTTAAACCAGGCCCAAACCCAAATGCTCAATTTATCCGACAAGAAACACATTATTCCCCATTGCAATTAGGAACTTGCTCAATCAAATTGAAGTTGATCAAACCAATTTTTTTTTTTGAAATTAATTGCAATTAAGGACGTAGCAATTTTTTATATTTATTTTTTTGGAAAAAAATAAATAAAGAATTTGTATCTATAAGTTAGTAGCCAAAGTTTTTGATTGTACTGTGTAACTAATGTTTTCTTATCAATAAAATTGCTAGCCTATGTTGCTTTGAAATATTAATAAAAAGTAAAGGTTGAATGTTATTTACTGAATGCACTAATAACTACTATTATTATTTTGATATTGGTGTAAATAATTCTCATGGGTGTGCAAAATAATATTAAGTTAGTTTGGATGGTACTTGAGTTGCAAATGGTCAATTTGAGTTGATGTAGGTATTAGGTAAAAATATTCAAGCAAGCCCGATTAAAGAAAAATAATATATCTTTCATTTCACAAAAAAAAAAATGTCTCTTTTTAAAAACTTAATTTTTTAAGAGTATAATTTTTAATTTTTTTATTATTATAGAAGTAGGTAATGAATTGTTAAATATATTTTTTTTACGATGGGTTCAAATAATTCTAATAATTTTTACAACTTTAAAGTAACGAAGGTAAACTAGGAATAGTACATTGAAATTTGAATGGGGACAATTAATTTGAAATAATCAAAAATAAAAAAATAAATGCTTTTTATGAGGTCACCTCAAATTCTAATTCTTACTTATTTTGACTAGGACGAAACAAAGCCTAAATTTGAATTGGGACAATTAATTTGAAATAATAAAAAATAATCTTTTCTCTTTCATTTATTCAAACATAAATAGAGATTATTATTATTGTTATTGTTTATTTCTTTTTATAATAATGTGTAAAATTATTCTTCCAAAAGTCTAAAGAATTATGAAATGTCATATTGTTAATTTGTTCCTTTCCTAATACACCATCTCCGGTCGAGCACCGCCAGCCTACCATGGCTGCCGCCGCCATTACAGCCGCCACAACCACCAGTGGGTCAAATAGAATAGTGGATGGCCCAGTGCACGCATTCGTATTAAACAGTACACGATCCATATGGAGCGCAATCACATGGAAATTTCAGTGCCCATCCCGCATCCATCGGTCCATTTCTACTCCATTTCGAAAAAAAAAAAAATATATATATATATATATATATATATATATATATATATTTGGCGCGTGAAACAAATTTAAAGGCAACCTATGTTTGGAAGGGCATCTCCTACTTTACGACTGGGTACATTCCACGCGCATTCAGATCGCGTGAATTTCACTGACCCTTTTAATATACTCATACAGTATTGACCTATACATTTTGTACATTTGACTATTCGAGTACTAACATGGATGCCCCCATGGGCGGGGGACCTATTCTTGCTCCAACCATAAGGTAAGAAAATGTCGGTTCGGAAATACTGTATATATAATAATGTCACGTCTTCACAATTATATATATATATATATATATATATATATATACAAACACACACACAGAGATAGTACAGAAGCTTGAACAAACGTCCTGTATTCATTTATCACTAAGCTGGGTTAAGATCAAGAGAGATCATCTGCTGCAGTACTGTATTTCAGATACCAAAGAATATATAGAAGAGTGCATAAGTTAATTTCTTTAAAACCCAAACATGACGGTACTCTCCCTCTATCTCATTTCCTTTTTGTTGATTTGGTGTGTATGTATAACCCTTTATGTATATATATATATATATATATAGTGAAAAACATATTTGCTACATCCACTTTAATGGTTATAGAGGCAAGAAAAAAAAATTCTACACCATTTTGTTGCGGAAAAAAAAAATTTAATGTAAGATCACCAATTACTTAACTATGTTGTTAATAAACTAGTTAGTGTTGTTGGCAATAGGTGATTGAGATGCAAGTACATATGGATTGCGCTGGATGTGAGAGCAAGATTAAGAAAGCTCTTCAAAAACTTAAAGGTAACATGCACAATTAATTGTACCTCAATTAATATTGGGAGTAATGGTAGATAGATTATATGAAACATGAATTAATTAATTTGTATGGCATGGATTCAGGAGTGGACGATGTAGACATTGACATGGACATGCAGAAGGTGACAGTGACGGGATGGGCTGAGCAGAAGAAAGTTCTGAAGACAGTGAGAAAAACAGGGAGAAGAGCTGAGTTGTGGCCATTTCCTTACAACCAAGAATATCAACATAATAATAATAATAATAATAATAATAATAATAATCACCAACAGTATTACCACACTTTCCAGTCCCAGCCATCCTCTTCTTACAACTACTATAAGCACGGCTACTCCCATGACCGCGGTTATTATCACCATCCCCAACATTCCACCATTTTTGGGGACCAAACCGGAGTTGCGTTCAGTGATGACAACCCTCATGCTTGTTCAATTATGTGATTATAAGTCTTTAAGTTCTGCAAAAGTTAAGTACATTACCCTATATATGTGTGTGTGTGTGGGGTTAAATTTATACGGGTTTAGTGGTGAGAAAGAGATGTATTTCTTAAAATAAGATGCAATCTTCTTCTTTTTCTTTTTCCTTTCTTTCTTTATTTTGCATTCAATTGTCTTTTTATTTTCACTAACAGATGATCTTGTTCTTTAATAAATAGGTGAATGACCTATGTTTTGGTTTGCCAGTGAATAAATTCTATGAAACAATTAAATGAGAAGAATATATTATGATAGTCTCTGCCCTCGTAAGAATCTTGAACTCCATGAATTTTTTTATTTTTTTACTTTAATAAGACAAGAAATGTTAGAAATTAAATTAGTAGATGTAGAGAGTTGAAGTAGACACTCCAAAATTCACTTCAGCCACTAACCAACTGAGCTATCAAGACATCTGCAACTCGATCTATTCATTAATTGCTGAAGTGAAACAATTTTTGAAATTTATGAACAGACAAATAAATCCTTTTATAAATTGTCCCAATTGAACAATCAATAGACAGTTACTATGACACTTGTCTTGAAAATGTTGGAAATTAATCTGTTTGAAAATACTACCGTAATGGGCTGTAAGTAATTTTTAATAAAAATATATTTTCCATTCTTAACCATATAATGTTTTTAGAGAGAGTTTGATTGATGTTCATAGGAACTTGGGCTGATTTCAAACTGGGTTCCGTAACTTTGGGTTCATAAAGGCTTCACAACTTGATTCCATCAAGTCCATTCACTACAAAATCTCCCAAAGACCAACCGTTGCGGTTCTGTAAGCGCCTTTACAATATAACTAATTTGAACCGGCAGTTTTGTTCTTCCGAAGCCCCAATATCCCCATCCACATTTCTCATTCTCTGTCAAACCATAAGCAAAAGCAGAGATGACCCGAAGGACCAGACAAAAATCCCAATTGCCGGAATTTTCTACGAAAACACTGCCCTCCAACACCTCAAGACACAAGCATCATCGCAAAACTCCTAAAGGAAACACTCATATAGATGATAAATTAGTAGAAACTTCTAGATCCGATTCTCTGCAAATTGAATCAGAGGACTATGAAGATGATGAACAACCCAGTAGCCTTGAGGGTAGTAATAGTAGTGCATACATGGGATCCGAAACTATAACCAAATTGAATGCCCCTACCAATCATCATCTTCCATTGCCAGTGCCCCAATCACTTCGTACCCATAAAATTACTAGCAACACCTTTGATCATGCAATACCCTCTTTGAACAATTCCGCATCAAACTCTCCTAATGAGTTACAACCCATTATCCCATTCGCTTCTTACATCAACATTGCACCTCTTCCGGTCTTTAATGGCACACCTGATGAGTGCCCGGTTACTCATTTAAGCCGGTTCGCCAAAGTCTGTCGCGCAAACAATGTGTCCTCCATTGAAATGATGATCAGGATATTCCCCGTTACGCTTGACAAAGAGGCTGCCCTTTGGTATGATCTTAACATTGAACCCTATCCTTGGCTTATTTGGGAAGAAATCAAGTCCTCTTTTTTGCAGGCGTATCGTAGGAATGATTTTATTGGTCAGTTTCGATCTGAACTTATGATGTTAAACCAAGGTCAGGAAGAACCGGTACGATCCTACTTTTTGAGACTACAATGGATTATAAAGAGATGGCCGGACCATGGAATTCCAGAAACTTTGCTTAAAGGGATTTTCATTGACGGATTGAGGGAAGATATTCAGGATTGGATCATCCCACAGAAACCTGATTCGTTAGATGATGCATTGGGACTGGCTTTCACTTGGGAGCAAGTGAGAAGCATTAGAGTGGCCCGGAAAAGGGAGGTCAAGTGTGGGTTTTGCGATGGACAGCATGAGGAACAGGGTTGTGATATCAGGGAAAGGATGAGACAGTTGTGGCTCAAAAACAAGGAGATTCAATCTACAGGTTGTTTGGGGGAAATTGAGAACCATGGAGCAGTGGCTGAGGAGGTTGCGAGGTCGGTTTCACTTGGAACGAGTAGTGTTGTTGGAAGACATGAAGAGGAATTGTTGGGTGGAAAGAAAAGGAGTCAGCGTCAGTGTTGGAAGCACCAGTGTTGGAAGAAAAAGCTTGAGAGGAACAATACTTCTCTCTTAACTGGGAATTCTAACAATGCAGGTTGATTCTTTGTCTTTCTTTAACCTCATTCATTTACCAGCCAAGTGCTTCCGTAATCATTGCTTACAATTTTACCTCCTCTATTGCCCCCAGTATTCCCCAAGTGGAAGTAACTTTATCTATAGTAGTCAAGTGGAGCTTCTATATGTCATATAGTTTTTAAGCTACTTAATAATATACATACATTCATGTAAATCCATCAATTGATGTTTGCTAATGGCTTCAAAATATGAAACTTTTTTTTTGTTCTTTTATTTTGTGTGTGTGGCTCTCTCGGGTTTGGATTCATACATACCTTACAGCTCGTTTGGAAAATGAAAGATTAAAAAAAAATTGACAATCCTCATAAAAAGAATTTTCTTTAGAACTTGACACGGTATTCTGTGTGTATCATGCCATCTTATACATTGTCTTCACTTGGTCATCAAGTTCTAAAGGGTCCATTACACTTTTAATTGCAGACCAAAGAGGGATCTGCTACCATGAAATTCACATCTCACTCTACACAATAGATTGAGCGAATTCTCTTCATTGAAATTTTCAAGCCCAATCGAAAGCGGTACTACCAGCAAATATAGATACATGTACAAATTAATACAAAAGAAACTTGGTACTAACATAGCTAATCTGAATCCTGGTTTTCAGGAGCTGGAATTTTAAGCCCAAAATTGGATATAAGATGCTTCCCTACGAGTATTTAAAATCACTCATCTCTTCGGCTTTGGACCAAATCCTTGCCCATAAATTAAACCAAATAGACTCCCCATGTTGTTTTCCTCTCTAATCCTATTATTCTCGCACAAAAACCTACAAAGTAGCCCAGCAAATTTTAGGACCTGGGATCAAATACATTATGTGCATCCTAGTCCTATCCACACGTTAGCTATAGCTTCTTTAACATGTAATATAATATTTGTTTTTGCAAAGCAGGTGAATGTTATTATATATGCTTGTCACTACAACTATCATTACATATACATAATCTCATTTTAAACAATATAAACACAGGTATAATTTCGATTTAAATAATAAATAAAATAAAAAACAGAGGCATAGTCATCAAAACAAGTTACATCAACCAAGATTACTGTGGTAAACGGGGCTAAAAGTTCTACATGGAATTCAAGTCTAATCAACCGAAGGTAAAAAATAAAAACAGAGGCATGGTAGTCAAAACAAGTTGCATCAACCAAAATTATTGTAGTAAACAGGGCTAAAAGTTCAACACAGATTTCACGTGTCTAATCAACCTAAAAGAGGATGAATTGCCAAGGTCCCAGAAGATCATATGTCCCACAACTACATTGAGCGCGAGATGTTCCACCTTATATACAAACTTAGGACAGCGAGAGTTTCATGTTATACATTAAGGCAACATTTTACATCCTAATTCCACTACAAACTAAGGAAAACATGGGGCCAATCCTAAGGCTGCTTACAAATTATCAATGTCTGGAAAGTTAAGACAGTAGAACACAAGGATTCGAGGTCTGTCTTCCCACCCACCACTATTCTAATCTCTTCCTTCTAACTGAGACTGAGTGGTAGGATGGCCTCAACAATAATGACAACCGGACAATGCATCTTGAACAAAAAAAAAAGGAAAAAAAAGTTATAGACAATCAATAAACAGCACAGAACCCTACATGCCTCTATTTTAAGAACCTATAGCAAAATCAACGGAAAAAAAAAAATTCCGAAGCACTTAGGCTAAAGATTCGTATTAATTTAGATCTATGGGATTGGTTCCATGATCTTCTCCGTCAAATGAGTCATATTTTTATATTTAACCTCTTTGATCTCAGATATCCCCCTTTCAAGGGAAAGAAACTAAAAGATGCATTAAATCAAACATAGCCCCTTTTGCTTTAGTGTTTTTATTATTATAGAAATAACTCGATCTACATATTAATATAAATAAGAGGGCATTACAAATAATGGAATGATCCAGAATCCTTTAACTAATACTTTCAGCACACGACATGAAGACACTCATGTGAATAGATTCAACATTATGCAGAACAGTGACTAACTTTCCCATGCACACACAAAGACTTAACATTGGGCACATATGAAGACACTCATGCGAATAGATTCAACATTGTGCACATATGAAGACACACTAATGAGCACAAAAATTTTAGTATGCTTACATGGAGATGAAGTTGTGGAAATCTCTGACTGGAAAGACGATCCTCCACTGAATTCTATAAACGAATTGCCTGCAACATGTATTAACACGGGTGCATGATAGGGGGATTAGAGAGTCTATGTAACATAGATTGTAAATTTGTAATGCAATAAAGGGCAATTAAAGAGCTAGGAATATATATGACTGCAGAAAAAGGATTAATTTTTATTCAGCTGAGGGCCACTATATACTGCTTTATGCACAATTACTCTTTTCTTAACTTCTTCCTCCCTCCAAATTCCTCAAGTTCATAATTTTTGCAACATAAAAAATTCACACAGCACAAATTGAGATCATCCTGTAAGTAAGAAGCAACCTGAAAATTCATATTATAAAACAAATGATTTATATACATTATTTTAAAATTAACACTAAGGCCTAAACCCGTTTGAGCTGCTTCTAGAAGCATCTCTTCTTGAGTCATCATCCTCTTTTCTTCGCCTTCAACAGGATACAACAGGATGCAAGAAAAACATGAATTATCTGCAGAATCACTGCTGCGACTACAACCTAATTTTTCAATACAGAGGTAATAACAAGCCAAGTGCAAGAAGATTAATGTTTAGTGGTGTTTTACAGAGCTAGAATCTTTTCCTGTCATGAAGTGATATGAAACCAAAACATGTTTATAATTTAACAATCTTGCTCACACTGTCATTTCTGACCAAGGAAGATTATGGTTGTATTCATATGAACAACACACAACAGTTGTTTGCAGAAGAAAATAAGAGATGGATGAAAGTAAACTTTAATTTGTTATACAGAAACTATCAAAAACAACTATGCAAAATCTGACGTGAAAGTTTCCTTTCACTTCACCACTACAGATCATAAGTAAACAGGTGAAATTAGACTAATTATTCTTTTCCCAAAAGGAGGAGGACAGAAATAACCAATGTAGTTCATGCAGCAGCTTCAGAACTCACATAATTGACTCTACAAATGAGTTGAACAGAATAGTGACACTCCATACTAACAAGAGAGATACATAATAATGGTAAACCTTTTAATGTAAAGCCCCATATGAGATAGATGATCCCATGTCTATGTTATGCTGCTGCTGCTCCATCCATATTCGTCAATCCTCCTCTTTGGGCATTCTTACTCTACCAATCTTCTGTTGACCCATCACTACTACAGAACCTGTCAAAACACACACACATCAAATCTCACTCCTCAGCTACACCAATTTCCCATTTCAAAGGGAAACCCACAATATGCTACACAAATATTTCAACAATAGGAGAGGCTTCAATTCAAGCCTTAATCAGAGTTAACAACATCAAACATACATACATATATATATATAGACACAACACAAACACAAACACACACACACACACACACACACACACTCACAGAATTACCATTAAGAAGGACTAATGAGTTTTAAGGTAGCAAATAGGAAATAGGCAGACACAAAAATTAAACCACATAGTAACAAACAAGAGGCTAAACAAGAATTTGCATTAGAAAGTAAAGAGAGTGCCAGTGACCAAACTGCTAACCCATTCAAGGATTTCAAAACAAAGGGGGAAAAAAGAAGAAAGTAAAAAAAACAGAATTAACACGGCTACATAGCATAGCATTAAAACACAACAGGAACAATAAATCATAAGGGTGATACACAATTATATCACAAATTAAACTTGAAATAGAGCCCCCAAATTAAACGAGCACAAACCAATTCCCAAAAAACCAAAAAAAAATGGAAATAGTAAAACAACAACCCAATTATAGCATCAATCTTGAAAATCGAAGCAAAATCAAGATCATAAAACATCATTAAAGCTTCTCGACAAGAAGAAAGAAGAAAGAAAATCCATAACACATAATCAGAGACTAATATTAAAGAATAATTCCATTAGAAAACCTAGAACATTGCAAACACAAAAGGCCTGAGACAGAGTTAAAGCAGGGTTTAGTACATATATGAAGTAAGAATCAAAATTCCAAGAAGAAAGAGGAATCATATGATTGACAACCTCCTATTGGTAGAAATCCACTTGCCATTCAGCCATTCCTGATGAACTCTCAGCCGACTCATTGGGTAAGCGATCTGATCCCCTGTAGTCTCAAAATAAACCAAGTACTCCAACCCAACTTTGCCAGCAATCTTTCCGACCCACCAACCATCGTTGTCAAAAGCATCGACCGTGTCGTACAAACCAAAGGAAGTCGCCGGAATTTGAGGTGGACAAGGACGGACCTCGCCGGCGGTGACAATCTCTCTCAAGGGTCCGGACATATCTTCTTTCAACAGGGTCTTGTACTGCACAATGTATTCCTTCTTGAGAATCTCTACAATCACTGTCGCAGCGTAGTACGAACCAAGAAACCCTTCCTCTTTACTCGCAACTTCAACTTGATCACCTCTGCGGAACCCCATTTTTCCCTATGGTACTCTGAAAACACTAGAAGATGCGAATTACAGGGAATGAGATATGTAATATAGAGAGAGATAAAGGGGGAGGAGTAGGGTTTTGGAGAGAAAACCCTAGAGAGAGAAGGAGAGTGAAAGCACGAGATTCTTGAAGAGCAAGGAAAAGCTTGTTCGCAGGAGAGAGTTATTACAAAGAGGATATAAGTGTGGTTTATATAGTTCGGAATAGGAAACTGGGTTTTAGGGTGGCCATTGTGATAATCACCTGATCACAACCATTTCAGCGGTGTGATTTCATCCAAAGCGATAAGAATTAGTACAAATCAGTGTGGAAGTTTAGTGGCGGTTTATGCACAGCTGGCTCTATTGTAATTTCAGGCACAATTATGATCTGATTCAATTAAAACAACTAGTTGACATTGAAACTATAGTTTAAAAATTAAAAAGTAAACACAAAATTGAATGCATACTTTGCAAAATATTTAATATGGGTTAATCGCAGAAAATACTCCTAAAGTATGTTTATAATGCATCTCACACCCACGTGCAAAAAACACCTTAAAGTTAAGATTGATCACGGATCAGATCAGTTCGATTTTGGATAAAATTCAAACCAATCCGGTCCTCACGGATTGGTTAAATCTAAAACCGAACCGATCCATGAGGACTCTCAATTCGAACCAAATCGATCCGTGAAATAAAGGATTGGTTTGGTTCGGTTCTTACAAATTAGGCTTTTTCAAACAGTTCAATATGATTATATTGTAGTGCAGCGGCTTAAGATAGCAACCGCGAAACACCCAGCCGCCAATGGAAATCTTTTTAAAGAGGTTTGCATCCCCAATTTTCACCCCATGGGTAGGCATTTCATCACTTTGGCACCAACCAAACTCAGCAGCACCAACAGCAACAGCAGTATCATGTCTTAATTAACCGCTAACAATCAAACTCAGTGTGGGCAGCCTTAACCCAGCTCTTTGGACTTCAATTAAATGGTTTAGTAACATCCAAAGAGTATAAGATAACTTAAGGTAAACATCATGTGCATATAAATAGATATGAGGAACTGAAGAAGAGATAGTCGAGAGACAGAGACTAGGAGGTGGCATAGACCTTATGTTAGAAAGCCTAGGGTTAGAAACTTAAGGCTGAATTTTAAAAACAAATAAAAAATAAATAAATAGAAATAATATATTACTGTATATATATATATAGTTCATGGATCGGATCAATTCGGTTAACGGATCGATTCAATTTTTTTAGGATTCAATCCATTAACCGAACCGCTCACTATGGATTGCTAATTTTTATACACTGTCTTCACTTAGTCATCAAGTTCCATGAAGCAAACCAGCAAAAATGTACATTGAGCGCGAGATGTTCCACCTTATATTCTCATCTTTTCCTTCTAACTGAGACTGAGTGGTAGGATGGTCACAACTAGGGGTGCACACGGTCCGGTTTGAGCCGGATTGGAAGTATTTTGGGACCAAACCATTTATAACGGTTCCACTATTTTTGAAATCAGACCGAACCACAATGTCTATGAAATCAAACCAAACCAAGCCGCGAAAAATCGGTTTGTTTTGATTCGGTTTGTCGGTTTCGGTTGATTTCTTTTTTATTTTATTTTAATTTAGAGGGGGCGAAGTTTTTTTTTTTAAAAAAATCAACTAACATTAATATAATACGCAAAAAATAATAATAATAATAAATAAATAAATAAATTTTAAGAAGAAATAAAGGAAAGAAAATTGAGATATATTTGAAAAGGGAAATTTGACTTTTTTTAAAAGAAATTTAAGGAATTTAAAGAACAAAAGAAAGAAATGGGGCACATGAGAACTTTACTTGATTTAGGTTTATGATATGATATACATATATATATATATATATATATATATAACATAGTAACGGTTCGGTCCGGGCTGGTTCGATCCAGCACGACCTTAAATTAGAACCGGACCGAAAAATTACGGTTCCATAATTTTGGGCCCAGGACCGAATCAAACCGCTATACAACTAACCCAAATCGTCCAATTCGGTCCGATCCGGTCCCCTTTTTCGGTTTTCTGGATTTTTTGAACACCCTAACCACAACAAGAATGACAACCTGACAATGCATCTTGAACAAAAAAGAAGAAGTTATAAACAATCAATAAACAACACAAAATTAACCCTACATGCCTGTATTTTAAGAACCTATAGCAAAATCAATGAAAAAATAAAATAAAATTCCAAAGCACTTAGGCTAAAGAAATTCGTATTAATTTAGATCTATGGGATTGGTTCCATGATTTTCTCCATCAAATGAGTCATATTTTTATGTTTAACCTTTTTGATCTCAGATATCCCCCTTCCAATGGAAAGAAACCAAAAGATGCATTAAATCAAACATAGCCCTTTTGCTTTACTATTTTTATTACTATAGAAATAACTGGATCTACATATTAATATAAATAAGAGGGCATTACAAATAATGGAATGATCCAGAATCTTTAACTAATACTTTATTTTATTTTTTCTTTTCTTTTTTCCTGACAATAAGAAACAACCATGCGGCATTTACACCATACAACCAACCAAAACAACACTACATACAATACATCGAACTAATTTACACAAACACCCTAACAAGGAACAAACAATCCACATCAATACGCCTGGACCATCCATTAATCCCGGCCAAACATAGTGCGCGCACAAGCAAAGTGGGCTGAGGAATAGATTCAACATCATGCGCGCAGAACAGTGAAGACACTCATGTGAATAGATTCAACATTATGAAGAACAGTGAGTAATCTTCCCCTGCACACACAAAGACACCTAAACATCCATAGACATGAAGGCATTGTCAATACTTTCAGCACATATGAAGACACCCTCATGAGCACAAAAATTATAGTATGCTTACATGGAGATGAAGTTGTGGAAATCTCTGACTGGCAAGACGATCTTCCAGTGAATTCTATAAACGAATCACCTGCAAAAACATGCATTAACACGGGTACATATATGATGGGGGATTAGAGAGTCTACGTAACATAGATTGTAATGCAATAAAGAGCAATTAAAGAGCTAGGAATATATAACTGCAGAAAAACGGATTAACTTTTATTCAGCTGCACTGTGAAAGTGAGAATTAAGTCGCACATTCTCATTCTGGCACATGAATAAAATTCAGGATTAGTGAGTAATGGGGGAAAGTTTACCATTTCTAGAAAGATATCGAAACTGAGGGCCACCATAAACTGCTTTATGCACAATTGCTCTTTTCTTAACTTCTTCCTTCCTCCAAGTTCCTCTAGTTCATAATTTCTGCAACATAAAAAATTCACACAACACAAATTGAGATCATCCTGTAAGCAAGAAGCAACCTGAAAATTCATATTATAAAACAAATGATTTATATACCATATTTTAAAATTAACACCAAGGCCTAAACCTGTTTGAGCTGCTCTTAGAAGCATCTCTTCTTGAGTCATCATCCTCTTTTCTTCGCCTTCCTTTCTCCTTTTTATAGGCTGACAAGTATTGGATGCAAACTAAATGAATGCATCTAAAATTCATAGCAACAAGAAAGAACATAGACAAACAAGACATAAACAAAACAGTCCTCAGCCTAGCCATTTCAATTACTTTTTAATAGGGTTTTCAGAACAATAGAATTAGTATTGCTAAAACTCCAAAAAAAAAAAAAAAAAAAAAACTTAATTTTCATGTTATTTTAATTCACCCCTTCATTTCATTGAGAACTTGCTACATTAATTTTATGTAATATGTATACCACATGGTGTTGACCAACCTAATTGTACAGCACTTATCAAGCTAATTAAGTTGGTGAAGCTGATAATAGGATCTAGAACAAAGTAAGAGTTAGGACTCTTTATAGTATGCATCTAAAAGTAACCCAGTGTCTCAAGTAAAAAGAACATTCTTCATAAGGCTCTTCAATGGTTTTAATTTAATTTCTTTAACAAGAAAGTAATATATGGGCTTGAAAATAAAATATTTAATAAGCTTTAGTTTTTGGGTTTGAGAGAGGTAATATAAGATATATAACCCAAAAGGATAGATGTTCTATCCATATTCTCATATCACCCTCTCCAATTAATCAATTAAGCATCACCTTCATATCGTTGCTTGCAATGCTGCACGTATTACATCTCTTTCAGCCTGCTTAACAATGACACAAGTTCTTGTAGAATTCCTCTACTTCTAAATCATCGTCATGTTTAAGGAGCTAGGGTAGATTGGCAGTGAGTTTTTTCACAACAAGGCCTCAGCTATGACCGTTAATAGATTAAAATAAGGTTAGGGATTTGAATAAATTTGGAATCGATCAATACAATTTAGTTCATTTCAAAGCGTCGATTTGGTACTTCTAAACTAAAAATAAAAAACACAATTTGATTATTATGTAAAAGAAAAAAATAGAATTATTTCATAAAACAAACACTAAGAAATTGGTATCATAATCTCCACCACTACAAGAAATTCAAGCCAGTGTTTAAAAAACACTAAGAACTTGAAATTCAAACAACTGTTCTAAACTTCCTACTTTCCAAATAACACTACAAACTTTGACACTGGCTTAAAAAATTAATTTTACAAATTTTCAGTTTTATCAAATAGTAACTCTAGATACTTGAATTTTCAAGATTGATTTTCAACTACAAACTTTTAGGATTCATATTGGATTTTCTTGAATTAATTTCCCATGATTATGCTGCGTATATGAGGATTAGTTTTCACATTAAATGTGACCATTCATGTTGTTAAAAAGGAAAGTTGAAGAGTTGTGATGTCTTCAAATTCCATCAAAATGGGTGGAATTTGATTGAATTTATACATTAATTTGATTTACTTTCTTTTTACTGAAACAAAATATTTCAATTATTATTTTAAGGACAAAATAATACAAATTTATTTTTTATAATTAAATTTCAAGTTATTCTAAATACCCACATCAAATTTCATTTCAAATCCAATATATATAGGAGTAATTTTTTTCCTTTTCCTAATTCCAAAACAAAACCCAGAAGAATTTGTTCCAAACAAAGCGAGACCTACCAATCGAAGACTGTGAAAAGTTTATAACAATCTCTCAGAATGCAAAACCCATTTTTTTTTTTTTTTTTGGAAGGTAAGCAAGTATTGTATAAATGGTAAAATTTTACAAAAGTTGCCAAAATAAAGGCCGGCCCACTATTAGTGGATAGGGCCCAACAAAATAACCAACAAAAGCCTATCATTGGGCTTAGCCCAACACAGAAGCGGTGACAGCGTATAGTCAAGGGCAAATGGGAGACATCCCTGTCAAAGCTTGCAATCAAGCCGGTGTATGTTCAAAACTTTAATACCATGGAATACTCAGTAAAATGTCAATTACCATCAAAATGAAGACCCCATTTTTTCTTTTGTTTTTTGTTTTTTAAAAAAAAGGTAATGACTGACTTGTCTGACTCCATTAAATACGAGTCACCTTTGTCAAACTATAATTAAAACAGATAGTCAAGACATTCTCGCTAATGATGTGTCACAAAATTCACAATCAATCTTAAAAATAAGCGAATAATAATGTAATATTACCAAAACTACAAAGGACATAAGTGATATTTCAGGAAAGTTTTTTTTTTTTTTGTTTTTTTTTTTTTTTTTTTTTTTTTTTTTTTTTTTTAGTTTTTCAATGATATTTCAACCTTTTTTCCTCTTTTTTTCTTTGCATTTTCATTCGTTTTTCTGTCTGCCCCCAAAAGTCGTTCTCGGGCAACGCCAGAGAGAAATCTTACTAAACCCTCCCCTGCAGAAACCCTAAAATCTCTCAGATCGGATATGGCCTCCTCCAAAGAACGCGACAACTTTGTCTACGTCGCCAAGCTTGCCGAACAGGCCGAGCGCTACGATGGTTAGGGTTTCTATCTGTCTAACTTTCTCTCTCTCTAGATATCTATGAGAACTTTAATTTGCTACTTCTCTCACTTATTAGGATTCTGCTCTCTTTGATTACTAGGAAAATAGAAAAAAGCAAAGAAATTATTATAGTATTAGATTTTGACTTCAACTGGACTCAGTTTGTTCTTATTTTTCCCAGAAACCAAACACAGGGTAGGGTTTATTACTTCATAAATGATTCAAAGTTCTCCTTTTTTGTCTTTTGGTTTTGACAGAGATGGTTGATTCGATGAAGAAGGTTGCGGAACTTGACGTTGAATTGACTGTTGAAGAGAGAAATCTACTCTCTGTGGGATACAAAAACGTGATCGGTGCACGGAGAGCTTCATGGAGGATTCTGTCATCGATCGAGCAGAAGGAAGAATCGAGAGGGAACGAACAGAACGCTAAGCGGATCAAGGAGTATCGGCAGAAGGTTGAGTTGGAGCTTACAAACATTTGTAACGATATCATGGCTTTGATCGATGGGCATCTCATTCCTTCATGTTCAGCCGGAGAATCGACTGTGTTTTACTACAAAATGTGAGGGACCTAGAGTTGATGATGTGTTTGTTGTGTTTTTGTTTTGACATTACCAGGATATTTAGGATTTGAAGTTTCTGCTGGATGTAGGAAAGGGGATTACTATCGGTATCTTGCGGAGTTCAAGTCTGGTAATGAGAGAAAAGAGGTTGCTGATCATTCACTAAAAGCATATGAGGTATATTGTCTTCCATTTTCTAGTTCACTTTTATTCACTTATTTGGCAGCAACGTTTAAATATTTTTATATTTACTTTTCTATGAAACAGAAATTTCTAATGACATTGGAATCGTTTGATATTGGCAGTTTTTATGGATGGGTTTTTTTTGTTTTCTATTGGGTAATGGTGTTAATTGTTATCTTGTTTTTTCTTTCTTTCTTTAGTGCATGTTATGTCAACATTGCTATTTAAAGTTTTATCTGAGGCAAAGTTGTTCAGAGAAGTAACTTTTTGTTGGGATTTAATAAGAAATCTCATGATCACGTGATCAATAAACTTCACTCTTTAATATTATTGAACAACCTATATTTTTTCTTATACCATGGTTTCAGTTTGTGCTTGACTTGAGATGTTGTTCTCTTCAACCAAGTGTCAAATTCTCTAGCAGATAGTGGTATTTATATATTATTACTATTTAATTTATCCTCATTTCTTATTTGGGGATATTTCTCAGAGAAATTTATGTGTCATTATTATCTTAGTTTGGCTTTTATAACGGTTATGGTTTAGGTGGAAGTTCTGGGTTTTCTTTGCTGTTCTAGGGATGCTTCAGTTTGGGCTGAGATGTCTGTAGAGGATGCTTCCTTTCTATAATCATATTGATTGAGTATATAAGCGAAGGTCCTTGGGGACAGGTTTCATTTTTGCTAGAGATCTAAGACCAGTCTTATTCTGAGGTCATTATTGAATTGTTTATCTACATTTGAAGATTTCAGAGAATTCACTGTATCTATTTCTTTTCATCATTTTACATGACCATTGTTATTTCAACAAAACCGCCAACCCAAGAGGTGAATGTGAGAAGAAGGGTTGTACGATACCTCTAAACCTCATCACATACTACTGGCTATGAATCAATTTGAAGGGACAATATTGAAAAGAAAATATAGAGGCTTTTTGGCAGAAATGAATGACAGACGATTTTCATGGATTCACCCTTACATAACTTGATGTTTAGTTACTTCCATGACTTCTAGGTATAGGATTTTACAGAGTGATGCAATGTAGATAATTCTGGAGTTGAGGTCACTACCCAGTGCACTCATCCGACACCCTGTGCTGGCAGGACCAACATCCTTTTCCCTCAGTAATCAGTATAAAGAGTAGTTTTTTGCATTCATTATTCCCTTTTTGTACCTCTTGTTCCTCTCAATTTTCTGCACATAATAACAAACTTATGTTTGGCATGAACTTGATATCATATATTCTTTTATCATTATAGTTGGTTGAAAGAAGTCGAGATTAGATCATTTACTTAGTGTTCCTTATATGTGTGTATTTTATAGCAGTTGGCAGTTAGGAATTAGAAATAAAGCATTATTATCATTATTGTTATTATTATTATTTTCTCTCTCTCTCTCTCATTTATCTATCTATTTATACCTTTATATATATGTATATATGTTTTTTAATCTTTTTGCAGATGGCTACCAAAGCTGCAGAGGCTGATTTGCCTCCCACGCATCCTATCCGATTGGGTTTGGCTTTAAATTTCTCAGTCTTCTATTACGAGATTATGAATTCACCTGAAAGGTTTGTAGGATCTCATATTCAGCCTGAAAGTCAATAGAATTGGTCTGTTCTTTATATCCAAGTTGATGTGGAACCTGCTTTTTCAGAGCCTGCCACCTCGCAAAGCAAGCATTTGATGAAGCAATCTCTGAGCTTGATACCCTGAACGAGGAGTCCTACAAAGATAGCACCTTAATTATGCAACTCCTTAGGGACAACCTCACCTTGTGGACTTCGGACATTCCGGAGGAGGGAGGTAATTGTATAAGTTATGACAAAACTTTATTGGGCAATGTAGTTCTCAGTTTCAGGATTACTTTTCTTAAGATTTGTTTGTTTTCTGATTCTGTAATAATTGTTGTGTTATTTCTGTTTCATTTGCTTTAGTGCGTGTGTGTGTACAGATATTTTGCTAATGTTGATGTCCTTCCTGTTGGGCACACATTAGCCAGCAGAACATGCCCCTTTTAGTAGATAAGTCTCAGATAAAGTGCCCTCTTATGTTTGATTAGTTGATCTCATTGGAACCCCAACAAGCTTGTCAAGAACACTCTTGTAGCACCTTTTCCTAAGATAGATGAGGCGCTTCCTCTCTGGCACACATAAAGTCGTTAGAACATTCTTTTTACTGTCAAGTAAATTGTCCTCTTATTTTCTATCAATCGGCCTCATTTGTTAATATGCTCTATATATTATGTTCTTATGCAATAGATCATATCGTGTAATTCATGCAAAGATTGTTGGTATTTGGAATATATGGACTTACAGTTAATTACTTGAGTTTGGCTTGTTTAACGTTTGATTCAAAATATTGACAACAATATGTGCATTAAAAATTGTTTTTATCACAATACGGTGAATGTCTAAAATCTCTGTTTTGTGTTTTTGTTGGATTCCTTTTAGAAGTTGTGTTTCTTTTTTTTTTTTTTTGCAAAACAGATCTACACCAATAAAAACATGTCAACCACCAGGCACGCCTCGACAATCGTTTTTGTGTTTGACTTGTGGTCCTTGCATGTAGGAGTGCAACTCGGGTGGGTTGAATCAACCCTTTTTCAACCCACACTACTAAGAACATGGCTGCCCAAGCCTGGGTTGAACCCAACCTCAGGTTAGAGAGACCTTAGCCCGAGCTCGACTATGGTCAAGTTTGTATGTTTCAACTGGGCTTGGACAAAAAATAAAAAAAAATGTACAAATAAATAAACCAACTCTTATATAATTAAGAAAGGTTAATTTGAAAGAGATAAAAAGTAAATAAAGAATTGAAGAGAGGTGAAATAGAGATCAGATGGTAGTGCATGTCAAGTACTTATTTGATGTTATGGATTTGAATCAATAAACATCATCACATGTATTTATATATAGTCAATAAAGTTGAGAAAACAATATAGACGGTGTTTCTGGATGGATCCATATAAAATCATGTGTAAAATGTCATTTTCCTTCCATTTTCTCGGGAACCAAACAGACTTGAAGATATAAATATACAAGAATTTGCAATGAAAATGAAATCAATTGAACGTATTCCTCCAAAGTCCAAATAGCAAACCAGAGAAGCTTGATCAGGAGGTTTATAACTCTCAAAATACACGCTCTTTTTGTGATTTCAGGGTTATAAAGGTCTGAACACAAATGACGAGCGGGGTAAGGTTTCTCTGTGAGGCGAGAGGGCTAGGGAGACTAGGGTTTCTCTTCTGAATTCCGATCTCTAGAATCTTCTAAAGAGATAATGAACTTATATAGGTGACGCATTTAGGGGTGGACATGGTCCGGTATTGGAATGAACCAGGGCCGAACCGGTCCCCAATGGTTCCAAAAATATTAGACCTAGAACTGAACCAGTGTTACATCTATGCATGCACACTCGTATACGTACACATTTGTATTGCCATGTCATGATTTTGTGGGTTTGTACTTTAGGACACCCCACAAAAATTATTAGCCACACACAATGATAAAGAGATAATGAGCTAGAATATATAAGAATTTATAATGACTGAAGATTAAGAAGTTAAGAGGATTCAACTGGCCCATGGTTAATATATAAGAAAAATGTGCTATTACTCTGCATTCATTGGTTGAATTGCTTAATGTTTCATAGTTGATGCTGTAACATGAGAACATTCTAAATGCATTGCAATGCATTTAGAATGTTCTCATGTTACATTTTATAATGTCTTCTCAGAAGGCAATGGGAATGATGAACAGCTGTTTGGTGAAACGTTACAAGTGGAACACAAGTTCCCTGATATTTATTTATTGGCTAACTAGGAAGCATCATCGACTGGATGAAGAGTTTCTGTTTAAAAATTATAACATATTTCTTATAAATTCTACAAATTGTCAAGTCAGTCCAACATCATCATGCTTCATATATTTTACAGACTAGGTTGGTGCTAGCTTTTTAATTCATGAAGATGTGCTATTGTTGCTGTTTTCAGTTCCTTAACACCTCGTGAATCCAATTTTCTATTAAAAACCACTTTTTTTAAATTGTTGTTTTTCCCTTGAACCGCAACAGAAGATGCCCATAGAATGGATGCAGCCTCCAAAGCTGGTGCTAGTGAGGATGCAGAGGTGGGATACTGACATCTCATAAACTTACTGTTCTTTTGTGATATATGAGTTCTATACTTAATTATATTTAATAGGGAGTAATTGTTATCATTATTATTGCTATTTTGCAGGGAGGCAGATAGAGCTTTAGCACCTGCATATTTGTATTCGGGGAGGATGAGGCCTTACACCCTGGGATATTTGTGTTCAGTTATAATAGATTTTTTTTGGGGGATTATCTTTATCTTATCATGTTATAATGTGTTTTATTATTATAAGCTTGGCATCTGTTTTGCATCCCCAAGCCTTTTACTCTTCAGTAGTGCGTGGAGTTCAGAGGATTGGTTTGGTTGCTCTAGGTGGTTTAACATTTTGCAATGACTATCCAGATTGAGAGTTTATACCTTTTTTTTTTTGTTTTTCTCTAGAGCTTTATATATTTCATATTTACTTTCTCCCCAAGTTTTAATTTAGCTGCTTGCATTTTTATTTGTTACAGTACATTATAGGCATTTCTATGTTGTGGATGCTGGGAGTGCAATCCTATCCTCTATGTTAACGCAGAAAAACTTAAATAGTATTAACTTAAATAGTGTTATAATATTGTAAATTAATTATAATTTAATATTTACATATAATATAATATAGATATAATATATAATAATATAAAATATTTACTGCTTAATAACTTAATAACATTATATTCTATATCAAAAATTATTTTGTTACAAAAAACCATTTACATTATTATTTAATATATTATATATTAAAATATATTTTTATCAAATAAAAAATAATATACAATATTTAATTTATTTTATATTAAAAATATATATTTTAATTAACATTTAATATGCAACTTAGTATATAACACAAATAATAGGAATTTTATTTGAAATGAATAGTGCCTGTGAATTAACATTAGTGAAAACATTTCTCTTCTACAGAGCAAAAAATATAAGAAACATTATTTTGATATTTTCTCTTTTCTTCACAAAAATTGAAAATGTTTTTTATTATAGAAAAGCAAAAATATTTTATTGAACGTAATTTTTGTTTTTGTTTTGCTTTTTTTTAAAGGTTGACAACAAAAAATAAGAAACTTTTTACTAAACTCAATCTTAGTGATTTTTTTTGTAAATTTGACTAAACAATATCAATAATAATATTATTATTATTATTAATATTAATATTAAACAATAATATTAGTAGTAGTAGTATTAATAGTAATAATAGTAAAATAACAAAAATAAATTGCTTCGTTGCAAAGATATGTGAATCATTTGATTCATTTTTAGTTCTTACGAATTAAAAATAATAATAATAACAATAAGAATAAATAATAATAATAATAATAATACTAGTTGTCGTACTAATAATAATAAAAATTTAAAATAAGAACAAAAATAAATTGCTTGTTATAATAAAAAATTTAAAAAAAATTTAAAAAACACGAATAAATAAATTTTAAAAATGATGATAGTAAACATATATATACATACGTTTATTGAAAATAATTTTAAAAGTGAAAAATTAGGCAAATTTTCATTTGTTTTAAAATATCTTCCTTGAAAAATATTTTTTAAGATAAAATATATATTTTTAATTTTATATTTCGGTGTTTGGCTAAGGTCCTGAAAAATTTTCAAAACAAAAGCAAAAATTATTTTTTATTAGGTTTTTGTAAATTATTTTACTCAACTTTTGGACAACCAAATATCAAAAGATAAAAAATAAAACAAATGAAGCCCAAAACAATGGTAAATAAAGGGAATATTAATGAGCTAATGTAACGGATGGATTCCACGTAAATTCTTAATCTATTTATTGATCACTTTCTTTTTGCATTGGTTAATGAAATTAAATGTTTATGCTGTACTTTTTGTTTATGGTTCCGTTGTGGATATTACTATTATTTACCTCCACAAAATACATATATTATTATTACACAGTCAACTCAACTAGCACATAATTTTTTGAAATTTATTTATTTATTTATAATTTGTGAGTTTACAAAAATTATTTATAGGTATATGGATTCATCAAGTAACTGATTAAGTAATTTATTTTTACTATTATTTAAAAATATTATTATTATTACTACTACCACTACTAATATTATTATCATTATCCTTATTGTTAATTCGCAGGGCTAAAAGTGATTCACATATATTATTATTATTATTATTATTAATTGATATGGTTAATTATTATTAGGCAAAATTGCAAAAAATTGTCTGACCTATTGGTTAGTTGTAATATGGTCCTTGAAGGGTATTATGGGTATTGTATATTTTTTATATTTTACAATTTTTATATAAATTAATAAATGTGGTTATTTTAGTCATTTTGAGGTGGTCGGAAAATGTGGCCCGGGGGATTCTTTTTACAACTTTGTTATAGTTTAGGGTTAGATTTATAACATCAGATAGTTTAGGGGAGTATTTACTATTTTGGTAATAACTCAGTGAGTGTTTCGCACTTTTGCCAAAAGATTATCAATAGTTGCTTTGGTAAGCATGAATGATCACGTGACGCACAGATAATATGTACTTCTTAATGTTCATCTTGTTATATGTTACTTTATAGTTCCACATCGAAATGCACTAAAATTGGTCATGTGGAAGCTCAAAGTCCGCTTCAGTTGGTGAGGAGAGAGCTTGATGTTGGGTGGTGGATGCTCAGCCACCGCCTTGATCATTGATTAATTTATTTATTATTTATTATTTTTCATTTCTGCAGTCACGGATGAATTGTCTGGTGGATGATACCCTAGAGCTATTTGTACACCTTGTTGAGGAGAGGCTGGGCGACTGATGGTGATGGCCGCCATGAAAAAATGAGGAAATTTGGCCAACTAATTGCGTCACTTCAAAACCCTTCATGTTTAAATGCCTCTGTACGACTACTCCAACTCGGCCCCATTTCTGTCGACATCAGAAACAAAAGTGGGAAATAATCTTTCTCTCTCTCTCTAACAAGTTGAATCCCAATTGCAGCCTTAACGTGACTTCTTACGCTACCAGGCACTAAGCCCAGTTGCAACATGGGAATCAATCCCTAGTTAGAATCATCTTTAAAATGCAGTCTTCCCTTCTTTTCTGTTTTTTTGATCCTACCCAAATTCACTCATACACTCTTCTCTCCTCCTCCCATTCATCTGCCATGAACGACTTTGAGTTTGAAACCCACGATACAGAGACCCATGTTTCTGCTGTTATACTTGATTTGGATGGCACCCTCTTAAACACAGGTCTTTATTTCCTCTATTCATTCCAACACTTTTCTAGGTCTTTATTTCCTCTATTCATTCTAATCCTTTTCTTGGTTGATTTGATGTCTCTCTCTTCCTCTATATATCTACATCTACACGTATGCAGCATGTAATATACATTTATATAATGAGCCATGTTATTGTAATCCACACCTTACAAGCGGTTGTCTCACAAAATATGGAATCCACACCTCACCAGTTGTCGTGAGCCCCACAGCCCCATGGTTGGGTGTCGTAAATTTTATATTATTTCCCATATACTGGATAATATAGGTAGGTACCCATCACATGTATTATTATGTATGATGCAATAGTTTATGGTTGTGTTTGTGCAGAGCAAGCTACAAAGGATGTTTTGAAACAATTTTTGGCAAAATATGGCAAGGTTTTGGACAGGGAGAAGGAAAATAAGAGGCTAGGCATGACTCACAAGGAGTCAGCAATAGCTATTATTAAGGACTATGATCTTCCAATCCCACCTCATCGTTATACACAGGAAATTATGCCCCTGTATCAGGAAAAGTAAACACACACACTCTCTCTCTCTCTTTCAAAATATACACACTCTCATGTATCACAGTCAAAAAGACTCCGCATATAAAATTAGAAGATAAACACAGTGCATGATGCTCCTGCCATTGCAGGATCTTGAAGGGTCACACAATTCTGTTTATAGACGTGTTGTTTTCCTAACCTCGACATCACAATAGAATAATTTTACTGTCAAAGTCCCCTCGGAGGCATTTAAAAAAGGAGTCTTGCTTGGGCCAAATTGGGGCAGATGCCATTTTCCTAATAAAAACAAAGGAATAAAAGCCTTGAAATTCTTGTAGGCATGAGCACAAGCGTGTTATAATAACCACGCAAAAAAAATGCACGTCTACACAAATTTGGGTTAAACGCATATCTATATAGAGTACATTATATATACACATGGAGCAACAGAATGGGGATGCCCAAAAAATGTGTTGACTATGACATGTTTTAACAATAGATTTTTGTTCCATTTGCAATGTTTTCTTATTATGGATGTATTAACTGTTTGTTTTGCAGATGGGTAGAAGCAAAAGCACTTCCTGGTGCCAATCGCCTTATCATGCATCTCCATAAGCATCAAGTGCCCTTTGCACTTGCTTCCAATTCCATACGCCAAAACATAGATACAAAAATCTCTCACCAACAGGGTTTTGTTCTCTTCATTTCCTGATATATATTGGTCACTACATGTTTTACCCTTATAATACAAAAAATAATAAAACAAAATTGTTCTGTTATTATGCATTGTTAGTTAGTCTTATCATGATATTCTCAACCATGGTCAATTCTTCACTATGTAACCGAGGATGGAACTTAGTTAGCTAGGGAACTGAATTTCAGCAGACTAAGTTGCACTTCTTAGCAGCTACTTCCCAGACACTGTTTGGGATGTAAAACTTAACCTTGTAAACATTGTGAATCTTACCATCCTCTGTTCTCTCCCACACAAATTTAAGAATTATTGGTATCCACTTTGTAGTGCCTCTTCCAATAAAAAACACTTGTCTTGTTATAGGTAATAATCACTCATCATTGTACTTGGTACTACATAGGATTTCCAATAATTTCTCCTCAAATATCTCTGCCTTGTCAACTTTCTGTATGCCACGTATGAATGCAGTTCCATGTGCAGTAATTTGGTTTTGTTTGATGTTTACAGTTGGCACATACTTGGTTGTGTTGTTTTTCAATTTAATTTTACTTATTGCGATTATTATCCACAGGTTGGAAAGAATGCTTTTCAGTAATTCTTGGAAGTGACCAGGTCAAATTGGGGAAACCAGCTCCAGATTTGTAAGTAAAGAAATTTTAAATTCCAGATTTTTTTTGTAAATAGAAAAATCTATCCTATCCTTGATAACATAATTAATTTCTTGTTAACATGTTCTCGCGATTTTTTTCGAATGGCCATCAGATTTCTGGAAGCTGCAAATAAAATGGGTGTGGATGCAGTTCGCTGCCTTGTCATAGAAGATTCATTGTAAGTCAACCTCACTGTAAATTCAATTCAAGTGATTTGTAGAAAGTCGGTTAGAATATCTTTTGTTTTGAGTTATTAGTTCTTAAAAGTTGTCAGAATAATATTATAGAGTACATCTTACATTTTGTTTCTCCTAGTAAAGCTTAAATCTGCTAATCCCATGGTTACTAAGCCTTTTATCTAGCATTAAATTGCATGCCTTGGAGGACATTTTGGCATTATATGATTTTACAGAGTTGCACATTAGCCTATCGTAATGGGCTCATCGAACTAGATGCAACGGTAAAAGCCTGATCTGGCAAGTGTGAGTTGTCGGTTCGAGATTAAAAGCAGCTATTTTGTGTCAAACAATGTCAATGTTTAGTTTTGTCTCCCATCTTCTCTTCCCAGTACTCAGTGTAGGACGGACACAGGTAATCACTTTTTACTAGCCAATTATATATCTCATAACATATTAAGCTTGCAAAAGCAGCTAAAAGAAAATGATGAACATAGAGCAGAAGGTAGTCACACCATCCCACAGTAAAACATCTCACATTATAGTTTTTATGTAGCATGCCTCCCACAGTTAACATGAAAATTTTCACCTACCATGACATGTTTCTTCTTTCGATCACTTTGGAATTAAGTTTACTTACTTTACTTAACCAAGACCTATTGATAATTTATATTTTTTTAACAGGATTGGTGTTAAAGCAGCGAAGGCTGCTGGAATGAAAGTAGTTGCAATCCCCTCGCTACAAAGTGAAGCTGAGCAATATCATATTGCGGATTCTGTGCTTCATTCACTTCTAGAATTTCAGCCTGAGATGTGGGGTCTTCCACCCTTTGAAGACTGTATATATCTATTCAATGCGAAATACTTTTGTTGCTCTTAACCTCTTTGTCTGCATTATTTGATTGGATCCTAATTGCAGGGGTGGACAATACATTGCCAGTTGAACCATTTCATTTGAAGGGTTTATATAGCCATGGGCTTCTTTGTGAATTTGCAGGTTTTTCTAGAATATATATATTTTTATATTTTCTGTTGTGACAGTTTTAATTATGTCAAGTTTACAGAGTGCATTGTACTTGAGGTCTGTGTAAGCATTAGGTTCATCAGAATAATCTAGTAATGCTTGCAAAAACAATGTTATATGTGCTGTGATAATTGCTTAGCGAAGCAAATAGGTTCATTACATTGCTTGGGCAATTGATTATAGTTCTCGATGTGTGGCAATGTTCACAAGTCACTGATGAAAGAATATTTACTTCAGATAGTGGACCGTCTGCTCTTCCTGATCAAGTTTCAGGAGTCTACTTTGGTTGGGGCATAGTTGACACTGATGAAATCTTCAAGGTTGTAACTGGCATTGGATGGGACCATGGATGCTGTACTGCTAAGAGAAAAATTGTCAGTAATTAACCCCTCAACACTTTTCTTTGCTATTATGATATCATGGTCTATAAAGGAGCGTTTAAGGATTCCTTGTGTATTTCATTTCCTTTCTTCATAGCATTTGCTATTCCATTTTTTCTTTATAACCTTTTAATATATTAAAATGTCCTAGAACTTTTGTTTCTTTTTCACTTTTCAGTTTATTTGATGGACTCCATCCTGCTTGACAACCTTACATGCTCATATTCCTTGAAAATCAAAATATATTATTTCATTTTTATGTAGTTTGCTGATACCCCTATATCTATTTTTAGTAATTAATCAATGGTGGTAGGTCTCCGAATTTCCTGTATGCTGGTATATTGAATGAGCCCAGTCGATTTACATAAATATTAGAAAAAACTGCCTTTATATGAGAAATTTCTTGTTTTATGGAATTCTATTTCTTGATGAGAGAAGTAGGTCTGGGTGGCACCCTATTGAAAGTTGCTATACAGAAACTTTCGCTATTGCGCTGAGTTCTGAGATGCTCTTTTATATGTTGATTTTGTCTCAAAATGCATTCTTTCTTGTTATGGGCACTCTAAGCTTACTCTTATCCTTTATTCTTGAAGTTTTGTCAATTTGATTATATGTATGGCGATTCTTGTGCTCCTTCGCAGCGATTATGTCCGGTTGATGGTAGCAAGGAGGATATATCTAATCAGCATATGCAAGTATTGCTTGTTGGCTACATCAGAGGAATGACTGGCAAGGTACTTAAATATCTGAAAAAGAATTATATAAATTGGGGGGTTGGAGGGAAGCATGGGAGTGTCAAATATACATAAATATACGTAGTCTTACCTCCGCATGCGACTGTCAGGAATGTTTCTTGATATTTTTGCAGTGTTGCCTCCAAAATTTGAATATCAAAAGCCATGATGAAGAGATACTCAATCCGTGAAATAGTATGATTAATTTGAAATTGCAACTTAGATGAGTTGTTAAAACTGAACCATCAATAAAAGATTTTGTTTCCATGTTAATGGATCATTGATGAGGTATGTTTAGCATATCTCATTCAATAGGAAGAGAGAGAATAAAATCCAAATAGAATGAATGAACTATTTCTTAGGATAATTGACTCTGTAAAGGCATTTCAGAGAGAGAGATAGAGAGAGAAGTTTTCAAGTAATATAGTCAACTAATTTAAACCAAGCATGATCATTCCCAACAGCCAACTAGTAAGTTTCTCGGTCAATATTAGCTTATTGAATTTCTCATGGAGTTGACATTGAAGTATCTTTGCTGTTTTCTTATAGTTAAGCCTCTTCTAAGCAGAAACATATGTGATGTACAGGGAAATACATCTGCTGAGATTGAAATAGTTGAAGAGGACAAGCTCATTGCTAGCGATTCGTTGGATTTGCCAGTATATGCCCATCATACCTGTGCGTCTTTCTTTTCAGAAGCTTCTTTCGAAGATGACTGCTGCCTCGGATGAAATTTAGTAGAATTGTAATGAACTGGAGACTTTAATAATTCCACATTGACTGGAACACAGGTCCAAATTTTTTTTTTTTTTTTTTTTTTTGCCCTTTTGGGGACAAGAAAAGGCATCTAATACCATATTATATATGCTTCTGAATTAATTTAGACGTATCATATGCACTGTTCGTACGATTTGGCTTAACATATATGTACAACATATAGTCTATATGTCGCGCAAGCTTTTTATTGTATGGTTAATAATATATTTATGGAGAATGGATTTGATAATCCTGATTTTTGGTTTGATATTCTTAATGATTATTAAACCATGCTATTCATATTGGTTTTGTTTTGAGAACTTAGGGTCAAGAGTAATTAAAAAATGGCATTGTATGCCGTGATTCATGAACTTATGGTCGAGCCTCTGTCAAGTTAAGAGAACGACGTTAGTTTGTCTCCTACTATTGGTATAAATGGCTCTTAATTGATGTGTAAGCTATGTTTTTAGTTTGCCTCCTCGCATTGTGATGATTGTGGTTGTTTTATACTGCTATTTGAGGCTTATCACACTGCAAATGATATAGTGTTAAGCTGAAATAACAAAAGAATACATTTCTTAATGTATGATGTTTGCTGATAATATTGTCATATTAAATACTTGTAAAAAAGAAGTTAACAATAAAACTAGAAATGTGGATAAATGCTTTAGAATAAGAAAGATTGAGAATTAGTTGAAATAAAAAGGAATATATTGACTGCAAATTTAATAAAGACTAGATTCTTAATTATATACTGATAACACTTAATAACCAAAACATTACTCCAAACAACCGACAGGTAATCCCTTCTAGGATTGGAACAAGAAATGAAAACTAGTTGCAAACAAGTGGCTTTATTGAAGGCCCCATTAAATCCTCAAGAACTATGGTTTTGAAACTTGGAGGAATGTCCCCACTAAGGTCATTGAAATGATTTGAGTGGACCGTAAATGACTCAATTGATGAGGGAGAGGGCCATGGAAGTTATTAATGCTGACGTCCAAGGAATTAAGGAATGAACAAGTTACAACAAAAGGGAAGAATGAACGACCATCATCCAACATTTCTTATTTTCTTCAAAGTGACACAATTGTAATAATTACTCCGTGTTTTCTGGGTTAGAAAATATGATGGTGTTTGGAAAGTGTTGGTGCAAGACTAGTAATGCCCAGAGTGCACCATTGAACATAGGACCAGCAGGCGACGGAGAAAAAACATTGATAGCAATTGGACCAGTGATTCATACTTTCACTTTCTCAAAATATATGTCATGCTCAGGGGAATTCTAACTTTTTATGGTTGTAAAGTTTTAATAATTTTTTATTGTATTAATAAGGTTAAAGTTTTAAATATTTTTTTACTAAAAGACAAAATAATACTCCCTAATTAGTGTAATTATTTAGTTAAAATAATAATATAGAAATGTTATAAAAATATATATATATTTAATTTTAAAATGAGACATTTTAAAATAAAAAGATGGAGCCATGGAAGGAATAATAGACGAATTATTACCGATTTATGATATTCTCAGTGGCAACGAGCCTAGTCGGAAAACTCGAATAGTAGATATATGTCACTTCCAACGTACTTCTTACTCAGAATTTCATATGTATCCTCTGATCAGTTACTGTAGCGGTTTAATTTGTATAATTTATACCTTCAACTCGAATTTTCTTCTTTATGCTGCTTCCAAGACAACTAAATAGGGCCGGAGGGGGTAAAATGGAAGGAATTTTTTTTTTTTTTTTTTTTTTTTTTTTTTTTTTTTTTTTTTCACCAAATGGAAGGATAATTATGTAGTTTAATTAGGTGAACTCAAATTATTAACTGGACTCGACAAAGTAGGTCCCACTAGTTCCTCCAAATAATGGACATTTGCGACTCTCTCTCTCTCTCTCTCTGTAAAGTCGTGCCTTAACATCTGTTTTGTTGAGTTCACCACCAAAACCCTGAGAGAGAGACTAGAGAGTTAATGGCGAACAGTAATTTACCTCGAAGGATAATCAAGGTACTTTCTGCTTTCCGTTCCCTCCCTATTTCAACTTCGTAGATCTCTTTTTTATTTCCCATATCTCTCAATTTCTACTCTGTATGTGTATATCTATCTATATATGTGTATAATATATGAATCATTCGCTTTCTACTTCTGATTTTCGCTAACCCGGTTATGCGATTCAACAGGAAACACAGCGTCTTCTCACTGAACCAGGTCCTCTCTCTCTCACACACACCGCACACAGGAAAAAAAGAAAGAAAAAAAAAAAAAAAAAAAAAGTGAATTTAAGAAGAGAAGTATCCATGGCTTTTTTTGGTGGTAGTTAAAGTTATATTCTTTTTTAAAATAATAATAATAATAATAGAAGGAAGGTTGGAGCAGAGTGGATTAATAGAGATTATACTCTAATTTTAGTGTAATGTGATTTAGATTGAGATGTGTGAATTGTTGGTGTGAAACTGTGCTTGTTTGGAAGGAGTCTGACTTGTGAAATGTAAATACAGCTCCAGGAATAAGTGCTTCGCCTTCAGAAGATAACATGCGATATTTCAATGTATTGATACTTGGTCCATCACAATCTCCTTATGAAGGTAACCATCTCCCTATCCTTGTTTATTGAATTCGTATGAGTATTCCATTGTTTATTTATGGAGAAAATGTGGTATCAGTTCCCAAAGAACCCAACTATTTTGGGACGGAGGACGGAGGGAGTAAAATTTAATCAACTGCACAATCTCATCTTTTGATGTACTGCTAGCAATGCTTTAGTATACCGGGGACATATTTTCTGGTAATAAGGGTATAAATATTTTCAAAGTCAGAAATATGCCATTGTGTTCAAATTATTTGAGATTGGAAACTGCTCATCTATCTTAAACTTTTGTGTACGTTATCTGCATATCGGAATTTTTTTATGCTAACCTGCCAGTATTATTTATTTAAATTTATTATTGTATAAACATTTCTTCTTGTTTTCTTTCTCCATTTTTCTTCACCACACTTCAAATGTATATTCTGATTCTTTTGTTAATATTGATATCTATTTAGGAGGGGTATTCAAATTGGAATTATTTTTGCCTGAAGAATATCCAATGGCTGCTCCCAAGGTATTGCAATGCTTATTTTTATTTTTGCAGCGATCTTTTGTTTCTTGTCTGAGGTTCTAAGTTTTAGTAGTTGCCACAATGTCATTTTGGAGCTTTTTGAACTTTTTCATTGAAAGTTCAAGTAATATATGTAACAATTTTTTTAAGTTGCTTTCTATTCAGATGCATGTTATTATGACTTGCTTCATCGAAAAGAGCCTATATTGAAAGTTTGATGCTATCTTCCAACAAGTTCTTTAATAGTGGATATCATATGCCCTCTTCTTTTGTGCCTAATTTTTGTGGTAATATAAATTGACCAACAAGTTGGCAAGAGCATTAAGTTACATTTCTTTTATTTTTGTTATTATTGTCCCTTTGCAGGGGTATGTTATGAAGTTAAGCTAACTTTCAACACAGATATTTGCCCTTGAAATGCTGCCTAATGTTATTGATGTTGCCTTCAAAAAAATTGTGTTGAAATACTTTTCTTTAAAGCCTGTTCTAATGTTTTTCGAATGCATTTTGACTGATTATTTGTTTGAGAACATTTTCAACTTCTTGTGGGTGGCTGCCCTTTTCCTCTTTCCACTCCTAAATGCTGCCCCTGTTTTTAATATCTTGAGTTGAGTACTGGTTTTAAACCATAGTGTATCTTTTAGTAGTTATACTACAAAAAAAAAAAAAAAAAAAAAAAAAAAAAAAAAAAAAAAAAAAAAAACATTTTAGGCAACATATGAGATATGCTCTACCTTATTCTAGTTTGCATCTTCGTGCTTGTACAGTGGTGTAAACTTTTTTCTGCACACCAATTTTAGTTCTAACTTTGTTGCGTGATTACCTATTTGGTTTTTCAATATTTTTTTTTTTGTTGGTGAGCCAACTTGTCCCAATCTATTTTTTGTTGAGATTAATCCTCATCTTGTCAAACCTTGGCAGATGGGGAACAATTATGTTAGTGTCTGCTTTGAATTTCTTTTTCTTTTTCCAATTTTTTTTTTTCCTTTTTCTGTTGACCTTTCTTTAGCTTTTCATTTGATTTTGCTTATTACAGGTCCGCTTCTTGACCAAAATATACCATCCTAACATTGATAAGGCAAGTAGCATCAGCTGTTTTGCTTTGCTGCTGAAAGTTTATATCTCCTGCTCTAAATATCATTGATTTCTTTGGGCAGCTGGGGAGGATATGTCTGGATATTCTTAAAGATAAATGGAGTCCAGCCCTCCAGATCCGAACAGTATTGCTGAGGTGAAACTTTTGTGTTCCCTTGGTCGAGTGCTCTTTTTATTCTGGCGATTTCGTTGATACAATGATTTGGACTAAATGTAGCGAGTCATTGTTTCTGCAACGTCATGATTTCCCTTGGAAAATGAGATCAGTAGAAGTCTACTTAAAAAATTCAATGTAAAGCACATGTGATAGGCTAAGTGTAGTTGGCACGGGACTCTGTTAAATATTAACAATATTGCACTATTTTGTGAATCAGTATCCAAGCACTTCTTAGTGCTCCGAACCCAGATGATCCACTTTCAGAGAACATTGCAAAGCATTGGAAGAGAAATGAAGCTGAAGCTGTTGAAACGGGTAATGTTTAGTCTAGCAAAGATTTTTTTCGCTAAGGCAATCTACCAAAAAAAAAAAAAAACGGAAGAAGAAGAAAAGTTTGGTTTATTATAAGCAAAATATTAAGCATATAACCAAGACAAATTATGCTGCTGGCGGTCTTTAAATGAAAATGTCATTTTAACAGAAGTGTCATTACAAAAGAATGACGTGTGTCCTTTGGAAAGATGGATTTATGTATACAAGTGCAACTGTAAAAGAATAATATGTTTTATTCCCTTAAAGAAAGATGGATTTATGTCATCTGATTTATATAAATTTCACTCTGATATGCAACTTTTATTCACTGGAATTTATTTTCTGGAAACTTGCAGCAAAAGAGTGGACCCGTTTATATGCGACTGGTGCATGATGATGGGTGCTTGTTTCTTGCAAGTATTATTATTTCTGAAATTGTAAGTGAAGCTGAACAGTTGTCTTTGGCTTTTTAATGAAAGCTAAGAAAATATTGCATGAACAGCCTGGAATCAATCTTCTTAAGGCTTTTTGGCACTGGTGGCTGTTAATGTTTTTAATGTATTCCAAGGGCATTTACTTTTTGTAGATTATAATAAAAATTTGTTGCTCATATATCTCAATTTTGTACGTAATATCAATGTCAGTTTATGAGATATTTGAGTCATTTCCTAGGTTTTGGAAGTGTTTGGTGTGGATATTATTGGTTGTTCTGTGCATCATTTGAAGGTTTTGCAGTGTATTCTGCATTGTTTTGGATGAAGGGATCTGTGATGAGCTTGATTTTAAATTAAACACAATTCATTAAGGGGGTAATGGTCAAGTCATGCATGCAACACGCATATACAACCTTCTTTTTCCTTCCCCTAATTCTACTTGTGACTTGAGCTCCTTTCGTGTGCTAAAAGAGCATCATTATAGTGTACAGATATATATATATATATATATATATATATATATATATATATAATCTGAATACTGGTGCTAGCCCATGACGTGCCCATGCATGCCCCAGACAAGACAGGGATGGCGAGGATGATGTTTGGGTTTGTCGCTTGGCGTGAATGGGTGACATACATCATGATATTCCAACATAACAACTGTAAAACAGGTCATCCTCCCTCATGAGCTAGCTCGGATCTTTCTATACCCATTTTTCAAGGAGAGAAACGGCTATATTTTCAGTAGATTCAGTCTTTCTCGCCCATGCTGTCTAAACTTCGTTTTCAACCGCCACAGGTCACTGCATTTGCACTTTCTTTCCGATCAATTTGGGTTTAGTATATTCTTTATTGCCGTTTTTTCATTTCAGATGGCTAAAAGTATAAAGCAGTTTGAAAATTCGTTTAATTAAAGAAATTTTATAAAAGAAATTGAGCCTAGAAAAATGCCTAATTTCGTAAATCTTTTGAAATTCATAATGATTGTTTCTATGTTTTCATTATTTTTGAGAACTTTATAGACCCCAAGATTTCTGTCAATTTAAATTACAAATAATTATATCTATATTTGCCATATATTGACTGGTTGCATCACCATAACTCGAGTACATTTCAAGTATAACAAGGGTTACTCATCTCTCAGTTATTTGTACTTCCTTTTCGTCCTCGCAAATTACACACCCAATTGGCCCAAAAACATTTTATTTGAAAGTAGGGTCACATACCACTAGACTTGCAATAATCGTTACCAATTATTTTTACAGTACCAAATATTATTACAATAAAAAAAATAAAAAAAATAAAAACAAAACAAAGATCCTTTACTTGCATGAACACTGTTTTCACTTAGAAAAGACTAAAGACACTCAGATATCGCATATCCTTTAAGTGAAAAAAATTAGTAGAGTCAATCGGCTGAATACCAAATAATTAGAACCTATCAACCATTTAGAAATCATCTAAACCCATAGCATAAATGAATACGCAATTTACCAACAATCAATCAAATTGCAACGAAAAGGAAAAAGGAAAAAGGAAAAGAAAAAGATGGCTGTGTCACACATTAGCACCTACCAGATGATATTACTTACCCAAAAAAAAATATGGGACTCCAATTGTAACGTAATCTCATCCATCCCTTTTGTGTAATTCATTAAAGGGACCAATAATAAAGTAAAAGCTTACATCTGTCTGAGTAAAATTTTCCTTGTAAATATAACATGAGACAAAAAAAAAAAAAAAAATAAGACTGGCAATATATGCAAAAATTGACGGAAATAAATTTGATAGCTTGAAGATGATGAGAGAGTAGATGGATTAAAAATGGCAAGAATTAAATAAATTAAACTACAAATGTACCATTCTCCGAGGGTTCCCTGCATGAGACTGAAATAATTATGTAGTTGATTATATCACAGATAAAATTTGTCATCCTTGTATGAATCAATGAAATATTGGGAACTACCAGATGTAAAGAAGATTGGGTTTTTTGTCCCGCAAAGAAGAAACAAAACGGTCTTCGCTCTACAGACTCTGCTGCCTCAGCAAGGACTCTAAATCCTGATGGCGAGGAGAAATGATCTCCTTCACCTTGTCGCCGTTCTTGTAGATGTTGAATGTTGGAACTAGGCTAACACTTTCTGCTTTTGCTATTGCTGCGCTCTGCTCCACGTTCACCTTCAATAAAAAACAAAATAGTTATGCTTCTGTTTTGACAACAGGACATAAGTATGAATCACCATAACAAATCAATTATGTGTTGCTCATTTAATCCCATCTTTTATTTAACATTTAAAGCATAAGACCATCACAGTGATTACAGAAATTGAATAAGTTAGTTTCTTTTCTTTTTTAAAAATCTATTTTCCTTCTCTTTTTTTCTTTTTTAAGAAAAGAAACTATAATAAAATGCTGCAATTTTTCAGATCCTGATAATGGTTATACACTCTTAGCAAATAATTAGTGATATGATGATGATTCTAAATTTGTATAGGAAGTGTGGAATATTATGCATTTCAATAGCAAGTAGAATTGTCTGATCAACGTAGTTACATGGGGAGGCCCCAATGTTGGTTACCTACCTTGAGGAAGTTAACAGATGGGTATCGAGCACAGAGCAAATCTACAAATGGAGATATCTGTTCACACTGTTGGTTGGATGCCATCATGAAATGAACAAGTGAAACACCTGAAATATTGGTGTTTCAACTTAGGCAAAATATTGAGCAAAAGAGAAAAAGTGGAGAACCAAAGAGAAGAATAATAGTACTGGGATGAAGGCATCAAGGTTCACCAGGTGAAGATATTGCAGCTTTAAACTGATCAAGACCAGTAACTTCCACCATTGCACTACCAAATTTCATACTATGAACTTCAGCCCCTCGGAATTTCTTTAATGCAACTTGTGCATGGTGCAAAGATTCTGCAACCTCATTGTCCCCGGGAAGATACCTCCTCAGGGCCTCATAATCTCTCACAGCTTCCACCCATCTTTCAAGCTATACACCCACACAAGGAAAGAGACAAAAAGCAAAATAAAACTCAAAACAAAAATTAAAAAAACCAGATTACTTTTAATTTTTAAAAAAAAAAAAAAAAAAAAACATGGAAACAAATAACATAGAGAAATATGCTAAATCACCTTTGCATTTGAAGCAGCCCTGCGGAGAAGGGCTTTTGTGTAATTTGGTTGGATCTTGAGGGCTTGGTTGCAGTCCTCAACAGAATGCTCCCACAATCCAAGTTTAGACCAACAAACTCCTCTATTGCAATAAAGGACAGAGTTTGATAAATTGTACTTTAGGCCTTCACCATAAGCTGTGCAAGCTTCTGCAAATCGTCCGGAATCAAAAAGATCTTTACCGCGAGCACGAGCTCTTGTGACCGATTTCACATTATTTAGCAACATAGCAACTTCAATGTTACTATAATCGATCAGCCCAGCCTTCTCTGCTGCAGCGACAGCATTCTCAAACCTGCAAGACATCCATCGTTCATCGTCACTCAGGCCAAGAGTCACAGCTATTTATCTTTCAGATCTTTGATGATCTGAAGCTCACCTTCCAAAAGCCATGTCAACCTGGGCTCGGACATAGAGAACAAAAGCTTCAGAATGCATGCCAAAGAACTTGGTCTGTGAGCAGGAAGGAGGATAAGGGTCTAATTTGGGAATGTTTGACATGCTAGAGTCTGCATCTTCAAGTTGCTGGAGCTTCAAAAAGGCTTCTGCTTTACCAGCAATGATCTGTAAAATCAACAACTATTTAGCCACTTTTGTTTCATAATATTTCAAATTAAAACAAGTGAAAATTTCAGGCTTCTAACTTTACCTGAGGAGAAGACTCTGCTCCAGCAACAATAGCTGCATCACATTCCTTTAGGGCACTTTTCCAATCGCCAATCTTTCGAGCATCTGAACAACGATTAAGATGCTTCTCCAATGAATGCAATTTCTGAAGCTCTGTTGTGTCAGGCTGTTGCCCATGAAAACAAAGGTGGTGACGGGCATTTTCAACCTGTCCTAACCTGTAGAAAGTATAAGGAATGTTGAAAGCCATGTTGGGATTTCATTGTGTCACTGAAGAACAAAATGGGAGAAGAAAAAGGCATGAACCGGAAGGTTCTAACTTCTAAGAGTTAAACAAATGACCCATGAATCTTATGAAACCTACAGCCACCAAGGAAAAATCCCATCCTTCTCTGAACATGAGTTTGACACGGCAAAATTGAACCCAGAAAGCCTGAAGATGTTATTGAAAAATAAAGATAGAAAAAAAGAAAAGAAAAGGTGATAAATTGAATCACATGAATTACTTGAAATCAACAACCACCCAGGCAGCTAGCCCATAGAGAACCACCAATAACAATGTACAACTTGTATGCATTGAACAAAAGCAACCAAACCAATTAAGAAAAATAGCATCTGAGATCTCGGACTCTGTAAACCAATCATAAGCCATAGAGAACTGAATTACAAAGCTAGAGCAAACAAAACCAAGCACACAAAGACACAATCAAATAATCACCCAATCTGCATCATACCCAATATGCAACAAAACATAAACGTAACTTGCATCACAACAACAGAAACCAATCACATTCATCCAAGTAATAAAGAGAAAAAATCTATTTTTCGAAAAATACAACAACAAATGATCAACCCACAAACAGATTGACGAAATTCATAAAATTGTTGTCATAGTTTTCTACACTGACCTGATATAAAGAGAGGCCAACCTCTGGTGAGACCTGACATACCCAGGGTCCAACCTTACAGCCTCCTCACACTCCCTCACCGCCTCCCCCAACCTCCCAAGCATTGTCAACGCCGCTGCCCGGTTACTCCTGTATGCTGCATTGTCCGGCGATATGGCAATAGCTCGGTTGTACAGCGATAAGGCCTCCACAATATGGCCACTTCTATACAACTCGTTGCCGGCCTTTTTCACCTCTTCCGGATCCGAACTCGACATAGCCCTCTTCACCATTGCAGATTCTCCGGCAAATGCTGTATTCCCACTCACATTAGCTTCAACTTTTCCACCACCACGAACTATGCTTCCAATGCCGTAATGACCTGTGCCTGAACTCAAGGTTTCAGCACGATTGGAACTCCGGGAAGCCATATTTGATTTTAAAATCTTCCCAGAAGGGCAAATGTTGCCGATTGGATATATGGTTGTGTTGGGAGATGAGACTGAACCTGCACTACCTCCTCCACAACTACCACCACTATTGGTGGTGCTACTACCACTACTACTGCTGTTGTTGTTGTTATAGAGGCTTCCAGAACCTGAATAGATTAATGGAGGTCCAGTGGAGTTTGATCTTCGATGACCCGGTTTGGAATTGCGAGTTGTGGCCACAGATCGGCTGGTTTCGAGCTCTCCGGAGTGATTGGTTGGGTTTCTAATGGATCTCTGAACGCGTGGGGTGTGATTTGACACCGAAGTAAATGAGCTTGAACTACTACTGGTGTTAGCGGTGGTGGTGGCGCCACCACCACCATCTGAATCAGCGCGAGTGATTAAGGGTGAAATTGGAGAACCCAGATCGAGTTCTTTGAAATCGGGCTTGTTGTGGTCCAAACCGAAGGAGTCTTGGAACCGATCGGGCAGCGAATCAAGACCCATTTCATGTAATGACTTCCCAGGATGCGACATTACACCGTATTTACAGTATAACTCAAAATATATATAGATATGTATATATGTGTGTGTTTATGTGTGTATATAGAGAGAGATTTTGATTCAGAGTAATTGAAGTTACTCTCTCTCTCACATGAATGCTTATAATAAAAACTACAAGAATGGAAGATGCAACAGCAAAAGGGTACAATAGAAGAGAGGTTGTGAAGAATACATGAATGTAGAGATTTTAGAGAGAGAGAGAGGAGAGGGCAGGGGAGGGACGAGGACGGGAAGAAGGAAAAAAAAAAAAAAAAGGGCAGTAGATGGGGATCTCGTGATTTAAAGGGATTAAGCCAAGAATGAACGGGAAAGAAAGAAAGTGGAGATAGAGAGAGAGAGAGAATGAGATTTTACTATTTCTATTTTTGTGTTTTTATAAATATATTATTGATTTCTTCCCTCTTCAGTTCACGAGACACCTACCCCTCTCTCTCTCTGGATTATGGAAAGCCGCTTTTTTTACGAAGAAACTCTGTGTTAATATTAAGGGTAGCAGGAATATTTAATGCTTTTAAATTCATGGGTGTTAGGTGTTAATTATGCTTTATTTATTTTAACACTGCTAAATTTTAACTGTAGAAGTTAAATAATCACCTAACAATAAATTCATGAATTTCCCATAATTTCAACTCAAATAAATCTATGTTACCATGTGTTTGATATCGAAAGAAGTTTAATTTAAAATATTTATCTCAAATTTAAGGTGTGAATTCGAATTTATCAAACATAATCCTAATATTTTATAATGATCACAATTATGATTATATTTATGAAAATGCTTCCCAAACCAATAAACTACATAAAATCCAAAGAAAATGTATTAATGGTGTGAGTGATATAACTTTATTTATTAAAAAAATGGACATGGTATAATTTGGTTGATTTTTAGTTTTGGGCTTTAAATAGCATTATTTTTTTAAAGCTCAAATCTGGTAATTAGTTTTTGTGCACCAATTATATATGACCACTATGAGGAGAGAAAAGAAATGATTTGGAAAGATTATCGCGAGAGTTGAGACCCAAGATCTTTCATCCCTCCTCAGTCATGTTGTGCATTTTGAGTTGCAATTTCTCTTCTCCTATTTGCGGATGACACAATTCTATTATACTCGTATATGTGAAGCCAGCCCTCAAACCTGAACAATTTCCTCAAAAGATTCAAGCTTTTTATCCAACACCACCTATGATTTGCGAGGATCATCGTCTGAACTCTGGTCATGATTTATTGTTGATGATGTCAAGCTCTTTTTAAGAGCCCATGCCCGACTTCCCACTGATGTGGACTTCAACACCTTCTTACTTCTCATGCCTTATCTTCTTCACCCTCTCATCCTGATTTTGGCCTCATTAGCTCTTGCAACCCATTCAAGCTCTTCTTCTTCTTCTTCTTCTTCTTCTTCTTTAGTTTCTATTTGTTTTGTCTGGTTAAAAAACACATGACACTTTCATAAGATCAAAAATAACTTTTAACATTTCAATAGATATAAAATTTAAAAACATTTGGATCCCACCTTTAAATTAGGTATGATAGCAAACAGATTCAAATATGTTTTTTTTTCTTTTCTTTCCTTTTTCTTTTCCAAACGAGAATGATATCATTTCTTTTCTTTTCTTTCCTAATTTACTCAAATAGGAATACAAGTTATTGATATTGTGAGTGTCAATGCAGCTATATTTTAAGTCATAGATTTAGAAAGAATATATAATTCAATATTCATTTTAACCTATGATATTTTTTGAATAAGTTACCTTAAATACTCTAAATGTAAAAACTCTGCTGACTGTAGTATTATTTGAAATATTAAATGTTTTTAAGGTCTCTTTAGTCTTTACCTAAAAAATCAACGGTGAACATTATTTCTACTAATCTTTTAGCCAGAAAAATTATTCAAAATTTGATAAAACATATATATATATATATATATATTCTTAGTACTATTGTCATTTCTTACTTTTTGGGTAACAATACCACTTGTTGTATGGTGGGTTAATTCTATAGGGATGGTTATTGAAGGGATTCCATAAGATGTAATTTTTAATGTGCGACAATATTGATAGAGTGATAAAGAGTCATTCCTTAAATGTTCTCACTTTATGTTTATAGGTTCAAATCTCTTTCCCTAAACTCTTAACTCTATAACCATTGACCTATTAAAAAATATATTTAAAAAATGGGTACAATTCTTGATCACACATTCTCTCTCTTTTTTGAATAACTATGTAATGAAAAGAAAAAAAATGAAAGTCCATATAAAGCCTCAAAAGATACGAGGAACAAAGGGGCACAAGAATGTGGAAAGTTTAATGGATTTAATTGCACTTGACTTTGAATTCATAAATATAGAACAGTAAATATATCAATATTATTGTTTCCCAAATGAGTATTAGGCACGGCAACATAACAATTAAGTCAATAAATTTTTTGATAAGGAAAAAATCAGTATAATTTTTTTTTTTTTTTTTTTTTTGTGATAATATAAGCATTTTCCTTTCAGAGTCACTGGAGATCCAAGCCACCCAAACAAAATTCTCACGATCCCACGTTGATATTGTCCAAACCGATCTTCATTTAACATAATTTGGTTGTTAATGTCCTCACGATCACACGTGGGTATTGTCTAGTTTGGTTGTTTATGTTCGGTTGTTAGTTGCTAATATTAAAGTTATTTTTTATTTATTTATTGTTTTTTCTTTTTGATACAATTACATTTGGAATATTCAACATAGTAGTACAAGAGTAATTTGAAGGATGGTCTGCCCAGGGCTCGCCCTGACACTCCCAAAAGTTTGAGGGGGTTCTAGCGAATTTTTAACCGTAAAGTCCTTTATACATAAGGTTTTGTACATGTCAAAAGTTAAAAGACTCTAAAATTTTCATTAAAATGAGACGTTAAACACAAAATATATTAATATTTAAAAAAAAAAAAAAAACAAAATAAAATGCGATCTTGGTACTTTATAAAGAGTATGATCCATTTATATCAAAAAATAAAAAGAAATATTCAACATAACTTAATTACAAAAATCAAAATTCAACTTCAATCAAAATTAATGTGATCACGTTTTGAATTACAAAATTGTCAATTAAAGTGCTCCAATTAAGTTTCTCTAACATATTGTCAACCATGGATAAGATTTGATCAATTTTGATTTTGAAAAGTTTATCTGCAATGAGATAGTCAATAACACTATATATGCATTTGGAAAACAATAACCTAATCTTTTTATAACATCCAATATCTCAATTGTCTTTTTGTCCCTCTTGGTAAAACTTCTCTTAAACCTTGTAACTCTAAAAATAATTTTTCCCCATCAATATGAGAAATCATGTCATGTTTAGGAAATCTTTAAGGTTATTTTAAAGAATGTAACAGTTGATTGCATCGATGAGTTAAAATTTTGCTTGTTTAGACTTGGCTTAATGGAGCCTTCCATGCACACACATGAGCCCAAAAATAATATAATAATAAAATAAACAAGTTTTTGAAAAAAAAAATTATTTATTTTGATGGGAGGGGATATAAACAAATTATGAAAATTATGATCACATATAAATACTACTATATTTGCATTATGATCCTAAATTTGAGGCCCTAGGCGCCTTGGTTGCCTTGCCCCAGGGCCGGCCCTTCGGCTTCGATCAACTATACTAGTAGTTATAATATGTATGTACATATGTGTATGTATGTATGATATATATATATACACAGACACATAATATAATATAATTGTGTATTCAATATGAAAAATGATGTTTTCCTTTCTTTTAATGGAAGGATAATGTCTTATTTAGATTTATATTTTAAGGTTGTCATAAAGATCATAATAGTTTTAATAAAATAAAAAATATATAACCTTTGTTTATTATAAAATGTTTAAAAAACCTTAAATTGTTTAATAAATATTTTTCAGCCTTAGTGTCTTTCAATTAAGATATTGAACTATGGTATGGATAAAATATATTTGAAGTTGATTCACATATGAATTTAATGATTAGCAATTTTATAATTTTACCAAGGTTGTCATTAAATAAGAAAAAAAGGGGTACCAATTTAGTGTGTTCTACCTTTTGAAAAAGAGTAGGGTAGATAGCTTAGGTCATCCAAGTGTAGTCTTGTAGGAGAGTACCATCCACACAAAGAAAGTAAAAGGTGCTAAAAATTAATGCAAGCAAACTGAAAATCAACTACTAGAATGGAAATTAAAGCCAAGTTTTTATGGGCCTCCTTTGTAGATGGACAACGCACTTTCTTAAGCTTATAACTTGCAATTTTAATCAAACCAATCCAATTGTCTTCCTTGTCCAACAATTTTGTTCCACCAAAATAAAATCTTTTTATATATATTTTTTAATGTTTAATTATCGTAAAATATTTACGAAAAGAAAATATATTAAAAGTTAATAAAAATAATTTATTTATTAATTTTTTATAAATTAATTTGCACGTATCGAGGTCGATAGACTCATTCTTAACATCGACTTAAACCTTTAACAAACACTACCTCAAAAATATATATATATTTTCTAAAACAAGAGTAAAAAAAAAAGAGAAAAATGTCTTATAGTGGGACCAAAGTGTGTCAAGATGCTCAACAAGGTAAATAGTTTTGTGAGCCACTTGCAAGTTTTTGACTTTATTTAATCATAAGTTCCTTTAACCTAGAGTTCAAAACATTTTATAAGATAAATAACAACGTGTTCAATTATGGTAAACTGTTTTTTCGACCTAAAATATTTTAAATATTTAATCTTGTAATTCAATAAATTTAAAAAATATAACTCAATTAGAAACTTTCATTATACAAAATAAATCGGTCTTAACTTAAAACTCGTATTTTTAACTCATGGTGAACTTTTTAATTGCAGAAAATAACTATATTAAACATTTAAATATTAAATATAAAATAATAAAAGAAAAGTAAAAAATGAAGTGAGGAATAAGGATGCACGTGACATGTACAGTAATGAAATAAAAGTGATAGGTTAATAGGAGATGAGATGAGATGAGATGAGATGAGATGGGTGTGATTGGAGAGAGGAGATGAGATGAGATGGGTGTGATTGGAGAGAGGAGATGAGATAAGAATGGGTGTGATTCGAGAGAGGAGATGAGATGAGAATGGGTGTGATTGGAGAGAGGAGAGAGAGGAGATGAGATGAGATGAAAGAGATGGGTGTGATTGGAGAGAGGAGAGAGATTAGATGAGATGAGAGGAGATGGGAGCAGCTGGCCATGTGCAGAGTGCGGTGCCAGCTGGGCATTCAGGAACCCTAAAACTCAATCCCATCCCTACTACTCTGCGCCTTCCATCTAAGGTCTCACCATTATTTTTCACAGGAATATTCCAAAATTTCCTCCGAATATTCAATTTATTTTAAAAAATATATATAGAAAAGTAGATTTCCAAGACTTATTAATTTTCTTGTAAAAAATTGCAAGAAAGTTTAAATTTTGCATCATAATAAAATTAATGCAGAAAATAATTTTCTTGTCAAAGCACTTCAGGTTTTTTTCCTTTCATTTTCTCATCTTATTTTCTTCCTAGTGAAACAATGCCTTACAGGGTATTTTTTTTCTTTCTTTCTTTTTGAAATTTGAAAATTCAATCAAATTTCAAAAAATTTTGACTTTTTTGAGCAATTCAATTTTAATATTTATTTATATTAACTAAATCTCAAAAAATTAAGCCAATTTGCGTATAAAGTTGTTTTTTTTTTTTTTTGTATTAACAAAAATTAAAGAACTTAAAAATTGAAGAGATGAATTTTAAGTACTGAGTTTTTAAATGGTAAATAAAATATATTTTATTTATTTTATAATTTTTAACCGTGATAAGTACTCATTTAAAATTTATTTTCATTTTAAATGACATTTATTATTTTTATAAATAAATACTTAATTCACTAAAGTAGCTGCTGGTTTGATCCCTGCTTCTCACCCCTCGTAATAATTGTATGTTTCTACTTTATGCAGCAGGGAGGCATTGTTCTCCACCCACAGTTTTTGAGTCTCCAGTTTTGTGCTTGGTCCAATGAGTGTGCTCCACATAACAAAACTATGCCATGGTAAAAGTGAAAAAAATAGCAGTATTAAAATACTCTCACTTTTCAGTGAAAAAATTAAGGTGGGTCATGGGACAGCTTAGAGTGGGTTAACCGAGAATGATTGAAGGGCAAAAACATAATTATACTAGTGTACTAAAGAGCAATCAAAATGTAAAGTTACCCAAAGTTAGCTTTGGTCCAAAAGAGGAAGCTAATTAGGCCCTAATGATGCTATCTTTTGACCTTTAGGTGCTTAAACAATTACACTAATATATATGCTAATTGGCATCTTCCACCCTTAAACCAAAAATACTACATTTTACGCAATTCGAGGCCACAAATTGTTTAAGTTAGAGCTCAACTTGCCAATAAGGTTGAACTCATCATCATTAAAAAAATGCATTTTGCTTTAACAAACATTAATCTAATCCTTTTTATAATGTCTAAACACGACAACATGTCCCCAACTTTACTAGCTACTTGTTTTTATGGTTAGACTTGGCATTTTTGTGAATTTGCAAGTCAAGAAGAATTTAGTAAATAAATCTATTAAGTAAGTAGTTTTAACACTTTAAATATATTTAAATACATCTTACAATTTCAAATATTTTTGTTAGAATCAATATCCAGACTATAACTCTCAAGTTTGACAATATTGTTTAAATTTGCTTAAATACATAATTAAATTCATAAAAATCTACTCAAAATATATTACCATCCAAATAACATATTCAATAATCAAAGTAGAAGAAGATTAGGAGTTCAAATCCACGTGAACAAAGTCAGTGTGAATTTAAGCTAAAAAATATAAAGAAACCTTTTTTTTTTTTCATGAATCATAAGAAAAGGAATATCATCATTTTAATGAATTATTGATTATGCAAAAACTTTTAGAAGAAATTGAATATCATCATTTTTTATTTATAAGAATACGATAATATTTCCATGGAGAGGTGAAGTATTAGTAGGCCACAATGATATTGGCCTCTATTTTATGGTTAGAAGATTGCATAATCTGGGGCAATGAGATTTGATGGTTCCAATTAAGGTATTTATAATATTGTAATGGCCTCTGGCTTCCATTATGATAAGTTAAATAATCCTCCATCTTAAGCAAAAAGAAAAGAATTAGAAAAAAATAGTAATAATGGATCGAAGCTTTGGTTGCTTACCACTGTGTGTGTGCGTGTAAAGCATAGTTGGGAATCATGTTTTGACAATTTTTTTTTCATATTTTTTGTTTTTTGGTAGATGAGCAACACAACTGGTCCATGCAGGACTAGGACTTGAACAACTTAATTATCTTTTGAAAAGGAGAGTTTTACCAATAAGCATGGTAGTTTCTTGACCATTAAAAAAAAAATGTCTTGAATAACTGTGTAACGATTTTATGGCCCTTTCTCCGAACATCTTCTTCGCGCTCAAAAGATAAGGAGACGATGTGGTTAAATGATAGTAATAAATTAATAATATATATATATTGATAAATGTAAATTAATTTTTCAGTACTTCTAAGTAAGTTTGAAAATTATTAAGTGTTATTTTGTATAAATAATCTATGTTAGGCTAACTCTTCAAAAGTAGTGAAGTACTGGACATATAGTACTGGGTATGTATTCGACATTTTTTAGTGGATCGACATGTATAGTTAAAAACCATATCTAATCATTCAATTATATTATATTATTAATTTAAAATGAATTAAATGCCTATTTCGAACACTATATTAGATAAAAATATTACTTTATTTTAAAAAATAAAATAAAATAATTAAATAAAATAATATTTAGCCATTTCTATGTATCATTCTATTTAGAGATTTGACACATCCAACACAGATACATACACATATCCTAATTCAGGTAATATAATAAATAATATCAGAAGATTAGTCATGTTATGCCTTCTTAGTTCCTAGTTCTTCCATAGATTCATAGCCCCCACCCCCCCCCCCCCCCCCCCCCCCTCCTTCCCCTTTTTTAACTATTTCTTTCTCTTTCTCTCTCTTTCTCTTTTTATTTTTCAGTGATCTATGGATAACCTACCAAATAACACTATCTTATATATATATATATATATATATATATATGGAATATTATTACTTGTAGTGTAGAGAGAATTAAAAGACGTTACCTTTTAATCTAAGTAGTTCACTTATTAGGGCTTGCAAGTCTTCATTGTCCCGAATAATACCTTGTTTTGCACAAAAGTTCTTCCTTTCATTCCCAATTCTTCTACAATGAGGCTAACCCAACGTAGACATATGTGTATATCTATATGTATATATATATATGCAGTGGTGGAGAGAGAAAATATTGAGAAAAAGGAGAATGAGATTAGTAGAGAGAGAAAATGAATGTCCTTTAGGTTGGTGGTTTCTTCACGTCAAGCGTTGGCAGCCACATGCATTCTCTAATGAGATGTCAAAACATTTGTAATGTGATCTTGCCCAACACCAAACAAGGAAAAAAAAACAAAAGTACCAAAGGTTGTAGTTTAGCAATTCAATTTAATATTTATTTATTTATATATAGGTTGTGAAACTAAAAAAAAAAATAAACTTAACTTAATATAATAGATTGATAAAAGTGCCATTATGGTACTTTAGATTGATAAACAAGTCCTAAAGTGCGGTGTTATATCACTACTAAAGATGAATTTTTAGAGCAAGATATAATATTTAAGTTATACTAACTGAAAATAAATAAATATACAATAATTTAGGAGAAGGAAATGATAGCAACAAGAAATATTGCTTGATGGAAATTGAAGTTTCAAATCAGAAGAGGAAATTTTTGCCACAAAATTTTACCTAATTGCAATCGCACAAGACTGTCCTTCCTAAAATTACAAGTTAATTAATTAATTATCTCCTACCATTGTGGGAGATTTAAAATATAAATTTACAGGACAAAAGTGCCCTTTTAATTATTTATTCTCTCTGCTCGGTGTGTATATGTATGTGTGTATATATATGTATATATATATATATAAACACCTAAATTCTTTTCTTTATATATATATATATATATACACACACATCTAAATTCTTTTTTTTTTTTTTTTTTTTAACCCCCTCACACTATACACCTACATGTATATATAGATCGAGTATCTATATAGCTAAAAGACAATTAAAAGAAAGACATAATGTAAACACTTAGGTTAGAAGAAATAATTAAAAGGCACTTCTGTACTATAAATTTATATTTTAAATATCCCATAATGATAAGAGACATTTAATTAATTTTAAGAATCTTAACCAATTAGGAGTGCGAGTGTGCAAAGACAGTAGCGTGTACCAACCCACTAAATATATTATCCATTAATGATTGACTCATTAATAACCTACTCAACTAAAGTATTCACGCAATAATTACAAATTATTAGGCGGATTCGAACGGGTATTTGGGTCTGGGTATATTTTGCCGGCCTATCGCATACAGACTAACAATGTGTATAAATGGGAGGTCTATAATGCCATGTAATGAAATTTAATCAATCTCCCAAATACCAATACGAATTTCACAAAATCCACTAGGCCAGCCAACAATTATGGTTCCACTCTTGGATGTCCATGAACAATATTGGACGGCAAACTGCACATTAATTTAGAGTTTATTTAGATGCGAGTTCAAATGAATTTGACGTATTCGATTGTAGCGTTAGCAACTCCGTTTCACATCAAATGTTCTTATCATCTGCTGCAGTATCACAGTTTTCATTCCGTTTCATCTAATTCAATCCTAGCTTTCATTTTTGACATTTCGTTAAGACATTATTTATGCCACAACGTGACAAGCTAATATTCTTCAGACAAGTGCCTCGGAACTTTTTACCCACTATCGAGCTTGAAGAAATTGGAAGGCAGAGATAAATTGGACCTAATTCTACAAAAATCAGGATTCTCAGCACAAGATCAGGGGATTCTCAGCATAATATTTGCACATAGCAAAATATATATATATATATATATATATATACTCAACTCAAAATAAAAAAGATGCTGTCACGAAACAGACAGGTACCTCGGAACTAAGCTTATTATGGCTTCAAAGAAATCAAAAGACTGGAGTCAACGGATTCTCCGCAAGATCCACTCTTGACCACACGTTCGGAGATCCAGAATGCAGAATTTATAAGCATGCCTCAGACCCAAGGTACTCTTCACAGCTATGCAACTGTTACAGACGAAAAGCTGTTCCGACAATCAAAATTTCCAACTTATGAGTAAATTACTAGTATGCATTCTCAAAGTTCCTCCCGTGTTAAATACTTAATCATCGTAACTCATTATTTAAAATCACCAACACAAAGTACATATCATGCTCAGTCGCTCAGCAAGCAGCACAACGTACAGAGTACTTCTACAAACATAAAGTAGCATCCAAACACAGACTAGATAGAACGATAGTGCTCCTAGATTCAATAAACCTCTCTCTCAAACAGCCCGCCAAAAGGAGTACTTCTACAAACATAAAGTAGCATCCAAACAGACTAGATAGAACAATAGTGCTCCTACATTCAATAAACCTTCTCTCTCAAACAGCCCGCCAAAAGAAATCTAGCTAATTCAACACTTCAGTTACCAGACTGACGCAACTCCGGACGAACAAAATCGGCATCTGCAGGCACCGATATGTCAACTGTAGGTCTCAACTGGGCACATACTTCAATCGCTCCGTGCACTGGATCTGACAGGAAGTTGCTGATGAGGTCCTGGTTGATGGAAGCTCCATTATCCACTGCCACCAAGGCCTGCTGGGTAAGAACATAATCAAAACGTGGGGCCCATTTCCTTGATCCTAGCCGTGCTGTTGTTGAACAATTGTCAACCATGAAAGAAACCCCGCGAGCATGCATGAAAGGATTCAAAGAATCAACAGACTCAATCACACTTTCGTTGATGATCTCCGAATAGGAGTGGCCTTTCTTCCTCAGAATTTCAATCTGTAAAATGATTAATATCATAAAAAAATTTAAGGCAAACAAATCTTCTAATACATCTTTTCTGGGTTATAAAAAATACATGGTCAACAAGCACAGTTCCTAGTAAGAAGTTAAAAGGTGGGCCCTTGAATTCAACAGGCAAAAATTTAACTTAGTTTGCTAGAGAGCAATTATATTTTACCATTCTACTGTATCAATGTTTCTTAGAAAAATCTTTTTACTAGTAGAGGAATTAAGATTACAAAATAGAACTTTCTTTTCAAGCAAGCAACCCTCAATATCAACCCATAATGCATGGCCACTCCAATTCCTTAAAAATTATAACCTGATTTGATTTAACTTGAAAGTTGAAACTTCAAATGAGCTCTTACCTGTGCCATCATTAATGCCACAAAGACACCTGCAGTGAAGGGATATAATGGGCCTAAGTCGCCTGCTGGCCGTACTGCTCTAACTCGTTCACCTACTTTCCACATCCGCGTCTGATCAATTTTACCCATCGGGAAAGCTGGTAGACCATCCTTTTCCTGCAAAGAAAATCAATCATCGAATCAATGGTTATGTTTATCTTAACTTGCAACTATTCAAATACCATAAATAGCTCAAGGGATCAGAAGCTTACATTTAACATAACATGAATGATTTTAGAACAATGACATAGTAATGCACTAGACATATATGAAAACAATAAGGAAATTAACATACATAAAAGCGACGCCCAGCCAAGACAACACTCCGGATCTCACTGCCAGTAGCTACATCTTCATAACACTCGTATAAGATGTCCATGCAGGGATAATACGAGGCACTATATGCAGCCTCGAACTCCCTTTTGCCATCTTCTGAAAGAGAATTGTACACAGACAACATGCCCTATTACAAGGAACAAGAAAAGTAACATATCAACAGGCAAACATCCCGAAAATGTAATGGTAAAAGATTTCAAAACGGTCAAGTAATGACTGACATGAGAGGCTTCCACACACACAGTAACACACAGATGCAGGGGAAAGGAATGAAACCCATGAATTTTATCACAAGAAACTCCCCATTCCCTGAAATGATCACAAGAACTTAACCTTAGTTGAAATGGTCTTTGAAATTATCCCTGTTATGCACTCAACAGTATTCTTGTAAGCCAGATCTTCGCTCATTCCATTTTCAGTATATCTTCTAAACAAGGACTCAACAATCCCGTGCACAGCACCAAGTAAGATACCTATTAACCAAATGAGGGAAAATCAGACATCAATATACAGTGAAAACACAAAATATGGATAAAGGAACCACTTACCTCGCTCTCCAAATATGTCACTCTTGTACTCCTGCTCTAGTGTAGTGGCAAATGTAAAAGGAGAACCAAGGGCAACCGACCATCCAAGGGCAACATCAGTGGCTCTGCCATCAACATCCTGTCCAACAAAGAAATTTAGTAAATAGACGTCTTACTGAACACAATTAGCCAGAGAGAAAACAATGTGCATGCCACACACACACACTTACCTGGTGGACCGCAAAACTGGAATTAATTCCTGCACCATTAATTTCTTTGCCTTGAACGTAGAGTCTTCTCACAGATGGACCCATTCCCTTGGGACACACAGCTATCACACTCATGTTTTTGGGGAAGTCCAGGCCCATTGACTGCAAATGGCCAAGAAGAAATCCATGGGAAAGCCCAAGAATACTCTTTGGCTTCATGTGGGAGAATATTTTCTCATAATTGTCAGCCTGCAACACATGAACTTCAGAATAAGATAATCATTCTATGATTGAAATAGAATAAGCATAGCAGATACCCATGGCATTGGTGAAATGCACAATCGATACCCCATTGTATTTGCCATTACTTTGATTAACTGAGATATTCAAGCAAATCTCAGTATCTGGTTGTTGCTATGAGAGGTCGCAGTTATACCCCTAACCGTCCTGCAGCGATTGGTTGGTGTTGGATTTGTGAATGTTTTCACTCATCACTCAATTAGTGTGTATTGTAACTGTTGTGTTTTTCTTCCTTCCCTTTATTCCATCACAATTAGAATGATATAATAATAAGAAATGTAAAAGAAGCCAAAAAAAAAAAACAAGAAGAAGAAGAGAGCCAAAATGAGGAAATTGAAGCTTCACATGTACTGAAAGTTTTTGTCCAGCACAGAAATAACAGAAATTGGTAGCAATTCAAATTTAACAAGAGGACATTATTTAAAGGCAACATAGAGAAAACAGAAAAAGTTAGAAAGCTATATTTTTATGAAGCAAATTTTGACACGAATTCTGATAGCTACAAAACAAAAGCATAGGATAACATACTAGCAATAATTAAAGTTTCGGTCAATAATGTAGGCCAGGAATATACATCTTTACATAGCACCAACCTGTGCAGCATCAGAAATCAAGAGCAACACCAAATCACTGCCTGATATAGTTTCCCATATATCGCCTAGTGTTCCACTCTCTTCAGTGAAACCAGCAGCATGAGCTTCCGCAAATGAACGAGAACCCTTCCGAAGACCTATCTGTATTACAAAGCAAATATGGCAAGCAGATGTATTCATAAATGAGAAACTGATTCATATACAAAATAAGCCATCGCTTATTCATGAATCATAATGCAAACAAATAGTTGAAAAACACGTTATGAATGCTAATAAAATCACTACAAAAAGTATACAAAATTAATTATCACCTTGACCACAATATTGGATTTAGCTTCTGCAAGAGAATCCCTTAGATTTTGAGCTTGAGCAGGGCCCTGTATATATGCATGGGAATGCTGTCATTACTTTTATAGAACATCAACAAAATGATTCGAGAATAAGGAAAATCATTTACCCCAACATAAGAAAGAGTTAAACTCCAATATGAAATATAATTACATAATCTTAGCTAGCAAATAGAGGGAAAATGTTCCCATCCACCTAACCTAAACCAATCTTCTTATACTTACCAAATAATGCACAATTATGCTAAAAAGTATATGTAACTGAATCTATCAGGTAAACTTCAAAAGTGAACTTCTCTATTCATTTCTTCATTCCAAATCGTCACAAAAACAACATTATTTCCAGAATCAAATCACCATTTGTCAAAACAACAAACTGCCATTGGAATCAGAAAGCAGGAACTTTCAAGTTTCCGTACTTTCAAAGTATCCAAACTCAACCATTGAAGCGCCAAGTTAATTCTAATTTTAAATGTATCTACACAAAATAATGATAATAACAAAAGCAACAACAACCACAAAACATCACCTACATTCAAAGAGATCAGACTACAAGGTCACATGAAATCATGTCAGTTTATAAATATAAAAAATGAAAAGAGAAAAGCTCAAATCAATTAAAGAAAAGCAATTACAAAATCCAATGAGGTTACATATCCTCATCATGTTGTGATGACATTTTAAGTCTCACAGTAAAAGAATTTACATTACAAGAATGAATGACTAATAATCCAGTCATTTATCTAAAAAAGAATTTTATGCCAATACCAATAAAAGAACTCATTTTCCCACTTTCCATAAATTTGTAAGTTTGACCAATAAAAGAGAGAAAGTAATACATTGTCCTGTTATCTGAATAACATTGTGGCAATACTGCATGGTTCAGATCTCTAAATAAGTTTGAAATCTCTCATCAACAAATATGACCACAAGAAGAATAAAAACAGAGGTCATTGAATACCATTTCTGGAATGTAATTTCCCAACAAAGAGAGAAAATACAAAATTTGAAGCAACATCCTAGTTATGAATGAATTGCCAAGACAGATATAAGATTAATAAAACCTTACTAATGCTACTTGAGCATGACAGTAATTTGATTGATGAAACTAAAACATCACTAAATGCTAAATAGATGCCTTAAGAGAGAGTAACTATATCAATAAGAGGATTTAGTATATAGATATAGAATGCAGCTTTAACAAACATATGAACAAAAGTAAAGATGTAATGACTAAGGAAGATTGAGGGTCAAGAGAAACCAAATGATTCAACATAACTCTGTTGAGTAGGGTAATTTTTTTTTCCCTTTATAAGTCTGTTGAGTTGAGTATTCGTCCATTACTTAACAACTGAAGATCTCTAAATCTTTCAATCCACTAAAAATCACCTCTTAATTAGCTTAGATAAGTTTTTCATGTTTAGAACCAGAGATTCCAAAATCCGAAATTTACACTTACCAAAAAAACTGAGGGGACATTAAGCAAAAATGCTAAAAAAACAGTGGAAAAAAGTATGTTTGAGGGTTAAATTGAACGGTTCGATTTCAATGTATATAGCATTGTGTAAAAGTTTTAAGTTTTTTTTTTTTTTTTTTTTTTTTTTTTTTTTTTTTTTTTTAATATATATATATCATAAACGGAGCCATTTAACAAAAGTAGGGAACCTTACTATATTTTATCATCCACGATAACTTTTAAGTTCCATTAAAATGGCACAACTCGAGATCTAAACAACATTTTAAAATGAATGCTATTTTTTAAACGCCTCCTAAGGCAATGAACAATAATTATTCAAAATAAGGAAAAAAAAAAAAAAAAAAAAACAAATAAAACAACAATATAATGTTAACGAATAAAGGAAAAGATTGAAAATACCTGAGATCCCCAACCGATAACACCAATTTGCTTGATACCCTTGAACGAATCAGGCAGCAAATGGAACAAATCCCTCCCTCCTCTCACGATAAACTACAATATCCAAAAATAAACTCACCAAACAATCATCACATGGAACAAATATACATTAAAAAAAAAAAAAAAGAAGAAGAAGAGTTTTAGATAGAGAAAATGGGGGAAATACCTCGTCATGACCAGCTAGAGTGACCTTCTCCTTCTTGAAGACAGAGGTCTCGAAATCGAGCAACATTGGCGACTTGATCGCAGGCATAGAGACCATCCGAGCCCCGAGAGTTGAGCCTGAGCCTGAACCAGCATTATTGCTAGTAAAGACCCGAGCTTTGAGAGGCTTTAGGGCTGTTTTCGAAGACGATGAAGAAAGAAACCCTAGATTGCTACCTAGGCTTTTCGGGGATGGCTTTAGGGTTTTCGAAGAAGATGAGGAAGCCGCCACGGAGGGAGAGAAGGAGGTAGCCGCCGCCATTTTGGTGACTGACTCACTGCAACCAAACGTGTAATGAGAGAGAGAGAGAGAGAGAGAGAGAGGGGTTGTGGCCTTATAACCACGCGTTCTTATATGAGTAGAGGAGAGAAAAAATGTACGACCGAAAGCCCAAATAGGTAGGGATACAAAACAGCCCATCCAAAATATTTGAGGCCCATGCTCTCATTTTCTAGACAGGCATTTGCTCATGACAAAATGGGCCTAACAGGCCTAATAAAATGCAAAAATAAATTTAGTGCAATTAACTTCTAGGAACAAATTTTTTTTTTTTTCAGTGAATAATTAATTAAAAAAAAAATTCACTCACAACCACTTGTACTTACCGGTACACGAACTCTCAATCTTTTATTTTAAGCAGTTCAAATGCATAAAACTGTTATTTGGAAAAACATACCTGCCATCTTTAGCTGGTTGCGTTTGAGATGAATTATTACAGAAACACTCTATAATATAGAAACAATCTTCAACCCTCTATCTTTGCCTGTGAAACTGAATGATGGATTCACACTCTCTTTCACGTATATATATAGAGGGTTGGGATCGTTTCTAAACATTGCCAAGAGGAGACATGTTGGCTCCATCAACCAACACACCCCTCTGTAGATATATAACAGTTATAATTTAAACTGTAATTATATGATACGTCACATCTTTTAAATATAGATAAAATTATAAAATCATTTAAAAGTTAAGATTAATTATATATTAAGACCATTTTTTTTTTCTTACATTCTTCCACTTGGTCTTATAATCATAATTAATCTTTTATTTATTTATTTATTTGTTTTGAAAAATATTTTTTTAAACAATGTTGGTGCGCACACTTTAAATAAACTATCTATATTTAGAAAATCATTGTACCAAACAACTTTCATGAAGTCCTTACAAGTATATTAATATTGAATCAAGGACGTCATTATATTATTTAATAATATAGGACATCAATAGTCACAAACATTAATACACTCAACTTCAATATTATACATAAATACCACATGTGCTAAATAATAAAATATTATGCCATACTTCGGTCCTACCGTGTCTCAATAAGGATACACCATGTCTCATAAAAGACATTTATAATTTTCCATACACACGTGCACAAATATGGAAAACTAAATAAATGAGAATAATATAATATAAGAAACTGTTATCACAAATACAATTGTGTCTACAACTGAGTCAAAAAAAATAACCTCCCACTAACTAAGTAAATCAAAGCTATCAATAAGACCCATATGAGCAACATGATCACTGTATAGCTTAGGCGGCAACCCCTTAGTCATAGGATCAACAATCATTTGCTGTGTACTAATGTGCTCAATAGACACAAACTGGTTCTGAATCCTCTCTTTTACAACTAGGTATTTAATATCTATATGCCTAGATTTTCCTGAACTCTTGTTATTCCTTGAATACATAACTGCAGCAGAATTGTCACAAAAAATCATCAATGGTTTAGAAATAGAATCTATCACCATAAGTCTTGAGATGAAGTTCTGTAACCATAATGTATGACAAGTGGCCTCATAACATGCAATAAACTCTGCCTCCATGGTGGATGAAGCTGTTAGTGTTTGTTTAATACTTTTCCATAAAATTGCTCCTCCAGCCATCATGAAGATAAATTCTGAAGTGGATTTCATACTATCCTAACAACCAGCAAAGTCAAAGTTTGTATTACCCACCACTTCAAGCCTGTCGGTCCTTCTATATATAAGCAAATGGTTCTTTGTCTTTTGCAGGTACCTCATTACTTTCTTTGCCGCTTTCCAATGATCCATGCCAGGATCACTTTGGTATCTGCCTAGCATACCAACAGCAAATGATATGTCTAGCCGTGTGCAAACCTGAGCATACATCAAACTCCCAACTGCAGATGCATAGGGAATGTTTTCCATTTGCTCCCGCTCTAGGTCATTTCTCGGACACTGGAATTTACTAAATTTATCACCCTTTACTATAGGGGCAATTCCACCTTTACAGTGTTGCATATCAAATCTTTTAAGAACCTTTTCTAAATAGGCTCTTTGTGACAATCCAATAATCCCACGAGATCTATCTCGATGAATCTCAATGCTAATGACAAATGAGGCTTCACCAAGATCTTTCATTTCAAAACTTTGAGATAAAAAATGTTTAGTCTCATGTAATAGACCAATGTCACTACTAGCAAGTAAGATATTATCAACATACAACACTAGAAAAATGAACTTATTCCCACTGACTTTCACATAAATTCACTCATCAATAATATTTTCTTTAAACCCATATGAAGTAATTATCTCATCAAATTTTATGTCCCATTATCTTCATGCTTGTTTTAACCCATAAATAGATTTCCCTAACTTGCACACCATATGTTCTTTGCCCCCAATTTTATAACTCTCGGGTTGTTTCATATAAACTTCTTCGAGCAAGTCACCATTTAGGAATGCAGTTTTACATCCATTTGATGTAACTTTAAATCAAAATGAGATAGTAATGCCATTATAATTCTAAAAGAGTCTTTCTTCGAAACAAGAGAAAAAGTTTCTTTTTAGTCGATACCCTTTTGTTGAGTAAAACCCTTAGTAAGAAGTCAGGCTTTATACCTTTCAACTTTACATTTTGAGTCTCGTTTAGTTTTAAATACCCATTTACAGCCAATGGGTTTGACTCTCTCTGGTAAGTCAACTAGATCCCAAATTTGATTATTTTTCATATAATCTAACTCATCTTTCATTACATCTGACCATTGTTGAGCAAAAGTGTTACTTTTGGCTTCTGAAAATGATAGTGAATCATCTTCTTTACCAATGTTGAACTCAATCTTTTGTAGATAAACTTCATATTCATCTGGAATAGCACTTTTCCTTTCTCGCCTTGATCTTCGTAATGGCATGTCAACTATTGGTTCATTTGAGATTTCTTCTATGCGAGGTGTTTGCTCTTCAGGCTCTTGATAACTTAAATCACCATCTTACATGGTAGCGAGTGGAACAACTACGTCATCCCAAGGAACTAAATTTATATTTCGATTTTCCTCAAATACCATGTGCCTAGGCTCTATACTCCCATTGGTGTAACCATCCTTAATGAACCTAGCATTTAGGGTCTCAATAAGTTTGGTACTATGTGATGGACAATAAAATCTATAACCTTTTGACCTTTCTGGATATCCTACAAAATAACAACTGATTGTCCAGGGATCAAGTTTCCTTTCATGTGGGTTATATAATTTAGCCTCTGCTGCACATCTCCAAATACATAAGTAGTTTAAACTAGGTTTTCTTCCTGTCCATAACTCAAAAGGAGTCTTTGAGACTGCCTCACTCGATTTAGGATATATGCAGCAGTCCTAAGAACTTCACCCCACAAAAAATCTGGTAAAGATGAATTACTCATCATAGTTCGCACCATATCCATAAGTGTGCGATTCCTTCGTTCAACCACACTATTTTGCTCACGGGTACCTAGCATGGTGTACTGCGCAACTATACCACACTCCTGTAGATACTTAGCAAACGGCCCTAGATTACGACCTGTATGATCGTGTCTTCCGTAGTATTCACCACCACTATCAGATCGTATTACTTTAATTTTCTTATCAAGCTGACACTCGACTTCTGTCTTATAAATTTTAAAAATATCCAGTGCCTCAGATTTCTCACCAATCAAGTACACATAACCATAACGAGAATAATCATCAATAAATGTAATAAAATATTTCTTCCCGTTTAGTGTAGCAGGAATGAAAGGACCACATATGTCTGTGTGTATAAGCTCTAAGAGGCCATTACTTCTAGTAGCACCCTTATATCTAGACTTGGTTAACTTTCCTTTAGCACAATTAATGCATATGCCATAGTCTGAAAAATCTAATGTGTTCAGAACACCTTCTCTAACCAATCTTTCTAATCTCTCTCTAGAGATATGACATAAACGCCTATGCCATAACATAAAAGAAGAATCATTGGTAAGACTACGTTTGGTACTCACATTAAAAGACAAAAGAGATTGTGAAAAATTTGGGTCAAGATTTAGAGGATAAAAACTATCAACTAATGAACCAGAACCAATAAATTTGGAATCATAAAAGATATTGATATTACGATTACTAAAATGAAACTCATAGTTCAACATATCAAGTTTAGGTACAGAGATCAAATTTCTGGACATTGAAGGAATATACAAAACATCTTCTAACTCTAAGACAAACCACTACTAAGGACAAGATGAACAACTCCCACAGCTTTAACTTGTGTTTCTACCCCATTACCCATGGTGAGTGTCCTTTGATTGGGATTGATTTTCCTGCTCTTTAAGAATCCTTGCAAGGAATTAGAAATATGAATAGTATTACCTTTATCAATCCACCAAGTATTTAGTGGAACAATGGCTAAATTAGATTCTCAACACACTAGATAATAGATGCTATCTTTCTTTGCTAACCAGTTTTTGTAACTAAAGCATTCCTTTTTGACATGGCCTCACTTGTGACACCAGAAGTATTGAACTTTCTTTTTCCCCACTTTATGTGCCCGACTGGGTTCAACATCATTAACCTTTATACTCCTTTTCCCAGTTTTCTTATTATTTTTCTTGACTATTTTTTGATCCATAATGTGTGCCATATCGGGCGTATTGTGTCAGGTTCGCTCTTCTTCTTGTGCACACATACTAATTAATTCTGTTAATTTTCACTTATCTTTCTACGCATTATAAGTAGTTTTAAAATTATCGAATTGCGCAGAAAGAGAAGTCATAATAAAGTGGATTAGAAAGGAGTCACTAACATCCATATCCAGATTTTTCAATTGATATGCAATATCAGTCATTTTCATGATATGCTCACGCACACCACTAAGATCATCATATTTTGTGGTTACCAATTGGGTCATAAGAGTGCTAGCCAGTGACTTAGTTGAAATAGTAAAATGTTCTTCTAGAGCTTTAAGGTAATCCTTAGCCAATAGTTTATCAAAAATGGCACTCCTAATATATTTAGAAATATTATTCTTAATATACATTAGACTAAGTCTATTAGACCTGTCTCATTTATCCCATTCATTTTTCACCTCTGCACCACTAGTGTTTGTAGGCTTAGGTGGTTCATCTGACCTAATGGCTAAGTCTAAATCCCCAAGTCCCAAATTTAAAATTATTTCATCTTTCCAGTCCGAGAAATTAGACCCAGTCAGGCCTTCACACACGGTAATGAATCAACTGTTATGGAATAAAACTAAAAACATTAAAATAATTAAGGCCACAATTATATAGTTTAATTGATGGGAAAAACAATCAAACTTTCCAGAATAAATAAGCAATGCCTCAAAATATTTGATTCTAAATGGGATCAACGCCACATTTAACAATATTTCCTTTGGGCCAATATTATTAAATGTTAGTCTCCCACTAGTGAAACAAATTTCACCTTTGAGACTAATTAATCATAGATAATACAATATCAAAAATAAATTCCTTTGGGAATAATATATTATTTATTATATATTCTACATAAACTATCTCAATCCGTTTAATTGAACAAATCTCAATAATCCACCTTTGGGTTTGATTATTGTTCGTCTCAACTAAACGCAATTCCAATCCTTCAACTTTAGTAAAAACATAATTTTACCACTAGCATATTATTGAAATTATCATAGTGTGTCACTTTGGTGACTAAACACCTATTCCAATTTCAAGAATATTTATGCTTAGGATTGTTAAATGATTCATTTTTTATTTTTTTAAAATGAATCCAATTTATATATACACAATATGCATCAATATAAAACACGAGACAATATGCATAACAATGTATATGTTGCCAATTTCAATACATTTACAAAATAATATCCAATTTCAATATGTATATGATAATCATAGATGATCACTTATATATATATATAAAATTGGCAAAAGTTAACATATCAATCATATAGATATGCTAATGATTCAGTATCAAATGTGGGTGTCCCAAAGTAATGTAATGTGTCATCATGCACTCATAACATACACAATTAATGTAACACAAACACTATTTGTATATATGGGATTTGGCAGAATTAGAAATTTCAATCCTTACAATGATACATATATTATTATGTAACATATATGTATATATGCATACGTGAGACATTGGTACCAACAAAACATATAATATATCACAATATATCAGTGTCCTATCACGTACAATATATCAGTGTCCTATCACGTACAATATATTTACTGTATTTATTTTATAGATTCATCTATATATACACACACGCACAAGAAACAGAGTACTGTACGTATAATTAAATATAGTATATAAATTTCATATAAACTAAACTTATAATATACTGATGAAAATAAAATGGATTTATATATTAGAATCCATGTGTGGCTCTAATACTACATGTAAGCAATTCATCGATAACAAATACATGGTTCCAATGCATAAAACGTTATTTGGAAAAACATACCTGCCATCTTTACCTGTTTGTGTTTGAGATAAACTATTACAAAAACACTTCAATACAGAAACATTCTACAATATAGAAACACTCTTCAACCCTCTATCTTTGCCTGTGAAACTGAAAGATGGATTCAGACTCTCTTTCATGTATATATATAGAGGGTTGGGACCGTTTTTAAACATTGCCAAGAGAAAACATGTTGGGTCTATCAAAACACACCCTTCTGTAGATATATAACAGTTATAAATTAAACTGTAATTATATGATACGTCACATCTCTTAAATATAGATAAAATTATAAAATCATTTAAAAGTTAAGACTAATTATATATTAAGACCATTTTTTTCTTTTCTTACACTACTAAGTTATAATTTTGGATACTGAATAAATAAATAATTTTTAGAAACTTGGTACATAAAATTTGCACTGTATTTCTCTTTTTCTCCCAACTTCTCCTTTTAATAACATTTAAAACTGCACATTTTGATATGTATAGTATCCCAAATTAGGTACGCAAAGCAAAGCATTTTGGGGGAGGAGTATTAAGCATAATAAAATAATTATTTTTCTCAACTAACCGTGTAGCAAAATAATAAGCTCAAAAATAATGGTGTGATAATAGTGCATTAATGTGTTTTTCATAACTTATTTATCTTTTTCTGCAATTTGTCAACAAAAATACAAAATAGAATACAGTTGCTAAACATAGCCTAAGTATAAAATTTCAATAATAAATTTGAAAATTAAGAGAATAAAAATAGAGATATATAAATATTTCTATATAATCGTGGAGCAAAATTCTCCACCAATCACGGTGATCCGGTTAATTTCTTTCCAATTATAAATATTTCTATAAAGCAAAATCATCCATCAATCACGGTGTCTTATTTGATTATTGTACACCTCCATCAATCATAATGCCTCATTTGACTATTGTACACCTCCTCCTTTGACGGTTCCTCCTTTAACTATTGTATACGTGCCATATATTCTTATTTTTACCATGCCTATATATTGGCTATTTGTACTCAACCAATATACAGATCTGAATAATAGAAATGTATCTCTCAGTGGCTCTTTGTCTGCATAGTACCGAACCATGTATATGCATGTGTTCTTCATATTTCTCTCTTCCCTTTTTCCTTCTCATATTTTTAACATAGTATCAGAGCCAAGTTATTCTTGTAATCCCATCTAAAATTTGAAGGAGAGTATTGCAATTATTATCATACAACATATTTTCTCTGTCTTCACATTCCTTTTCCTGGAATTATTATCATGGAGCATTTTCTCTGTCTTTACATTGAACACCTTTTATATATTTTTGTCTTTACCATGCCTATATATAGGTTATTTGTAAGCAATATACAATTTTGAATAATAGAAATGCCTTAGTGTCTCTTTGCCCATAAATGTAGGTCTTAGTACGGAATCATGTATAATATATATATATTATCTTTTTCTATAAATTTCTTTAATTCTTTATTTTTTTTCCTTCTTACTCAAATTCTTCTTCTTTAATTTATTTTTTTTCTTTAAAAAAATTATCTCATACATATATATATATATGTATGAGATAATATATATGTATGAGATAATTTATATATATATATGTATGAGATAATTTTTTTAAAGAAAAAAAATAAATTAAAGAAGAAGAATTTGAGTAAGAAGGAAAAAAATAAAGAATTAAAGAAATTTATAGAAAAAGATAATTTTAGGAGGAACTTTTTATAATTATTTATAAATTATATGCATAAAGTAAAAATAAATAAGGGCCAGCATGGCCCATGGAGGGGGTCAGCGCCCCCGATCCTGCGCCTAAGAAGTAGAGTTTGAATATGGGAGATACTTTATTAAGCATGGATGCTATTAAAGGCTAGATATATATACAACCTCGATCTCTGTTTTTGTAACATGCTTAATAAAAAATAATCGAGGACCACGCTCTTGAAAAACAAAAAAAAAAACTATATCAAGAACTGATACTGAATATTATGTGTATATATATATATCATAGTAGTAATTCTGGGAAAAAAAGAATAAATTCTTTACAAATTGAATCAACATGAATGAAATGAACGTCAAAGTTCTTCAACAAGTATCCATTAATTATTTCCCCTTCTTTTGGCTGGATATATATATAGCATCCGTTTTCTCAAGTAGAGCTTAAATAGAAGAGACTATATACTAGCTTACATAACATTGTATACTACAATTAACATAATTAAGTCCAAAGATAGAGTAGAAATTAAGAAGTCATATATATATATATGAATGGGAAACTAAAATATATAGGTAGGTCAATCTACTGTCTGGATTTAGGAGCTTAACAATAATTCCACAAGTGATGATGCTGCTTGCTGTTAAGTAAGAATTTAAATCAAATTACAAGGGGCTGATTAATATTGACCAATGTATTATATATACATATAAATATAAATGTGTATAGTTCAGGTTACTTTGAATTTGGTCAGCTCATGGTTGACTCAAATACAAATATATTGGGCAGGTTGGAGGTTGTTGTAATAACACTTCCACTTCAATTATTAAAATCCAATCCCATTATTTATCAACTAATAAAACTAATAATGTTGGTTGTGGCAATTACTTAACTCTTTACAAGTTGCTAAATTTCAATTTTAGGAGCTTGTATATATAACATATGATCATGGCTATATATATATATATATTATATATATGCACTTTCTCGTTTTTTTTTTTTTTTTTTTTGGAATAACCCAGAACTCCCTACGAAGCGGCCCTTACGGACCCCAACATGTGGCACCAAACTGGAGGTGTAGGGCTGGCCCCCACCATACACCGGGTGAGTCGAGAGAATCTTAGCTGAGGGGAAGGCTCGAATCTTGGCCGAGTGATGACTTAAATCAACACCCTACCATCACTGCTAGGCCTCCGGGACCACTTCCTCGTTCATTCGGAGTCAACGTACCTTTTCTTTGATGAACATAGCAAGCATCAAATATGTTAGAGAAGCGGAAGTACTTGCAATTACCTTATAGTTGCACTGTCACTTGCATGACTGATTATGGTCCTTTTTTAAGAAATAGTATATATGTATCCTAATGTTTGTTTTCTTTCTTCTTTTCATACTAAGTGCCTTTTTGAGTTGCTAATATATAGTTGGTGTCTTTTCCATTCAAATTGTGGATGGTGGTATATATATATATATGTATATATATATATGATGATGATGATGAATCACACTAACAACTCCCTACATTATTTATTTAGCCACATCTTATTGACTTTTCTTTAAATAATTCTGATTTGTTGATGCTACTGCTGTCATTCACAAATAGTCATCACAATAATATTGTTGACCTTCCTCTTATAATCGAATGTGATCCATCTGCTGAAGCTATATATAGATATATATATATATATATATATATACATATATGGTCACTCAATAAGTATATTCTTCTAATTACCAATCCTAATGCTGTCCTATTATTGTTGTGTTTAATTTGTTGTCATATTCTTGAATTTTTGTTGTCCTTGTGTGGATGCATGCATATATGTGAATATATATATTTTTGTATGGTAAGGCTAGCTTCTTGTTGGATGGGATGACTTAATTTGTTCATGTATGCATGTGTGGACATACATGGTGTGAGGCATGCATATTGTTAGCTAAGTTTGGTAGCTAGCTACTTCATTTGTTTAAAAAGCTAGGGACCAAACTTTAACCCTTGTTAATTATAATCACACCACATCATACACTTCATCTCAGTTGCAATCCAAAGTGCAGTACACAAGAAATCACTAACAGAAACAGGTTCAAGAAGCAACACGTACTATTGGACTAATTGTATATTGAAGTACGTACTTGACCTTTTAACACTCGGGAAAGAAAAAAAAAAAAAAAAAAAAAATGGATTTTGAACATATTCTTGAAGATTGGAATCCATGGAATCGAACCAACATCACAAACAATACAAGAAATTAAAGGAGTTTCATAGCATGTGCTTAAAAAAGGCTAATGAATTGAGCAGTCCAAATTAATTGTAGATAGTCTCCTATGTTTGTCTTGAGACTAAAGTATAAATTAACCTCATATTGTGTGCACCTAAAGACACAGAAATTAACATATTAGAGGCTGTTCTGAGTTTAGTAACAAGCTAGACCAACCCCGGCCCCATGTAGTTGTGACATGAGTTCAAATAGTATTTAACAATTATAAGTGGTTTGTGACCTATAGAGATTACAAGGAAAGGAGAAGGAAGATGATTGTAAGCCAAGATCCATTCAAGGATACTATATATCTATCTATATCGAAGTAATAAAGATGATTTGCTACTTTTTTGTTGGAAAAGGATAAACTGGATCTCCTTAAAGAAGGGGTTAGATCTCCAAAACACAAGTCAATAGTAAAGATTTATCATATCAAAGCATTGGATTCTGTAATTTGCTAATTGACAGAGACAGATAGTGTATTAATTAACTCCATTTCATTTCTATCTCTATCTTTATCTTTATTTAGTTGAAAGTTGAAACCTCATAATGTTTGGGATAATGGCCGGTGTGTTGATCAGAAAAATGATGATGAGGATCAGCTCAAAGGAAGATGATGACAATGAGAAAGCTCCAAATACATAGAAAAAGTTAGTAAACCACTGAGCAAATGAAATGGGGGTTTTATCTTAAATCTCTAATTTTGTCATTATCAACAGCAAGTAAAGGGTCAAAATATTAATGTCAAAAGGTAGTTGGTGAGGGCCTCATTGGCTCTATTCCAAAGTGATGAGCTGGTTCTTTACCCCCCGAGGGCCCCAAGCCACCTTTGTTTGATGGCCTAACTTCACTCTACTCAATTTGCATTTTTTTTTTTAACTTCAAAAATTAAAAAACAAGTTTTCTTTTTAAAATATTAACCCCACCACTGGCCCTGGGAGTTTATATTATTATTAATTGACACCCAAGTCGTCCGTGGGAGGCAAAAGCAGTCTTCAAAAAAGATATGGTGAATTTCTACCCAGACCAAATAGTTGTGGACTAGATACATTTGATTGGACTTGTAAGTTTCTAACAATAATATGTTGAAAGTAGTATAATTTTTAGGGTACTTTCTTGAAGTAGTTCGTAAGTTTGTTTCGTGTCGATATAAGAGTGTTATACTAAATAGATAATCGTGTTAAAAATTCTCAATACTAACTCAATTCGTTTATTAAATAGATAAACGTGTTAATTTGTTCAATTCGTTTATTAAATAGATAAACGTGTTAATTTGTTTAATGACGTGTTTATCAAAACGAGACATTTAATATTTAATCAAATATTAAATAATAGAAAAAAAAATTGTCACAATTACCTCAAATATTCAAAATAAAAAGAAAAATCATAAAACATAGACAAGGTTTATGTTGGAATGAGTTAACTATACATAGTAATTGGGTTTAAATAGGTAACAAATTACATAGGTCATATTTACGATTATAACATGTTGAATTAAATGGGTTATAAACGGATTATACGGCCTGAACCCCTTAACCCTAACTCGACACGACTAAGTAAACGGGTTAATCGTGTCGACTCTTTTATGACCCAAACTCGTTTATGTCAAACCCAAACCCTTTTAACTCGTGTCATGTTATCGTGTCGTGTTGTAATTTGTCATCCCTAATAAATTATACCCAGTTAAGACTTTGACATCTATAACTTTGATTTCTCCTAAGTTTTGGACATTCAACAACAAAAATTTTTATTTTTGTTAATGACATTTGATTAGGTTTTTTTTTTTAGGGTTCGATTAGGTTTCTTATACATAAAAAATAGGTGTGATAATATAGTGTTTACAAGATGGAAAAAAAGAAGATAATAGTCTTTTAGTTTGACATTTTTTTTAAAATAAATTAATCTAGTATTAAATTAGATACGGGTATGAAATTTTTTACATTTTTAAAAGAGGTCAAAATAATAAAAACAAAACACTCCATCGGTATATAATTTATCCAAACTTAAATAAATATCGATATAATTTACCCAAATTTTTAACCTACTAACACCTTGCCAAAAGTTTAGACAGTCAAATTAATTCAAATATATGGGTTACCAAAAGATTCAGTACAACCTTCCTAGTTATGAGGGTGACGTGACTCTCCCGAAGGTTTCTGCAAATATTAATTTGCAGTTGGCATATGATATTTTACGTGAGCAAACGACTAAAAATACATACAATAGTGAGTGGGCCTCTTTCTTCAAAGTAAAAATGACTTGCACGTTGCAAAGTAGCATTGCCCATTATTTTAGTCATCGAAATGATAAATGATGTGATTAAAATCCAGAGAATTCTTAAGGCTTTGAGCAGACTGACCTGGAATCACTATCTTCGATAATCGATACAAATGTATACAGTATATATTGTTTTAGAAAATGATAGCATTGCGATCTATTTGAATAGATAATTGAGACGCAAAAAAGTCGATTTCACTCTTTTGTTATTAATCTTAATAAAATTAGAATTTGCACCGTAACGATTGTGAGACTGAATTTTTGTCAAGTACCCTGTTCAGCCTCTCTGCTGTTGGAGAGATTAAAAACCTTTTTATTTAATTTTTTTTAGATGGGTATGTATGGTAACAGGAAAAAAAAAAAAAAAATTTAGTCGTAATAATTTTTTTTTATTTTTTATATAATACAATTTTTTTGTTTTAAAAATAAACACAATTGTTTTTTAATCGTAATTATTTTTTGATATAATAAAACTTTTTACTCAATGCTAAAAATGTTTTACATACTTACCTAACCATTATACGTTATACTAACATCTTTGTGTCCGCTTTAATAGAATTGAGTACTAATTATTAAGTGATGGTTAAAAATTGAGATTTTTTGTTTTTGGGTATATTTTGTGGAGCATTTACTCCCATTTCATTTTTAAGATACTCAAAATTGCGATAAACAGTTCAAAATTAAGGGGAAACAGCGCCCAAATTTGACTTTTTTTTGGTTTGGTAGGCCAAGATTTGGTGGGAATTGTTTTTGGGTTTAGTTGTGTGTGTGTGTCTATATATACATATATACATATATATATCTATTGGACTTGCTCCCCATTGACATTTATCTTTTTTAGGGTTTAAGTAGTGTTTGTGGTCTTTAAACACGCGCGTTAGAAGTCCTTTCTTCTAAAAAGCACTGTGTGTGTGTACTTCCTCACTTTATTTTCACCTATGCAGCTGATGGTATTTCCTTCAAAGCTTTTAAATCTCCAAGTTTCTGCCGATTCTGGTCCTGGGTTTCCGAGAAACCTCCAAAAATGTTTAAAGCATTCTAGAACAAAATGTGGTGGTTCTTTTGTTAAGCACTTTGGAAACCACCTCTCTTTTTGAGTGATGGAAAGTAGCAAGAGAAGCACAAGAAGCAGACCCAGTTCAAGAATATCCAAACTGTGTTGTCCAGCTTTGTCTTTTTGGTCATCCCCAACCAATCGCCCTCCTGGTCTTCAACTTCTTACCAGCTAGTCTCATGAAATTTGCATTGATTGATTGTCTCTGTTTATGTTCTATCTTGTAAGATAGTCCCTTAAAAATTATGGAATTTCCAAGTTCTTTTGATGGGCTTTCAGGGAATTGTGAGTTTCAGGAGATTTTGAGAAATGGGTCGATGTCCTCCTCTTCATTGGTGCTAGATGGTGAGAGAGGAGAGCTTGTGAGGGCTTTGGTGAGGCCAGGACAAAAGGGGGCAGATAAGGCATTGGTGGCGTTGAGGAATCATAGCGAGGCGGAGAGACGGCGGAGAGAGCGGATTAATGGTCATCTCTCCACGCTTCGGAGCCTGGTTCCTGGCACAAATAAGGTGATTTTTGCTATTTCTGATGCTTATTAAATTTACTATTTTAGATTTCAATACGTCTTGTCATGCATTTATCTTTAGACTCAAGAAAATGATATCAATTTTGCCATTGAAGTAGAATTGTCATGTTCTACAGTATCTATGAACCCAACTAACAAATACTACTAAAAGTCATGGGAATTAACTTACAGGAAGATAATTGCTAATGGTGACTAGAATTATTTCTAATAATTATTTCGAGTTATAGCAAAGTATGATCAGTATTACTTACAGAAAATTAAATTATCCGGTAGAACAAAGAAATGCAGTTTTTTTTTTTGTCTGGTAATTTCCTGCCCAAAATTACTCCATGGGATCATCCCGAAGACGGGCTTGCATAGTTCACTAACTTTCCAAACACATGTTAGGTGTCATGTACTTTGGAAGAATTAGAAATTAAAAGTTCCTAGAATAGCATCCTAACTGTGAAGTAGCATCTGAACTTTGCAATTTAACAGTATGCAAAATATCATTAGTAGGATTTGTAAGTCTGAAATTGATTGCATAATAGTTGCACTTTGCCATTTTCATGTAGGGTGCAAACTTATAGTCTTCTCATATGTATAAGCGCTATTGTAGATGAAAATTTAACAGTTTTGACATTAAGCTGGAAGAGTTATGAGGTATTAATTCTCTATGAGCTAGGATCTTTATGGATGCCTCCAACTTTCATCTTGACACCTTTTGGGGCATATTTTCTTTAAAAACGTAAATGGGTGCTAAATACATCTTGGATTATTGTGTAGATATGAACAAAGTCTGAGGAGATGTGGGGATTGTTTTATTCTATAATTTGTGATTTTTTTTTTAAAAAAAAAAAAAAAAACTGAAGAGTATAACTTAAAGAAGCAGTTTTCTTTAAACATTTCTTTACATCAATAATTAACTCACAGGACTTTCCTGGATAATTTCGTCATGCTGCTTGGGGCTTGCAGTATACTGGGACCGGAATAGTCCCATCAAAATGTTGGGTACCCCTCTCATCATCTATATTTATATATTGATCATATATCTATGTAATTACTATGAGAGAAGAAAAAAAAAATTCAGTAAACATCAGTAATGCCGAAAAGTCCACAACGTAATTATTACACAACTAAAGGTGACAACATAGCCAGCCAAGTAGTATCACTATCTTCTTTGAGCCCCATTGTAAAATCAAAGTTAATCACCTGTATTAACACCCCCACCCCAAGTTTGTATCATTAATCGATTTATGAAAATGCCTTTAATTTTTTCCCTTGTTAATAATGAGAGTCTGCCTATGAAATGGTTGTAGGGCAGAAGCTAATATCAGTATTACATGTTAATCATGATGATCCCGGTATCTTGTTGCTGCCAAGAAACTTATGGCCGTAACAGTACTAGAACTTTACTGCTTCTGAGAGTATGTTGAAACAGTTGTTGAAATTGAATTACCAATTTATATTCCCAGATGGACAAAGCATCATTACTTGCTGAAGCTATCAACCGCTTGAAAGAACTAAGAAAAAATGCTGCGGAAGCCACTAAAGGTGTTCTCATACCGATGGACATTGATGAAGTAAGAGTTGAACAGGAGGATGGATCAGATGGAAGCTCTTTCTCTATCAGGGCATCCTTATGTTGTGATTATAGACATGAAATTCTGTCTGATTTAAAGCAAGCTCTTGATGCCCTCCATCTGAAAACAGTGAGGGCAGAGATTTCAACCTTGGGAAGCAGGATGATTAATGTTTTTGTGATAAATTGCTGCAAAGAAGAGAACATTAAAGATACTGAAGAATGCCAGCTTCTTGCAACTTCTGTTCGCCAGGCCATGAGGTCTGTACTTGATAAATTTTATGCTTCACAAGAGTTCTCATCAAGAACTTCACTTTCAAACAAGAGACGAAGAGCTTCTTTTCTCAATTCTTCAGGCTCATCTTCTTTAGACGATTTCTGGTAAAAAAGGTGATTTTAAATGATAATTTTCATTATTTTTGTCACTTTTCTTTGTTAATATGCTTTGGCGTACACAATGTTGATCCAGAAGTTTGTAGCATATATGACTTTTTCTTTTCAAACTCCAGAGGGTTTGTATGCAATTGTCATGTGCCTGATGATTAGCAGAGGGCTGAAATGTTGTACTTAATGAATATAAGCAATAGATAGTTGATGTTTGAGTTATTTTGGCAGCCAGGGAATATCTCATTTTCTACTGAATCACTTGTAAATTCCACAAGTGATGTGCATTGTTAGGATAATAGGTCCTTTTTGGTTTTCCACACTCCGTTAGAATTTGGGTTACACTCCCTTTGGTTTCTTTAGTGCATTTTACTTATCTGAAAAATGAATATGACTCGAAGTTCTTCTCTGATGCTCATGGCTTGATTATCATGACATGCGCTCGTCTTTTTTGTTGTCTTTGTACCATTCTCCCTCTTTGGATGGAACATGAGATGACGATGAAATAGGAACTTGTGAATCTAGTTTCATACCCATGATCTAATGTGTCCAAAAGTGATAGTTTGTTTTACACACATAAATTGTTGTTTATTGGAACATGTTTTCTGGAACTAATTAAATTTGATTCTTGTCAAATATCTGAAGTCGTTTGAAACATCATAGTCTTGTTTATGAGATGATAAGGGCAAGCGGATATGATTGCATTTATATGTTACGCTGCAGCAATCAGGAAGACCTTTTTTTTATGAAGAATTATGTTTCAGACTGGTCCTCTAGTACTGCAACATTTCTTTGTGTGGGCAACTAAGGCATTAATAGTTGTTCACAAATATTAAGAAAATTGCTTGGTCATGTGCAAAGGCAACTTTACTTGTGAGTCAATGCAACATTTATTATGAATTTGTAGATATCTGAAACCTGAAGCCACACTCTGAAAAACAGTGGCAAGAAATAGAGAGAAAAATATTAACAAAACTGAGGAGAACATTTTCAACTTAAACAAAATGTTCAAGCCCTGGGGAAACTGTGCAGGAAAATACCATCCGCGATCTGTTGAACCGAGCCGAATGTTTATAGTAATGTAGTGGAGCTCATGCATGCGGTGATAAAATTTCTCTTATATATTTCTTTCTTCTTCCTCTATGCTTCAAGTATGAAGATTCTAGTGAGGCCCCCAATTCCCTCTCCATCCGTAGCCTGCTTGAAACCCGAGTTTATGCATTTGATGTCTTTAGGATTCTTATGGACATACTTGAGTTAAAGCGTCTTGGTGGCTAGTTAAAAGTGAAATGGTGAACTGATTTTATACCAGTTGGAAGATTTGGTTGATCCAAGGTGACACAAATTTCAAAAATCAGGTTTAATTTGAGTCCAGCTTCTTCCCACGTACCCTTCTCAGAACACTGTTTTGAATCCGGGAAAACTATATTAAGTTATAACCCAGTAATTTGATCGGTTGGATGTTCTTTTAAGCCCTTTTGTTATTTCGTGAGTTCGGATGAAAGAAATGAATAAATATGAAAATTTGGAAAATCAAGTTCTAAGAAATGATACAGAAATTCCAATAATAACAGATGAGTTCTTAACAACAACTAGCTGAGTATATGGTCCCTGTCCAGGACAATTTGACCTTGGTTTCATCAATCCAGGGCAAGTTGGCATATTTTTCTTCTTTAGGGGAATTGGAATTAGAATTTCTTTTTTCAATCGATCAGATAAAAAGAACAGAACACATTATGAAACGTCATGCAGCAAATGCATTTAAAATCTAAACAAAAAAAACTCTTCCTTCTTCTAACTTTTGCTTCTGTAAGATCTGTACCACAGAATCATGAAACAAATAAATCTGTACCCAAAAATAAAACCCAGCATCACAAGTAAATTGCTCCATTGCTGTGACTCCTTCAAACCTTGCTGCACCATGAAACCATCACCATACAGGAGGCATACTCCTTCCACACTTTCCAAGCATCTCCTTTTCCCTTTCTCTCCTCCATATTCATTTATTAAAAAACACTCAAATGGGTACTTAAACAAACTCAAGTAATGCATGAAAATCCAGAAGCTGGGTATGTCCTGTTTGGATATGAAATACCCAGAAAAGAGAAAGAAAGACCCCATGAGCCCCGCAGTCAGAGAGCTTCCCATGATAAAATTTGGCACCAGTGCGCCACAACATGCCACAAAAGAATTTGAAACCAGAACAACTATCCAAACCACCAGAGAGAAATATAGAAATCCATCAATATCTGGCCTCAATCCGACTAGCCAGTAAACTGGGATGGTGTAGAGAAGAGCCACTGCTAGAAGGAAAGGAAGGAACACAAGTGTATTTGAGATAACGTAAGAAGAGACTCTATAAGCTCCTCTCGAGGTCTCCCTCATTAAAATTCTCCTCTCCTGCAAAAAAATTGGTAGAGCTTCTGTTGTGGGAGACAGCAAGAAGGCGAGACTGAAGGCAAAGAACCCAAGTTTACTTTGCAGCTTAAATCTCTTTGGATCATTATTCACGTTCATAAATATCGTCCCTAATAGAACCCCTACCAACACTGCTTGCATTATTCTTGCAGCAAACAGCTGTTTTGTTCTAAAAATGTTACTAGAAAATCTCTGGCTCAGTATTATTACCTCATTAATTCGAGAATTGGGGTAAAAGATGTGATTTTCTTCTATGTTACCCAAATTAGAGATTTTCATGATGTGATCATATTCTTGTCCAGTTTCACTGTCTTTGATATCGTTTTCTTCCTTATCTATGGAAAGGCTTTCTATGGCGAACTCGAGCACATTGACATGCCGAGGGATGAAATGGCCTGCAAACTTGAGTCGCTCCTCTAGGAGGTTCAAGGATCCATGGTGGAGGACAATTCCATTGGATAACAACACAACTGTATCAAAAAGCTCCAGAATTCGAAAGCCAGGTTGATGAATGGTTAACACAATTGTCTTACCTTGATTCTTGGCCATAGACTGAAGCAGCAAGACCACATTAAGAGCTGATGCTGAGTCCAATCCTGATGTTGGTTCATCAATCAGAAGAACAGCCGGGTCATGAACTAGATCAACACCAATTGAAACCCGGCGCTTCTCACCACCTGAGATGCCTCGACTTGATTCACTGCCGATTTTTGTACCAGCAACATGGTCTAATCCAAGCTCCTTCAACAGCTCCCTCACTCTAGCTGCAGCCTTGTGAAGGCCCCCCTGCAGCCTGAGACGTGCGCTATACATGAGCGTTTCTTCAACAGTTAAAAGTGGGAATAGAGCTTCATCTTGTGTGACATATCCAGATGTTCTCCGGAAATGTGTAGCATCCATTGGCTGGTCATTTACAAGTACTTGACCAGAAACTCTACACGGCACAATCACCCCAGCGAGAATTTCCAACAATGTGGTCTTTCCTGCCCCACTTGAACCAGCAATGGCAGTGATTTCCCCTGGTTTGGCTTCACAATTTACATTCTTCAAAATGTACTTTTTTGTATTGTTTGTCACCTCACCCCAGAACACCCAATTGATCTCACAATATCTTGGTGATAATTTGTAGGACAAATCCTTGGTTCTTATTCTATATTTGGTTTTCCGGCCACCGGCTTTCGGTGCCTTCACTGGTAGGTCCATGGAGAGGTGGAGAAGGGATTATAAGATGTGTTGGGAGGACTGAGGAGGATGGTGAGCTAACACACCAAACCGGCCCTTCTTTATGCACACACTGGTCACCACAGAGGTGATGTTATATTTGCATGCATGTACTAGGCAAGTCAAGCCCCTCTTCTGATGTCTTTGATATATTTCTATGGGTAAAAGGGTGCCAACAGATTGACATGATCTTTATCATGATTACTCAATCAAGGTGGTGATTACCATATGATTTCAACTTGGTGGGAGCCACTTTTTACAAGGACAGTTGGTATTTGGTCAGATGAAGCATGATTTGTGCAACTATTGTATCATGGTTTTGTTGGGGTTATTGACAGTTTCAAAACTTTGTAATGGAGGTTCCAAAATGCTTTTTCTGTTGGAGTGTGTACTTTGAGCCAGGATAGGTGTTGGTTGTCTCATCCATCACCACTTCACAGTTGAGGCTGACAAAGTAAATTAGCAGTTACTTCTATGATCTATCTATCTATGAGCAGCAGTTACATTAGGCTTTGATGATACCAAGAAGTGTGGATAAGGCTTTTAATGAGCTTCCACCCCATTTACTTTTTGTGTTGAGTCTGTGGACCATGTGATAGGCGAAACAAACAGGTTTTAGGTTTAGGTTTAGGTCTTTCATTTTGGAACACAATCCAACTTTGCTTTTGAATTCTGGAAGCCCACTTTTGCATTTAATCATGATTTTAAGATGAGGTATGGTTTTGGAGATGGACCAACCGAACAGACGGTTTGTTTGGTATGATGGGATTTTAATGAAATTTGAAGTTTTATTTCGTTACATGTCTGCATATTATCAATTTGGCATGTCCACTGATTAGTGTTGAGGAGGACTAAACATATGACCAGCCTTGAACAAAATGTCGACATTATGATTTGTTCTATCAAAAAAGGAAAAAGAAGAAATGCAATTAAATATGGTTTATTCGGATGAGTTTAAGTTGTTCGAGTTTGATCCACAACACAAAACCATTCTGAGATAAACAATTTGTAATGCATACATATAAACTTACCTAATTATTCTTACTACTGTACACATGATATTCATATGCACAAATAATTAACTATATGTTATGAAAAGGAACACATTTCAAAACTATATCCATAGATTTAATTAGAATAGAAATAAACACTTTTTATTAAGGGTCTAAGCGTAGAAAATACTCCTACATATCACACTCTTTACATACAAAAAATATCTTTAAAATTTCAATTTAGTGCAAATAGGTCTCTCTGACAAATTAAAATCCTAAATTGACTAAATTAATAATTTTATAAAATATATAAAAATAAATAATTTTGTAAAATGATACTATTGGAGGACACTCCTTACGCGCAAAAAACACACATTAAGTTTCAAATAGGCCCATCTGACAAATTTAAACCCTAAGTTGACTAAATTACCCTTATTAAACCAATTTATAAAATATATGAAAATAAATAATTTTTTAAAATGATTGAAAAAGACACTATTGGAGGACACCGACAATGGACAAGTAAAGATAAAAATATAAAATAAAAAATAAAAAAAAAAGTATAAAAGCAAAGAAAAGATAAAAATAGAAAATAAAAAATGAAAATAAATTGCAAACTAAATAAAACAAATCTGCTTCAAACTCCGAAAACCGAAAATCAGTGCACACTGATATTGTGATTTTTTTTTTGAAAAAAAATAAAACAAAGAAAAAAAAAAATAGTAGAAAATAGTAAATTGAAATATCAACAAATTCAAATCCTTATTTTACAAATTCTCAAAGTTTTTTAAAAAAAAGTTTAGAAATATACCTTGAGAAAAAAGTTTCAAAAAAGAAAAAGAAAAAAGAAGAAGGTAATGTATACATAACACTCCTATACTATGAGATTGGTAGCATATATACCCCTTGGGCATTTCAAAAAAGTAAAAGAGCAAAATGGGTATTACAATACTAATTTATGTCAGGAAGGGTATTTTTGCACAATGTGAAAAGTTAAGAATATTTTTTACATATTCTTTTAAGTAAGGGATAAAAGTGCTACGCAAAGTATACTTTAGAAGTATTTTCTGTAGGTATCCCTTTCATTTGGCTTCGTTTGGATACACAGGAGAGAAAAGAAAAGAAAAGAAAGGAAAGGAAATGATAGCTATAATTTATATTCATGTTTGGATAGATAGGAGAGAAAAGAAAGGAATTGATAATATTGTTGTTTGGATAACATAAAGGAGAGAAAATAAGGGAAAGGATAATTTTTTTCTCTCTCTCTCTCTCTATCTGCAACTGCAAACTATATATATATATATATAAATATATCTTCTATTTTATGTATTCCTCTCTCTCTCTCTTTATATATATATATATATATATATATATATATATATTCTATTTTTCAAAACCCATATACAAGAATCAGAAGCTCAAAACAAGAATCAGAAGTTCAAAACTCATATCTATTCCTTTCTCTCTCCTCTGCAACTGCAAACTACAAAATCTACAAGAATCAGTTTGTTAAAAAAATCAAAACCCATATCTATCAGTTTCCATCACCGCTGTTCCAGCTCGGTCGCCGTTCGCAAAGCTTCAGCCGATCCGCTGTGTGATACCTCTCGAATCCGAGACATGGGTTGATCAGGCCCAAACCCGAGGGAATATCAGACAATTAATATATAAATGAACACAGAATATAAAAGATTTAAGAATTAAATAATAAAACAAATACTCTGATAAAAATGATTAAATATAAAATCCTTAAAATGATAATGAATAATAATAATCCAATTCTCCAATACCTCCAAGTGTACAACTCGGGAATCCATCTAGTGGACCCCTAAACAAAATCCCAACTGAACTGGAAACTGAAAATAAAATCCCAAACTAAAACATAGAGAGAAATCCTACGTAAATAGATGAATGAGTGACTGCCTCCGACAAGCACGATCAAGCTCTAAGGCTGGAACCCTCCTGTACCTGAAAAGAATATAAGAGTGGGTCAGGCCCATGAATAAGTTCTAATCTAACTGCAATCCATACAGTGACCTGATACGCAGATACATCTTAGATATCTAACAATATCTATCTAGTCCATAAATACATATATATCCACACTAAGGGACATTCACTGGACTACAAAGGGGTCTCAACCTGTAGAAGGCAACATGCAAAAACGCAGCCAAAGGTGGGCATGAGTGTAATACCCCGATAATTTTAAAAGATTTATTAATTATGATTAATTATTTTATTTTATTTTTCAATGATTTATTTTATTTTATTGAGTGCTAGATTAATTATCTTATTTTAATTAAGTTATATTTCGTGATTATGTATGATGATTGATTGTTTGTGTGGTTGATTATTGATTGAATTATTGGTGTGTTGATTTTATTGGTATTATATGACTTAGTTGTAAATTCTTGTTTGTTTATGTGCTTCATGTAATTAGTTATTTTAATTTCTGTATTTAATTAATTATCTTATTTATTTAAATTAATTGGATTGGGCTTAAGGAAAGTTGGACCAAAAGATGTGGTCTTGGGCTTGTATGAAACCTTATTGGGTTAATTAATGAAGGTCCGTGGTTATTTAATTATTTAAATGATCACTTTTGTATCAATTATATATATATATATATATATATATATATATATATAATTATATATAAATATAATTAATTAATAATTGTTATGGAAAGATATATATATAGATATATATTTATTGATATTTATAAGTATATATGATTTAATTAACTAATGAGTTAATTATGGAAGGAATATATATTTATATATAATATATGTTTATAGATATAAATTATTTAAAGGTTATTTCTTTAATTCATAATACTAGTTGGAATAGGATTTATAAGTATATATGATTTAATTAACTAATGAGTTAATTATGGATGGAATATATATTTATATATAATATATGTTTATAGATATAAATTATTTAAAGGTTATTTCTTTAATTCATAATACTAGTTGGAATAGGATTTATAAGTATATATGATTTAATTAACTAATGAGTTAATTATGGAAGGAATATATATTTATATATATATATATGTTTATAGATATAAATTATTTAAAGATTATTATTTTAATTCATAATACTAGTTGGAATAGGATTTGGAATTTAAGGTGTATAAAAATACACATAAGGCTTTAGGGTTAAAGGTTTTACACGCTAGAAAAATAAAACAGACAGAGAGAGAGGAAGAAGAAGGGCTGACAAGGAGGAGGTCGGATCTGAAAAGGAGGACGTCGGAATTGGAAGAGATAATTAAAGCTTAAAGCGTCGGTTTCGTTTCGAAACCTTCAGGCGAGTTTTCTCTAACTTTCCTCTTAGAACTCATAAGGATTTCACCTTGAGTATCAAGGCTTTAATTAAATTTATTTGTTTAAAAATTATGGTTAGATCGGAATAATTAAAAAGTATAAACTATTATATTTGATTTTTAGATTATTGGATTTTAATTGATATATATAGGTGTTATGTATATTTTAAAATCAATCTATAGGTGGATTTGTGACCCAAGAGAGTTAATTATGGTTTCTTTATTTTCTAGAATTGTTCTGTAATTTTCTGGAATTTTTCTGATATTTTTTAGGAATTTATTAGGATTTATTTTCCTATTATTTGTTAGGAAAATAATTATATATATATATATATATATATACTAGGTAACTGGCGCATGTGGAGCGGCGGCACAATAAAGAATTGATCCAGTGCGGCGCGGTGTAGGATAATAGGGTGTATACGCCAATTAGGGCCATTTGATTAATTAAACTTATGTGAATTGATATGGTGCATCGCGGCGCATAAAACTTTGGTGCGCATGTGTATCTGGACCATAGAAGTGGTCTGGTCAACTATGGGATTATTTGGTGTATTGCAGACCATGAGAAGATGGTGCACTCGCTGATCTGGACCTTAGATCTATTATAGTTAATAGAAAATAATCTAGTGTGAGCGTGTTTATTTGCGCACTCATTTATGACCATTGGATGCGGCATAAAGGAAGTGATGGATTCAGTGTAGTGAGCTCACGGTAGCTGAAAGAGCTTAGCCAATACCAGCACAGAAGGAGGCTTGAATCCAGCGCGTGCAAGTGCATAGTAAGCACTTGGGCGCGCGTGGGAAACTATGTTGGCCTAATTCGACACTAGAAATTAAAACAGTCATAACTTAGTCATTTTAAATCGAAATTGGGTCATTCTTGAGCTCAAATTCAAGGATTTTTCGTCTTCTTTCCAATGGTACCAATTTCATTATCAGATTCCCATCCTACTAGGAAATATTTATGTTTTAGTGAGAAAGTGTCGGAAAACTATTTAAACCAATATGGAGTATTTAAAGGAAACTATTTCTGACATATTTAGTTGCACTAATTTGTGTAAATATAATAAATTAATAATTTGTTATGGAAGGAAGTGTATATATATATATATATATATATAAAATTATTTATATATGTGTATATATAGTTTAATTTGTCTATGAGTTGTATGGAAGGATGAATATATATATATGTATGTATGTATGTATATTGATTTTAAATAATCAAGGATTATTAAAGAAGGTGTTAAACACATAAATACATTAAATAACATATGTGTAGGTATATATATATATATATAAATCATTAAGATGATTAATATTATCATTCTTATTTGGCATATCTTAATAGGCTGGTTGTTAAATTAATAATATGCGTATAATATGCATGTGATGACTATGTATGATTTCGCGTATTGTTAATTTTAAAGTTAATTCATGGTTAAAGTGTGGGCATGGATGAATTGTCAAATGATTAAATATATTACTTAAATATTTGTATGAATAGAATACATATATGGAAAGTATGGATGAATTGCTAATTAAATGTATGAATAAATATACCTGTGGAGGCATGGTTGAATTGCCAATGTATAAATATACATACACGGAGGCATGGTTGAATTGCCAATGTATAAATAAATATACTTATGGAGGCATGGTTGAATTGCCAATATATAAATAAAAATATTTACAATGGCATGGTTGATTTGCCAAAGCATAATTACGTTGTTATGTGTTAGATGATTAAAATATCATCTATAGTTGTTGTATGTATGGATTGGATTAGGGTTAGATATTCTTAAATGAGAATAGTTTAGTACTTACTGGTTAGTGTATTATTTTACATTAATAAAATAATATTGGGGAAGACGTGGATGATTTGTCAAAACTTGGATTTTGGATATGTGATTTAAACAATTAAAATCATTATCGGGTTGGGATTAAATAGAGTATTTCTTTTATTATAATTTGTTATTTAAATGATTAGACAACTGACTAGGATGGGATTAAGGTCAAAGGAGTTTTTATAAAATGAAATGGTAGATTGGTCTAGGTATGAATATTATTTTAATAATTATTTAATAGGTATGGAAATTTAATAAACCTATTAATGGATGTGATTAGTATAGTATATATAATTATATATAGACATGTATATCGTGCTTTATTAAAGTTAAAACTTTATTAGGTTTGGTTTTGATCAGAGATGATCTGCTTATTGGTTTTCAGAGGCCTGGTAGAGTGAACTTGCTCGTAGGGTTTAACCCACGATTTATTTTTCAGGTTATTAGAGGTTCCAGTCTCGAGGTTGAGGATCCGCAGCTGGGAGACTGTCATTCGTCTATTCATCTTGTGTACTTTTAAATAGTATTGGATTATTGGATAATGTTTTAAGGGGTCCTTGAGTTATGGGATTTCCGAATTGTAATTGTTGGAGAATCATTAAGTAATATTTATTTATTAGTTTTCTTCAGCGGTTTATTTATTCTTTATTATTCATCTTTGTATTCTGTGCTTGTTAAATACTTAAATTGTTTTGATATCCCTTGATTTTGTGCGCGGACTTGATCAATCCGTGTTCCAAAATTAGGGGGTATCACAATGAGTACCTAGACCTAACAGGGTACACCTCCACCTATCATAGCCAGCTACGCATCCACTGCATATATGCACCCTAATGTACGAGTCTGAGACTCAAGCTCATCTCGTGATACCATAATCATATATTTAAAATCCGTTCTAAGCCAGAATATATCATTCAATTGTTCATTGATCTGACACACGATTTATAATTCAGTTAGTTACTCAACTTATTCAGTTGATATGACTTAACTATAATCAATAGTTAATCCATGTAATCACTCAACTTACTCAGTTGATCTGACCTAAATATAAGTAGGATTCAATGTTTACAGTCCATTCCCTTATTCCCATAGGGTAGGTCTTAGCGTTCTGTACTAAACCATCCCTAGTATGCCACCGTCCCATACTGATGCATACAATCCACATCATCCATGTAAATTACAGAACCTAAATATCAGTTCAGCAATTAAAGTTCAAAACCTTAATCCAATTCAAAACCAAAATCCACGTAATTGCAGAATAGTGTATAATATTTTAGCAATTAAAGTTCGAAACCATAATCCAGTTAATTACAGAATAGTGTATAATATTTCAACTATTAAAATCCAAAACCATAATCCAGCTCAAAACTATTATCCAGTTAATTGCAGAATAGTGTAAAACATCTCTGCAATTAAATCCAATCCTTTATTCATGTAATTTGCAGAAAAGAATTAATATTTCAGCAATTTAAAATCCAGAGCATGCATAGGTCAAATCTATTAATTAAATAACCCTACTGTGCATCTAAAACAAGATTTAAAATCATACCATAGCTCATTAAATCACCAAATTAAAATTAAACAATTAATTTCCTTCCAACCGTTAACAACATGCAAAGTTGTTAAATTGCACAATGTTAATTCCATTAATATAATGGGGTAACTTATGCAATTAGAGACCTTGATAACACCTAAAGTTAATTATTAACCCCCAGTAAAGTCCCAAAATTAATCGGAACGATCTAAGCGTCCAAACAGTATCAAACAGTATCGTCAGAAAAGTCCAGAAAGCGCAAACATGAGAGAGCTTGCTCCATGAACTCGGGAGCAGGCTCCCTAATGCATGGAGCCGGCTCCATGCTTCTTGGAGCCGGCTTTAACGGGGTGGGAGCCGGCTCCCACTTCCATGGAGCTGGCTCTCTCCCTCTCTGAGAGCCTCCAGTCCAGTTCTCCTCCGTTTCTGACCATCTGCTTCGTCTCCGGCCATTCCAACTCTTCTGTTCCTCTTCAATACTGAATCTAAGAGTCTTATTTATATCCAGTAGCATCCCAATGACTTGTTTACAACAGTTGGAATTAATTACAGTGATTAAAACCGCGACCGATTTAACATGCTTAAAAACCAAACTGAAACCCAGACTTGCAAGAACTGTAACAGAGTTAATTCAACGCATACAGAAAATTAATTTAACACATAATAAATATGCAAGATTCAGTTAATGTCCAATTAAACTCTTAAAGACTATCTAGGTGTACAGAACACAGACCAACGGGAGAAAGAAAGAAAATAACTTGCTTGTGATTTCAATTATGAAATCTCGGCGTCGTCTCTAAGTTCCCGGCAAATACTGAATATTGTCAAGCCTCCTACTGCTCCGGCTCTAATCCACAATCAACCTCCTTGGTCCTCTCTGTTTTCCTCATTGGTAGCCCTTACGGTGCCTCTGTTCTCTCAACCCTCTCTCTATTATGTCTCTGCCTTCACTGTGCCGTGAATAGGGTTCTAAAACCCTAGGCAAACGTATGGTAACTATTTATAAACAACTACAATACCTAAGTCCAATTAAAACCCTAAATTGAAACTTAATCGGCCCATTCGTGAACTCTAATTTAAAACTATCACCATTACATTAATTTAATCTAATTAAAACAATTTAAAGAAAAGATAAGAAAAATATAATTTATCCATTAATGAAAATAAAACACAATTTACCAATTAATGCAATTCAACCACCAATTAAACACATAACGATATTTAAATATACGAGTAAATGTAAACAATTAAATAAAAATAAATAATAAAACAAGGAAACAATTTAGCACATAAACAATTAATCAAACAAAACTGCAATAAAATCAGAATTAAAATGCCGAGACTATCCTTTTAAAATTAGGGGTATTACACGCTGTCTCTCAACTCTTAAGCTTACCCCTTCTGTAATTTGTTCCATTTTTCTCTAAATCCCTCCAAATCTTATCAAGCTTGCCCCTCCCAATCATTTCTTTTTTCTCTTATTCTTTCCATCCAAATACCCTAATCACTATCTTTCCCTTTCTTTTCTCTTCAAATCCCTCGATCCAAACAAAGAGGGTTAAATTGATGACATCCCTCTTATTAAGAAAGGAACGGGAGGGTCAAATTGATGACGTCCTTAGTGGAGGTTGCTCAAATATTGGGCCTGATGCGTGTAATGAGTCCATTAGAATTCTGTGGTTAACAGAGGCTCAACCAATTGTAGCCCAAACTATAGTGGGGGCCCAATAACCCACCGAGTTTTTGTTTTGATTTCATATAACTATTTGGATCATAATCTAGGTATATTCTTGTCCACCTGTCAAAGTTCCGCTTGCAGAAGGCACAGTGAACTCCGTCTCTACGTTTCTGATTCCTGTAAAGTTTTCTCTCTCTCATGTATTTTCGTCTGTAGATTGATTTTTGAGTTTTTTTTATTAGACCTTGATTTCTCCAGCTTTCTGCTTCTGGGTGTTCATATGTAATTCTCTATGCCTTACTTTTATAGAATTCTGTGTATATCATTTTATATCTCTATATATTTTGTGATATTTCTCGACCACTATATGTGGGTTCTGGTTTTTTAATTTAGTTAAACATTTCATATTAATCTCTGACAAGTTTTTGGTGGTAGAGACTTTATTTGCTTGTACTGTAACAGCTCTATCCTTCTTATTATAAGCCTAATCTGAAAGGATGCTACTTTTTTTCTTCTAAGAACCCTAGAATTAGGGATAAAGCAGTTTATATGTTAATTGCCCAGAAATCCCCTGACCTATAAAAATTCGGCTCTGGTAAAATAAGGCAACTACCTTATCATAATTAGGTGGCTGTTAAGTGTGTAAATTACGACTGCCCTTAAGGTTAATTCTACAAATGGCCCCTGAATTATAAGAAATGTGTACAGTATTCCCTGGTACCGTTGGTAGTATGCAAATATTCCGTTGGTAGTATGCAAATATTTTAGAGTTCATGGACATTTTATGCAATTAATTTAAAAGAACGATCCGGATTTTCAAATAGTCCCGTCCTTTGACTGTTATTTCTTAAAAATAACTTGACGGAAGGGGATGTCTTGCAATTTTTTTGATGTTTAACGTTATCTGCAAAATGTTTACTACAAGGGTGATATGCAGGGGGTTTAAATTGAAGCACTAGATAAATTTTAGCATTGATTAGGCTCGTAAGGAATATTGAATATAAAGCCTGCATAAACTGACATGAAATGTTCTACATTTCTGTTGGCTCAACCCTACTTCCATTGAATTGAATAATGACTACCATCAAGGATTGTAGCATACTTTTTCACTTTCCAAACTCCAAAGTAGAAAGTAAATGGTTCAAGTCCCCATATTGGCAAAAGTGGGGGTGTGAGTTTCTTGCCTATGTAATAAATAAATAAATAAAAATTGAATAATGCCTGAACTGAAGATTGTAGTAATGGTGTTCTACAGAGTGTTTCATTTTATAACAGTGTTTAGTTTGTGGGGTGGGACTACATGAAATTGGTCATTGAAATTCTTTTAACACTTTACCATGTAAACTATTTTAATCAGTTGCTGCTGCATTTCTTTGTTCGAATCTTTCTGGTCTATATACAAATTACGTCTACCTAAGCTAGGATATCATACATAGTTCAGTGAAACAACTGCATGCCTTGATAAAAAAAAAAAAAATCATCTGAATTTCTGCAGTTGAAGAGTAGCATCATCTCGGAGTAGGAATTAAATAAAATCACACAAAAGTGGAGCAACTATCCTGCAAGGTTACCTTATGATGACTATGGAGTTTAAAGGTATCACTTGGGTTGGGGGTATATATCAGAAGTTCGAAGCTATGTGCTTGGAGGCAGAAGAAATTATGTACCAGGTATGTACTTCTCCATCTTTAGTGATCTAGCCTTGAGCCTATCCCATTTACTAGGCTTCCGTCCAGTCCTTATGAGTCACAAGGGTATTCCTGAGGCTCCATTCTTTAAACTCCGCAAGTGCGGAGGTAGCTGCACATCACTACCCTGCAAGGCCAGTGCTTATATTATTGTTAAAAGATCATAGTAGTACAACTATGATTGCAACAACCATATTACCCCTTCCTCTCCGAGTCTCCTCTCAATTACTAGTATTTTCTCTTGAGATGGTTTTTCTTTACAATCTTTATAGATCTCACTACATTCCTTTTTCTTCCCTGAAAGAGATTAATTATTATCCTCTATGCGAATCCTTCTGTCTGTTTGATTTTGATATATTTCATGCGATACTCATTCGCATTATGTGGATGTATTAAGATATATACTTTTACTGAAGCTGGCATTTTTTTAATCACAACATCACTTATTTATTTGGGTAGGACACAGTTAAGTATGTTGAAGATCAGGTGCAAACGGTCGGTGAAAGTGTCAAAAAGTTCTATTCAGATGTTGTGCAAGATTTGCTTCCTCCATCTTCTACAGATCCTCTGGAAGTGACTGCGGCTGACTTGTTTCTGAACCCATATGCTGATGTTGGGATATATAAGAAGCCAAAAGTAAGCATCAAGGACGATCCTATAAAGGTTGATAAGCAAGTAACTAAGCCAAAATCAAGCATCAAGGAAGATCCTACAAAGGTCGATAAGCAAGTAACTAAGGATTCTGAAGTGAGTACTGGTTGGGATGCAGACCGTTTATCATCTTTCAGCAGACTTTGTGATTTGGATCAGTTTCCACCCACATCTTCTGGGAGTTCCGTTAAAGAGGCGTGCTCTATTGATGAATATCTTTTTGGTATCAAAAGGAACTCCAAAAAGAACTATCAACCTTCATCTGAAGTGACAAGGTCAATTGCTTCTGTATCAAAAGATTCGAGCAGGTCTTCGTTGTGTTATAAAATAAGTGAAAATCATGATGTAGCTTGTGACCAGATAGCTATGATATCAAACCCCACTTCAGTTGAAGTTACACACGACTTTGGAGGAGGGAAAACTTATAATAGTATTGCGGGGGCAACTTCGTCTCTCACGGATGCTTTAATTGACCTCCCAATGTCTGATATGATTCTATCAGTTGAATCCAGTAGGAATCAAGGACCAATAGTGAGAAGTACTTCCTCTGCTGATGGAACTGATTGCTTAGCAGTAGAATCAAATGGTGATTACATACTGGCTGTTTTATTTGCTTATATTTCTGACTTCCTCTAGTTGCAGTTTCTTAACTTCCTGTTTTGGCAGCTGCAAACACATGTACGAACAGTGGGTTGGTTTCAGGGTCATACACTACTAAGGATGCACAATATGGTGAATCTGCTGGTGGGGTGCTCTTTACGTCCCATACAGGTATTGTTGTCTCAAATGTTTGATGTGGAACTTCACTTTCTTGTCGTTGAGTAAATTAGGAAAAGGAGAACATTGAGGTTGGATCATCTTATTTTGTTTTGTAAGTAATGCATAAAAGAGATGATGAATGAAGAAATTTATGAAAAAAAAAAAGAGATGATGAATGAAGAATTCATAATTGATCTCAGTAGCGGGAACCAAAATGATTTTCAAACCTCCGTATATCTGTGGAAGGAAATGCTGCACCATTATATTGTAGTAGTTGCTGGGCACTACTGCCTAGAAAGGACAAATGCTTCTAAAATGAAGCCGTATCCGTGTCGGGCATGTGTTGCATAAACACTTCTAGGACTGTTCTCTGCTTGTGTTCGCCACATATTGGGCTCTTGACAACATTTTACCATTGAACCTTGTACGTCGGTTTTGATTTTGCTTTAGCATAAAAATAAGGGTTTAATTCCAGAAATAAAAGAAGTTTAATTTTAGTAATAATCAAAAGGAAAACTACACATAGTTAGAATTAGGAGCCCAAAATAATAAAAAAAATTGATCAGTTTTAAAAGTTAATATTCTACTTTGATTAGATTAAACAAATTAATTATAAATACATCAATATTTATTGCTCAAATCCACTTATAAAAAAAATTTTATTGCTCAAGTCCAAAATATCCTCACTCTTATATCAAAATATCCTCTTAAAATTATATAATTTCAATATAATAAAATAAATAATTAAAAATTAGTTTGACTACCAAATAATAATTCTCTATCACTTCTTTCGTCATCAATCAGCCACCAATATCCAGAGACAGCACCACCCACCTTCCTTCTCTCTAGATGCTCTCAAGGTCTTCTACTTCCTCCCTCCCTCTTTCTCTCTCTCCACACATATATATAAATCGGTCCGGGCGAACTACCCTGGCGAGATCGCCGACTCTCTGGCCGGAACCCTCACTCGTCATCAAATGGAGATGGTGGGTGTTGGAGAGCGTGTCATGCGGAGTCGACTCACTAAGTCAACCCACCCACCCGTCCGATTCGATTTTTCTGGGTATGATGTGAAACATTAGCAGATTCTGCAGAGACTTTAGATTCGGAGGCTTGAGCAGGAGGCTTGAGCAAGAATTGTAGGAAGTTCGAGTCAAGGTGATGGAGATTGTTTGGTGGTGATAGCCTCGGCATCAGATGTGATTCCGGCGGCCCACAGACGAATCCACTTTTCTGATTTATATTGACTGCAACTCCAATGAACAAACGATTTCTCTCTCTCTCTACGTCACCTTCATCGCTTTCTCTCTCTAAAGCATATGCTTGAATGGCTTGATGTTTATGCATAGAGAAGGAAGAGAATGAGATGGAGTTCTGAAACCGTTCGCAATCCGACGTGGAGTCTCCGCTTGGTTATTGTGTGATTTCGGCGACGTGGAATCTCTCACGTTCTTGAATTTTCCGGTTGAAGACGGCGTTGAAACAAGGTGTTATTTTTAAGGGAACAATGTGGTAGATCTCTGACCGGATGTACTGGCACAGAGTGTTTAACTGAGAGGAGCCAGATCTGACAACCAAAACGAAAGGCATATGGATATTCCAATACTTCCCATTATAGTTTAATTTAGGTAGCAATTGAAAAATCTTCTATGTGATGTCCATCACTGTCATATTTGTGAAGCTTCCCTTTTCAGTTCTTACCTTTCAAATTAGATGCCATCAATTTCAAAGGCAATCCAAAGTACAGTCCCTCCACGTTAGTGACTGATTGATGACAAAGAGAAGCGATAGAGAATTTTTATTTTCTAGTTAAATTAATTCTTAATTATCTATTTTAATATTTTGAAATTATATAATTTTTAAAAATGTATTTTTTTATTTTTGGAATAAGAGTGTGAGGACATTTTTGACCTTAGCAATAATTCTTGATTTATTTGTAATTATTTTGCTTAATTCAATCCATGTGAAAAATCAACTTTTAAAATTGATCAACTTGTTATTTAGAGTTCCTAATTCTACATATGTGTAGTTTTCCCATAATCAAATCGAAGGTTTTTAAAAAATTATAAAAAGTTTGATCTTGTTTGGGGGGGGGGGGGGGGGGGACTGAAGTAAGAAATATTTTGTTCTTGCTATGTCCTTGTCGGTGTGCAAGGATCATTATTGATTATTATGATTTTTAAGTCTCAGTTTTTATATTAGTGTTGATTTTTTTTCCCTGAATTATTAGTGTTGACTTTTATTTGATAGAATGTTTATATATTAAGATATATTTATTTTTTGCCATGTTGTTTGTAGGCTTCATTGCCCATTAGTTACTTTCGGTCAGATAAAATTTCCTGTATGGAAGCTTCAATTTCACTTTTGCACACTGTCATGATCTTAAACAGCTAGTATACGAATAAGCTACATGAGTCTGTGAAATTCCACTTTCACCGGTCCTTTGGCTACTGGTATATACTGTCTGCTTGAATTCTGAATATAAACTAGTCATCATTTCTCCACAATTTTATTTAATTGTTATTTAACTTCAATATTCTGGTCACGATATAGACATCTCAACACTCATCCAATCTTAATTTCAGTTACATGTATGCTTATATTTACGCTTTTTGCTCAAGAACTATATTTAGCTGATATCTTTGGTGTACGATTTTCGATTTATGGACGTTGGGCTTGTTTGGACGTCTTTTAAAATGGAACGTTCCATTTTATTTATTTATTATTATTATTATTTATTTATGTTATACTTGGAAGCTCAAGTTCATCCTTCAGCCATAACTACTGTGGGGGAAATCATTTGAAATTCTTCAAATAGACGTGAACAAAAGATGCACAGATTCTAAACGACATGAAATCAAGACACTTTTAATTTTCCATGGGCAATATTGCTTCTTGGAAGCTTGTCTACTGCCTTCAAGTGCATCTCATAAATCATCTCATATTTGCCTCTCCCTCTATCTCCCTTGTCCTCCTCCTCTATCAAACAATCTTTGTGGTACTAAGTGCTATTTTTTTTTTTTTTTGTAATGCTTCCTTTTGTAAATTCTTCGATTTATCTACTGACATAGGAGAAATTTTACAGGAAAATCAGGGGACTGTAATAGGGACATGGTTGAGAATAATGCAATTACTGAGCCAGGGATGGAAACCATTGTACAATTTGATAAGCTGAAGCTGGGGGAATCTTGTGTCTTGGTAGATGGAGGCAAACTTTGTTTTGTTTCTCACAGGGAAGACGGAAAAAGGTCATACAAGGTACACTCTCTCTCTCTCTCTCTGTGTTACACACACACACACAACATTCTCGTTGATGGAACTTCTCATTGATGGGATGTTTCCTTTCAGAAAAAGATCCAGGAAGCTTTCTCTTCAAAAATGAGGTTAGCAAGGAAACAGGAGTACGAGCAGCTTGTGGTACAATATGAAGATGTTGGCACAAGGTCGTGCCAGAAAACAGGAGAGAATTGGGTGCCAACTCTTACCATGGATGCAGAGACACACAATTTACCAACCACCGACTTTTGCGAGTCTGAGTGGGAGCTTCTCTAGACACCACTATTCACAAGGCTTCTGTAAATAAAGATTTCACTTGATTGTATCTGGTTACCCCATACAGTTGTAGGGGATAAAGAGTACTATACTGGATGTCATTAATGGCAGCTCAATCTCTCTCCATAAAACATTACATTGAAGTGGTACAATAGCATAATGATCCACATTTTAGTGGTTAACTGATATATGGGGTTTATGTAATGATTAAAGATATGTATGCATATGATGCTGCCCTATTTACTTTTTAACATGTAGTCTCCTATAGTGTTCTTATTAATCTTCCCATGTCAGACCTTGTTGCTGATTACTGATTCAACTTCTAGCTATTTGGTCGTTGCATACAGTTCATTATGTTACTAGACAAGGGGATGACAGCAATGGAAGATGAACTCTGCTGTTGATGGTTATCTTTCTAGGGTTTGCGGCAGGTAAGGTTGGGGGTAATAAAAGGCGAGGTATCCATTCATGGTCAGAGGTGAATACATACATGATATTCTGTAGATTCATCATTCGTTCGAAATTAGACCAAGTCAGAGTTACATCTGGTTCTACAAACTTAAATTTGTTAGAACTTGTCTCAACTTGGTTCCCAATTCCTATCCCGAAGTTCTTCAAATTAGTCTGGCCGCTATAACTAACCAAAAGCAATTAAATTGAAACAGTGTCTACGGATGGAGTCGATATATTTCTTGAGTCGCAGGAACACTCTGAATCTTAAATTTTATGTTCCTGTGCAAAACAAAAACAATCAATGAGGATCAAACAATCACATGTGACGAACTCGCACTGTCGCTAGAGGTGTCAAGCGCCAGATGTGCAAACAATAGCCTGTTCCATGTATCCGGCAGCCCCGGCAGGCACCAATGGCTGCAATCGGAGAAAGACCTGGGCTTCCCTTTCTTTGTACCGTACAACGTTGGATGTGCATCTTTCCGGTACTGCGATAGCTTGGTGATGTTCAAGTACTTCACCGGTGTCCTCATTTCACTGATTGTCCTCTCGACAACCTCAATCACAGGCTTTGGAAATATTGGCTCATAGGACTCATCCATGATGGGTTTGGTTTGATTGTAGCACCAATTCTTCCCTTTGTGTTCAGGCGAAATGCTCCTGAAAAACACACTAGTTTTGGTTGAATCCACATTACTATCAACCCATTTTGCCCAAGTCTTCATGGCCATTTCAAGTGCGGAGATTAATTCAATATCCTCTACCAATCTTCCGTTGCGTTCAAACAAGTCCCACCTGCAATTATGCAATATTAAATGTCAATTTCCAATTGTTGGAGAAAAAAATATATAATAATAATCCAAATGGTTGAAATTCATGAAACTTGACCAAAATCACATCCACTTACGCTCTGAACTTTCGGAGGTGCACCCACCAATGACCGGTGTTGAATACCATAAGGTCGGCCCCTTGCCAACGGTGAGCCATGGTCACAATTTCATCTAGCCTCAAAACTTTAGTGCCATTGGTTTGGTCTGTGTATAGTTCCACAAGAAATGGGCTCCAGTAGAACTCCACACTACAATTGTAGTCCTGTATCATTCAAAACAAGAATCCCACTAGTTCAGGGTTCCACACACATATATACACAGAAATATACACAGCGTATATGGATATATACATACATATAACAAAAAAAGTTAAAATCTAATATGGAAGGTGAAACTGAAATTTTACTTTTGCGGTGAAGACTTTGTAGTCACCCTTTTGATAGTTGACAATAGCCCTTGAGGGAGGAATAGCAGAGTAGAGGAGACAAGCAAGAGACTCCCATTGGTTTCTGTTAAGGGAATCTCCAACTATGATCACTCTCTTTCCTCTCAGTCTCTCTAACATTTCTGTCCCATTAAACCTATACATAAAACCAACCAATCACTTGACATACTAAAACATTAAATTAAGCAAAACACAAATATATTAATCACTCACCTTGGAATCTGACAATCCTTCGCTTCCCAACTCCAACTCTCATAGTAGGAATCTGGCCTTCCGTTCCTCTGGCAGCTCACCTGATTGCTAAGAAATGGACATTTGGACTTATCATATGATGGTTTTTGCATCGGATTGTACAACCATTTTCCGTCAAATATGTTACAGTACTTGTTCTCCACCTTCGTGGCCGTTGTCTGGTTCAATATTTGTGATCCATTTTTAGTAAAAATTGTTGGTGGGATATTAGTGACCGAAAATCTTGTCTGGTTCAATATTTGTGATCCATTTTTAGTAAAAATTGTTGGTGGGATATTAGTGGCCGAAGATGGGAGGTTAGAGGAGGTTGAAGAAGTGAAATGTTGGTTGGGACGACGAAGACACAAAAGAAGCATGAAGCAACCTAAGAAGCTTACAAATATACAAACCTTCCATCGCTCGTTAATGGTTGAAGTATAAGAATTATAGGATTTTGAATCCATAGCTAGCTATCATTCACAGCAAACGCAATATCACATATATATATATATAAATTGGAGAAGGTTGTTTCAGAAGTCAACGTATGTTCAATTGAAAAGAACACCAAGAGTGTGTGACTGACAGTGGTCTTCACTTTCTAATTAATATGTTGTTTGTCTATATATAGGAGTAACTTGATAAATGAAGCGTCAATATACATATATATACACACAAAAAATAGGTTGATATATATATATATACAAGTGTTAAGAACAGAGATTATATATTACCGTATTTGTAGAGCAATATGATAGGAGTCTCTTCATGATGGGCTCTATCACATTATTAACTACATTGGTTTTAAATTAGTTATTATCTACAAGAGTAATATGGGGTACTGATATTAGTTATTATCTACAAGAGTAATATACTCTATATATCTTCATTCTTTTTATGTAAAGCCAAATGATGTTTATATAGTGTATATATAAGATTTTTAATTTAATTAATTAGATTCATTATATAATTAGAAAATAATTAGAATTGAAATGATATGTAATCAAATAAGTATAGGTAATTTACGAAATTCAACATGTACTTTGTGTGTGTGTGTGTGTGTTTCCACATGTAATGCATAAGGGGGGAGAGATAAAGAGATTGAATTAAAAAAAAAAAAAAAAAAAAAAAAGAAAAAGAAAAGTGGTTTGCATCAAAAGTCAGTAAACAGAAGTCTTGTGAGTTGGTAAACCCTAAATAATTTTTACGATAATGACATTAAAATCCTAATGAGTATTTTCTTCAGAGCTGCAGGCTAAGTGAGGTTGACGCCTAGGACATTCATGTGAATTTGTTTCTGAGTTAGGAGTGGATTGGCCAGACTGGTATTTTGAAAATATTTTTTTTATTCTATATATATATAGATAGAATTTTAATTTGTTGTCCTAATATGTCGATTCTATCTTTGGAATTTTAATTTTAATTTCCATGGGTTTGTGTTAAATTATGTCCTTGGACAACATCATCATCCTAGTCCCATCTAGTGGCACTTGAGTAGTTTGACAGAAGAATAATAATAACAGGTGCAGCTTTATATCATGAATATGATGAGGCAGGTATTATAGCACGGCAGTAGGTAAGTAGCTACTTTAGGTTTTTGACCAATATTTGGTGGAGGTAGATCAACCAAATCATCTTTTAACCACCTCATTAGGGAAATTCAACTTAGGATCTGTTTGGCTGCAGCTTCATTTCAAAGTTATGCATGATGGATTATTGAATATATGGTCACTAATTCACTAATTCAGGATTATTTTTTTATTATTTTTTTAAATTGGTGAATGATTACATGCAACAAACGACTGCACAAAATAGCAAGTATTGGTACTTTCCTAATCTACGTGAGACCATCCATTTCAGTTTTTATCTCCTAATTCTACCCACAGTCACATAATTTACATGACCAGAGTCAACAGAGCATCCCTTTTCTATAACAGAATTTCACCAAAGTGCATGATTACATATGATGCATGTATGTATGTGTTTTGTGTTAGAAAGGAAGAGAACAATATATATATATATATATAATTACAGTATTATGGAGCAAAAATCAAGCTTTTAGAATTCCACCTTATTATATTAAAAAAATGGTTTGTTACATATATCCTTAGACAACTCCACACTTAGCTAGTGTAAAACATATGGTGAATATTATTTATAAGAAATTGGCCTTTTTTTTTTTTTTCCAAAATATTTTCTCCAACTACCTGCAATAAATGCATTGAAGAAACTACAAATACACCAAAAGGCCTGCTTGTTTTGCTGAAGACTTGAAACTTTTAGGTGGTTCTCTCTGGAGAGTGTAAACTAATAGGGACATAGGACAGACTCTATCAGATAATTTAATTTTGTTAAATATATATAGATAATTTAATTACTGAATTTCAAAATGAATCGGTGTGATGTGATTGTAGAGTGTAGACCATATCTTCTAAAAAAGGGAAGTGGAAATGGACACTGTTTTGGTATGGTTGTAAAAGCTGGGATTAATAAATACAAGGACGGTGTTCAAGTTTATGAGCCCATACATTTCCCCACAAAAACTAACTGCCAATATACTTAGCACTGGCAACAACGATGTCGTTTTAGCCCTTCCTTCCTTACAAGGAAGGGATAATATCTATTGTGTTTGTCATTTTAACTACTTGGGTCCTTGATTACTACTGTACCTGTATCCAAATCAAGAAGAGACTTTGGGTTTTCTTTATACTCCCCAAAAAAAATTTATGGGCCGATAATCTTATGGGCCATACCAATTGGGAGCCGATTGGGTACTCCCTAAGAACTTTTTAATCCCTTTATTCTAGTGAATTTAATGATCTTATTCGTTATTATGTGTCCATGTGTTTTGTGTATTATGTTTTTGTTATATTTTTGAACTTGCAGATCGGAAAACCAGTGACCAACCATAGGTAAGAGAAGAAAAAATGCTGCTTCATTTGTCGTCATCAAGGGATTTTAGGCGTTCACCATTTCGAAATCATGTACCAACACTACTAACTACTTACCTGGGCCCATTAATCTAGCCCAACTTTTAGCCCACACAAGCTGTATGGAGTTAGTAAGCTGCGCCAGGATACATTATACACTCCATTTGCTCAGCACAGCCAAACTTGAAAGATATGTGGTTTCGACTTTTGGTGGCTCATAATGGTAATGAGCGTTACAGGAACTTGGGCCTTACAAGCCCAAAATTCTGGTTGTCTTAAAAGTTTTACCCAACTAGTCTGTCCGAAGACCAATCGTCTTGTAAATCATTACACACACACACACACACTTATATATATTGGTGATTTCTTGTTCATATTCTAACAATTATATTTCAAATCCACCTTTATTCTTTTTGAATCTAACAAAATCATTATTTTTTCAATTTAAAAATTTCTTAAACCACTTTTCTTCCTCTTTAAAGTTTCATAAACTAATATTACGAAAAGAACTATGGTTCCTTTGTTTCTTGAGCTTCCTTCCACGTGTTTGTATTAATAAATAAATATTACTTTTATTTATTTATTAGTAATTAATCAATATTTCAATTTAAAAGAGTTTTTGGCCCAATAAATTTGGGTAAAATATTTCATGCTTTTCATATCCTCCATATGGTAGAGATCGGCTGATATAAGAGTGGACCAGAAGAGGGGTCAGCACGTGATCCCTTTGATAGCCGAGAGATGAAGATGCCCAGGGTGTTGCATAAGAAATTGACTATCAGGAATTTACCACCAAAAAAAATATAAAAAAAACAAGTCTAGCAAGAAGCTCAAGCATAAAGATGATTTGGTACTATGCAGTATCTGCAAACTGAAAGTAGCAAAAACCTCCCCCTCTCTCAATATTTGTTTTGATGGAAGATAGTTATTTTGTAATATTAGTTTAGGAAACATTAAATAAGAAGAAAGTTGTTTAGAAACTTCAAAATACGTAAAATAGTGATTTTGTTGGGTTAGAAAAAGAAATAATGGATTCGTAATAGAACCATTAGATTATATTTAAAAGTTTGGGAATCTAGCTTTATAAAATTATTAATTTATTATATTAGTTGTGAATGAATTATTAAATATATTCATAATGGGTTTATATGTTATAATAAATAATATTTTAACTTTTCAAATGAGATATTTAATTTAGAACAGACTAAAATAAAAAAAGGTGCAACATTAAATTTGAGATGAAGAAAGTATAACTTTTAGGGCCATTTAAATATTGGGAAGAAAAAATCTTTCAGAAGTATTTTACACTATGGTGCCTTTTATCATATTCAAGGTTACATTCATTTTTTTTTTTTTTTTTAAGTATTCAAGATTACATTTTTATGGTCGTTTGTCTGAACAGTGACCCCAAACTCATTGTCTAATATACATTTTAAATTATAAGAAGATAAAACTGCAAAAAAAAAATTCCTTAATTTTCAAAAGGAAAATAATAAGGGGGCCGAAGTATCACCGCCGAAAAAACAACCGAATCTTGACGTGGCAAAGCCATGTCAGATTCTATACCCGCAACCAACAACTTCAGCCGGGGGCAAACTCCAGCCAAAAGTGCCGGCGTGAACCACCGTATTGAACCGCCGCCGCCCATCATCGGATCGTCCCCATCGCCGGTCCCTCTCCACGGCCGTCGTCTTCTCCAAGCTGGCCATCTCTGTTACCGCTACCATCTTCAAACCGCCCTCACAGCCCGCCATCTGTCTCGTCGGAGATTGAGAAGTCGTCGTCGCAGATTGAGTTTCTCGACGGCGACGGTGACGGCGACGCCACTGGAGAGACAAGCCTTGTAAACGAGGCCGAAGCTGCCGTCGCCGACCCAGCCATCTCCATCTTCTCATCACAGTCGAACCACCACAGCCGAATCCATCCTCACCCATCTTCGTCGGCTCCAGCAATCCTCATCTGTCTCGCCGGCGTGGAAGTGATCTGTCTCGCCGGCGTGGAAGTGATCGTCGACTGGTTGTCCTTTAATTTTCAGATCCGCCACCATCACGGCTGAGTCTATCACGGCCTAGTCTCTAAGACATCAGCCGGCCATTCAACCCATAAGCCGGCAGTTCAACCCAGATCAGCCACGGCCGAGCCCCGAACCGCCCCCACCTGAACCACCAGTCACCGCCGTTGTGAGATCAGCCGCGCCTGTCACCTTCCCTCCCTCCTTTTTTTTTATTTTTTATTTCTTTTACCTGCACTGAGAATCTAACGTGGTTTTGCCACGGAAGATACGGTGGTGATTTTTTCGGGGATACTTTTCGGTTCCCTGTCACTGACCTTTTCAAAAAGTGGCAAAATAGCTCCCGTTGATTTTCGATCAAACAATTATCAAATTATTTCATGTAAAAAAAAAAAACAAGCAGTAATATTCGCACTCCGCAAATATTGCAATTCACACTTGTAGCAAAAAGACCAAAACACCTCCCAACATCATTAAATTCCCAATATGCCATTAATACAGCAAATGTCTATATCACCCCTCATGTAATTGACAAATGACATACAACACAATTAATTACAGCAAAGAAAATAATTAGGGACCCAGCAATAAAATGAATGAATGAACAAATGTGAAAATATCTATAAAAATCACAAAAGTGAAAAACCTCACAAAAGTGTTCGTAGAACAGCTGTGTAACAACCCTTCTGCAAAGGATCGAGGAATATGTTTGAAGTTTGCCGCAATTGGACTAGGAGTCGCAAGAGTAAGTGTTAGGCATTCAACAATTGGTTCTTGACATAGTGAACGGGGTGTGAACCTGCGATAAAGTTGGTATAAGTTTGATTCGACATAGTAGATTGTTTCACTCGAGACAAATAAGTCTCCATTGTTTTTTTCATCAGGTTTTCACACTAAAAATCTTGATTTTATGTCTTACTTTATAACATTATACTTATTGCTTTGTGTACTTGATTATTTTATTTGGGCTACAAATTAAAATAGTTTGAAAATTGGATAAATGAGCAAGTTAAGTCTATTCAACCTCTTCTAGGTTTTGTTTTGAAATTTACTTTTACAACCTTCTACATAGCACAATTCACACTTGAAGCGTAGGTTTAAGTTTGTTATCTTTTAGGTTCTTATGAGAATGTGAAAATCATTTTTTCTTTGGTATAACACGAGTTATATTTATTTCTTTAAAATTCAATTTTTTTTTTTTTTTTTTTTTTTTTTTGGGTTTTTTGTAAATTCAAGACATATGGCACAATTAATCAATGGATGAAGTGCTTGAAATCATGATCTAAAACATTGATGAATAATTTACTTTATTTGTTTATTTTTAGTGAGGAATCTTTTAAATTCATAAATTATCTCATTAAAGGATGAGATAATTGATCAGAAACTAATGTAAAGTTGACTTAAATTATATTGTATGAGTAGCTAAATGAGTATTTACATGATTGAAAAGATTCTTGTGTTTATACATTCCACCAGAAAAGGATAAGAAAAGAAAAATAATGAATATGCTGTTGAAAATTTATGTTAAAGAAAAGGCTACCTAAAGAAAGTTATCTTAGGAATCAGGGTGGAATAGAGTAAAAGCCACCTTACCTAGAATTAAAATAAAAAAAAGAAATTCAAATTTTTTTAGTGTTCATGTGTTGCCCTTGAGGCTATTTATCCAAAGTGCTTTAGCGAAATGACAATAAATAATAATTTTTTTTGATTAATTGCTGATGATATTAGATTATACACATGGACGAATTATAAGTCGTTACCTAAATATAAGAGGTTTTTTTTTTTTTTTTTTGAAGGGTCTAATTATGAGAGGTTGTATCCGTTAATCAATCCTAAGTTTTAGCCCACCTGTAAGGAGTTAGCAGGCTAGGAATAGAAACCATTTGCCAACTTGACCTGGATTTTTAGATTTCACATCCAAACCACAAGCTTTTTCATATCCTGTTGGATAGGTAATGAGCGTTATAGGTAATTGGGCCTTAGAAGCCCAACAAATCTCGTTGTTTTGAAAGTTCTACCCTACCAGGCTACTAGTAGTAAATCATTAACAATTTAACAGATACTCGTAATAAATACCAGCCCTTGTTATGTTTGCACTTTGTAAAGAAAGATGAAGGGTTTAAGACTTTTAAGTGCAAAAAAAAAAAAAAAAAAAAAAACACAGCATATATTACATGTATAACTTTTAGCATTAATGTAATCTACAATGTATTTATGAGAATAAAAAAGCTCAGAGTATCTCCAACAATGTATTAAAAGATTTTTCTTTTTGTAAAATATAAACAATGAATAATTTTTTTTTAATTTTTTATTTCCAACAGTGGGTTAAAATATTCTAATGATAATCATGATCTCATCGCTTGGGAGAAAAGTAAAACATACCCAAAAATGAATAGGATAAAGGTGGTATTACAATGACTAGAATCAATTAATGAGCGTGATTTGAAAACAAAGCAAAGCGGCCAACAAATCCTAACTAACCCCATTACAGGAAATGGCTGCTTATTGTTGGGTGCCCTCATTAAGTACAAAGTTAGGTATATGTTGCCAATTCACGTCCATCAACACAGGTTGATATCATCTTGACGTTTGAGAGGCCACATATTCTAAATTTCATCTTACAAAAGCCAACATATATATATATATATATATATATGATTATGACGTTGCTTCATATATAAGCTTCCTTATATGAAAACCATTCGAGTGGGGGCAGAGCTTTTCACAGGATAAGGTGCATACGGCCCACCTAGCCCAACTTGATCAGCCAATACCTTGACGCAACATATTCTTTTAAGTTAATATTTTTTGGTGTCTTACACTGCATCAAACAAAATTTCTCTCTTTAAAAATTTAACAAATTGAAGAAGTAGAAGAAGATAATCATCACATCAACAACTTAGAATATTTGTAGAAATAAAACATAAAGAAGTAATTTTCCACATGTGGGAGTTGTCGTTGCCAGAGTTAGTGGCACATTGGATTGGAGTTGGCAATTTTAACATATTGGGTATGATTTATATAATTAATGGATTTTGTTTAACACAGTACTGACTAATTATCATTTTCAGTAATAATTCAAATCAGCCCCTGTTATGCAGTGTGTAAGGGAAACCCTAGAGATAAATGTTTCAAATTATCCATTATGATGACTTCGATTTTACTAGCGAGACCATAATTAAGCACACCTTCCATAATTAAGCGATCCTCTTGAAAATTTCTTGGACCCACCCATTGAAAATGGGTTTAATTAGTGAATTCGAAGGAAAAGTCATACTTTGCTCTACTTTATTTTTTAAATGTTTTTGTTTTTTTTTTTTGTTTTAAACTAAGAAAACGAATCTTTACTTAATCAAAGGTCCTACTCCAAACCCATCAACATCGCTGAAATTATATATATATATATATATATATGCACCTACGTGGAAGGGTCATGTATCAAGTCTGGGTCGGCTCTGGAGTTAATTTGGGCAATCATGTGGAGTGTGGGGGACACTGAAAGAAACTCCTAAAACAATTGGGAATTTGGGATGAGATGCAAAGTGCGTATTTGGGTTTAGATTCCATGGGGGACAATAAATACAAATACAAACGTGGTTCAACAAATTGCAGGTCCTACCCTCACACCACCTAACAAAGCTCACGTTGTTAGTCCTTGGATGCGACCTGTTGCCTCCAACCCACACCCGTAGTTTCGTTTTCAACTATTTATCCTAGTAATTTTATTTAGATTTTAATTAAAATAATGAAATGTCAAGTGTTGGGAAGGAAATGCAAGATGCACTCAATGTTTGATATTATACATATATATATTGTTCTATTTTATTGATCCGAATGAATTTATAAATTTGAAGTTTCTGATTCATCCTACATCAACATTTGACTCTTGTCTTCGTCACAATTAGTGTTTGAGAAGAGAAGGCTACTCTGTTTTCTTCATCACAATTTTTATAATAACACCTTACCTTCCAAACACACATGCTTTTCTTAATACCCTACACACACAGCTGTGAGAATAAGACTCATATGCATATAACTATGACTTTAATTAATTATTGACTATTTCTTTTTCAATCACATTCGCATTTATCTTTATAGTTCTCACATTTTATTTTTACAACTTAGAGGAGATATCATTGGTACTTAAGACATTAGTACAAAATGAGAACTGAATACATTAGAATTCAATTATAAATGTGTATTAATTTCAATTTTATTGAAGGGTATAAGATATATATTGTTAGTTAAATATAAAGAACAATCAATTTATACCCAATAATGCAAATTTAAGCCACTTGTTAATTTTCTCTTTTACCGTCCCATATAGATCATATATGGACCCAATACTTACTCATCATGCATGGCCTTTCCAGTTTTTTTTCTTTTTTTTCTTTTTTTTTTTCGGTAAATAAGTAACTTTTATAACCATGAACATAAATTTTTTGGCAACCAAATTTACAAATTTTTTCCATTAATTTATTACTATATGGAAAACAAATTATTAGATCAATCAGGGAAAAAAAAAAAAAAAAATCAATATCACATCAATAGCAAAATAGAGAAAAGAATTGCCAGCGTAAATACATATATGTATATTCATAATTGTACATGTATATTTGTGTGTGTGTGTGCACATATATATATATAACAGTAGTCAACCAGTTGTGATTTAGAACAAAAACAGAAAGAATTGTTAATTCCTCTCACTTGTTACTAAATTGTCTTGGATGATCGCTCTTGATTGAAATCATAATAAAAAAAATAATAACGATATTAGAGCAATGACAACCACTGGGGTATGGAGGCTCTTCCTCCAAATCACTGACGGGAAGTCAAAGGATGAGTTTCAATCTTGAAGCTCATTGAGTCTATATATATATATATATTAATTTTTATGTTTTGGGGATACAGCTTCATATGGGCAGGCATATGCATTTTTTCTTTGTACTGCATATGCATTTTTTCTTTGTACTTTTTGAGTCTATATATATATATATATATATTAATTTTTATGTTTTGGGGATACAGCTTCATATGGGCAGGCATATGAAAATTTTTCTTTGTACTTTTTGGCCCCCACAATACTAACTACTAGGGAGGAGTATATTGTAACAAATAAATAAATTTAAATATGTATTATACTATATATATTTTGTCTGTGTTGGCGGCTGAGTTGCATAATACTATATCAATCTGGATGTATATTGGAAGCATAATATTAAAATAATCGATCATCATTGAAATTTCCTCCATTTTTGTAGTTTTCGACCAACTTGTGGGAAGTCCCAATTCTGCTTTGGACTAGTTCATGTAAGTGACCTGTGTGTCCCCTAGCGTGACTGTTGACGTGACTGTTGGGGGTTACAGAGAAGAGAGAGTATATAGTGGGACTGAGACACATGGAGAGTGGTGTTGGATGGCAACATATCAGCCACAAGTTGTCGGCCACTTGATTTGGGGGCCTTATGATCCCCCGTCCATATTTCATCAGCAAACTTGATCTCACTGTGTTACACAGAATGTCATTAAGTTATTAGAATATTGATTGGAGATATATAATAATTTTATTCTGATTTTTTTATCTGCCCTTTCCCATTATTTATATAAGATAAATGCTATTGAACTATTGAGTGCTAAAATCTAGAATGGTATATGCTTTATGTTTTTTCCCATGATTTATGTAAGACAAATGCTAGTGAACTTTTGAGTGCTAAAATCTAGAATGGTATATGCTTTATTTTTAAAAAATAAAGGATTGTAATGCATTACTAATATTTACTTATTACATTCTAAAGTTAAAGTTGAAAAGTTTAAGTATAGGTAAGAGAAGAAATATCAATCTATATATATATATATATATATCTCGGAGCAAAGTAAATATTTGAGTTTTTTAATCTTTTAATCCTTAATGAAATTTCCGACACAAAAAAAAATCCTTAATCAAATAATAACTCTTAAGTTATGTTGGGGAGAACATAGAAATTTTCTAATTCTATTTAAAAAATCTTGTTAGAACAATAATAACGACAATTAATCAATTTTCTTAATAATTTGAGATCGGTTACGTGAATTAAATATTTTTATTTCGTTTATTTATACTAATAGTTTCGGTCAATGCACATATTATTATATCACTATTTACTCTCAACTTTAATTTTTCTCTTTGTAATATTATTTATGCTTATAAAGGTTTTATTTATGAATAATGATAGAAACACCGAACATTTATTTCTGAGTTGGCACCGAACCCATCACGTCATCTACTTGAAGCTCATTGAGAAAAAAATAATTCTGCAAATAACAAAGATACCCTTATGTTCAGTCTTATCTTCTTTTCATAACCTTCATTTTTCTCTCTTTATGATTTTACTCATCTCTCTCTCAAATTGTTCACCTATCTCTCTCTATTGACATTCTTTTCACTCTCACTCAAATTTGGGTTTGAATTCTATCTTTTCCATCTCTTTTCGAATTCTGTAACTTTTTCTATATCTAAAAATTTAACCATCTCTCTCTACTGACATTCTCTTCACTATCTCTCAAATTTGGATCTGAATTCTCTCTTTTCCATCTCTTTCAAATTCTGTAACTTTTTCTATATCTCAAAATTTATCTATCTCCTCTCTATCTCTATGAAAATTTTCTTCACCTTTTCGCTATCTAAATTTTCTTCCTCTTTAATCATTTTTTCTCTTTAAAAATTTGTCCATCTCTCCCTCTCTAAAATCTTGCAAATAAACCCTAATCTGTAAACTTCATCAAAATAGGTTTATTAGTCTATATCACGGTTGCTTATTAACTCCGTCTGGTCTTCTTCAAAGAGAGAAGACAACAAAAAAAAAAGAATAAGTAATTGAAAGGTTTCTAGTATGATACGAATTTATGAATTGAGAAGATGGTGGCCATGGAATATGCAGAAGAGAGAGAATTTTGGAAAGAGATTTAAAAAAAATTGAAAGAGAGAACCAGTGGGGGTATGTAATAAAGATAAGGGCAAGTGGGGTATGTAATAAAGATAAGGGCAAAACTTGGGTTAGAAACTCTAAAAAACGTGAACAAGAGAATCTGATGTGGCAAAGTATGTCAATTTCAGTGCCCGTTCAGTGATTTCCGTTCGGTTATTGTATTATTACTCTTTAATTATACATGTCGAGATCATCTTGTCCAATTTTTTCTTAATTTTTTATCCTGTTTGTGCTATTCCAACAATCTGATGATATGATTATTCTAATTTTATCTTTTCTAAAATGATTTGAACTCTCATTTACTTAATTTTTTTTTTTAATAATTTAACTTATTATTTCAAAAATGATAAAAAGGTTTTATTTTTTATTTTTAAAATTCCATGTTTAGCAATTTTGATTCTTTCTTATTATCTAAATAACAAAATAAATAAAAGAAACATTGGTTATTTGGTGAAATAAAATTTTAATATCTAGAAGAGAGGAAAATTTTGAACAATTCAACTAGTGAGAGCCAGCTGGAGAATGAGACCTCCCTTGCCCACAAAATTACTTTTGAACAAATGTAGGGTAAATGTTGGCACTAGAAGGAAAAACACTTTGTCCCCTTCTTATATGGATATTATTAAAAACAATCAAAGAGAAAAAGAGAAATCTTGAAATTGGTGGTATGGGCTTCCTTGTAATCACAAGACCAATAAGTCAAAAACGATACACAAAAGAAGAAGGAATTATTGATTTCTAGTTGGTATATGACCAAAAATGAGTAGAAATCACTTACTATGTGGTATGGTGCCCAATGTTTTTCTTGTTTTTCAAAAGCAAAATGAGTAGAAAACTAGATTGAAATATAATATTGTCATTGTATGAATGCAAACCCTATAATTCAAATACTTGAGAAAAGGTTGTCTGTCTTGTATGGGATTACTATGGGACACCCAAAAATGAGTTGGAGGGGAAGGAGATTGATATAATAATTGTCTACCAGCCTTCACAAAACTATTTTGTATATTTTGAAAATAATTAATAAATTAGTTATTATGTAGTGTGTACTATATCTTTTTTATATTTGAAAATTCAAAGTATTTTTATTTATATTTTTTTTAGTATTTCTTCAACTGGAAAAATATTTTAGCTCCACAAACATTAGTCAAATAATCAACTATATGGCATTGGGACAATTCTTCCAAGATTCTTCTCTTGTGTTAGTTAGGTGATTAAGATTAATAATGATTTCAGATTGGTCTTTGTCAAACTAATGTCATGTTTGGTTGGAAGAAAAAGAGAAGGGAAAGGAGAGGAAAAATAGGAAGGAGAAAGAGTTCTCCGTCATTTGGTAAAGGGAATAAAGAAATGACGTGGAAGGGGATAAGGCATACCTCATTAAAAAAACTTTTCTTTCCATGTAAGACAATATGACTAATTGACTAGAGAGAGAAAGGAAGCAGAAAGGAGAGGATGATTTACTTCCAAACTAAAAAAAAAATAAAGAAAATGAAATGACGATGTTACCCATTTCACCCTTATTCTTCATTTCCTTCCTTCATTTCTCTTAACTAAATTTCCTTTATGGTTCTATTCCTTCTGCCTTCTTTTCATCCGATTTTTTATATTTTCATATCAAAAGAAAAGATTGTGATGAAATTGAGTATTAATGTTTAATTAAGCTAAGTGAGTGTTTGACTGCATGTAATTGGAGTATTAAAATTACAATTGGTGGAATTTGAGCAAAAAAAATTTAAAAAATAAACCAATTTTTTTAATTTTGCAAATTCCACCAATTTCAATTCCTTTGAGAAGCGCTGTAAGTAGACGGCTCGTTCGTGTCACCTCGTACCAGCATTCTTGCAATTAGATGGCCTAGGGCTCTAATTCCATACAGTTAAACACACTCTAAGACTACATTTGACAAACATGAAATTAAAGAAAAACAATCCGGAAAATAAAACCAAAAATTTATTTAATTACATAAATTATAATTCCAAAATTTCAATTTTATGTCAGTACCCTAAATGTTACAGCATTAAGACGGGAGATCCACTGTTATATGAGAATTGTTGAATCAGAAAGCAGTGACAAACTAATAAACTAGCACATCATTGATCATCACATCAAAATACTTCTTATATTTTAAAAAGAGCACAATTTACTATTATGACGTACAAAGTGAGTTTAGTGAAAGTGTGACGCCTCAGAGTTTGGTAAGAAAGTGAAACAGTTGGGGGAAATTAATATGAAACTTGATTCTTCAATGGCAACAATAAATGTACAACTAATAGTTAGAGGGAACTAAATAAACTTGTTACTGGATTTGTAATATCAGAAATTGCTATTTGGTGTCCAATTTACATAATTTCCAGCTGTACGAGAAGAGTAGTGAATCAGGTGGAAGTTGCTTTCCATTCCCTTTGAAAAGATTCTTGAATCACTTGCCAAACACGAGCAAATAAGAAGCTCTGTTTTTTTCCTCTGTTCTAAATTGAAAAAATGATTATTTATTTATTTATTTATAGTATTCCAAAGAAAAGAATTGATCCAAATTAACCCACATGCGACCGTCACCGGCTCCAATCCATCAAAGATTTCAAAATTCATTTTTCATTCAAATATAAAATAGGAACATGTGGTACCTACCATGTGCCCCGTCTCTCTCTCTCTACAGAGACACACACACAACACACACAACACACACACACTCTCTCTCTACATTATATATAGACATTTACATGAACACATTTATCAGACAACTTTTTGTTTACTCCTCGTCCTTTTCTTCTTCATACCCTGTGGATCGAAATCCAAGATGGGTGGTTTGTTGTTGAAAGCCATTTTTCTCTCATTATTTGTGTTATCACACAAAGCAAACGCTGATATAAACAAAAATGGAAGCACTTGTTCTGGTGCTAGAAAGCTGGCAGGTAGATGTAATATATTCAGAGGGAGATGGGTATATGATAATTCATATCCTCTGTATGACTCCTCAAGATGTCCCTTCATAGATCCAGAGTTCGATTGTCAGAGGCACGGCAGACCTGATCAATTGTATCTCAAATACAGGTGGCAGCCCTTCTCATGTAACCTTCCAAGGTACTACTACTCTTAAATACTACAATTAATGTCCTCTTCTCTCTTTCTCTCTCTAGACACACACTTTCTCTCTCTCTCTCTCTCTCTCTCTCTCTCTCTCTCATATGGGTATGTTGTACTGCACAGGTTTAATGGGTTATATTTCTTGGAGAAATGGAGGGGAAAAAAGATCATGTTTGTGGGTGACTCACTGAGTTTGAACATGTGGGAGTCTTTAAGCTGTATGATCCACTCATGGGTGCCAAACGCTAAGACCACACTTGTTAGGAGAGGTATAATTGCTACACTTACATTTCAGGTTAGTTTTCTTTGCTTTGCTTTGCTCTCTCTCTCTCTCACTCACTTTTCTGGTTAATTAAGTCAACAAAAATCATTTCTTGGTACAGTCCATGCATTTCATATCTTTTTCCCCCCAACCTCCAGTAGTCCAGTTGTTGAAAAGTTGAATACTACTCTATACAATATAGATGCATATGTGTATACATATATATATATATATATAGATATTATATACTGTACTAAATTATGCTATTTTCATAATTTTTGTAAAAACAAAATATTGCTATTCTCACTCCCAACTTCTCGAGAGAAATCTGAAGTCATTAATCAAATTGTAAACATGAGCTTTAATACGTATGACCTTGAAGCCTCCAGCTCATAAAGTAACAAATTTTTTAGCAAACTGTGCATTAAATGGGGGTATTGCGGAATTGTGTGTTTTTTTTTAGCAATCTGTGCGGAATTGTGCTTTACTTTTCAAATTTCTGTTCATATTTTCACTTTAGTACTTTACTTGTGGTAATAAGTGCTTAATTGAAAAGCACTAGTAGGTGACAATTTCACTTTTGACAAAGTTGGGGATGCCAAAAAGCACTTTGAAATTTCTAGGCGGCAACACTCATTTAATTTGCCTTCTACTTTAGTTTTATGGGGAGTTGGAGCAAAGGAGAAGTCCATGCTCTAAATATTACTTTACGATTACTACCATCCTATCTAAAAATACAAACACTTAAATGATGCATGTACAATTTCATTTCCAATTCTATTTTTAATGAATAAATTTTGATACACACCTTTTTTTTTTATCTACTCCAATGTTTATGTGTGACGAAATTTTTTGGGTAGTAGGTTTGAACTTTTTGGAAATTTTCTCTAACTTATTATTTTGGTAAAAAAAAAAGAAAGAAAAAAAAAGTTCATTTATTCGAAATTCACTGAATTTATGTGAATATAATACTCTGTAAATAAATTTAAGTAATTTTTTATAAATTTAAGTAAAGATGTTTTCCCTCTAAGTTCTGGTTTCATTCAAAAATAGAGTTTAAAACCAATAAGATAACAAATAACTTACGCAACAAAATTTATGAAAATTCAGATGAATTTATGTGAAAATAACAGTCTGTAAATAAATTTAAGTAAAGATTTTTTCCTTCTAAGTTCTGGTTTCATTCAAAAATAGAGTTTAAGACCAATAAAGTAACAAATAACTTACGTAACAAATCAGTGTACATATACGGTCACAATCATGATGTCAATGTCTCGAATACAAATAATTAAATTGAAGCTTGAAAACTTAAAGTAAACGGGAAGGACTTTAGGATGGATCAATTAATGATTTTGTCATTTTTAGTGGGAATGGTACGTACAGTAGAAAATGACTCGACAAACTCCCCATATTATTAAGTGTTAACCAATTTAGCACTTCAATCAAATTGAAGATTGTTCATTCTTTAGTGTCAATTTTAGAGTCAAATTACGTATTAAACAAGTAATGTCACTTTCTTTCTATTAAAGGTGGCAAAAGAAAAATTGGACCACCTTCCAGATTAAAAAGACCACAACCAATTTATAAGTTAAGGAAGAACAAACACGTACTACCATATGTTAACAAGACAAACGGGGACGTGACTGAGAAATGAGAATATTCTTCACACAACTAATACATGGACCTCACCAAGCGTCTACACTACGCAATCCACAGTCCACGCAAATAGATATATACTGTGTATGTATTTATATATATATATATATATATATATATATAATATATATGAATGTATTTTTATTTTAATTTTTTTATAGGATTACACATGGATTGAGTTGGAAATGAGTATTTCAGTGTTCACATCCTAGCTTTGGAGCTCAATTTGTTTCAATAAACGAGTTTGAAACATGATTTCAATTAGACTATAATTAATAATTTAGAGAAAGTTCAGTCAAGTGATATAGAGAATTATTGTTATTTCAATTGTGGTGATTCATTTTCGGATTTATTATAATTGAAAGTTAATTCGTTTTCCGTTTCAGATAGTAATGGTATGTGTTTTGATAATAAAATCATGACCGTTGATGTTCTTTGATAAAAAGAAGGGTACAGATGAAAGCAGGTGTGACTTATATATAAGAATGTTTTGTACAGGATTATGGAGTTCAGTTGTTGCTGTATCGTACACCGTACCTGGTAGATATGGTGAATGGAAAGGCGGGTACGGTTTTGAAGCTTGACTCGATCCAAAATGGGAACGCATGGAGGGGGATGGACATGCTGATATTCAACACGTGGCACTGGTGGACCCACACCGGAAGCAGCCAACCGTAGGATTGATCTACAAACTTGTGTTTTGATTAAATGTGATATAAGGAAGGTTTAATCCAATGAACTTTATTTGATTGCAGATGGGATTACATTCAGGAGGGGAACAAATGGTACAAAGATATGAACCGTATGATTGCTTATTACAAAGGACTCACCACATGGGGAAGATGGGTCAATCTCAACGTTGACCCTTCCAAAACCAAAGTCTTCTTTCAAGGGATTTCCCCCACCCATTACTTGTAAGATGTAACTCCTTCATGCATCCTCGTGTTTATTATTTAAATATACTATGTAGTTCATATATATATATATATATATATATATATATATATATGATGCAATTTTGCAATTTAGTTCACATATATAAACGTTACTATATATATATATACACACATACACACACATTCATTCGTGTTTATGTGGGTAAATGCCTTTATAAGCATGTAACTGCAAAAACACTACATTCAAATCTAGTCCCTGATTAGTGTATTTTACGTAGGCACACACATATGAGCATGTGAATGCGTATATACCAATAAATGAATTTATAATTGCACCACCTATATACTACCAACCTTCCGTTAATAGAGTGAACATGCTTTACTTAATTTCTTGGTGTTTGAGATTTAATTATCTTACTATTTTAGATCTAATTTGCACGACACATGCTTACATATAAAGACGTGTGTGTGTATATATATATATATATATATATATATATACTTATATTTTCATATGAATCCCCCCACCTCACATAGCTGTCACAATGTGTGATGGAATTACTTGGAAGCATGAATGAATTAGCAGGTAGAGTAGTGATAACACAATTAATATATAATGTATATATAGACTTACAATGGTATGGTTAACTTGGATGTGGAAGCAGAGGAAGGGAATGGGGTCAACCAACAAAGTCATGCACTGGTGAGACACAACCATTCATGGTGGCAAAGTACCCTGCAGGCATACCTGAGGCTGCAGTTATCGTGAACAAAGTGTTGAGCCGGGTGAAGAAGCCGGTCTACTTGCTCGATGTCACCACTCTCTCTCAATACCGAAAGGATGCACACCCCACCTGGTACGGTGGAGGTGGCCGCACCACCACCGACTGCAGCCATTGGTGTCTTCCAGGCTTGCCCGATACTTGGAACCAGCTCCTCTATGCAGCTCTCTTTAGTTGACCCCATTAGACGTCTACTTTAGTTTCAATTTCATTTTTAATTCAAAAACCAACCATTAATTGTTTCCTATTTTCCCATGTAAATTGGGCAATAAAAAAAAAAAGGTGATGCATGATGGATGATGCATCAATTGTAAAGTAGGTTATATCGAGATTGTTTTTGGCACAAAGTTTATTGCCTACATTTTAATCTTAAGCAAATGCCATGAGAATTGGATGTACCACTATATATATGTGTATGTATATATAATATGAGTTCAAACATCATTCATACTCCCGTTACGATTACATGAAGGTTTTTGAGAGATGGATAAATTGTGAAAGCGCCACAACATTATGCGCATAAAGCAACTGCTAAAACTTGTTACACGACCCACACATCTAATTTAGTCGTTTGGGGAGCCCATAAGCTAAACCAACACCCCTTCTTTTGTAAGGCATCTACATCAGTTCTGCTTAGTTATAAATAAATAAATACATATTTAAGCATAGATCCATAAGAAAGCTAAACCGACACCCCTTCTTTTGTAGGGCATCTACATCAGTCCTGTCTCCTCGCCCCAGCCCAACACTGTTGGTCAATTTCTTATGGGTCTATGCTTAAATATGTATTTATTTATTTATAACTAAGCAGTACAGAGAATATAATTTATTCAACTTACATTTTGTTTTTGGGTAAAATAAAAACAGTGTTTTTACTATTGGAGTGTTTTAGCAAAAATCGGAAGCACGTTTGGGAACGATATTTTGTTATGGAAGTGTATGAAATAGAAACATGAAAAACCTGTTTGGTTTTGTTATGGAAGTGTATGAAATAGAAACATGAAAAACCTGTTTGGTAAGCCATACGTTTCAACATGTTTAGTAACTCTAGCTGTTGTATAAAAAATAAAATAAAATAAAATAAATAAATAAAAATAATAAAAACATGTTTGGTTATCATTATTTTTAATTTATTTTTATAAATTTTAAATATGTTTATAAATTTATTTCTATATAAATAGTCTATATATTTTTAATAAATATATTGAAATTTAAACACACAAACATATATATATATATATATATATATATATATATATATATATATATATATAACCAAAGTGTAATTACAGAAGCAACTGCTTCAGCGAGACCAATGTTTTGGCATCAACTTGAGTCTTGATGACATGTAGAGTTCCATCTTTTTACTGTGTTCTTATGATCTAGATATTAAGATCACCTTTTTCATTTCTAATCCATCTATTTGGAGTCAAACTTCACAAAACATCTATCAGGAGTCATAAAAAAAAAAAAAAAAAAAAAAAAAAAAAAAAAAAAAAAAAGGGGCCCTGCTAGAATGGAAGCTTGCAAGGAACCTTCTCAAATCATACTCATTCTTCTGTATTAGGAAAAATGACAAATAAATTGAGAACAAATTAAACAGGAGATATAATTCAAAGTTCAAACACAATTCACTTCATTATCTACAAATTTCAACAATATGATTCAAAAACGAAGAAAAAGATGCTTAACAAATAAAAAGATATTTCCTTATGTTTTCCTTACAGGAGACATACTTCAAAAAACACAAATTTCACTTCCATGGAACAAACTTCAATAGTAGGATACGTCATCTTCATAACAGCACCCATCACCTTCAAGAGAGTATCAACACACTTCACATCTGTAATGGTAGAATTTAAGTTGAAAAATATTAACAATAATATCAGCCAGTAATAATAAAAGCAAATAGTAACGGTAAAAATGATATATGTTACATATATATATTACAAGCCCACAATAACAACAAATATATTTTAATTTAAAAGAAAAAACATACCATCAATTTCAGGAAGATCAAGAGTGCCCAATAGAATTCCAGATTCGATCAACAATAGTACTGCGCAACTAATCCATTTCTCGAGGAAGATCGTCACCATCAAATAAATCATCAAGCTGATATTGATTTCTAATGAAGTTGTGTAAAAAACACATCGGCTGACGGGATTGAAGCCCAGGTCTCCATGGCAACAACTTATTTATTAAAAAAACTATCTTATAATTCTAGGTAAAGCTAAAATATCTAAAACCCATACGACAAGTGGAGTCCTAGGGCACAATACATTGTAGGACAATAAAGCATCATAAGTATATTTGTGCTAAAAAAATTAAGCCAAAAAGAAAAAAACAAAAAGAAAATATTAAAATCAAATAACAGCATATCCCTCAAAATGCCTATTATCTACCTAGCATGAACTCGTGGTTCATCAACCTCATCAATGAGCTTGCAAGAGAGAGCACCAAATTTTACAAGTTCCATGCAAAAATTCAGATTACTAAATAGTTTATCATTGGGATATGAACATGTAAAAGCAAAAAATTTCCAAGATTCTGTTTAAAAATTAGGAATCTAGAGTGAATCAAAATTTTGACTCTTACAGGTTGATTCAAAATATATAAAAATTCAAATAAGCAATGCGAAAGATTCCAACTTTTCTTCTCTTTTCCTTAATCTTGGAAACAGAAAGGGAAAAGAAAAAAGAAAAAAAAGAAGAAACATAAGGATAACAAGGAAATAACTACAAAACATATAAATTATTTAGAAATTATGAAAATATTTATTGAAACACAGTGATAGATCAGATTGGCCCGTTCTGCCATAAGTACCTCCGTATTCCGCTGAGTAGGATTCGACAATGGGTTTGAGTCAGTGATTGGAAAACTTCCTTTTCTCGATCTTGAGTCGCGTAGAAATTCAATTACAGGAAATGAAATAAACCTTTTAATCCTCTTCCTCAGGTTTTCCCAGCAACCAAATGATTTAAACTAAAAATCCCCAATATATCAGAGTAGAAACTAACAAAAAGGAAAAAAAAAAATTGAAAAACAACAACCAAAAATCAAAGATTCACAACAGAAATTGTTGGGTTTTTTTAATATAGTTGTAACCCAAAGGAAGCAGGAGAAATAAACCAAAAAGCATTTAAAAGGTAAATTTTTCAGAAACAAAATCCATAATAGTTAATATCAATTAAAGCACACAATTAACACAATCAAATAAATTTTCCTCAGTTTTTCCAAGTAACCAATGAAAAATAAGTTTGAAACCACAAATCCACAAAATAACAATGCAGCAACTAACCGAAAGCATTCATCATAAATTGTTCTAGATGTTCTAATCAACACATTACCAAAACTGTGCAATTTCTTCCATCAATTTTTCCCAAAGCAAATTAGAAATAAAATTAAACCACAAGCTTTTCAATAATCACAAGAGCAATTAATTTAATGGATCAAAACTGAACTTTAATCCACAAATATCAATATAAATGCAAAGAAATTTGATTGAAGAAAAACTAATCCGGGTAAACTTATAACAAGAAATGAACAAGAAATTTTTTTATGTGTACATGTCACATAAACAGGAACAATAAAATAAGACAACAGCCAAATAAACCCTAATTTTAAGAACGTTGAACTTCTTATCTTAGGTTTTCTCATTTATTGGAACACTAGCCAACATGAACCTCCCCTTTAACAAACCCTAGTTTTATATCACAGAAAGACAAAAAATACAAGAAACCCATGTCAAATTTCATGCCAAGCTAAACAAATGCAAACAAAGATTTCTTAAGAACACCAAATCCACATAAACACAATAAAGAACTTACAGTTTCCTCTGCTTTTTCATCAACCAAACAGAGGGAAAATGCAAGAAACCCACCCAGACGTCAAACTTTATAGTCGCGATTTCGCTCTCTCCCTCTCAGTAGTAGTTGCAGATTTGGAAGTATTAAGTAAAGCAACATCAAAGGAAACAACAAAGGAAAGGTCTTTGAACCGGAGAGAAATAGAAGATAAAGTACTCACAGTCGCGATTCCTTTTCGTCGCCTCCCAAATCGCCAGAGTCTAGGGTTTCAGAGGAGAGAAAAAAAATCGGGCCGAATGTTGCAAATGCCTTTTAAAGTTACTTCCTCCGCTACAGTGTTAGACCCAACTTACTTTATCCGCTACAGTGCTTTTTATTGGGCTACAGTATTGAAACAACAAAAAACACCATTTTGGTGTTTCATTTTTGGGCCCAAATTTAGTACTGTTTAAAACAATGTTTTAGTATTGTTTAAAACAAAACAATAGCTACCAAATATGTTTTTGGGCCTGAAATGAAGCCCTGCAATAAAAACACCAAAGTAAAACAGTTAACTAACAGCCCTTTATTAACTAAACACCAAGGCCTTGTGACTTATAAGTAGGGCTGCAATTCGGGCGAGTTGGGCGGGCTCGGCACTTATCTCTGGTTAGACTCATCATATAAAAAATCTTCAGCCCAAGCAAGGGCCGAGTTGCCCAAGCCCAACCTATACATAATTTGTCCAGCCCGAGCCCACACTAAACCCACCTCAGAAGAATTTGTGTGTAACAAATAAATCAATTAATGTTACATGACTTGAACCTAAAACTTTAAACATAAATCTCAAGCACACTACCAACTTAGTTACTACACTCTTGTGATTTAAGTATAATTATAAATATATATAATATTTTTGCGCTCAGGTTGGGTTTCAGGTTTCATCCATATCAACTCAAGCTCAGTCCGAATTGAATTCAGGCTCAAAATATATAGTCCGGACCCAAACCAAAATTAGAAAAACATTGCCCAAGTCCACAAAATTTTGGGCTGGGCTCGAATTATTTGGAGTTGGATCCGCTCGAGTTGCAACCCTACTTATAGGTATAACACTCCACGTAAATAATCTACACATCATTTTCTCATCAAATTGAAACACAAATAATTTATTCTTTTATTTTGGTTGTCTCTTGGTTCCACAAAAATTATGGACCTTCTAATTTTTTATTCTCTCAAAATAATTATTCCAATTCAAAATCTAATATACTATTTTTTAAATATTTTTAATTCATCCTTTTTGTTCCTATCATTATAATAAAAAATAAAAAATAAAAACTACACTTAAAAAGTTAAAATTTTCAAAAAGAAATATTTTTGTGGGAGTAATAAAGTTTAAAATTACAAGTTGAGTTGCTCCAGAAGTGAAAATTGAAGTTGATTAGTAGTTATCCATACTAAAAAAAAAAAAAAAAAAACAGCTAAGCATGTATCCTTTGATGCCGCAATCCATATCCCAGCGTGACACGTGTGATTCACGAAGCTGCTGAGTCACGGTTGGAGTCTCTTGAATGTCAACACGTAGCTCAAGAGCAGCACCACTTGTCCACTGTGTCTGAAGTGAACCAGTAATGTGGATCACTTCGAACCACGGCCGTAGCCCTCCTCTGCTTTCTATAACTATCATCTTCCTCATTCTTCTTGTGTCACATACAAACTCGCATTCATCAATCACATACTTTTGCAATCCTTCGCGCAAACAACAATGGCTTCAGAGAAGGCCAAAAGGGAGAATACAACCAACGAGGTGGAGAAAGACATAGTCCCCAAAATGACTACCCATTTCGAGTCTCTTGCTGACAAAGTTGAAGGCCTTAAATTTGGTGGTGGCGAAGAAGGCGAACAAAAGAATGAGAAAGAGAGGAAAAGATCAGAAACCACCCATAAAGAAGAGATACCAAGAGGAGTGGGCAAATTTGAAATTCACGATGAAGAAGAGGAGAAGGGTTCGGGTACAGACATGAAAGCCCAAGAAAGTGAAGCTGATAAAGAGAAGAGTGGAAGCTTTGACAAGGAAGGTGGTGGTGGTGAGCAGAGAGATAGGCCTTCACTTGCTGAGATATCAAAGTACAGAGCAACAGCACAGCAGAATTCCATGGAGGCCATTAGAGCTGCCGAAGAACGATACCAGAAGGCTACGGAATTAGGCTCTTCAGCATTGGAGAACGTCAAGGAAAAGGGTGCCCAAGCAAAGGACACTGCCAAGGATACCCTTGCCAGTACAGCCAAAACCACGGCCGAATACACCACGCAAACAGCAAAGAAGGCTAAGGAGGTAGCCGTGGAGAAGGCAACAGTGGCAAAGGAGGTAGCCGTGGAGAAGGGAAAGAGCGCGACTGGGTATGCAGGGGAAGTAGCTGAGACTGTGAAGGACAAGGTGGTTGTGGGCGGTTGGGGAGCGACACATTATGTGTGCGAGAAGACTGAGGAGGCAACAAAGCCTGCAGCGAATGTGGCTCAGCAGGTTGCAGGGTATGCAGGTGAGAAGGCGGCTGCTGCTAAGGATACTATAGTGGCCACTGAGGAAAGTGCTAAAGAATATGCAGCCAGGAAGAAGGTGGAGGCTGAGAAGGAATTGGAAGCTAAGAAGAAATCAAAGGTAAATTTTATTTATTAGTGTTCGAATTAAAGCAATGCCTTTTCATATTGTTGATCTATATGTGTTTTTTTTTTCCCCCTTTTATATATTACTTGACATAACAAGTAAGTGTCCCAATTGTAGATGTGTGTGTGTTTTATTTATGTTGTGAACATTCAGGGGGAAGGAGGCGGCCAAGAACCTAGTGAGGAACAACAGGGCATTGGACTAGGGGGCAAAAGAGAGGATGAGAAAGAGGTGAAATCTAGGGAGAGCATCCAAGAGTTTTCTGAGGGAGGAGGATCGGAAAAGGGAAGAACGGGAGGAGGTGGTGGTGGTGGGGTGCTGCAAGCCATCGGCGAGACGATAGTGGAAATTGCGCAGACAACTAAAGAGCTTGTGGCTGGACGGGAGCCAAATGAAGGAGGAGGGAAAGGCAGCTATGAGAGTGGTCAATGGGATGATAGCAAGTAAAGCAAAGGAAAGGCAGCTATGCAAATAAAGTAGTGTAACTATGAGTTTCTGACGTTTTGGGGTGTTTCCTGTTGAGGACGAGTGAAAGTGCTTTTCTGTTTTGGTTGATGTTTCAAATAAATTGGTATGAGATATAGTGTACATATATGTTGAAAAGGTGAATTATACAAAGGTTTGTTTATTATTTAGAATGAGTTATGATTTTTTTTTTTTTTTTTTTTTCCTTTAAGTTTTCCTTGCTCTAATTTCGTTTGAAGTTGATTTTATAATTCAAACCTTGATAAAAAGGAACAGGATTTTAGTTTGGGACCCTTTTTGGTTTTGTTGGAAGGAATCTGAGAGTAGCCTGCACCCATGGCCATGGGCATACGGCTTGGCATGCCTTTCCTTTCCTCCGGAGAGAGATTTAGGCATGCGTCTTCAACAATTTCTTTGGTTTGCTCTTGTTTTGGTGACTTTTATTCGATTCAAAAACAGCGAAATTCTTAAAATTGGATCAATTCGAATCAAACGCCAAGTATATGTATATATACTCATCTAATTTATTGGTAATATTTTGTTAACATAAATTTGCTTTACTATATCCGAATCCTAAATCATTATTTTTTTTTTTTTTTTTTGAATACTTCACAAACAAGCCCTTAGTAATTATCTGTTCTGTCAATATTTTTTATAACAGGTGAACACACATTTTACTCTTTTTACTCTGAAAATAAATTAATTTCTTTTGATTATCTTTTCCAATAAATGCGTGACATGAATATGTAAAAATTATTAATATAATAATGGATAAATCGCACTCACTCCTCAGACAGATTTGAATTAACGTCACTCAAAACATGATCAACTAGTTTATATTGACACCTTTAAAATTTCAAGAAGTCATATTTACCTCGAACCTAATAATAATACTAGTAGTCTCCAAGTGACTTCTCTATATAATCAGTGTCAAGTCCTAAGCCTTCTGATATTGCACTTGCTATCTTCAGTTGAAACTTCCAAACCTCCTCTAAATATACATTTGCTATGTACCTTTAATTGACAGATCGATTTGGGTTAATTTTGTAAAACGCAAATTGAGAAAAATTAATGATTCATTTAAAGATCTATCTATTTAATTAGCTGTAGTTAGAGGGATTGGTGGGCCAAAGATGAATGCTACTATGTAAAGGACGGCAACGAAGCCTCAAATTGTTCCTCCAGAGGAGATCATTTTTCGTGGATGTAATCACACTCGTTCCACACCTAACAGCTGGATTCATCACATCGTCCGAAGCATATTTCATCAGACGGCAAAGAAGCCTCAAATAGTCCCTCCAGAGGACATCATTTTTCGTGGATGTAATCGCACTCGTTCCATACCTAATTCATCACATCGTCCGAAGCATATTTCATCTTCTCTTCAAAAGAGAGATTCCAGTGCAGCTACCCAAAGCCCATCCATGGAATTCTTGGGAAGATTTCAATGCTGGTGGCAGTAGGTGACACTCACAAGAGGCTTAGAAATGTGGCTCTCTCCCTAGTCACCACCACCAAATCAAACCCTCAGTGTTTAAATGACATAGAGAGGACAGCCATTGACATACTTGATTCATGGAAACATAAACACCAAGTCACTTTCTGTAAAGAAGCTAGAAAGGTATACATATATGTATATGTTCAATATTTTATACCATCTTTTAATATAATGATCACTGAACCATCAAATTAATAGTCTCATATGTTTTGGTTGTTTTGAATTTGCGTGTTACAGTTTACATTCAATGTAATAGTAAAGCAAGTGCTAGGTTTAACACCAGATGAGCCAGAAACTGCAAAATAACACCATACCCTCTCTGTCTCTCTCCTCCCTAACACCACCCACCACCATACCCTCTCTGCCTCTCTCATCAGAAGCACCACCACCACCACTCTCCAATTAGAGGCAAAATCCCTCTGCTAAAACGACGAGTCCATACGCAACCACCCACACACATACATACTCTTCGACTATGGTGGCAATCAAGATGTCCTCGATGCGTTGACGCTTCAGATCGGGGAGTGAATCGCTAATTCCTTGAGATGGCTCGCTGTTAGGGACGTCGGCTAGCGAATCACTCGCCATCACCGCCACCCGACCACCACTGCCCTTCACGCGCGCTTTACGTGTTTGATTTGAGGTCGGATCGAGGAGCTCCCCGATCTGAAGTGTTGTGTGGTGGTTGTGGCGGTGGGTGTGTTGTGTTTTATGTGGCGGTGTGCAAGGGTTGTGGCAGTGGGTGTGTGGGGCGGCAGAATGTGGCATTGTGGGTGTGAATTGTTTGGCTGTGGGTCTGTGGTTGTGGCAGAGTATGTGCGTGGCGTTGTGGGTGTGGTTGTGGCGGTGGTTCTGTGGTTGCGGTGGTGGGTGTGGCGGTCTGTGGTTGCAGTAGAGTGTGGTTGTGGTGGGTGTGGTGTTGTGGTTGTGGCGGTGGGTTTGTGGTTGCGGTGGTAGGTGCGGCAGAGTGTGGCGGTTAATAGGTTCAAGAGTATGGCGGTTAATAGGTTCAAGGGTAAATATAACTTTTGAAATCTCAAGGGTATCAATGTAAACTAGTGTATTGATCGTCTGTTGAGTGGCGTTGACCCAAACCTCAGAGAGTGTGAGTGCAATTTACCTTATAATATATAAGTTATAATTTTTGGTCATTTTATGCTGGTAAATAAAATTATTAATTTGGAACTTAAAGCTAGATCACTATTATTTTTGTTTTCTTAAATTATATATATATATATATATATATATATATATATTTTTTTAAAAATCATAATATATTTTAAATTTCATTTTGTTAAAAAAAATTAATAATTACAAAATGATCTCATCGCATTAGAAAAGTGTTCAAATCGTGTTTTATCCGTGTCCAATCAAAAAATAAAATATTCAAATTTCAAGACAGTTATCGCCATACAAGCGTACATGTATCTTAGCCTAACATAAGTATGACACATGTTTGAGTGTCCATGCTTCCTTGGTTAATACTATATTTTTCTTTCCTTCTGCTATTCTATTCCAAACACAAGTGCGAGTGACCAACACTGTCCCTCCTGTCTTTCATTTCCCTTCATTATCCTTTTGTTTCTTTTCACTCGTAATTAACTTTTGAGGTATATTTGCACTTAATTGTATTTGTGCTATAACAATAGTTTGCCAACACAGAGAACATGCAATCTGCCTTTTACACCAACGACCTAAATATAAAATATATCTACACATATACCGCACTCGCACATTTATGCTGACAATAACTGCTTTGCGAGGCAATGTTTATAGTTTTAACCGCAAAGGTCGGGTGTGTGTTATAGTAATGAACATATATGATGGATGTTATAACAAAGTTAAAAGGAACACAAAAACCTGACATAATAAGACTTGTTTCTACAGTGAGAAAAGAAATGGTGGGGAGTGTGGCTCAAAGATGGAGGCTGCTCAGCGGCCAGTACAACTGGAAGAAACTCTTGAACCCTCTTGACAAGGATCTCCGACCATACATCATTCACTATGGCGAGATGGCTCAGGCAACCTATGACACTTTCAACTCTGATAAAGAATCAAAGTATGCCGGAAGCAGCAGATACTCAAGGAAAAATCTCTTCGCCATGGTCGGTCTCACATTAGGCCACCCATATCGGTATACATGCACAAAGTACGTGTACGCAATGTCTCGTGTCGGTGTCCCAGAATCATTCATCTTCAAATCGTCGTCAAAGGAGGCTTGGTGTCAGCAATCCAACTGGATGGGGTATGTCGCGGTGGCCACAGATAAGGCGAAAGTGGCACTGGGTAGGAGAGATATATTGGTAGCCTGGAGAGGGACAGTGCAGGAATTGGAATGGGTTAAAGACTTTGATTTCCCATTGACATCAGCTGCTAAGATACTCGGGAAAGAAGGCAATCCTCAAGTGCACAGAGGATGGCTTTCTATTTATACTTCAGATGATCCACATACACGATTCAATAAAGTTAGTGCTCGTGAACAGGTGAATGCCAACATGCATGTCCGTCATGGAATTGTTTTTATTTTAATTTTTAAACTGACATAAGTTCAACTAGGAAGAAGAAAAAAACTAGGAAGAAGAAAAAAAAAAATTCCCTGACATAAGTTCTCGTGGTTAATGTAATTGGAGTTGTTTTTATATTGGTCATTACAGTTGATTTTTTATAACTATATATAAATTAATAGGTCGTATAAAAGATACTTTTGATAAACATATTGGGATAATACGAGGACATGAAAATGCTAGAGAAGTGAGTAAGAGGTTTTAAAGCAAGTGCTATATACAAAACTTTCTTTGAAAGGGAAATAATGAAAGCATAAGAAAGCCAATGGGGTTGCCACTTAGCTAAGTGGCTGAGGAAGAGGAGAAAAAGGTAATCACCACATCTAGCAAAGAGAAGAGAAGGCGGCGAGGAAGATGAAACATCCCTCATATCTTTCAGGATAGGGTCTGTGTGATTTAATTTTCTAAGAGAAGGTTTTCAACTACTCTTATAATGATGATTTCAAGTAGTTTCATAGAATGTGATGTTCAAAGAACTAAAACAAAATTATTTTTTGGAGCTAATATTTTGAACTTTTCGATAGAAAACTTTCAAAAGATTGACATCTAAAATGTCTATTATTTCTTCAGCTAACTGAAGCAAGTACACCTTATGGCTCTTTTTAATATTCCACTAACAGAACCTATTCCCTATTTCAGTATTTTATGAGACCATAAACAAAATTAAATGCAAGTCTTCCTTAAGCTATATATCATCCAAACTAACCTTCATGACCCTTTTGACTTCCACATTCTAGGTTCTAACCGAGGTGAAGAGACTAGTTGAACAATTCAAGAATGAGGAAATCAGCATAACTATAACCGGCCACAGTTTAGGGGCGGCCCTCGGAACGCTGAATGCAGCTGATATTATGGCCAATGTATTAAACAAGCGACTTGACATGTCTAAAAAGCCCTGTCCTGTAACAGCCTTCCTCTTTGCCAGCCCACATGTTGGGGACTTCCAATTTCGAAATGTGGTGCAGTCTATGAAAAATCTTCATTTTCTACGTGTGAAAAATGTCCCAGATATCGTTCCTTATTATCCGATGTTCGGATACACAGATGTGGGGGAAGAACTAGTGATTGATACTCGAAAGTCCAACTTCCTGAAGAGTCCTGGAAATTTCACGACGTGGCATAACTTGGAGACTTATCTGCATGGAATTGCAGGAACACAAGGGCCTCAAAGAGCGTTCCATTTGGATGTTAAACGGGACATTGCACTAGTGAACAAATCAATTGATGGTCTTAAAGAGGAGTACATGGTGCCTGCTTCATGGTGGTGTGAGAAGAATAAGGGAATGGTTCAACAAAATGATGGGTCTTGGAAGTTGGAGGATCATCAGAATGATGATAGTGAGGAGGTTGACTACTGAAGTAGATGAAATACATAGAAAAAAAGTTGCAACATGAAGAAGCAGCACTCTTCCACGCCATTACAAAGATAAGATCAGTTATTTATGCAAACTATTATTGCTAATTATAGTAAATCTTTCCAATTAATTCCATGTCTCTAGTCAGCTAAGTATGCCCATAATGTTGTGAAAACATTGATACTTAATATCACAAAGCTTTTAGAGTTTTAATTGTTCCAAAAGCTTAAATTGTTGAAGAATAAGGCCAAAAAGTTCCAAGACCTCTAGAACTATAAAACTCCAGTATTATAATAGACTAACAATGGCCCAAAAGCATAAATTGTTAAAGATGAGAGGCACATATCAAATCAATATAAAACACGCTGTAAATACACATATGGTATAGTTCAATATAGTGATCATATATATATTACTAATACATATACATATATATATTAATTATGTACGCACAAATAATCAAGAAGAAAATATGAAATGGACATCCAATATTCAGTTCAAAGAAAGGGATTTCAAGGCAATACACAGAAACCAGTAATGTAGCAAAAGAAAAACTCTAATATATGTAAATTGAATGTACAGCGGCCTAGGGAATCATAGTATTACCATTAATTAATTAGAACACACAGAGAGATTAAGAAGGAAGGAAGTGAAATACAGTAAAGAGTGTTGGTTCTAACAGGGGATCTGAGAAGTGAACCACTCGATGACATGAATTGGGGCTTTGATAAGGTCTAGAGCAAGTTCCACTAACACCGTCACACACAGACAGCATGGGCATATGCACGTCAGCACCAACCTGCAATGTAATGTATCGTCAATAAATCAAGATTATTAGATGAAATTGGAAACCCTAATAGACAGAGGGGGAGAGAGAGAGAGATATTTAAGAGTGGAAGGCAAGCCTACCCGACGATCCAAACGACTATTCCGACGACGGAGATGATGAGGGAAAGGAAGGCGAAGGGCAGTCCCAGAAGAAAGCCCAGAGGTCTGCAATCATCGTCTCCACAGCACATTATGATCTACTTTCTCTCTCTACAATGAATTGCTTCAACTGAAGGCTAATGGTAAGTCGTATAGTCTCTTCTCTCTTGTTTGTTTACTGTGAAATTATACCCAGAAAAGAGAAGGAACATGGGTGCGTGCGAGTGGGAGTGGGTCATTAGACATCATGTAGGCGTTTCCTTTGCGTTTGCTCTAAGCAACATCGGTGTTGTCATCCGATATAAAAAAGGTAAAGCCAACGCTTTCATTGAACCACTTTGACACCAAAGGATTCCCAATTTCCACCCCCACAAAAGGCATTCTCAGCATTCTCATTTTATCACTTGTTAAAAGTTGCTTTCGGCTTCCCACTCTCTTTTTAACTTAGGAAGCATATATCCAAAAACTTTTGTGAGGAGTGGCGGCATTTTAATTCGTGGGCAAACTTATATAGTGAATTTATTTTTATAATTTTAATAGAGTTTTCTTTATAAATTTTTAAAAATTTAAAGTATAAAATACAAAAAAAAAAATAATAATTGAGTAGGGAAAATTGTAATTTTAATGGGGGCATTTTCATAAATTCTTAAAAATTTAAAGTAAAAGATAAAAAATAAAAAAAATCAGTGGGGGCGAATTGTAATTTTAGTAGGGGCATCTTCATAAATTCTAAAAAAATTAAGGTCTAAAATGAAAATATAAAAAATCCAATGGGGGCATCTGCTGATTCTACGCTAGGTCCGTGCTTGGAAGAACGAACACTTCTACTAAAGAGTCGTATACGTGTCGGACACCGACACTCCTCAAATACTTATTCAACAATTCATATACATGTTCATAAAAAAAATTTAATTTTATTATTTCGAACACTTTCTGAACACTTCACCAATATTTTCCTAGACATTTCTAACACTCCCTGGACACTTCATTGACACTTTCCTAGACATTTCTAACACAAGTCTACCGAGTAATCTTGAAAATAGTATAAATATTATCATGACAATGTAGTAAAATAATAATATATATGATATAAAAATCATTACAATAGTGACATAATTTTATTTTCTAATTCATTTCATAGTAACTAAATTATAAATGAATTAAAGTTTTATAATCCTATTTATCAATAAATGCATAAATATAAAATTTTACATTTATATGTAGCCGTGCATGTCCACGCTGTATCCGTATCTTATTTTTTAAAAATTTGACATATCGACGTATCCATATCCGTGCTACATAGCTTCAACCAATTTTCACTAATATACTATTTCAATTCTATTTTAGTTTCCCACAGTTATCAAGCTGTGATCAATGATTTTTACCCGGAATAAAAAAAAATAAAACTGTGATCAATGCGATGGTTGAGGGAGATTCAAACTATGATAATGGAATCAAAGAACAAGAATATTTTCAATCGTCAATATGGAGAGAGAGGGAATATATATATGCAATCCATAACCAATCCATTTTAATGTAATAGATAGATCAATAAAACAAAACAATAATCGTCATTAAAAAAATAACGTTACGACTTAGAATCACGTCTTTGTTACCCGACCTTACAGTAGGTCAGATAATCAAGGGTAATGTGGTAAGAATAAAAATCTCAATCCTTTAAACAAGAAAAATGGTCACTAATACACTGTTTAGAGAACATGAACAAGGACAACGATTGTTTGCTCAGATATTAGACCAAAGAAATCTACTCATTCTTATAACATAAGTAATTTTTATCATTAAATCCTCCATCTGTTAGTTTGGATGAAGTGAGGTTGATTGATATTTACACAAATATTATGTTGTTACTTTCATTTGAACTTGTCTTCTTTTCTCAATTATCACGCTCTGTATCATTTTTGAGCTTGAGAAACTTCAACTCCATGACTGGGTGAGCAAGGTTTATGTCATAGACCCTCATCACAAGGGAAAGACCACTTCAAAACAATGAATTCTATCAAAGCTGCACAGACCACTTCAAAACCAGACTTTCAATTATCTGTAGCCTCTCACCCAATTCAGCAAGAATTAGGATTGCATCAAATTGGCTTTACTGTGTAGCCTGTCATATCATAAATCCAAATAACTCCCCTTAGTGGAGATGAAAATGCAACCAAACAGGGGATTCTGTTTCACACCCATTTGCTCACAGCAAAAAGAACATGTTATCCAATTTGAGCTGATTCTGCAGAACAATGATCATCCAGGGGGACTATTCATACTTGAGTTTTCTTTTTCCATAGAGATTATGCAAGCAAGTCGTTCATAAACCTGTCAGTAACATTTCAAACAATATCATTTGCAAGAAAATTCTAAAATTAACTTCATATGTGCAAAGTTCCCAAATCATATACCTCAGAAAGCTGCCCGTTATCCTGTTTATTGGTAGATGATGCGTCATACCTGCACAGCAGACGAGACATAGCTTATCAAAAAGAGCCGCATCTATGACGCATAAATAAAATAAATTAAGTCCATACTAGCTGCTATACAAGGAAAAAAAGATTCTATCTCCACTAAATGTTTTACATGCTGTCATGGTAGCAGTGGCAAGGACTCGAGGTGTATTACATGTTACATCTTATGTCATAGACATTGACATCGAAGCTGTAATTTTTTATTTGATACACTACTACTCAACATACCAGTGATATGCATGAATAAACCCTGGACTCCATTTAATTCCGGCTTTATTGTTTTTATTGTGTTCAACTTATAAACATGAATTATCAGTGGAAAGCACCCCGACAAAGAAGGTGGGGCGAAGAAAAGAATAAATTGAATTCTCTCACCAGTCTCGCGGAATTCCTGCTTCATCTCTAGCTGAATAATTGAAGGGTCCTTTGAGCTCCACATTGTACTCTCTTAACAAGTCTGCAAGATTACAACCAACAAATAAAAGAAAAGAACATCATCTTGCACGCAATTCACAGAATTAATATGGTAATAATATTAATGCTTGGGCTCTCTGACACATCCTAACACCAAAAGTCCTTTGTTGGGAAGTCCCTTACAGGAAGAACTTTGTTACAAGGAATCAAAAGGAAAAAGAAAAAATGTTTGGCAAATGGATTTTTCAGAAGTCCTTTTAATTAAGAAGTTAATGTCTAAAAACCATGACTACAAGAATAACTTTCAGTTTATAGGGTTGCCCTTTAACTTCATAAAATATTTGATATAAACAAGTTCATGCATAATTTGCATGTATATCATAAAAAAATAAATAAATAAATAAACACACACACACACAAACAAAACATATGAATGGAGGATGAGACAGAAGGGGGCAGATTACAAGATGTCATCTTACACTAATTAGATAAATCTCGTTCCTCCGTGTTGTTATCTCTGTATTTAGCTCTCTTTCCTTATTTTTCTTTAAGTATTTTGCTTTTGGTGTTAAATAGAAGCAGTAGGAATTTCTACTAGATGGATAACTAAGGTGTTTTGTTATTCACATTAAGAGAAAAAAATTTGAGGACAACTTCAATTTTATGTGCTGGGTTGTCAGTTGAATGGTTTGCTTTCAATTGTTTAATGTGGCCGAGATAAAGATGAATGGAAGGACAGAATGCAAGGTACTCACTGCAATGGGCATAACACAAACACACGCACAGAAATTCCGACAATGCCAAAGTGCCAACCTTACACAGTAAGATATGCAATTTTCAAAACTGACAAAGACCTTAGGATTTATACAGGTTTTTCAGGTTTAATGAAGATGATAACGATGAAGAGATGGGTAATTCAGGTTTTTCTTCTTCTGTGGAGGAGGTTTATAACATGCACACACAAGATTGTCAGGATTTATAACTATATTAAAAATTCAAGATAACGTCTTATTTGACAAATATGGAACATTACAGAATTTCCCATTATTCACTTAAAGCATATACCGAACCAATTTACTTTCTTGAAATTGACTTTGAGATACTGCCATGAAGCATCTACCATTACTGTTACTCTTACTCTTACCATTTATTTTCTTTTTATTTTTTCTCCAGTAAGTATTACTATTACCGTTACTAAATTACTAGTGCTATTGCCATTACTATTGCTGCTGCTAATACTACTACTAGTCTACTAGTACTAATCCCTTTCAAGGGCTTCCAAAAGCCCCCCACCCATACAAATACAATAACTAGAAAGAGTGTCAAGAGATTAGCAAACCTTTAAAAGTCGAGCAAGGGGTGTGACCCATTTTCTGGCAGACTGAAACAAACCAGTGGACACCAACTGCCACATGTGCAACTTCTTCATCAGCAATCCTAGCCACAATGTTGGATGTCCTACAATCTCCAAAGCCAACCAATCTTTGCACAAGCCTTGGCCCAGCATCTAGTCCTCTAGCCTCCTGTAGCAACAAAGTAAAAGAGTGACCCTCAGCTCAATAAATATAAACTAAACATTTCCATAAACTCAGATCATCCACGTTTCTACCCTTTATCATATTTAATAATTATTGAAGTTTAGTACAAGGGATGAAAGTGTAAGGTAGTTCAGAAATACATTGTTGGGCAAGGTATATAATCTAGTCTGATAACTTGTACATTTTGTGGAAGGCTTAAACTTTTACTTATTGAGTATTAAAGGTGTATATGACTTGTTAAATGAGTTGTAACAATAACAGAGTGACAGATGCTTTATGTAGCTTATAGCTATACACAAATTTCCATATCATTTTCTATTGGCTGTCAACTACCCAATATATCAAAGATATGCATGAATTAAACTCAGAATTCCATAAATTCCAGTTTTAATTATTTTTAATGGTGTTCAAATTATAAACAGGGGTAATCATGGTAGTGAATTTTATATTATCCTTTAAGTCTCATTCTGAATGGATTAGGAAACTTAGGTGATAATATATGAGTAATGCTTCTGCACAGAAGAAGTAGACAGGTGTATGGGGCACAGTTAATGGTTTGTGCATGGTTAGAGACTACCAAATATAACAATGGTATGCATGAATGAGCCCAAAACTTAAGTTTCCAAATTATTTTACTCAAAGTGGCTACTCTCATACTTGAACCCACTATCTCACGTTTCTCAGTCCAACCTTTTACCACTGCAATATGCAATGACCTCTCTTAAAATACTCATGAGTGAAGGAGTGGGCAGCAGGAGTCGAAGCATGGCATAGCCCACATTAGACTTTGTATATATTTTATGCAGAAAAGGGTTGGAAATAGAACTCTTAGATTACGAAGAAGAAGATGCAAAACAGATATGCTGAAAACCGAATGCAATGTTGAGGAAGGGGCAACTGTATTAGGTAAAATTTATGACGTTATACTGATATGGGTTTAAGATGAATGCATGTTGAATAAATCATAAGGTTAGATTTGCCTGTAGAAATCATTGCTTGGTATGGTGAAAACTTGGGTCCAAAAGCACAAGGACATATCTCAAAGTCGGATGAGAGCCGCATTGTGCAAATAATGCCAAAGGCTAGATTTGTCTCTACACTTTCCCTGCTAGTATGCCACATCACCATGACTAGTACTAGGGAATGAACTTTTTATGTTACACACTGTTATAACCTTGAGTTCTTTAAGGGACGAAAAGGAGGAAAGAAAATATATTTATAACTTAACATCTCTAAAAGGATAAGCAATCAAGTTTGACATCATTGGAACTTCAAAAACGTGGACTAGAAGAAAAAGATTACCTGGACTAATGGTATAACTGCCAAACGGGCAGCAACTTTATCGGATGACTTCTCACACTCCCTCCAAAGCAGATTATGAGCCGGCATGTCTCCATAGCTATTTACAAGGGGAGTATTGAAAGTAAGCCAAAGTAACAAAAAGGAATTATAATACCCAAATTAATAGCTCTCCTCACCCAAAACCAAGCTCAGCCAGTCTTTGTGAACACCAAGCAAAATGACGACTCTCATCATCAGCAACATGAGCAAAATCAGCAAAGAAACCTTCTCCAAGAAGATCACTATATGATGAAAACCGGACAACAGTATCCCATGCCAAATCAATAGCATTTAACTCCACATGAGCAAGATTATGTAGCATATAAGCATTAAGCGGCAAGCCAGAGTTTTTGGGAGACGGAATTTCTTTTGGGGACACCTGTATTTTACAAAAAGAGGCTAAAAATGAACAATACCACATAGCTACAAACTCAATAGCCCATGGGTGAGTAACACCCAAATCTCCCTATCATTAGAAACTCCAATTTAAATTTTCTAAAAGTTAAAATCGCCCCCTCATCAAATTGTAACTATCAATAATTAAAATATAAGAGCAATAGCCACATATATAGAAAGTTATATCCAACATAACCCCCTGAACTTGCCGGTACGAAAATATCACTACAATAAAAAGATATGAACAATACCACCATCTCCAAATCACTGAACTTTTAGTTGAAGATGTTTAGAAAGTTAAACTGAAGAAATCTCATTGTATATAACTATCAATAATAGGGAATACCCACATCTGCGAACCATTATAATCTTCAATTACACTTGGATGTTTAAAGATTTTTAGGGAAAAAAGAAGCTTCTAAAGCTTGCAGGGACTCGTAAGTCCTAATATATATATAGTACATACAAAAAAAAAAAAAAAAGAGAGCAATTTAGCTTCAATCATCAAGACCTACTAATTTTCTTAAGAAACCAGAATGAAAGACAAAATTGGATACAATATAAAGTTCAAATAAGTTAAGAACAAAAGTAAAATAAAAACTATGGGAATGAGAGAAGGAACCAATTGGGGTTTGGTAGGGCGAGCGGGTCGATCAGGCGGCACAGAAACCCCAATAGGAAGATTGTGTCGGCGCCACCTGGAGTAAGCGAGATGAGAAAGCTTCGATTTGGCAAGAGGATCACCGGTGGAGAGAACCAGAGTGCCCAATTCCGCCAGAGAAGAAGCGGACGCTACGGAACCCTCATCGACTTCAGCCGAGGAGGAAGGTGACGATGTCGGGGGTTGGGGACCGGTGGGTCCCCAAAAACGATCCTCGTTGAGAGGATTGACTCTCCATGTTTGAAGACCAGACCATTGTGGATGGTTGAAGGAAGAAGAAGAAGAAGAAGATGTGTAGGACTTAGCTTTGAAGATGGGAAGTGGGAGTTTTGAGAACCTTAGTGGTGCGGCGAGCATGGCTTTGATTTTGAGTTGATGCATTTCATCAGATGATGACGCGAGGCGTTGGACTACCACTCATCAGTTTCCAGCTCCGTCGTCTTCTATCAGTGACTTTCATAATCGCCACAAGACGATGGGAGACGTTTGGTTACGAAATTAACACTATACTCGTTTAAAATATATATATATATATATATATATATATATATATATATATATATTGCATTAAGGATTAAATTTTACTGTACTGCGGATTAAAATTCTCTCAAGTACTTTTCCAATTGAAAAATAATTTTAAAACACATTAAAAAAATATTAGAACATGCAAAACAAATATTGAAAAGTTAAAAAAATACTAAGAGTAGAAAAAACTAAAGAGAAATTTTAGAAGTGGAAAAAACTAAAGAGAGAATATATAAGATTTCTAATATAAAAAGCATAAATGAGTGAAAAAAAAAAAAAAAAAAAAAAAAAAAGTTTTAATAGAATAGAAAGAGAAAAAGTAGGAATGGCTGAAAGATTGTTTCATTTAAATACTCCCTAACATTTAAATAGAGTAAAAAAAAACTAAATTGTAAACATGGGACCCTCCGATTGAGCGAGGGCTTAAGCCATCACTTAATTAGCCGCTTAAGACGCTCTACTATTTTAACACCAAAAATTTAATTTTTGTATTGAAGAGAGGATAATTTGTAATTTTTGATAAATTGAGAATGTTTGATAAAAAAAAATAAAAAAATATAGTGTAGGGGTGTATTTTACAATTTTTTGATAGTAAAAGAAGTTTAGTGCAATTTGACCTAAAAAGTAAATTATAAAAAAGTTTAACGTATAAATTAATAATTAATTTATTTTAAGAGACCGTAAAGTAGGGAAACAAATTTTTATTGTATAAATATACATTTGGGAAAGAAGATATGTAAGTGCTTGGTGGCAATCTCTAATTAGATTCTGGTTGACCACTAAGTTTGACTATTTAAAGGATAAAACTTGGGTCCAAAGAAATTATATAATCTGAGAAATTAGAGTGAATCTGTACGGCGGCGGCGAGAAGCCCAATTAGCTTTCCTTTTGTGTAGGGACTAAGTAATATATATCTATGTGGGTCTATAAATAGTCACATTCATCAACAACTTCTCATTCTATTCCCTTAGATTTTTCGGACAACACACACTACTTCTCATTCTACTCTTCTAGATTTTTCTATTCAGTGACTTACATAGTCAAAAAGAATGGAAAGGTACGAATTCTCTAATGTTTTAATTATATATTAATTGGTATATGAGTGCATATATTAATGTATAGTTTAAAGACAATATAGTGACTATGTATAACCGTAGTTTATGGATTGACTTTATGATTCTTGAGTATTAAGTTATGGTTTTGTTAAGGTTTGCATTTTCTATAATTTTTTTTCCTTTTTTTTCCCCTGTGATGTTGGTATATGAATAAATTTTTTTCTTTTGTAGTTACATATTTTGTGTGTTGTTTCTTGTGTACTTATCTGTGTTTCTTGTGTATATATATTATTATTATTATTATTTATTTTTCTGATGGGATGGGTATGTTGATATGTAATTGAAAGCAGGCAACTGTGGATATCATGTATAGATGATCACATGGTACTCACAAGTAGTCACGATCTGCTTGATCAACCAAGGCCGAGGGAGAACTATATTGGAAACATGCTGCTCACAAGTGCTTATAGGAATCAGTCTAGTGATCCAGTACAGTCCATTTCAGACGATGCGATTCGCTCCAGTGGGTTTCAGTATCAGCAGCAGTCCATTTCAGATGATGATGTTGGGACTCACTCCGGTGCTATTCAGTATGGGCCTCCACCTATTTCAGATATTTGGACTCATTACGGTGGTAGTCTTCTGTATGGACCGCCCATTACAGATGTTGGGACGCATTCATCTACTACACTTCCTTTTGGGATAACAAATGTAGGACTTTTTACTTGGGACCAAACTACTGGATCTTATTACTCACAAGGTAATTATTAATTTCTACTACCTTTGTCTTCTTCAACTAATTTGTCTTTAATTAAATGTTTGGTTCCATATATAGATTCATTAGTGTATATATATTATATATTATATGGTTGTGAATTGAGTAGTGATGGGACAAATTGTTGATTTAATTGTTCCACAGAGATTCAATATGCAGAGAGATCGACACACTACCAGTATGACAATGTCATGAATGATTATGAGCATCACTCACCTTATCCCATGCAAGCAATAGAAAGAGAAAACCACCCAAGCTTGTATCATCATCATCATCATCATCATCATGACAATGAAACCAGAGGAAGAGGTGGTCGTCCTTCTCAGGCTCGGGTTAATACCAGGAATTCGAGTAACACGCTCATACCCATTCATCAATTAGCGCCACACCAGGGTCACCTTTTCCGAAATTATCTTCTAGAAGATGTATGTTACGTTAATTTATCTTCTTTCTCTACTACTTTTATCTACTTCCTTTATTTACAGACTACGGTACTTATATAACCATCTAACTTTAAGGATACTAATTAATATATTCCCTGAAAATATTGTTTGTAGGAGGTGCTCCAGCTGGATGATTCTTCATATTACTCCCTTTACATTCCGGCAAACCCCAATTCAGATAACTTCACTGATGATAATATGTCTTACGAGGTATCTACATTACTAAGTTCAAATTGAATGTGTTCTTAATTTAATTTTATACATAAATAAGACGATTTCACTCTCTTCATATATATACATTTATATATATCAAAGGAGACCCAAGTATGTATATAAATTGAAGACTAGTGATTATCTAAAAATCTTATTGCACTATCATTATAGATATATAATCATACATGTATAACTAAAAGGACACGTGCAACTTTGCAGGACCGACTAGAGCTTCAGGAACGGATGGGCCGGGTTAGCACTGGGTTGTCAGAGGAAACCATTGCAAATCAGCTTAACACAAGAACCCATATTTCATCTGCGAATCAGAACGAAGAACCTGAAATCTGTGTTATATGCCAAGTACGTAAAACTATATATATGCATATATATTCAGTCTCATGCAAACCAATTCCATTAATTCTTCCCATTTGTGTTTGGCTTTAATTTAAGGCATGCATCTTTGTCTGTTGATGATGTAATAACTAAAATGGTGTATAATTTTGCAGGCGGAGTATGAAAAGAACGAGACAATTGGAAGACTTGGATGCGGACATGAATATCATGCAGACTGCATAAAAACGTGGCTCCTTGAAAAAAATGTTTGCCCTATCTGCAAAGCTACACCTTTTTGATCATATATATAGTAGAGCTAGAAAACGACTTTTAGAGAGGCCAAGGATGATGTGTAGACTCTGTTTATTTCATTTGTTTCTCTCATGTCTATTGTGGACAGTGTATTGACGTGTTTATATAATTCAGTTGTTTCATCATTAACTATCTCAAAAGGCTAGCATTTTATTATTTTTGTCCACAGGAATTGAATCTTCAGTTTCTTCACATCAATGTTTCAGAACCATCTAACAATTTTGCCATATGTTGTCTACCCAGACGATGATATCAGATTGTAAATGTAATCCCGATTCCCAATAAAAACCCATTGAATAGACCTTACAAAAACCATTGAGTAATGTAGATCCCATAAAAGAACTTCCAATAACTCATTGATGAAAACAGAAAGGTAAGTTGTCAATCAACAATCAACATCCTCAAAGAGGATAGTCACCCTTTACTGACATCTCTTCATACAACATGAACAAGAAGACAAGCTTACAAATATCTAGCTCGAGCTTTGTAGTAAACTTTGCACAGGAAAATGGATCAATCTATCATTCCATTACCGTAATACAATAACTAATAAATTATTTATGTGGACAAAAAACATCAAATTGAAGCACAGTGAAAGTAGAATGTCTTGATACATTTCCGAATCCAATCCTGAGCAATCAAATTTAAATTAACATGAAGGTGACTAAGAGGACAAAAGAATGCAAGAAATATCAATCCTAAAATTTGGAGCCTCGGCAAAACTAGGCAAATTTTGAGTGTCACATGTTATAAATATATAAGTTTTGTTGGCGATGGTTCTTTGTAATTCTAACACTCAGACAATCAAAAGTGTCCCATAACCACATTGAAATGGGAATCAAAGAAATACCAGTTTTCGCCACTGGTCTCATTCTTTAGATTATGCAGAACAGCACCCAACCTTTTTCACCGCTGATACATCATCCTTGCCGCCAACATTAATGGTTTGCCCTTTTGGCAAAGCTGCCGGATCATCCCCAATATCAAGAGCCTTTCTGCTAACAACACGATATATATCTGACTAAGCACTTCAGTGAGAGCATTTTCCACATTCATGGACTCCAGAGCAGAGGTCTCCATAAAAAAGGTGTTTTCTGATGTGACATCCTCGGTGGAAGCAGCCCGCGAGTGACGCAAATCTGCCTTGTTCCCCACTAGCATGATCACAATATTGGCGTCTGTCTGATCTCGTACTTCCTTTAGCCATCTCTCTACATTCTCAAATGTGACATGACGAGTGACATCACAAACAAGCAATGCACCAACAGCTCCTTGGTAGTATGCACTTGTGATAGCACAGTATCTATAACAAAGAATTTCAAGTGAGAAGACAATTTATTCTGAAAGGAATATTGACAAGAAAATACACTTCGTTGATTAATCATGTAGTAAACAACAGGGCAGATATATATAAAAAGAGAAATTTTACACAGCAAAGGAGTTAAGATTGGGGATAAGGGCAATGTTAGACCAACAACCAATAACAATTCATTTTGGAAGTCGAAACCTTTTAAAGGGTTCCTAGTTTGCTTGTTTGTTTATACAAATATACATACTTATAGCCAGCAATAAAAATTTGAAGAAACTACGTTCGGATAGTATCATCACCATGAGATGGAAACTTAGATCCAGAAAATGATGGAAGGTAGGTTATTGATTTTTAAGTTCTGTAACTCTCTCCTTATTATATGGTAATCGGCTGCAACCCAGAAACATCCAAGGATTGTTCAGAAGCAATAATACCCTTGTTTAATAGCAGACGGTGATAAGAGGAAAGAGTACTAGTCTATTCAATATCATACATTTACTCAATGTTTGATTGGTAGTTTTGACATTCCAAGTTTTCTATTTCTAGTCAACCAACTTCAAGCAAAAGTAGAAACATTCCAGAATAGCAGAAATGATAATCGTGGAGTAATAATTTGATTTAAACTCTACTCATCACTATAATCTAGTAGCTAATCTTGTCACACCCAATCATATAGCATCCCAACTTACCATGGAGTATGAACATGTACAACATATGCTTTGCATGGTCAATTGGTACACATAGAACACCATGAAAGAAACAAATGTACAAGGAAACAAGCAAAGCCAGGGACATCAATGGAAAATGTCTAGAAAGAATCCAATTTATTCAACTATATACATTACAAGCTTGTCTTGCAACCAAATTGATTTGGGGTGTGTTTGTACATCCCCTCAAATTTGAATGGTTCCATCATTTTGATTGGTATTCCTAAACTATCATCTAGAACTGAGCCACATATTCACTAATCATGATTCATGAGCCAGACAACAGACAACATAGGATTAAAAACTTTCAATCTTTCTACTCATTTCCTCAATTTAGTCATTAATAGACCAAAAAAATAAAAACAAAATCTTCTGATCTGAGACAGATAAACAAAAATTAAAGTACATTGGAAGACTTGGATGCGGACATGAATATCATGCAGACTGCATAAAGACTTGGCCCCTTGAAAAGAATGTTTGTCCTATCTGCAAAGCTACAGCTTTATGATCATATAGATAGTAGAGCTAGAAAGTCACTTTCAGAGAGGCCAAGGATGATGTATAGACTGTGTTTATTTCATTTGTTTCATTTATGTCTATGGCGGATGATGTATTGACGTGTTTATATATTTTAGTTGTTTCATTTATTAATTATCTCAGAAGGCTAGTGTTTTATTATTGTATTGTATTATTTTTGTCTCAGGCTTGCTGGTATTTTACTATTGTAGCCATTGGAATTGAAACAGACCTGATGCTTCGTAAGGCATTTGGCCAGTACATGTACAGAAATTGAAGAACGTGACTCGCCAGTACTTCTGAGCCAATCCACGGGGAGTATTAATTACAAACTCGCCAGTTTTTGGATCATAGGTGGTGACTGTTTCAAATCCTCATACCTGAAAAAGATAACCCAGGAAACAGTCAAGGAAACTGACGCAGAAGAATGGATGAAAATCAAAGAACAGGCCAAATACCCCCCATATTAAATGAAGGAACCACCTTTACATACATTACTTCCATGCTCAAGTTCAGTCATTGCAAAGCAGCCTTTGACTACGTAACTTTCAGTGTTTCTCATGATGGCGCTTTGTGCCAAAAAACTGGATGGCACCACCCCAGAAATGCATTGAAAAAGAGAGTCCTAATGATAAAATTTCTGTGATATACCACACTAAAATTAACAAACAAACACAATATTCCAAAAGTTGGACTTGTAATAACTAATAATATATGCAATTCAAGTTTATTTATTTTTTTGATAAGTAAATCAGCATTGATCACCAAGCTCCAAAAAATACCCAGACTAATTGATTGTCTGGCTAATATGATCAACAATTCCAGCCAGACCTAGCTACATGCCAATACCTGAAGTTCAATTAAAAATAAAAGTGTAAAGTTCATCATGGTCCAATTGCATTAATATATTTTTTAAAAGAATTTGATGGCCCCTGCTCCTCATTACATGAATAAGAGTAGGAGTCCACCCAACTGAAACTTGCAAACCAACTTGCATAACGTGTTTCCTCCCTCCTCAGTAACATATATGATTGAATTGTCTTCTGTTAGTTGTGAAATGATGATCACACATAGTTTAAAAGGGAAAAAATAAAAAATCAACACTATTGTTAAGGTTCATATTGGCAAGAGAAAAATAAGTGAATTTAACAAGAAATGAACAAACATAAAACTGGATGATTTATTCAGTTCACCCACAAATAAGCTATATTCGTGAGCAAAGACAACAAAAAGGTTCCACTATATATAATGAAGACGGTACTATGAATTTTTTCTTAAACTCAATCAAAGAAGGTATCCCATCCAAAACCCAAAAAGAGTATAATAAACTGAAACAAAACATCCAAAGTAAAAAAGTCAGATAAGACACATGTTTCTCCAAACTCCAACCACAAAATGCGCTCTAGAACCAAATCCAACCACAAAACGCGCTCTGGAACCATGTAAAGAAATACCCCATGAATTCTCCCATAAGCATAGAACCCCTAGCTACCTTGGGTATACTATACTCCTACCACGTACTCATTCTTTATAAAGCTCTTAAAGTGAATTCATTGTTGGACATGAATTATGATGATCTCTAATAGTTTTTTCTTCAAATCTGAAGATATTTCTGGAAATTTTGGGAGGTTTTTTATTTGAATCCTTAATTAGATCTTTTAAAGAGGAATTTTGGTGATACTTTTAAATCCTCATAGAAATGTGATGATATAACAGTATTAATGTCAGAAAGGATCTCTTCTGTGTAGAAAGAGATCCACCATCTGTATGATAATTCTATCATAACATAGGCTAAATTATTATTGTCATTCCTATAAAGGAATTTTAATGCGCAGATCCAAGGAATACTAAACCTAATAGAACCCTTCGCTACCTCAGGCATACTCCAACTCCTCTACCACATACTCAATTTTTATAGAGCTCTTACACCAATTTCTTGTTGGACAAGGTTGTTTAATTTCTTTAGTATAACTCTGTCACACTAGAAAAAGTGCTCCAAAGCCACGTAAAGAATTACCCCACAGGTTCTCGCTCACCAGCATGTGCTCTCACAGGTCCAGAACCCCTCCTATCTTGGGCAGTTGGGCCCACTCAAATTTCTAACACAATCTCATCTGTTATGGAATCGGGAAACTAATTGGCCATCCAAGGACAGACCCAGAAAATTATGTAAGGAGACGGCCTATGTTGTGGGGGCAATAGTGGGATTATTCAGTAATTTCATTGGGGGGCAAATTAATTTTTTTGTAGGTATGTAATACAAAAAAAATAAAAAATAAAAAAAAGGTGGAGGAGGAAACTGCAGGTATAAAAACCAAAACCAAAAAAAAAAAAAAAAAAAAAAAATCTGTGGGGCCCCCACTGGATTACAGGTAGGTCCGTGGCTGTGACCATCAAAAGAAGAAAAATCTTAAAAAGAAACTCATTATTTTATTTATTTTTTTTATTTATAACTGAAACCCATTAAATTAAAGAATATGAGACAGAAATCTGGCCGGCCACATTTCGGAGAGAGAGAGAGAGACAACCATGTTCTTATTTATTTGATTCACAAATCAAATGAACGGCCACCAAGCTTGGACAAGTACATGGCTTAGTTAAATTGTGTTATTTTTTCTACATTTTTTCTTTTTTTTTTTATAAAAAAACATTCATTTGTTCAACATGAAAATTACGGAAAAGGTGAGGTGTGAAGGTTTTTTAATTTCTTATTACATTTACAGAAAACATTTTGAAGCGAAGATGCTAAAACAGAGGAGCCTAATTGTATGATGTTTTCACAGAAGGAACAACTTTCAGGGCAGTCAAGCATTTAACACCATCACATAAAGTTGCTACTATTCCCAAGTTCAGCGCACTCTTCCAATTTTTTATTTCACCAAACCGGGGTGTCGGGGCTTTGCCCAACTGATCCACGGGACTGTGCAAGGTGCCCCGCACGGATTAGGTAAAGGTTGGACTATGCCTCTCGCGTGGCTCTTAAAAAATTGTTTACACTTAAGAAGAATTGATCTTTAAGACCTGCTTTTCCCCCTAGGCAAACCCCTTGCGGTTTACTCTCTTCCTATTCAAGCTTTCTCTCAGAACCAAGAAAACAATCTACTTTTCCTTTCTTTTCCTCCGCTCAATCAGCAACCAAACAGGAAACAACACCAACCAACATTCAGGATCACTCAAAAAGGATTAAATTCAGGATAATAGCATTAAAAGATCATAGAAAAAGAAACTATAACGGACCATAGAAATGAACACCAAGCTTAATGGCAAGTTTGTGATCATACAAACCAACGACCTCAAAAAACGCGAACTTTCGCATATCAGCATCGGGCCCTTTGGTCGTAAGCCACCCATCTAAAACCCCACGATCCAGCAATTACCCAATTCGCCTCATTGTCAATTCTCTCTGCTGCTCCATCGACTGATTATAGTCTGGCGACACGAAAACTTTCCCGCCCCTCTCTCTAGGGAAGAACAACTTGCTCTGTATCATCAATTCGAACAACCAGTCCCTGTCCTCCAAATTGTGGCCGTCCATCAGCTTCCGCATGGATCTGGTGTCGAAATCGAAACGTAGGAGAGCTCCGGAGGAGAGTATTGAAGACGTACGGAGGGAGGTGAATGAAGATTTGGGTGGTTGAGGTGTCTGGCGAGGACTAGGGTTCGAAAATTGGCTTGATCAATCGAAGACGAAGATTTGGATATGGTTTTAGAGTTTTATAGAGAGATTTGAAGCTTGAGGTTATAAACGCGTTGTGTTGGTGATATTGTATGGACGCAAAGCGAAAGAGAAAACTGAACTTTTGTACTATAAGACTGGATCTCAACTTAACTTGTTTTGTTTCATTTGTATCTTTTGATCGTCACTCTTTTTCCATTTAGGCCATGAAAAAGTGTCTAAATTATTATTCTAATTTGTCAATTTTTCCCTTTGCGTTATACAAAATCTAATAAAAAAAAAAAATTTAAAAAAATCAAAACTCTTCAGCACTGACGCATCAATGAATATTGGTGTTATTGGCTCCCTATTATACGTACAGATATAATCCGATTAAGAGCCGGTTGCATAATATCACTTCATGTATACCATTTTTGTCTTTATTTCGGTATGGATTTTTGATTAGTGTACCATCTTCATCCCTATTTCGGCAGGTAACTTATCAATTCTGCCATACGTACTAAAATTAGCAACAGGGTAGAGTTGGCTACACCCTATTTCGCCCTGTTAAAAATTTCGTCATACCAACTCCGTTCTAATTTCGGGACGGGTTTATAATTGGTATACCATCCCTGTCCCTATTTTGATAGACAAAATACTGACTCCGTCCCGCATACTTCGTTCAATTGCGATAAAATTGAAACTATTGAATTAATTTTTGAACTTAGGATAGAATACCAAGATCTTGAATCCTTGATTGATTCTTGAAGATTGAATCACGTGCACAATTGTGAAATTTTAGTAAGTAGTGATTCTAGCGAATATTTAGTCAAAATATATTAATAGACACTTAACTTTTATATATATATATATATATATATATATATATAATCAGGGTCGGGGCAAGGGTGGGGTGAGGGCATCACTAAATCCATCCCCCGCCCCAAATGAAATAGAAAGAGTAGGAGGTTGTCTTGGACATTTTCCTTGTACAAACGTAACCTTTCTCTATGCTTGACCTCATTCTCGAGCCACCTTTCGTTTGTGGTTGTTTTGGGGATCTCCTGTTATCCATTTCAGGTTTTTAATTCTTTTACCAAATTCGCCTCAAACCCATTTATGGAGTTACTAAATCCGTCCCATTAGGAGCAGAGCGGGGCGGAAACCTAACAGAATGGAGGAAATTGCTATACCTAATACGCACTTCATATAATTGCGGGGGAGAGGTGGGTTATGCCACTTTTATTATTTAGTTAAAAAAAAATAACACAATGTGCTCCAATTGAACTAATAAATAAGTTGGTTCAACTTTTAAATTACTAAGTATTGAATATAAATATATTAACAAACATTTCTAACAAAGTAACAAGGGTTTTAAAAATATTATATATATATATATATTAAAAATATTTATATAAGCAGGACGGAGTGTTGACGATGGAAGAAATCATTATCAGAATAAGCAGATCGAACAACATGCATTAATTATGTTGAAGAATTGAAGAAATACTAAACTCATAGAATTCAGAAAGATTTACCAAAACAGAAACAAGAAATTAAAAAGCTTCCCAAGAACATATAAGACTTTTATTTATTAAATCTCATTTTTCTGGGATAAAATTTCTCCATAATAAAATAGCTAACTTTATAATTAATTATAGTGAGAGTTGGCTTGGATAGAGGGTAGTGATCGATCATATTGAGAGAGAGATCAAAATTTTGCCATAACATGCACATACTCCCACAACATTGATCATAAGTAGGTAGCTAGTAATGATGTGGTGGAGGGGGAGTTGGTTGAAGTCTACAATTAGTGTATGGTGGTGGTGATGGATCATCGTCTGGTGTATGGCAAAGTGGTTTAATCCTATTACCATGTGGTGGTGGTGGAGTTCGAATTACTATTGGTTGATGATCAATGTAAGATTATTTATTTAATTGTGGCCTACATAATTTGGACATGTGACATATTACTTGGTGGCTAAGTAAATAGATATCAATTAATATTATTTATTTTTGGTCAACTTATAATTACCTTTTTGGTAATTACTTATTGGAGAAGTGTTTTTCTTACTTATTTCTTACTTTGATGGAAAGTAGAATTATATTACTAAAAGGAAAACTGATCCTCTCTTTGTGATAATTCTGAATTTTTTTATTTTAACTTATGATTTTATTATTATTATTAATTTTATTTTATTATTAGTTTTGACGAAGAAAGCAACTTACAGTCGAAGGTGAGAGAGAAAGGATGTAATAGTGAATTGTTTTGGCTGGTCTCACTTAAATTGTAAATGTGAGTTTTGATTTGATATTATTATTGTTTTTGTATATATATGTTATCTATATATATATATATTGTAACTTGCCAAGAGAGAGGCACCCGCCGAAGAGAAAAAGGAGAATGGAAATGTAATGGTGATGATACTTTTTTCGGGGCCCACAAGAAATGGTTTAATGAGCTTGACTTTTGTCACATGATTTATATATATATATATATATAGATATTGTTTATTGAACCATAAAATTGGGCAGCAAGGCAAAACATAATGAGGAAGCAGAATGGTAATGATGTGGTGTGGGTCCTACGGGTTGATTTTCTGTCAAAAATTCTTTGGCGTTGGTTTTGTTCACGTGGGTTGTAGTTAATGTAAGGACGGATTGTGATATTGTCTGATATCCTTTGAGGGTGTGGTGAGCAATATTGACACGTGTATGGAGTTGGTGGGTGGAGTCGGTGCATTCTCCTATGTATGTATCTATCTTGTGACTTGAGTAAGCAGTATAGAAGAGAGAGAGAGAGAGAAACTGAGAGTGAGTTTTAAGGAAACACAGGAGCCGAGAGTGGCAGAGAAGCCGGAGCTTGAGGCTTGATGATTTTTTAATGTAGGGTTCTCTATACCTTGAATGGCATGGGGAGGTTTTGCTTTAATGTTTTTAATTAAATGCATATATATTAAATGTATATGTTTATGTTGTGAAGCTATTTTGTTAAACCACCGTGAAATTCTTGTTATGGTTTTTCCTACTGGGACTTTTGTCTCACCACCCTCCAGTTTCAGGTACTGAAGATGAACTGGAATTGCTAGATTCGGGCTTAGGCTGAAGAGTCGTTGTTGCAGGATTTTATTTATTTACTTGGAGATTTTTTTTGTATACTTAAGGAAATTGACTTTGTATAAAAGAGAGGGCAATTTTTATGATCCTGGGTATATTTTGATATGTATTGATTTGTATAAATTTGAGGATGTTGTTAGAATTTCTGGGGCGTGACACTCTCTGCCTTTATAAAAGTGCATATACTCCATCAATTATGTACTATTAATGATACAACACGTAAAAGTTTTATGTGTGCAAAAGGCCAAAAGAGAGAAACCAGTTTCCACATTTGCCTGTTGATCAGAGTTGTAGATTAGTTCGTGGTTAAAGGATCTAGACGTCGGATTTAATCTCAACAAAGTTTGATATCTGAATCGAGGTATTTATATCTAACCATTTATTTATGCATTATAGATATGTGAAAATCATGAAGTTCTAAGATATGGGATTCATGTAAATTTGTGATTAATGGCTTAACATGAATTATTAAAATTTTCATGTGGTATCAGAGTTTATGGTTTAGGAACTCGTTATTTTCCACTAAAGTTTGCATAGATAATATATATAAATTAAAATTAAAATTAAATAATTAAATTTGTTGATCAAAATCGTGGCTATGATTGTATAATGTCCAATTAGTCTCCGGAGTATGTTTTTTATCAGTTTGTTTACCAAAGAATTTATTTTGGTTTCCTACCTTGATTTCTGTCTCTGTATATTTGACTTGAAAGTTACTATATATATGTAAGCATATGTATATATAACTTTATTGGTTTGCATGATTAAATAGATGTTTCTTGAAACATCACTTCTCTAGCATGTATATTTTACACCCAAAAACTTTCTAGACCTACTTGTGTGGTGGATATAAATATATATATCATTATATATTTGTTTTATATATATAGTGATAATTGATGAATGAGAAGCATGGCACTGTATATGAGTATTTTTAATAGATTATTAAATACATAATGTACGTGATTTATTTATTTTAGGAATTTGAATTTCTAGAATAATTTGTGAGTTTAGAAATTTAATCTAATATTATTAGACATGCAAATAACTTGCTGTTTTATACCCAAACATACATACATGATGAAGAGTCGATTTTAGATTGATTCAATTATGATCTTTAAGTCTGAAAATAAAATAATATGTTTTATTATGTATATAAAATAAAAAGATATTTTCTATGAAATTTCGGACTATTAAGTTTTTGATATCGAAGTTGCTTAAACTTCAATCGACAATTATGAGTATGTGTGTATAATGTTAAATGGGTAAATTAATGATTAATTAGTTACTAATTAATTTAATATTCATATTATGTGAGGGTTAATAGTTATCAAAGTGGCCTAACCATAATGGTCGACGAATATTAATTTTAGTAGTAAGTATAACTTAATAATGAATTAATCTCTGTCTAATTTAATATTCATATTATGTGAAGATTGGTAGTTACCAAAGTGGCCCAATCATAATGATTAATGAATATTAATTTTTGTAATAGACATAATTAATCATAAATTAGTTACTATCTAATTTAATATTCATATTATGTAAAGGTTGGTAACTACCAAAGTGGCCTAACTATAATAGTTGATGAATATTAATTTTAGTAGTAAACATAATTATAATATTTCATGAATTATGATGCTTATTATTTTTTGTGATATTCATGAATATTGAGTTTATTTAATTATGAAAAATAATTCTCCAAAAGGAATTAATTTTCAAGTAATTAAATGAAAATTAAGGGATTGCATGTATTTTTTAATTAGGTAGATATAGGATATCCAAAGGTAACTAGTCTATTTAATTAAATAATACATTGCCAATAAAGATATACATATAAATACAAATGAGTATCATTATTAATATTTTATAGTTACGACCCAAAGGGGTACTATAGTTATACACTATATTTATATTTTTAAGTTATATATAAACGTGTTGTTAACTCAAAGCATTATTGTTGTGAGTATTTTATCTTAATATGCATGCTACATCTGTTCTAATTCTCAATAGGACTAATTTCTCATAATTGAATGAGTAAGTTGAGTTCAAAATTTAGATGTGTTAAATCTTGATTTAGCATTTTAAATTGAGAAATCTACTATTATTACTCATAAAGACAGTGAGGGAGAAAAGATTTTCCATAAAGTTTGGGAGAGATCAAATAGAACGAAAACATTCTTCTAGTCAAAATATTCCTTAGCACTATCACTATGGGAAACAATTATTCACATAACTATAATGCTTAATCTATTCGATCTCTCCCAAACTTTATGGAGTATATCACTACTATGCAATTTTGTTGGAACTCTTACCATGTATGGGTATGTTTTCTTTTGGCTGACTAATGTTGATGCAAAATTGAGAACATTATGAATGATTGTAAATGAGAATTTTCTTATTCAATTTATTCTCAATTTCTTGTCTATTCAATATGGGTCATTTCGAATTAACACTATTAAGACAAGTGGAAGTTAATGAATTGACTATTATGTTAATTTAGGAGGAGACAAGGCTTAAGTAGCAAGTAATCATTATGCTCATCTCATGACTCAAGAAGTTAGAAAGAAATTTAGGAATAAGCCTGAAAGGGTATTAAGTGAGCAACCCTCAAAATTAAAAGATTTAGGTTAATCTACTAAAAGAAATGAATGTAATAATGAAAAAGTGTCATTAATGTATTGAACACTTTTAAAAAAATTACATGAAATATAAAGAATGATTCGAAAAAGAATGGTAAACTTTTGGTTTTTGTATATTTCAAATTACTTATTGAAATTATTTCTAATACATGATAGGTTGACTTAAGTACTAATATTTATGTTTCTAATAGATGCAAGAATTTCTTATGGCCTAAACCACAAATTCAAATAATATTTTCTTATTTATGATAATTGGGAAAAAGTTTTATTGAAACCATTGTGATATTATGTTTAATGTTAGATAGTGGATTTTATTTAAATTATTTTAAACTTTTTATATTTATTCAATTTCCTATAATTTGATTTTTATGTTAATGGTTTTTCATTTAAATTTGATAATGATATTTATTCAAGAAATTCTAATTTGTGAGTTATGGTATTATTGTTAATGATTTCTGTAAATTCAAACTTGATAGTTTATTTATTAAAAAAAAAATCTTTTGATCTTACATCATAATGTTAGAACTAAGCATAACTCAATTAATAGAAAATTTATCTTTCTTATAACATACAAGACTAGGTCAATATCTAGTGAAATGTTAGGAAAATTAGTAAAGGATGTGATTCTTCTGAATCTAAACTTTATTAATTTTGATGTGTGTGTGTGTGTGTGTGTGTGTGTGAATTGTATTAAGGGTAAACAAACCAAACATACAAAGAATGAGCCACAATAAGTAAATAGCTTCTTGAAATTATTCATACAGACATTTGTAAACCTTTTAATGTTCCATCTTTTGGAGGAGAAAAGTATTTTATCGCCTTTATAGTTGATTTTTCACATTATGGATATATCTATTTGTTGTATGAAAAATCTCAAGCAGTGGGTACTCTTGAAGTATACATAAATGAGGTTGAAAAACAATTAGATAGAAAAGTGAAAATCATAAGGTCATATAGAGGTAGTAAATATTATGGAAAGTATGATAAAACAGGTTAATATTATAACAGTTTGTTAAACTCCTTAAAATATATGGCATATGTGCTCAATACACTTTGCTATATATGCCACAGCAGAAGCGTGTAGCTGTAAGGCGTAATCGTACTCTTATGGAATTGGTTAGGAATATGTTAAGTAATTACTCGTTACCCATAATGTTGTGAATATTAAGTAATCTAAAGAGTACAAACTTATGGAATTGGTTAGGAATATGTTAAGTAATTCCTCGTTACCCATAATGTTGTGGATATTAAGTAATCTAAAGGGTATAAATTTTACTATCCTAAACATAGTACGATAATTATTGAAACCGGTAATGACAGATTCATTAAGAATGGTGAAATCAGTGGGAGTGATAAAAATAAGAATTTGATCATTCCAGAAGTTAAGGTACAAATCTCTTTACCCATAACTTCTAAGGAAATAATTGTTCCTTCAGTTGTTGAATCGTATAACAACGAAGAACAATTAAATGATTAACAACTCTATAATGAGATTGTCATCAATGAATAGATTTTAGAAGGTTAGTGGGAGTAAGTTTATATTTCTGATTCTATATATTGATGATATTTGATTTACTAGTAGTGATCTTAGTTTATTATATGAAACTAAAAGTATCTCTAAGAACTTTGAAATAAAATATATGGATGAGGCATCCTATATGATAGTAATAGAAATATTTCATAATATATCACGTGAATTTTTAGGATTATCTCAGAAAAATATATATTGAAAGAGTTGTAGAAAGATTTGGTATGGAACATTATTCAACCAGTATTGCTCCATACATAAAAGGGGATAAATTTAGCCTAATGCAATTCCAAAAAATGAGTTAGCTAGAAGGTAAAAAAGCGAAAAATATTCCTTATGCATATATTGTGAAGTTTGATGTATATCCAAGTTGGTATGTGATAAAAATTATATGCTCACACTTAGAAAGACATTTTTTAATTGGTCATTTGTTGTTTTTTTTTTTGGCTGAAAGAACAATATTATGAAAAAGTATAAAGTAATTTTTTTATTACTTTGTCTATTATGAATTTTTAATTAGTAGCATACTTTGAGGCTACAATTTATAATTGCAGAAGTTATTTCAGGATTTGGAGTTATGGGTACTATTTTCAGATTGCTGAAAATTTATGCTGCAATTGTTGATCTTCTTGTATGAAAAATGATAGGTATTCTAAAGTTGAAATACTTTATCATTAAAGAAGATGTTTAGAAATAACGAATGTCTATTGAATATAGAAGCACACATCTTATGATTGCAATTCATTAACGAATGGACTACCACCCAAGACATTTATGGAACATGTTAAAAGAATGAGTCTTGAATGTAGTCAATGATGATTATTTTTTAATTGTGGATTGTTTAACAGTGTTTATATATATTTGACATTTTACGCTCATTAAATGTGTTTCTGATATTTCCATTTAGTTAATGTACATGTACGTATTGCTTTAATAAGTGCTAATAGGAATAGTCTTGGAAAAGACATTATTGTTAGATCATTATTGATACTTCTCTTTTATAGACTATGTTAAATGAGTTACTAGTATTGTGGTACATGGAAGGGACTGTGTCATTTAGGGACACACAACCGCCATGACTCACATTGGTAGTTTGTTTACCATTGTATTTATGATGATCAACTTAATACCTTAATCTGATTTATGGTGCACACTAATGACTATTTTACTAAACCACTACATAAATTATCATATGTGCCAAGTGGGAGAATGCAAGATTATTTTTTTAATTGTGGCCCACATGATTTGGACATGTGACATATTAGTTGGTGGCTAAGTAAATAGATATCAATTAATATTATTTATTTTTGATCAACTTATAATTACCTTTTTGGTAATTACTTATTGGAGAAGTGTTTTCTTTACTTATTTCTTACTTTGATGGAAAGTATAATTATGTTACTAAAAGGAAAACTGGTCCTCTCTCTATCTTTATAAAAGTGCATATACTCCATCAATTATGTACGATTAATGATACAACACGTAAAAGTTTTATGTGTGCAAAAGGTCAAGAGAGAGAAACCAGTTTTTACCTTTGCCTGTTGATCAGAGTTGCAGATTAATTCGTGGTTAGAGGATCTAGACGTTGAATTTAATCTCAACAAGTTTAATATCTGAATCGACGTATTTATATCTAACCATTTATTTATGCATTATAGATATGTAAAAATTATGAAGTTCTAAAATATGAAATTCATGTAAATTCGTGATTAATGACTTAACACGAATTATTAAAGTTTACAATCAAATCCATATATGGATGCAGCTGCTGAGTTTTGCAGAAGAAGGTGGCGACGATCAATTTTATTATCATCATTGGGCATGGCTGAAAGCTGACGTGCCGCCTCAGACGAGATAAAGAGCACGAAAAAAGTGATCAGCAGAGATACCCGAGAAGCAGATGAAATAGCCATATGTATGATGATAATTATATCATGTGATGCTTAATTTACTTAATAATGGAACTAATTAGCTAGCAAAGAGTGCTATTTATAGGCCGGCTGGACCGCATATATGAGTGCATGTAATTAATTAATGCACTATTCTTTATGTGATTAATTACATGCAAATCTGAAAAAATAAAATAAAAATACGTGCAAATTTAATGGGAGAAAGAGAGGCCAAGTGTACGTGACTGTGTTTGTATATATATTTATGAATGTTTTTTTCTTTTTTTTTTCTCTTTTTTTTTTTTTTTTTTTTTTTTTTGGTGCTGCTTGAACATTTTAAATACTTGGTATTAAATATTAAGTATTAAATGTTTTAATATAATATTAAACATTTTATAGTATTAAATACTTTTTTTTCAAAAAAAAATGTATTAAATATTTTTTCCTCAATTAATGGTGGTATTAAATATTAATATTTAAAGTATTAAACATTTTTTTCCGGTAAAAAGTATTAAACATTAAATACTTGGTATTAAATAATAAATATTACAAGAACTAAATATTTTGTATTAGTTATATTATATATTGAATGAATAAAACTGTCCAGAACGGATGAAGTTAATTTAAATATCAAATATAAGAGGTAATGAATGTAGATTGTAGACCTCACTTTCTTGCACAGTATATATATATAATATAATAATGAGTGTAGACCTTGGGGCGACAGTATGGTTGTTTTGTTTGACCTGAACGTATTGTAAGTCGTAACCCTCCATTTAATATTCTTTGGATAGTAAAAACGTAAATCTTTGCAGTGTGCAGTACTTGTGGCTTTCTATCCATTCGTATTGTGGAATTTTTTTTTTTTTTTTTTTTTTCCCCTGAATGATATTGTGGCTTGCCATGGGTTTTGCAACGGGCCGGATTAATAATTTGGATTTGTAAAAGAAATCATTTGAGTTGCTAAAAATATCGTGAGTTATTCAATAAACGTTTTTAAAAACACTTTAATTTTCATACCATTAGTGATTTACATTTATTTTTATTTTTTTATATATATTTGCATTTTCAAATTTACTTTTTCTTTTTAGATTTTTCATTTACATTGGTATATGGTAATTAATTTTTATACACTTTTACTAATATTTTGTTCATTATTTGCCTAAAGCATTTTATATTTTAACACATTTTTAACTTTTTACGTTTTGAAATTAGATTAAAAGTTTCTTGATATACTTGTAACAACAGTAGGGAATAATTCTTTTCTAATTTTAAATTGAATAATTAGTAATAATACTTGTCTCACAAGAATACAATAATTAACAAGTAAGAAATTTAACCATGAGAAAAATAGTGGGAGTGAATCATCTCATAACTTTCAAGAAACCTACACCATTATAATAACTAAACTATATAGATATAGATTATTTGGAATAAATATGACAATAAAATTTTAATTTTTATATGAAAATAAAAAATTTTATATGAAGGTGAGAATAAAATTCTATAAATTAATTTGTATGGAGATGACAATAAAATTTTTATTTTTATATGACAATTTTCAAATTTACAATGTCATTGTTATATATATATATATATATATATATATATATATATATATTTAATGGTAGATTAAGAGTTGTAATTACGTGCTCCTTTTTATCTAGTATAAAAAAAAGATGGATATATTTGCTACTTGCATGGGGAATTATATTATATATTTTCATTGCGAGTGTCACTATGGTTAACAAAAACGAAAAAAACAAAATGACCCATTTACCCGGAGGTCCTTGGAGAGAAACACAAAATCTCAAATGAAATTAATTGGAATGGTGGAGAAAAACTAAAATCTCAAATGAAATTTCAGGCTTTAATTGACCTTAATATTCATTTTTTATTCTTATCCTTTGTTTATTGAAATTTCCCTTAATTAGAGGTTGTGCTTGTGTTTTCTATCATATATTATTAAATTCTTTGTGGCATTAGTGTGCTTAATAACCAATGGATTTATTTCAATCCTTATTAGTCGACGACAGCCCGAAGATGAGCATATATATAAAACAAGTCCATTTTTGCTTAATTTGTACAAGCCAAGCCAAGACATATTAAAAATTGTTATCCATTAATGGTCATACAAGAAATCAGAACGTGGTATACAACTAGTAGCTTTTTGGGAGATATAGGTATATATATTTGCTAGTTGAGCAGGCGTGAGATATGTGAATACTAACCGGCGGCGGAAAAGAAGCTAGCTTGCTATCAATATTATTCTTTGACAACTCTGGAAGCTCGCGAAAAGCACGGAAGCGATGAACAGCACGAAGAAGAAGACGACGACGAAGAAGAAGAAGAGCAGGAATGCTAAAAGCACCCGTGCAGCAGCGATTGAATATTTAGCCATGCTTAATAGCTTGAACTACAAGGGATATGGATGAGAAGTGAGGTAGTATAGTAATATAAACTTGCATTGTAGCAAGAGTACGTTATATAGTAGGACCATGTAATTAATTTGTACATTTAATATGGCATTTGATTACATGCAATCTATATGTAAATATATTTCTCTCTTTTATGTCTGGAAATTCAGATAATATATGAAGAGAAATTCACAAAAATTACAGAAATGTACAATTTTAAACTTGATGCTCTAAATAAGAAATTTTAAATTAATTAAAGTCATGTATGACGAGTGTGATGATTTGATCACATTGAAATGTACAATTACAAAGTTCAAACTTAGATGCTCTAAATAAATTGGGCTTGATTTAGATTTTAGAATAAATAAAATGGGAAAGACTTTCTTAATCAAAACCCCAAAATGAAATTAAGAAAAACAAAGCCGACTTTTATCTTAGAATACAGTTTTTCTCTTTCAAACCTTTGTAGGCAGGTAGGTAGGAGGGCTATGTAGAAAGAAGATGTTTACAAATCTTCATCCTTTTTCAGTTTTTCCTTATTATATATAGGAAGAATTAAGCTAAATAAGAAAATTTTACATAACACACACACACACACATATATAATTATGTATATATGTTATATTCTTCTAGAGAGTTCTCCCCTCCAAGTCCTGTAACGATGCATTGTTTATCTTATAACAGTCAAAATTGAAAATTATGTCGATCATTTATCACAAAAGTCCCCCTTATTGACTTTGGAACCTTCAACCTTCTCCCTATACTTTAATGCTCAGTAGAATCAAGTCTTTCACCTGACCAACACCATCCACATTTTACTCTATATTTGTACACCACATAATTAGCTATTACAATTTTATGAAATACATTTTCATATATTTTTATTTTTATTTCTACGTGGCACCCTTTATGCATTGAAAAAGTTTCAAAGGGCAAAAATCAGAGTTTCTTGTAGATGATCACTTTATTTAAAAAATGATAATAATAAATAAATAATCATTGCTTAATAACACTAGCAACGAATTGTCACTTGTACAAAATAATATACATAACCTGAAAAAATCAGATCAAAATGTTTGTGGAAGCATGAAAGAAAATTTTGATGTGGAGTTTTGATTGTTTGATCTTTATCTAATTAAATAAAGAAAAAATATATATAATTAAATGAATAAAAACAAAACTAGTCCTTTACTAAAAGTTTAAAAGAAATTTATGAAAAAAATTTATAGAACATGAAACTTAAAATTTATCTCATTCTCTCGCTTATTACCGTCAGCTACCATATAAAAATCTCATAAAGAAAACTCCCAAGAATCATTTAAATTTATGAAACATAGGCTTTGAACAGGTCTTCTTAAGGCATTGATTAGTAAAGTAGTTTACCTAATAATCGAATATACATAAAATAGTATATTTTAATATATATATATTAAACAAGTCAGTTCTGGTAAAGCATCATCATAGACCCTATGGTGATTGGCCTGGGAAAACAAGGACAGGTACACCATAGTTATTCAATTGGCTCATGATTTTTCTGATTCTCTCACCCAACCCACAGCTATCAGCCAAGTCCTTGAAAAATAAAAGATGATTGCATCAAAATTCCATATGTACAATGTAATATAAAGGCGAACCATTGATTTCCATAAAGTGTCCAAATATACTTGACCACTAAAATATCACAACAATTTTGCAATTATATTGCCCCTTTTTTTCATACATTCATACTAGATTTTGCTAGCTAAAGACCAACAATTATAGATGACAGGTTAAACATGCTTTTGTTGTTCTAGTTTCATCCCCACTTCTTGTCCTAGAAAAGTTTTTTTTTGGTAAATTTGTTATTGCCTTTTTTCTAATTCTCTAATTAAACCCTTCCCTTTTTACAGTACAAAAGAACCAAAACACCTTACTACAATAGCAAAGATAGAAAATACACTAACATGGAAGAGAGATTTCAACATTCAACAGTCAACCTCTTGAATAAATATAAAGTCAGTTTCTTTTCCTTTCACAACAAATAGAACGAGGGTAAACTTAGAGAACATGTTGAGAGTTGTTACACCCCCAAACTTGAAACACCATAACCAAATTATCCACTCCTAAGCCCCTTCTTTCTCCGGCTGGCTCATCACCGCCATGGATATGCACGGTGATCATAACGACGATAATCCTCCCTTTGATTTCCCTCATAAAAATACAAATGATTTCAATAATAAGATCATACTCACTGTGATTATTTCATTATCTGTTGTTGTTCTTCTTGTTATCATACTTCATATATATACAAGATGTGTCCTACGGCGCCAGGCATCCCGGAGGGCGGCCATATTTCGACAACTAGGTCTGGCAACTGCTCAAGTGCACTCGTCCGAGCCGCCCAAGACCGGGCTTGATCCATCTGTCATTGCTGCCCTACCAGAATTTCTTTTCAAGCAAGATGGCACCCAAGATGACTTGGGCACCATAGAGTGTGCAGTCTGTCTAACTGTGTTGGTGGACGGAGATATGGCTAGGCTTCTACCAAACTGTAAGCATACTTTTCATGCAGAGTGCATTGATAAATGGCTGATTTCACAACCAACATGTCCCATTTGTCGCACTGAGGCTGAGCCACTGCTCATTCCCGAGCCCAGGGAGCAACCCACCATGGATCCACCCACTGCTCCACCTCTAGAACATGTGAACTCTGCTTTCACAAGCGCGGAAGGGACATCAGATGGTGCAGTACAATTGTCAGCTAAGGTTAGCGGATCGAACTCGCGCTTGAGTTCATTTCGGAGGATGCTTAGCAGGGAAAGGTCGTCGAGAAGAGCTCAATCCTGTGGACAAGATGATGGTGTTGAAGATCTTGAAAGACAATGATTGTGGGTAATAATAATTTCTTAATTTCTTCTATATTAATTTGTGTGCTTTTTTGAGTTTTGTTTTTGTATTTGTTATTATAACATAACAAACCATTACATGTAATGATTTTAGTTTTTGTATATGTTGCTATTACAAATCAAAACATCCCGATACAAAATGGAGATGGATTTTCTCAGCTCCGGTCATCCAAAGTTGTTTAGAAAGGTCCGTCAAGAGATCATTCGTCAATATGCTTAAACTTATGGGTCTATATGTCATTAATTGTCATTTTCACTTGGTCGTAGGACTTGGTATTTGGTTACCTAAGATGATTATGATTGAATATAATAGAGACAGGTAAGGTAAGGTCCAGCTCATGTGAACCAAGATCCCTGCTAAGTGTCATTGTATTCTCTTAATCAATAAAAATATCTCATAGATATTTTTATCTCCGGAAACTAGGATTTTCAACACTTGCAGAATAGACAGTAGGAAATGCATAAAAAAATAAAGTAATTAATTACATGACCAAAAAATAATTCTTCTGTTATTGGACGGCTTCATTTTAAACTATCATGTTCCAATTGGTTAGGACACCCTCTGGAGAGTAGGTTTTATGAAATCACCTTTTTAAGGTATATAAATATTATGTTTGGAATAAGGGATTTAAGTTGTTGAGTACCCAAGACCCCACGCCGCAGACCAAAAAAGACTGTTCGCACAAAACAAAAGGGATTCCTCAAGGGTGCCGAAGCTGACTGATTGATGAATTGGTAAATTCAAGAGTTCCATTTCATAACTGCGTTACCCACCCATTTATTCTAAAAGCTTAAACTGTTAGAGAAAGTGTAATTTAAATATATGAATCTTTCAACACGTTCCTTTACGCGTGGCCTTCTTTTGGTCCAACATGTGTTTTTCAAAAAAAAATTCAGGGTGACGGTGAAGTTTGAAGTCGAGATAACTACCTATCTACTCTAAAAGCTTAAATTGTTAGAGATGGTGTAACTTAAATATATAAATCTTTCAACAAAAAGCTTTAGATCATAGAGCAGGTAATTGTTCGACTTCGACTTAAAACTTCAACCACTGAATTGCCTTCTTTCCAACCAAGATTCTAATTGAACGGGAGTTGTCACCTTCTTCACTTCCTAAGTCTTAAACTTAGCCCTGCCCGTCTATCAGGAATTAGCCCCTCCATAGGCTCCATTTATTCACATACGGACACGGCAGCCTCAGCTTGGCACCACAACCGTTCAAAACGACTTTTTCACTTGATTATTCAATGGTCTATCCATGCTGCTGCCTTATGCAGAAGGCTTTCTCCACTCGCGAAAACCACATGAAAGAGCGGCAGAGAGAGGAAGCATATGCTTGGACGCTCTAGGGATCTCTCCCAGTTACTGTATAGCTACTGACGATGTTCTCTCCCTGTTATTTCTTATTTCTTACTTCTTATGAAGTTACCACTAACCTTTTTACAACTTCATCTGGTTAGACTTGAGGTTGGGTAATGATGATTTTTATTTGTTCACGCTTGCATAATTTGGATTTATATCAAATTTTAAAATCCTGCACACTCACATAATTTGCAAACAACTAAAGCAGGTAGTGTGCATAATTTGCTAACAACTAAGCAGGTTGGGTAATGATCTCTCCCAGTTACTGCATAGCTGTTATTTCTTATTTCTTATGAAGTAACCACTTACCTTTTTATCGTGTTAGACTTGAGGTTGGGTAATGATGGTTTTTATTTTTTCACGCTCGCATAATTTGGATTTATATCAAATTTTAAAATCCTGCACTCGCATAATTTGGAAACAACTAAGCAGGGTGGGATTTGGGAGTGCCTAACTCGAGTCTAGCCCGAAAATTTTACAGCGTGAACAAGGTGCTTTAATCTATGGTATTGGAGCTGAGTTTAAACTTCAGAGCTCGAATTTATTTTTTCCTAGTTATGTAATTATATACTTTTAGCATTTTTTTTTCTTCTTGTTATTATTTACTAGTAGGTTATTAAAATGTCAAGAAACCATTTGAAATGCTCACCCCAACATGTCAAGAAACCATTTGAAATGCTCACCCCGCCCGAGTCACTCAAAAAAAAAATATATTTAATAATCACTCAAACGTTACAATGAATTTCAGACTATATCCCACAATTCAATACAAGGTATATAATTTGTCTTTCAGAGTGAAGTTTATTGCACAAGAAACAACCCGCACAATAATAAGTGAAATGATTCCAAATGCAACAATAACAAATTTGGCAATCGACGCCTCTTGTTACCATCCCATTTATATTAGTATGAAATGACTTCTTAAATGCTGATAAAGAAACCGAAAAACTTAGGAAAACATGAAAACACAAACCAAATTAGAAGGAAATTATTTAACTACATGTTGCCAAGCCCAAAGAGTTCACACCATAAGCAAAAGAAATGGTCTAAAAGAATTGTTTACTAGGATACAAGTTGCCAAGAGCTCAAAGAGTTGTTTACCGAGGGAGTGACATGTTGCCAAGAAAATTTTACCCTACATAATCCAAAAGAATTGTTTACCGAGGGAGTGGCATTGCAAAAGTTCCAAAAATTAAATAAATAACAAAAAGAAAAAGCCAGATAGGTCTATAAGGCCTGATTCTAGGCCATGATTGTCAAAAAGCCCTTGGACAGGTTCAAATGGGAACAAATAACCACAGAAATGAGACATCAAGATTCCTAGGCCTTGACTGTCATAGTCCTCTTTGACAGATTGAAATGGGGTATTACATATACAAAACTGAATTGAATCAAAACTGATTTAATTAAACGGACCACAAATTCAAACAGATATATTAGAAGACATTTCACTAATTATAATATATATAATTGTTTAATACAATTCACGAGCAGATACTAATTACCTGATTTATCTTCTCAACAGAAACCTTTGCTTTTGCCTCAATTCTAGGCAACATGCAAGTAACAGAGTCCACCTTTATCCTCCTCATGAGATCAATTTAATTAAATAGAATAAATGAATGGTGATTAAGGCCCAACACCATCTGGCAGTAACGAAATTTCCACTGTTCATATCCGCACTAGACGGCCCCAGTCCAACCGTGGTCGATGACCCAACGAAGCTTCCATTATTCACTGTAAAACTGCATAAGCAAAATATATCACAAAAGTTGGAAGTAACGCTCTTAATGTAAACAAAATCTTGCAATAAGAGCCAGCCATCAATGGTCCCACAAGAAGTGTTCAATTGCATAACGTGACATAGATGACAAGTAAAATCACTCGACCTTACAATCTATACCCTTTGAACTAGAAAATTATAGAATATGGGCATGTTTGGATATTTTATGGAAACTGAATAACCACATCTATAATTTATTCATGATTTCTTTTAACAATATTCTCATGTATGATTTATGCATAATTTTCTCTACAAACATACTCTCATGTTTATGAAAGACATAGTCAAATTCGTTCCTTGAGAGCATACCACATACAGTGGGATGCTATTTGGTTCATGGAAGGCCGTGTGAAAACTCAGAAGCCTGTTTCAAAAGCTACATAAGAAAAATGTTTTGTGCCAAATTACAAGAGAAAGATGAATGTTCGGTATTAAAACACAACGAAACAGAGATAAGTGCTGGAGGATTATTTATATGTGCATAATAGCAATTTATATTGGGAGGCTTTGTTTTGGGTACTAAACACTTGCAAATTTAAAAATTATTCTTCGATCCTCCAAACCATCTTCGAATGTAATTTGGAGCTTGACATCGTCATGAATCTTGTGTCTGCTTTGAAGAGAGAATTGAGTTTTATTAATTTTAAGAGGTTTTTCCTCAAAAATTGTAATATCGTATGCTTTGGACATAATCTAAAAGAAACATTAAATTTCTCATTTTTCAAAAGATACGTTTTATTTGAATTTGTCATGTACAATTTCTTTATTTATTTCAGGGTATTTCACACCATAAAAAAAAAAAAAAAAATGCATAAATTTGCTTTGAGTTGGTTTCTAAGTCCTTGTTATATAGATAGTACTTTGTCACTCCCCAAACCATGTGCCTGAGACTTTCAATGTAGAAGCATCCCTATGTTCTCTCCCTCCTGTAATAGCATCCTTCAATTGTCCCATGTAGGAACTCAATTATCTGTAAGTGCAATATTTTTAACTAATCTTACTTATCAGGAGAAAAATTTAAAAATCTATCTATCTGCCTTTGCCTAAATAAATTTTTTTTTTTTTTGACAAGTCTTTGCCTAAATAATATTTCATGGATGTGTTTTTTTTATTTTTTAATGTCTTCTGCTTTGAACATTTCGGATGCTTGTTTTTAAATGTTTCATGGATTTCCATTCTGAAATTCTTTATGCTCATGAAGTTTGTAAAACACTGTGTCTAGGTTTTCTTAACATGGGTTTCAACGTGCAGTATGCAACTTGTTTAGATGATTATTCTAGTTCCTGTCCTATAAATTGAAGTAATGGAGATGGTCTATTTTCCGGCATTATGAATTGGGAATTACGTGACGGCATTTAAATTATTTAGTAGAGGATCACTAGTACACTATCACACTCCAAATGCCTGAGTGGCTTTGGCGCTTGAGTACAGTTCTAGATTTCACACACAGACAAATGTCCAAAGTGTTTTACCTAGCAACTAATTTGTACCTTCAACAGTATGCAACTGAAAATGCACCACTCTTATTAACTAGGAAAAATAAAAATAAAAAATAAAAAATGGACCACTCAATTTCAAATCTGCTTAAAACTTTCTAAGTAGAAACTGATCACAACAAATTTTAAATCAATTACCTGGACGGAAATTTGCAAGTACCATGACCTGAAATCAAAAACAAAAGAAAATAAGATTAAAAACAAAATCACAAAATTAGCTAAACAAAATATTGGGGTTAAGAGATCAAAACCCTCTAAAGAAGTATCTTTTTCTTTAGTAAACCCTTACTAGGGTTGAGGGAGGTGAGAGCGGCTGTGCTGTCAAAATTACAGCTGTCCTCCGTCAAGCCATGCTTGAGAAAGTAGTCATTGAAGGCAAACGACGCCGTCCTCTGAATGTCGGCCGGATCGTAGCAGGGCCCACCTTGCTGGATCGGACGGCAATCGGAACCTCCGGACCCACAGGCCCAGTCCAAGGCCGACTGCAGGGCCGAGTTCTCGGCGTTGTTCTTGGCCACGCACCAGAGCTCCACCGACACTACGCCGCCGTCTTGGGCGGAGGTGGATTGTCTGAGGGTGGTGGGGTGCTGCTGGGTGTGAGAAAGGGAGTTAAAGGGGAGTGTGGTGATGAAGATGAGGGAGAGGATGAGAGAGAAAGAGGAATTCGTGGACATTTTAGAGAGAGAGAGAGAGATGGAATGTGGAGAGGAGAGAAAAGTGACGAGATGTAACGGTTAGAAATGGTTTATTGTGGGTTTATTTTTAGGTGAAGATGGGAATGCGACCGTTAGCTTGGTGTATTGAAAACAGGGATCGAACCAGAGAAGAGACAGAGCTCTCTAGATTCGCCTGCATCTCTGTCGCTTTGTCCGTTTAAATAAAAATAAGAAATTATAGATTAACCCCTCTCTCAAAAAAAAAAAAAAAAAACTACTACTGTTACACAAAACAGTTCCATCAGTTAACTTATTAACATATCATGTTCTTCACTGCTCAAATCTGATGCTATCTGTCTGCTAAAACTTGTGGAGTTATTGATCGGTAACCGCACGTATGAGAAGTAACATAACTAAAACATACACGCTTTACATTGTACTTTTCTTTTTTTTGTCCTTTTTCTTTCCCTTTTTCTTTCTTTTTAATAAAACAAATAAAAATTAAGAAAAAGGAGATTTAAGCGGCGGAAATTAGATAAAATTTAAATTTTATTAGGTTGTTTGTAGAATTGCAAAAAGTAACGGCAGTGTGTTAGGTACATCAACTGTACGGTGTTTTTTATTATTATTATTTATTTATCATCAATTGTTTATTATTTATTATTATTATTACCTTCACTCACACACTACTGTTTTTTCTTTTGCGAACACCCGATTCGACGTCTACTCCTCTTTATAAATAGGGAGGTTATTTGTATTATTAAAGATAGTGCGACAAAAAAAAATAATAATAATGTTATATGAAAAAATGTAAAAAAAATATTTGTACTATTAAGTATGTGCATATAAATTTGTAACATTTGAAACATATGTGCCGGTTAATTTTGACTAAAACTTTTTATAAAAACTCCAAAATAACCTTTTAAAATTTTTTACTTTTATCTTTAGAGTATTTTAGATATTTCAATTTTCAAATTGTAGTTTTTTTCTTTTTTTGTTTCGGCGAGAACCTCACACAACCACATTCAATATACAACGGAATTTCTGATTTTGCACTTTATCCCATAAAGAAAACCAGTTAACTAAAATAAATTACAAAGATCACGAGGGTAGATCATAACTCAAACTTACTAAAATTCATTGGACCCTCCCAAAAAAGAATCAAAACACTCGATTATCAACTCCAAAAATAGAAACTTTGAAATAAATTTAACTTACAAGTATGTTCCATCAACACTCGTAGAAAAAAGTCACCTTAAATCGTTTTAGTGATACTTCAAACATCCCTAATCTTGTTAACAAAAATATAATTTCATTATTATTATAGCAATTTTATCTATCATAGATTCTTATCAATTCAAGAGAGACCAAAGAAAAAATTACACTAATGAACCTTCGAGTTTTTAAAGAATGCATAAACATTTCAAGTGAACATTTTCAAAAGATGGTGGTTATGATTAAAAAAAAATCTAAAATTATATATTAATCTTCATTGACAACATTTGAGAGCATTGAAAAAAAAAAAAAAAAAACTAACTAAAATATTGTGAGACCACGGTGGTACTTTTTGAAGGGCCTCCCACTAGCATGTCAGAGTTGTTGGTTAAAGCGCTGAAGCACATGAATGCTGAAGACATCATAAATGCACGAAAAGAAAAGGAAGGAGATGACAAGAAGAGATTAACCCCTATCACCAGGGATGAGAAGGAAACCAAATACAATAAATCATTCTTCAACCAAAGCGATAGGACCTCTTGTGAGAAGGACTCAGATAAATATGCCGACTACACTCCTTTGAATACGTTAATTGGCCATATTTTTTTACAGATCCAAGACTATGTGTCTTTGAAATGGCCACAGAGGATGAAGTCTGATCCAGCGAAAAGACCACGAGATAAATATTGTAGGTTCCATCGGGATCATGGGCACACCCATGGATGATTGTTTTGACCTTAAGAATCTAACTCGAATGGGTCACTTGCAAAAGTTTGTTGCCAATGAAGGTACCAACCCCAATAATTGCCTTATGGGGTAACAACTAATTGGGGATATCATGATCATTTCTGGATGAGTAAACCTAGGATGACGAATCCAACTCGGCTCATGAGATTAACGTGATAAAAGTTGCCTCCCAGTTGGAATCAACCTTATCAAGTCATCCAAAATAAAGACTATGGGCATTCCATTTAATCACTTTAAAGGGAGGATAGCTCTCTCACATATTGTCATCTTATTTTCCAATAAAGTCACCATCACCAATAAGATGGATGACCCCTAATGTTAAAATAAAATATTATTTGTTTCAGTTACCTTTGAATGACCTATGTGGTAATGTTTTTATATAAAGCTAACAAAAAACCAAACTCTCTTACTAAAAGGATTAAACGAGTAAAGCTCGTGAAAACAGTTCCCTTACTAAATAGACGAGCTGATTGAAGCTCACAAGAACTCATTCCCTTATTAAAGGGACAAGCTGAGTGAAGCTTGTAAAAATTAATTCCCTTACTAAAGGGACGAGCTAAGTAAAGCTCATAAAAATTTAATCCCTTACTAAAGGGAAATGTTGAATGAAGCTTGCAAAATTTATTCACTTACCAAAGGGATAAACTATAATACCCCTAATTTTAAAAGGATAGTCTCGATATTTAATTAATTGTTTTAATTGCATTTTTTATTATTTCTTGGATTTCTTGGCTATTTGTTTAATTGTTTATATATTTATTTGAATTATTTGTCTAATTAAATTGTATGATTAATGATATGTATTTGTTTGTTTAAATGTTAGTTGTTTCCTTGTAATTAATCGTTACAATTAAATGATTTAAATATTATCTTTTTGTTTTATTTTATTTTAATGGTTATGGATTGTAGTCATGGACCAAACCCATGGGTTGCATGGACTACTTGGATAGGAGTTTTAACGGGTACAAATAATTACCCATGGATAGTGATACATATATTGTAATACCCCTTGTTTTTAAAAGGATAAAATGGGAATTTAATTTTGATTTTATTGTATTTTTATTTAATTATGTGACTTACGTGACTTATGTATTTTTCTTAATTGATTAATTATGTTTATTTAAATTAATTATTTAACTATAATTGTTTTATTGGTTGTATTTTTAATTGGTTAATTGTGAGTTAATTTAATTATTTGATTAATTTGTGATTTAAATGACATACGTTTTATATGACTTATTTGTTTAAATTATTTGTTTTATTTGGTCGTGTATGTAGTTTAGGATTAAGGTTTTATTATTTTATGGTATTATAGTAGCCGACTTATATTAGGGTTTAATTAAAGCCTATAGATATACGGTTATAATCAGACTTATGATTGGGATGCCTATATATATATTCTTATATGTCTGCTAGGGTTGGGAAAAACCCTACTCACGCAATAGTCTAGAGAGGGGAAAAACAGAGGCTGTGGAATAGTTTTGAGAGATAAACAGAGAGGGTCTTGAGAAATTAATTAAGGGAGTTGCTTGTGGGTTGAGCCAAGAAGTAACAGAGGTATAAAGCAGTGAACAGAGGAGGAAGGAATGGTCTTGGGGGTTGTCGGAACTTGGAGACGGATGTTGAAAGGTTTCAAATCGAAACCTAAAGGCAAGTTTCATTTTATCTCCTTCCTGTAAACTTGTGTTCTGTGCATTCTATATAGTCTCTAGGGATTAATTCAACTTTTAAAACTGATGGTTGATGCATGTTATATCGGACTGTAACTTGTTTTACGTTTAAATAACTGAAATCGGTTTCTTGCATAAACTGTGTTGTTTTTTATTTAAACTTCTGTCAATAAATTCACAATAGAATTTGAGGAGTTTCTAGAACTGTTGGGACTTATATTAAACCTTAAGAACTTTAAGAAAATTTAGAACAGAGGACTGAACTTCGCCGGAAGCAAAGAAGACAAACAGAGGAAGCATAAACTGTTTCGATTATGGTTTATGTTTTTGTCAATTAATTCATACTGAAATTGGAGAAGTTTTTAGGATTGTTAGGACTTAAATTGAATCTTAAAAAAAAAAATCTTTAATAAAAGTGAGACAGAGGACTGAAGCTTTGCCGGAAGCGGAGAAGGCAAACAGAGGAAATGAAGAAGGAAAAACGGAGGCTGAGAGAGTGGAGGAAGCTCCACCCTTTAATGGAGCAGGCTCCATTGAAGTGGAGCAGGCTCCACACTCTTGTGGAGGCGGCTCCAAGAGGGTAGAGCAGGCTCCACACTTTTGTGGAGCCGACTCCTCTTTTGTAAATACACACTAAATGTATTTCTTTGACATTTTTGGGATTTCAGGGCTCCAATGTTGTTTTAAACTTGGTTGGATGGTTTTAAATGTTGTAATTAAGTAGGATAAAACTAAAGAATGATTAATTCATGCTAGGAACTTGATCAACATAAGATTTAAAATTAAATTCGTATGCGGTTTACGGCTTGGAAGAATTTAAATAGCTTGTCGTAATGTTTAAGCAAATTTAATGGAGGGGTTTTAAAATGATTTTTATAACATTATTAAGTCCCAGGAATGTTGGTTTCTACTGTAGTTATAGAGATCATGAAATTTAGATACTAAATTGTATGCTGTCAGGAATAGTGGAAGTTGAAATTTCTAGTCTCACTTTAGTAAACTATATGGACTAGTATGGAGGTGGTTTTGGCATTCAAATATAATGTGTTCAATTTATACTTCCGTGTATCAATATATTATGCTCGGGATTTATATTTGAGGATTAAATGACGTTATGAAATTTGAATTTGAATTTACATGACATCAAGGATTGAGGAGGATTTAAATTGCTAGGTTTGCTTTAGCAAAGTACATGGACTAATGTGGTTGTATTTTTGGCATTCTAGTATAATGTATTCAGTTTCAATTCTGTTTAGCATTATATCGTGCAATGGATGTTAATTGATGAACTGTTAAAATTTCTGTTCCGTCAATTTTGTGGATATGGTTGATTTAAATTGTTTAATATGCGTTAGCAATTTAAATGGAGGATATATGAATTGTAATCATATACTGGATGCATAAGGAAATCTTGCATATATCTGATTTCTATTATATGGTTTATGGATGGATTTGATGTTCAAATGAATAAGCATCATTTTTGGATCATATGCATTATATGCACCGGTATGGGACGGTGGCATATCAGGGACGGATTAGATCAAAACGCTAAATCTTACCTGTTCATACATACGGAATGGATTAACTAAAACAGTTAAATCCTACATGGGTGTATGTCCTATCAACTAAAACAGTTGAACGACATAACGGATGGTTGTTTTATTTTTCTATATTAGGAAGAATTTATATATATACTTATGGTACCGTAATATGAGCTTGAGTCTCCTGATCACGATTAGGGTGCATATATCGCCTAGGATTGATAACCAGACCTGATGATGTTTCCCTGGTTGTTCTACTCGGGTTGAGACGAATTATGTGAGCTGGTGAACGTCCTATAGTGTGTATTTATATCTATATGGACTACTTTAGCTATTGTTGAGCTATCTATGATGTATCTGCGTATCGGGTTTATGTATGGATTGTAGTAGTATGGAACTTGCATGTGGGCCTAACCTACTCTTATTTTTCAGGTGATCGTCAGTACCAGGCTTAGAGCTTGATCATGGTGATGCAGATACAATCATTCACTCTTCCGACTATACATGATTTTCTTTCTTATTTTAGTTTTGGATTTTGATTCTGTAAATTTATTTATCGTTTGGGATTGTTAGGGGTCCACTAGATGGATTCCCGAGTTGTACGGATTGGAAAGATCTAAATTATATTAATCTTTTATTTTCGGAGGATTTTTATATTTAGATTTCTGTTCAGCGTATTAATTTACTTTAATTCTTTTTGTACTCCTGCTTGTTTACATATTAATTGTCTGATATCCCTCGGATCTGTGCTCGGACTTGATCACCCGTGACTCTAGAATTGAGGGGTATCACATATATATATGAGTATATATGTATATAGGGTTATTATATTTATTAATTATCATTAATAATTAATATTACTAATAACTTTAGTCAAATATATATATATTATATATAGTTATAATATTATATAGAATATTTATATAGGTATATTTACATTAGTTCTTTTTAGTAGTATTATTATTATCTTGGTAGGATTTTATTTTCCTTTTCTATTTTTCTTTTCCCTTAAGGTAGCAGACTTAGAATACGTATAGGACTAGTTTAAATTTTTGTAAAACCTATATATATGTTATTAGGGTCTGTAGAAGGGGGCTGGATTATATACGTAAAATATATTTTATATCGAGAGAGAAGAAAAAGAGAGCCGAGAGAGAAGAAGGAGATTCGGTCAAGAGAGTTTAAGGCCAAACCCAAGGGGAAGAAAGAAAGGGTTGTGCGTGGGCTAGAGTGTGCAGTAGAGAGGTTTGAAGGTCACCAAGGGTTGCTGGAAAATTAGAGAAGAAGGGGATTTGAGGTTTTCGTTCTGAAACCTTGAAGGCAAGTTTTTCTTTTACTCTCTCCCATTGATCTGTGTTTCTATACATGCCTAGGATATTCCAGGTGACTTAAACAATTAAAACTAAATATTTATGCATACTTAATCGGACTAAAACAGAGAATTTCATGATTATATATGTTTGTTTGTGATTTCTTTATTCTTGAATTTTTTATGCATGAACTGTTGTTTAAGTTAAATCTTTGCATGTTAAAACACTTAGAATAATTTAGTATGGACGTATGAGACTTAGATTGGAGCTTAGGACCCTTAATTATGGAGATTTTAGGGTTTACAGAAGTTGAACCAATGAAGGAGACGAAGCCCAGGCAAACCGAGCTGACTCAGTTACAACTGAGTCGACTTAATTGCTGACCCAACCGACTCAGACTCAGTTGGGGCCTCGAGACGAACAAAGGGACTCGGTTATAACCGAGCTGACTCGGTTGGGTTACGACTTGGTTTTTTTGAGTTTTAAGAACCAGAATTATTTTAAACTGGATTTAATCCTTACAGATGGGTTTAATAGACATGGGAAGATCCTAGAATACATAATATTCCTATATATGCTAAGGAGGTGGATAATTTGAAAATTAAATAACCTGTATGTTGTTTAAATTAGATGAAATGATTAATTTAATTGCTTTAACAATTGAAGTTAATGTTTAAACAGTTTTAAACAATGTTTATGAAGCTTTATATTGTTTATCTGAGATGTAGGTTAGTTACTTGGAAGATAAGTTAGTTACATATTATTTAAACTGTTGTAATTGCCTAAATAAATGCAATATTTATTTGAATGATGTGTATCATATTATCTCTGGATTAATTGATGTATTATTTATTTATTTCATCAATTATTGGATTGTATGGATGTGATGCACCAATATGGGATAGTGGCATCTTAGGGATAGATTAACTAATAAAAAGTTAAGTCCTACCTACTTGGATATATAAAGGAATGGATTAACCATAGAGTTAAGTCCTACTTATTTACGTCAGGCCACTGTATCGTATGGATGACATTTTTTTTTGTGTTAGGCTTATATGGACTTTATATATATATGATTATGGCGCCATGATATGAATTTGAGTCTCAAGATCATGGTTAGGGTGCGTATATTGCCTAGGATGGATAACTTGATATAGTAGACATCTAGGTGCCCTAATAGGTCTAGGTACACATGCCCACTTTATGTACGATTTACGTGTTACCTTCTATTCAGGTTGAGACAGACCTATAGTCCAATAAGCGTCCTTAGTATGTATTTATATATATATAGACTATTTAGCTATTATTGAGTGGTTTACGATGTATATGTATATCAGATCTCTATTTGGATTGTAGTAGAGTAGAACTTGTTCGTGGGTCTGACCCACTATTATTTTTCAGGTGTTTGACCGATCCAGTCTTGAGCTTGTTTGTGCCAAGCAGAGACAGTCACTCAATCTTCCAACTACGTAGGACTTTGTTCCATGTTTTAGTTTTGGTTTTCTTTTCAGTTCAGTTATTTTAATTACGGTTGGGATATTATTAGGGGTCCACTAGATAGATTCCCGAATTATAATAATATTGGATATTTTGGAATATTAGATTATTTTATTAATATTTCGAGGATTTATTATTTAGATTTCTTTCAGCTTAATTATACTTTATTCTTTATTCTTTTTGTACTTTATACTTGTTTATATATTTAATTGTTTGGAATCTGTAATGTCTGTGTTATGTGTGTATATATATATATATATATATATATATATATATATAATTGTGTGTGTGTGTGGTGTGAATTTAAAGGCAAAAGAAAAAGAAAAAAAAAATCAAAAAATTAGTGGGACCCACAAGAACTTCAATGGTCATGAGACCACTTCTGATTTCATTTTCTCTCACTTTCCCGTAAGGTTCTCTCTCTCTCTCGTTCCAGAAGCCTCCTTCTCTTTTTTTTTTTTTTTTTTTTTTTTGATTTCAAACTTCCACTCTTGATTTCTCCCTCATTACTTAGCCTTTTTAAGTGCCGTTTGCGGCAAAACGGAGAGCACGGCGAGCTCTACGCGTGTGTACCAACAATTTCAGATTTGAGCAACCTAGGGAGTCCAAAAATCTTGACCCATTTTGAAGGTTTGAGGTGGAATTTGGGGGTTTTGCATATAATTGAGGTAGGGGTTCCTAATTCATACATTCTTGCACCTTTATGAATTATTCTTCTTGTTTGATGTTTAAAATGCTATATTTGTGTTGATTTCTTTAAAATGATTCTAATTGTTATATTCATGAAAGATATGAATATATTTGTGTGTTCATGTGGTATTAGAAAATATGTTTCAATGACTTTATTTCATGCCTATTGTAATTTATGTGTTGAAATTATAACTTAGAAGCATGATGTTAAATTTTGGATATTTCTACAAAGCATGCCTAAATGATAAATTCCATGCCTATTGTGTATTAAGTGTTGAATTTGGTAATTTAGAAGCATGATATATATATTTTATGAATCTTCTATGAGGCATGTATAGTGTACATATTTGACTTGTAAGAAATAAAAATTTCTTTATTAGTACGTCATTGAAATGCATAAGACATATATGCATTCATTGGGATAGGATGGGAAAAATTGATTTGAAAGAAAGGAAATGGATATTGGGAAATAATTTTGAAAAGGGTTTTTGTGAAAAACCCGGCCGCCTAGGAGTTGCCTAGGGACCGCGGCGTTAGCGAGGTCTAGAGGGGACTAGGGAGACCGCCCTAGTGTGGTTGAGTTACCTGGGCCCCAAATGACGCCATGGAGTTTCCATGGGTCAGGGATAGTGGCCAATCCTCCTCTCGTGCCGCCATGGAGTTGCCATGGGACGGGTTCACTAACGGTTTGGAAATGATAATGAAAATGGTTTTGGGAAAATGGGGAGTAACATTGCATGGCACGACATTTCAGTGCATGGCATATTTGTTTGTGGTGTTGGATTAATGATGTGGTATCGTAGTTATACTTTTACTCCCGACATGGTATGATCCCCATTTCCTTATTCCTATTCATTGTGTGGATTCACAGGGTCTCAAGAGGTGTGTCTTAGGCATCACCTACTGAGCAATTTTGTTCACCCCTTTTATTTAACATTTTTTACAAGAAACGGGAAAGAAATGGCGGATGACATTCTACCACAGACTTAGTATGGATTAGGAGCTTATTTTGTTGTTTTTGTACTTGGGTCTCACTATTTTTGTAAGACTTAGCATAATGTATTTTGTACGATGACTTATGGACTTTGAATATTATAATTATACCTATGGGCTTGTAAAGCATAGACATTTGATCTTAATCTTGTATTTTGGGACTGTAATTATGATACTTCGATGATATAGTATGTGGTTGTACCACCATGGAATGTATTAGATGTTTATTGTGTTGGGACAGGTTAAAAATGCTTTTAAACAAGTTGTTGTAGGATGATTTTTAGCGGAGGTCATGCCGAATTTTTTTTTTAAATTTTGGCATCAGTTAGGGTCGTTACAAATTTGGTATCAGAGCCTTGGTTCGAAAACCATTAGGACGACGGGTAGAGGCCTACATAGAGGTTGCATGGGAAGTCTTTTGCATAGTTTATGTGATTAATTGTTAAAGTGTTTTGCTATCTGCAAAAGCATGCTTAACTATTTACTTGTTTACATGCTTACGTGCTTATATGCTTATATTAATGTGTTCATTGCCTAGTCTTGCATGCTAAGTGTTAGTATAGCATCCTTTTATGTTGAGTTGTTCACGGTTAGACCTTAGTGTTATCGTTATTGAATCGTTTTATTTGTTTTATAGAACGATGTCACGGCGTGAGGAACCCAGGGAAGTTGGCCCTAGGCCAACAAGGGGTGATGTTGGCGAGAGCTCGAGCTCCAATCCGGCGGAGCCAGTTGATGAGGACACACTTCTTCGGGATTTAATTGCCCCAAGAGTTGTTCCTACAAGGAGGGATAATGTGGAAGCACCCATTGAAGAGGGTGAAAGTCCAGCGGAACTAGAATTGAATCGCTTATTGCAGAAGGCCTTGAGGGCCACCATTGCTACTCAACCGCAGCCGATACCACAACCGGTAGTGCAAGTGGAGGAGACGCCAGTACAGAAGCGTCTCAAGATAGCGGATCCTATGGTAGCGGATGACTACATGGAGCAAGTTGAAACTCAATTGACTTCTATGGATGTGACGGAGGATCACTTAAAAATCATCCTAGCCACTTACAAGTTCACAAAGGATGCCAAATTTTAGTGGAAATCAATCACAAATCAATATAAAATTGAAGAGATGAGTTGGGATAGATTCAAGGAGCTGTTCTATGAGAAGTATTTCCCTGCCTCTAATAGGTAGGAGTTAAAGAATCAGTTTATTGGCCTTATCCAAGGCAATATGTCAGTGACAGAATACGAGAACAAGTTCACGTCTCTTTCCCGCTTTGCTCCATAGATGGTGAGTAATAAAGTTGATAAGGTTCGGAAGTTTATCTCCGAACTTGACTACAAAAATGAGACCGTTATTAATAGCACAGGGCATCAAGGTATATTCTGAGGCAGTGGAAAGGGCATTAATGTTAGAGGTGGAGGCCAAAGATAAAGAAGTAAGAAGGGAACAGTGGAGACAAAAGAGGGATGCAGGGTCATTTTCAGAGGGACTTTCAGGGAAGAGGAACAGGGGTGGTTCATCTCAATTTCAGGGGCAGCAGTCAACACGATCCGCTCATACCACTCCTATGCCAGCAAGGTCTGCCAGGAGTGGTGTCATTTGTTATCGTTGTAATCAGCCGGTCACTACAAGTCAGAGTGTCCACAGACATCGATTAATTCTGGGGCTTGTTTTGGTTGTGGCCAACAGGGCGATAAGGTTAAGAATTGTCCTAATCAAGGAGTAGGCACCAGTAGTGGCAGAGGGTTACAGCAGAGGCCAGCATAGTTGGCTACGGTTCAGTCAGGTTTCAGACCACCACCATCATAGCCTGCCATGTCCTCTTAGGGTTCACAGCTAGTTAGGAGGGATACTCCTACTATATCAATGCAGCAGTTAGGTGTTCAGGTTGGCAGTTCTCAGGCACAAACATCACAGGGACGTGTCTTTGCACTTGCATCGACTGATACATCTCCTGGATCGTCAGTTCTCCGAGGTATATTTCCAGTGTTTGGTTCTTGGGCCCGTGTTTTGTTTGATTCTGATGCGTTTCATTCTTTCATTTCATCATCATTTGCACTTGCATCAAGGTTAAAGAACAGTTTCATGGATCGGGCATTGTGTGTTGATACGCCAGTTGGGGTTTCAGTGTCTTTGAGTCGAGTTGTGCGGGATTGTTCCATTGTGATAACCGGGTGGACCTTTGTGTTTGACCTTATCCTCCTGGAGATGACTAACTTTGATGTCATTCTTGGGATGGATTGGTTAGCTTCCTTCCGTGCCACAATCGACTGTTTTAGAGGTAGAGTCACAATTTGCACTCCCGAGGGAGAATGTTTCTTTTTCGTGGGAGATCGGAGTGATTCCCACATTTCATCGTTTTATGAAGTTCGTGGATGGAGTCGTGGTGATTACTTCTTGGCTAGCCTTATAGCCGAAGAAGATGATGTTGTGAAAGAGGATTATCCTGCGGTTGTTCGTGATTTTCTGGATGTGTTTCCGGAGGATTTGAAAGAGGTTCTCTAAGATAACTGGACCACTCGCATACCTAACTAACAAGGATGTACAGTTTGTGTAGGATGAGCACTGTCAACGAGCTTTTGATGAGCTCAAAAGGAAGTTGACTTTTGCACCGGTATTGGCTACTTCACAGAGCGGGATCGAGTACCTTGTTTACACGGATGCGTCGTTGCAGGGTCTTGGATGTGTTTTGATACAGGAGGAGCAACCGATTTCTTATGGATCTCGAACGCTGAAGCCTCATGAGCTAGCTTCTTAGGAAGTTCCATTTTACTATGTTGGGACTGTCAGAGGCTTGAGGTCCAAGGGACGCTTAGTGGTATCTATTGTGAACGATTTAAGGAATGATGTAATGACTGAGACTCATCATTTTGAGTTTTCTGTTCATCCAGGAGGAGACAAGATGTATCAGGATATGAAGCGGCAGTTTTGTTAGTGCAGGTATGAAGAGGAACATTGCTCTATTTGTTTCTCAGTGTAGTACTTGTCAGGTGGTTAAGATTGATCATCAGAGGCCGCCGAGAGCTCTACAACCACTACCAATATCGGAGTAGAAATGGAAGAGTATTTCTATGGATTTTGTGGAGGGATTGCCCAATTCTTTCAAAGGTCATATTTCCATTTGGGTCATTGTGGATAGGTTAACCAAATCGGCTCATTTCTTGCCTATTTGCACTGACTATACATCGAGGCAGTTGGCGAGGCTTTACATTTCAGAGGTTGTGAAATTACATGGTATTCCATTGTCTATTATTTCAAACAGGGATTCGAGCTTTGTATCAGAATTTTAGAAGAGTTTTCAGCAGGCTTTGGGTACTGAGTTACATCTTAGTACTACTTATCATCTTCAGACTAATGGACAGACTGAGAGGGTGAATCCGATCATGGAGGATTACTTGCCACTTGTGGAATTTACGGGTAACAATAGTTTCCAAAAGACTGTTGGTATGGCACCATTTGAGGTATTGTACGGTCGACCGTGTCGATCACTTGTTTGTTAGATGGAGGTTGGAGAGAGCAGATTCTTGGGTCCTGAGTTTATTAAAGATATTACTGAGAAGATCGCTCTTATTAGGGATTGCATGCGTACTATTCAGAGTAGGCAGTAGAGTTATACTGATAGGCGTACTCGTGCTTTAGAGTTTAGAGTTGGATATCAGGTTCTACTCAAAGTGTCGCCTGTGAAGGGTGTTATGCGCTTTGGGAAGAAAGGGAAGTTGGCACCGTAATTTGTCGGACCATTCATGATCACGGATCGCATTGGAGCTGTTGCTTATAGGTTAGCAGTTCCGGATACTTTGGATCGCGTTCACAAATGTGTTCCATGTTTCCATGTTGCGGAAATTTCTGCGAGATGAGGATCGGTATCACCATATTGATATTGGAGAGATTGAGTTGCAGTCGGATGCAACCTATTTAGAGTCACCGTGTTGTATTGTTAACTATCGGGATCAAATCTTTCGTAACAAGGTTATCTTTTTTAGTTCGTGTGTAGTGGAGTCATCACAATGAGGCTGAGTCCACTTGGGAACGGGAGGATGTCTTTCGCTTGCCATTTCCTGAATTATGGAAAGAATGTAAGAGCGAATTCCGAGGACGGAATTCCTTTTGTTAGGGGGGAAGAATGTAATACCCTTAATTTTAAAAGGATAATTCGGGAATTTAATTATTGTATTTAATTGCATTTTTTTTTTATTAGGTGTCATTTTTTTAAAAATTGTTTGTTTGTTTGTTTTATTTAAATTACTTGTGGGTTATTTTATTTAATTGTGTTTTATTTTAATTAATTATTCTCTTTTATTTGTTATTGTTTTAATTGGATTATTTTAAATTGCGTTTTAAATTGATTAATTGGATTTTGTTTTCTTTAGTGACTTAATTGTATTAATTGTTTTAAATAAAACTGTTTTATGTTAATTGGTTATTTAATTATGTTTTTTTTTTTAAGTTTAGTTATTTACGCGCTTAGGTGAATTAACTGTTTAAGAATTTAGGGTTTGGTTTTAGCCGACATAGGTTATAACTTAGGTTTTCTTGGGCCGACTAAGAGTTGCATTAGGGCTCTAATTATATAAGGATTAGGGTTGGAGTATTAAACCTATAAATATAATCTTATGTGGGTTTAAGGGTTTTAGAAAATACAAAACTCTGTTCACGATACCGAGAGAGCAACAGAGAGCAAGAAAGAGAGATATGAGAGGAAGGCTAGGTTTGACCAAGAAGGAGGAAGGAGAGGTTGCTCATTGGTGAAACCAATAGCAACAGATGTGGAACTACAATCTAGGATATTAATGGAACATTCAGAGACAGAGGATTACAATTTCAAAATATGTAATTGCAGGCAAGTTTCTGTTCTTCTCTTTCCCGTTAATTCGTGTTCTGTGCATGCCTAGTTAGACTCCAGGGTTTTATTAGAGGCTAAAACGGATTGAAACAAACATAATTACATGTCTTCCATGCATATATGAATTTATTTGATCTCATTGTATTAACGGTTTTTCATAATCATTGAAATTCTGTAATCTGTTCCTTCTATGTTTACAATTAAGCATTGTTCTAATTGAGCTTAGTATTATAATTGGATGCCTCGTAATTAATCTAGGACTGAGTTTGAACTCTAAAACAAGTCCATAGAACAGTATTTAATTGCACAAAATTAATTGGAATTAAATCTGTAAAAACTTGCTTAAAAATTTCTAGCAGAGGTTCTGTGTTCGTGGCTTTAAAGGTTAGATCCGTTACGTATTGGGAATGGATCTAAGAGATTTATGATGAACCTAAGACTGAGTTGGAGCTTAGAACAAGGATTAAAAACATCACAGAGGGTTCTGTAAATCACCGGAATTGAAGCAGTTGAAGCTAAAACGGACGAGGGCTGCTAAGAGGATGGAGAGAAGGCTCCAAACCTCTTAGAGCCGGCTCCCAAAGGGGAGAGCCAGCTCTAGGTGTCATGGAGCCGGCTATAAGATCCTAGAGCCGGCTCTAGGTTGAAAAATAGAGCAGGCTCCCATTTTAAGAGCCTGCTCTATCTTGAAATGCACTGTACGTGGGTTTTTTTTTTTAAAACTATTTGGTTTTTGGGTTTTTACAATTAATTTAACTTGTTTAAATGATGTGTGGGACTGTATAAGGCTGGAATTGTGATGGAAAAATATAAATTCACAATTGGATTGAGGAATAGAGCAAGCAAAACCCAAGAGGAAATTTGTAACTTGCTCACTGTTATGTTAATTTTATTCACTGGAATTTGGCAAGAGTTTTATATATAATCTAATTATATATAATCATATATTTTTCTTACAGTGTTCTAAGTATGGTGACTTAATTAAACTCAACTATACTTAGACTGTGTTTATTGGTACTTAAACTGTTATGAAATTTTATCAATTCATGGACAATGTCGGAGGATCTGCTCGGTTTATATTCTGAAGCTTAGCAAGATTGTTATATATGGTTTAACTATAAATATAAATCATTTTTCTATAGTATTATAAGTATAGGGAATTAACTAAAATTTCCTATACTTAGCTTGGATGTAATTAATACTTAAAATCTTATTAGCGGTATCAGTTCCGGGACTGTGTTGGTGAATGTGATCGCTTAAATTTATTGTAGTAGTTTACATTATTGGATTTGGATTTTGGGCTCTATAATGAATGCCTAACATTTATGTACATGCATTAAATTTATCTTGTGCATATTCTGGAGTGTGGTTGATGACTATTTAATATTGTTTTGTCAACTGTGTTCACTGGAGGATTGTATGTACCGGTATGGGACGGTGACATACTAGGTATGGACTAGTTCAAACACTAAGTTCTACCTAACTTGGATTAAGGTATGGATTAATCATAAAGGTTAAGTCCATCACCTACATGTGTCATATCAATTGTGAATTGAATGATCCACTATGGTTTCAGGATGGATTTGTTATACATATATCAGACCACTACACAGATGGATGGTATTATGTATTAGGAGGAGTACGGACTATATATATATTATATGGTGCCGTGGTATGAGCTTGAGTCTCATGACCATGGTTAGGGTGCGTATATCGCCTAGGATGAATAACTGGACATAGGTGTTGTTCCCTGGTAGGTCTAAGTACTCATGCCCACCTTAGTGTGCGTATTTGCATGTTGCCTTCTATTCAGGCTGAGACAAACCTACTGGACTAGCGAGCGTCCTATAGTGTGTACTATATACTTATATGGACTACTCTAGTTATTGTTGAGTCTTCCTAGGATGTATCTGTTTATCGGATTACTGTTTAGATTGTAGTAGATCAGGACTTGCATGTGGGCCTGACCCACTTTTTTATTTTTCAGGTGCTCGTCAGTTCCAGGGTTAGAGTTTGGACGTGCAGAGCAGATACAGCTATTCACTCCTCCGATTATGTAGGAATCTTCTCTATGATAGCTTTGGAATTTATTTTTATTATTTCAGTAACTTTTAGAGAATTTAAATAAGGGGTCCAATGGATGGACTCCCGAGTTGTAAACTTATGGAGTTTTGGATTATCAGGTTTTAACTATTTAATTATAAAGGATTGTATTTCTAGATTCTTTCAGCTTATTATTATTTTTTATTTCGTATTTTATCTTGTATTCTGTGTTCAATTACATATTAATTGTTTGATATCCCTCGGGTTTGGGCCTGGGCCTGATCAACCCGTGTCTCGGATCCGAGGGGTATCACAATACTCGAGACTACTGAAAAGATTAAGCTGATCAGACAGAGGTTACTTACAGTTCAGAACCGACAGAAGAGTTATGCGGATAAACGGAGACGGCCGTTATCCTTTGAGGCGGGAGACCACGTTTTTCTTCGGGTCTCTCCACGGAAAGGATTGATAAGATTTGGGAAAAGTGACAAGTTGTCGCCACGATTCATAGGACCTTTTGAGATTTTGGACCGTGTAGGAGAGGTTGCCTATAGACTTACTTTGCCACCACAGATGGACAGAGTCCATAATGTCTTCCATGTATCGATGCTGCGGAAGTATGAGCCGGATCCATCTCACATTTTAAGTTGGGTTGATGTGGACATTGATGAGGATGTTTCCTACGAGGAGGGACCACTTCAAATCCTTGACACACAACAGAAGGTGTTGAGGAATAAGACGATACCCATGGTGAAAGTTCTTTGGAGACACCACGGAGTCGAGGAGGCTACTTGGGAGCTCAAACAGGAGGTTCGCTCCAAGTACCCAGCATTGTTTTCTTCCTCAGGTATGTCTTGATTTCGGGGACGAAATCTTTTAAAGTTGGGGAGAATGTAATGTCTGTGTTATGTATATATATATATATATATATATATATATATATATATATATATATATATATATATAATTGTGTGTGTGTGGTGTGAATTTAAAGGCAAAAGAAAAAGAAAAGAAAAAATTCAAAAAATGGGTGGGACCCACAAGCACTTCAATGGTCATGAGACCACTTTTGATTCCAGTTTCTCTTACTTTCCCGTAAGGTTCTCTTTCTCTCGTTCCTGAAGCCTCCTTCTCTTTTTCTTTTTCTTTTTTTATTTCAAACTTCCACTCTTGATTTTTCCCTTATTACTTAGCCTTTTTAAATGCCATTTGTGGCAAAACGGAAAGCACAGCGAGCTCTACACGTGTGTACCAGCAATTTCAGATTTGAGCAACCTAGGGAGTCCAAAAATCTTGACCCATTTTGAGGGTTTGAGGTGGAATTTGGGGGTTTTGCATATAATTAAGGTAGGGGTTCCTAATTCATACATTCTTGCACCTTTATGAATTATTCTTCTTGTTTGATGTTTAAAATGCTATATTTGTGTTGATTTCTTTAAAATGATTCTAATTGTTATATTCATGAAAGATATAATTATATGTGTGTGTTCATATGGTATGAGAAAATATGTTTCAATGACTTTATTTCATACCTATTGTAATTTATGTGCTGAAATTATAACTTAGAAGCATGATGTTAAATTTTAAAAATTTCTATAAAGCATGCCTAAATGATAAATTCCACGCCTATTGTGTATTAAGTGTTGAATTTGGTAATTTAGAAGCATGATATATATATTTTATGAATCTTCTATAAGGCATGTATATTGTACATATTTGACTTGTAAGAAATAAAAATTTCTTTATTGGTACGTCATTGAAATGCATAAGACATATATGCATTCATTGGGATAGGATGGGAAAAATTGATTTGAAAGAAAGGAAATTGATTTTAGGAAAGAATTTTGAAAATTTTTGTGAAAAACCCGGCCGCCTAGGAGTAGCCTAGGGACCGCGGCGTTAGCGAGGCCTAGAGGGGACTAGGGAGATCGCCCTAGTGTGGTCGAGTTACCTGGGCCCCAAATGACGCCATGGAGTTGCCATGGGTCAGGGACAGTGGCCAATCCTCCTCTCGTGCCGTCATGGAGTTGCCATGGGATGGGTTCACTGATGGTTTGAAAATGATAATGGAAATGGTTTTGGGAAAATGGAGAGTGACATTGCATGGCACGACATTTCAGTGCATGGCATATTTATTTGTGGTGTTGGATTAATGATGTGGTATCGTAGTTATACTTTGACTCCCAGTATAGTATGATCCCCATTTCCTTATTCCCATTCATTGTGTAGATTCACGGGGTCTTAAGAGGTGCGTCTTAGGCACCACCTACTGAGCAATTTTGCTCACCCCTTTTATTTAACATTTTTTACAGGAAACAAGAAAGAAGTGGCGGGTGACGTTCTACCACAGACTTAGTATGGATTAGGAGCTTATTTTGTTGTTTTTGTACTTGGGTCTCACTATTTTTGTAAGACTTAGCATAATGTATTTTGTACGATGACTTATAGACTTTGAATATTATAATTATACTTATGGGCTTGTAAATCATAGCCATTTGATCTTCATCTTGTATTTTGGGACGATAATTATGATACTTTGATGATATAGTATGTGGTTGTACCACCACGGAGTGTATTAGATATTTATTATGTTGGGACATGTTAAAAATGCTTTTAAAGAGGTTGTTGTAGGACGATTTTTAATGGAGGTCATGCCGAATTTTTTTTTAAAAATTTTGGCATTAGTTGGGGTCGTTACAGTATCCCTCTGATCTATGCTCGAATTTGATCACCCGTAACTCTATAATCGAGGGATCTCACATAAGCTGACTAAAACCCGTAAAATATGCACATAGCATGTTGGATTTTCAAAGAAAATCCAGATTTACATCACTAAGAGTCATTTAAACCCACGCCCTTACAAAACAAAAAAAAATTAATGTTCACCTCGGGAAGTGTGTGGGAGGGGAGGGGGTTGAAATTTTTTTTTACCGATACTGTTCACAACAGTACCAGAAGCGGTATTATTCACCTCGGGAATTGGGCCAGATGGTAAAAAAAAAAAAAAAAAAGTGCCATATACTATTCACCTCGGGAACTATGCCTGGGAGTTAAAAAAAAGTTTTGACATTCCTAAAGCTAGACGAGTAAGCTTGGGAATGAGGGGCAACTGATAAGAAAAATTTAAATAAGCAGATAAGATAAAAATAAAATAGTTCGATCGGGTAAAGATAACCTTGGTACAAGTTTAAATTCAAAGAAGTAGATAATCTTCCCAACAAACCTCCTTTGATCATGCAACGAACTAAGAGAAAGCCGGCTATAAGAACAGGACCCTACCAGTCAGTCAGGTATGAGAAAAAATGATATATTAAATCCTGCCTTTCTTTTAGACCTCCAGTGATTGACTTGATCATCAGAGAGCTCTTGGCAGGCACAACACCGATACCGTTAATATTCATCGATCTTCTCCTCTCTTCTTTGCAGGAAAGCAGTGTAATCCTAGGTCGTGCTGATTTCTGTTTCAACACCCTTCATTTCATCTCATTGAAATGCTTACCAAATTTTAGTAAAGAGAGTTGTTAGATTCTATTTGGGATTAATATTAAAATACTTAAAAAGTGTTTTAAAACTGAGTTGGTACCGGAGGTGTTGATGTTGGAAAAGATATTGTGGCCATTCGATCGTAGGGCTGTGATCGTGTTCTCGAGTTCTTCTTATATTATTCCTCTGTTGACGTCATATCTGATAGTTGCGGTGGCCAAATGTGCCATAGATTGCTCCATCGGTGAACAATCAAAGCCAAAGAGAGGGAGAAATCAGTTAAAATTAGCTATCTTTTCAACTCAAAGAGCAAGAAAGGAACGAAGTTGCAAATTGGGTGAGAAACGGTGTTGGGTGTGGTGGAAGTGGTGGCGTGTGGTGGTGGGACTGCCAATTATTTAATGACAAAATATTGAAGGGTTTTGATAATATGTAATTTGCAATTTTAGGGTTTCGATCGCACGCTAAGGCGGTGGTTGTGGTGTGTATTGTGAGGTTTTGCAAGGAATTAATGGTGGGTGGTAATTGTGGGGTGGAGTTTATGATGGTAGGTGGAGAGAAAAAAAAATAAAGGGTGGACGGTGGTGGGTGTTAGCAATGGTGAATCCAGGAATTGTCAATGGGGGGCTAGTATTGAACATAAATTTAATTACACAATTTCATAAGCAATTTTTTTTTGAATGGGTTAAAAAGGGGGCTAATACTACTATTAAAAATTTTTTTTTAAGAAAAATTAGGCTGAAAATACAATACTAAAATTTTTTTTTTTTTTTGGGGGGGGGGGGGCCAGCCCCCCTCTGTGTCTGCCTGTGGGTGTTAGGGTTGAAGGGTTCAACTCGTGTAACCCATTTATGACCCGTTTAACTCGACATATTATAATCGTGAGTATGACATTTGTAATATGTTAAATGTTTAAACCTAATTATTATGAATAGTTAAATCATTTCAACATAAATCTTGTCTACGTCTTATAATTTTTTTTCTTATTTTGAATATTTGGGTTTATTGTGACAAAAAATTTCTATTATTTATTATTTGATTAAATATTAAATGTCTTATTGTGATAAACAGATCATCAAACGGGTTAACACGTTTACCTATTTAATAAATAGGTTGGGTTAGTGTTAAGGATTCTTGACACGATTATTAAATGAGTCAGGCTTGTGTTTACCTGTTTAGTATAATATTCTTACATCGACATGACACGACACGATTATGATCTAGAAATGCGAATTGCCACCCCTAGTGAGCGGTGGTGGGTGATAATGGCTATGGTGGGTGGTGCCGGTAGATAGAAGAAAGTTAAAAAAGACATATGTGTGTGTGCACGCGCGCATAGACCAAGGATCGTTTGGTTATTTTAGAAGTGGTGATATTTTAGATGAAAATGCAATATTTTATTGAGAAATATATTAGACATTTCATATAACTTAAGACTTTATTTGTCTCATTTATCAAAAAAGGTGTCATTAAAAAATGTCTAACTTGTAGCTAGTTGTAATAAGGGTAATTTACACAAACCTCCCTTATGATTTGTCATAATTACAGGCAGCACCCTTCCTGTTTCAGAAATTACACGGACCTCCCCTACTTTTGAAAATAGCCTACACAGACCTCCCTTCTGTTAGAGTCAATAGCAGTCAACGACGAAAATTGATGACGTCGGCACCTATTTTTACTAAAATCCCTAAAATACCCTTGGCTATATAATTTCATCTTATAAAAGATATATATATATATATTCCTAGCCATTGATCAATCATAATTTTGCATTTCTTCAATTACCCACATCGTAGTTTCTTCAATTTCTGAAATTTGGAAGTGTTTTGATTATGTCTTGTTAAGTAATTGTTTTGTTTGATGCCCAGATTGTAATTTTGCATTTCTTGAATTACCCAAGTTGTACTTTTTCAGTTTTTGTACTACAAAGTGTTATGATCTTAAATGGGCATGTCTTGGCAATGCTTTTTTGGATACCCAGATTGCAAGTTTTGATTTTTTTATTTTTTTTTTGGTTATTGATTGTGATTTTTTTTTGTCTAATTGAGATTGAATGAGGATTGAGAAGATAGATGTTGATGAAAAGCTTGAGTATTGAGAATTGAGAAGACAGTGAGTCCACTCGCAGTGAATTGAACAATGGAGCTCCCCGCATCCCTGGTGTCGCCGGCGCCGATGCAGTCGGTGTACTTGTCTCCGATTCCGGCATTTTGAACTTTTTTTTTGTTTTTGTTTTTTTGGGTGTTGAGATTGAGGTTCCTAAAGGAACCAGAGAGAAACAAACTTATGTGGTGGCCACGTTTTTATAAAGATATAATTAAGGAAGAGAAAAAATTGATTGATTAAGTTTCAATGCAAACACAAATTAATACAAGAGAGTGACTAATAGAGGCTTAATGAAAGATGGGGTTGACTTTCTTTCATATAAATGAGCAGAAAAATAAAAATCTAATTATTATTATTTTTTTTTTTTTGAAATTGCTTTCCAAAGGAACCAGATAGAAACACAATTACTTAGCTGTCGACCATGGTTTTTATAAAGATATGTTCAAGGAAGAGAGAAGAAGATTGATTGAGCTAGTTTCAACACACAAACCTTAATGAATTGAATTAACTGAGAGCTCAACTCTGTGCATGGGAGAGAGAAAATAAAAATAAAAAGGGATGAATGGAAGTGTGTGATATTCAACGCAGAGGAACAGGACACAGACATGGTGAAGTTGCAACTCTGCTTCTGCTGTTGTAGCTGTGGCTTCGGCTTCTTCGCCGGCATTTTCTCAGCATCGTCAACTCTGAGATCGTCTCTCTCTCTCTACTCTGAGATCGTCTCTCTCTCTCTCTATATGGTATTTTAGTCATTTATCATAAAAAAAAAAATTAAGAGTATTTCAGTAATTTTGATAGCTCTATTGGTGTATTTAACTTTTCGTCACACATGAGAGAGGCCCATGTAAAATATTTTTAAAAATAAAAAAAATTCACGTAACTTTGGAAATAAAATAAGTATTATTTGTAATTATAACAAATCATAAGAAAGCTCGGTGTAAATTACCCTTCTAATAAAACCAATCAGGGGTCTCACTTTAAATTACCCTTTTATTTTTTAATCGACTCTCGCATATGGTATTAACCGTATATGAAAGACATTGTTTACTTGTCGCGTAAAGTTCCCTCTATTGAAATTGAGTGACCTCGAGAAGAAACGAATCCTAAGTTCCAACCAGTCGCCAATTCGCCATGACTAATGCCTCCCTTTATGAAGAAGAATTGCAGAACCAAAACCCTAATTCGAATTTGACCCAAAATGACGAAAATCAACAAGAAGAAACATCTCAATCTCATTCCCAATCTCCTCAAATAAAAACCCTAGAAACCCTAGATCCCCAAAACCCAGAACAAACTGAGGTCGATCAACCGCAAGATCCCCAAAACCCAGAACAAACTGAGGTTCATCAACCTCAAGATCCCCAAAACCCAGAACAAACTGAGGTCGATCAGCCGCAAGATCCCCAAAACCCAGAACAAACTGAGGTCGATCAACCACAACAGCAGCAGCCAGAAGGCTCACAATTTCTTGCTCAAGAGGAAAATCAGGAACCAGACGACCACCCAGAACGTTCAGGTATGTCTCTCTCCCCTCATCCTCCTCCGATCACAGACACCACCATCTCCATATCCAATCCCGAACTCAATCCACCTCCTCTCAACTCATCCTGCAACCCACCTCGACGATCCAACAAGCGAAAGAAGGGTAGTGTGAAAAAACAACAAGCAATTGAAAAGAAACTCCTGACCCTAAGCGAAAACCTAAAACCCATTCCGTTTGTACCCTCCAAAACCCTAGATTTTTTTAAACACGAGAAAATTCTGAAGCGACTCGGTTTGTGGGACTTTGTCCACATCGAATTCGATCGGAACATTCGTGTTGACCTCGTTGTGCAATTGATTGCAAATTATGACCCAAAATTGCGGTGTAGTTATGTGAATGACTTTAGAATTGCAGTCAATAGGGCCGATATGGCCCGTGCCTTTAAATTGCCTGTGAAAAAGGAGAAGGGTACTGTTTTATCGTCAGAGGCAGTGGATTTGGATTCAGAAGAGTTGTCAGAGGAATCGATATCGTTCATTGAGGATTTTGTATCAAACTGGGTGCTTTTGCACGAGGATACGTGGATGATGCCAACCGATGTCTTGAGCTGGACACGGTCGATCAGAGACAGGCATCCTGAGAAGGTGGATTGGGCGAGTTTGATTTGGTGTATGGTGGAGAAGGAATTGATGCAGGGGCAACAATTGAAAGATTGTTACTACGCTTCACACTTGCAGTATTTGATAAAGTCGCAGCGCGAGGAGGCTTTTGGAGAAGAGCCTAAGGTGGAAGGGGAGGTGGAAGAGGACGGTAGTGATGTGAAGATGGTTACTTCTGATCATTATCAGGGACAAGAAGATGTCATATTGGAGGAACCCGATATTGAATTGACTTTGGGGCAAGATAATGTTGAAAAGGAAGAAGTTAAGGATGAGGACTTGATGGATGTTGAGGAATGCAAGGAGCAGGAACACGGGCATTGGCTTTTGGATGGAAAGAACAATGAAGGCGATCACTTTTTGCAGCACTGTAGTTTAGATGAAGGTAGGGGTTTGGATAGTCATTGGGAGGGGAAACTGGAAGAAGAAGAAGAAGAAGAAGAAGAAGCAGAAGAAGAAGAGGAGGAAGAAGAAGAAGAAGAGGAAGAAGAGGAAGAACATGGGGATGGATTTGATCTCTTGCCAAATGGTGATGCTCTAGATGGGGAGGGCTTGACTGGCAATCTACTCCAAGGGATGGAAACAAACCAAATTTCTTTTAGTTCACCGGGGCAAATTTGTAATCAATCTGCAGTAGAGCTTCTTGGGTCCAGGGCTGAAACACACATGATTTTAGGTGGTCCAAACATTTTTGGCAACGGTAGTAAGAGGGAGATTGAGCATGAACATGATATCTTACATCATTCTCTCAATGGTAGCAATAAGAGGCTGAGGACTGATGGCTCGTGGGATCAAAAGTCATCTGATTTTGGAATGTGCATGGAGCAAGTGCAGCAGTGGATGGGAAAAGCTAGGATGATGTATGAGGTGAAGGAACAGGCTTACGAGGAATCAAATATGAACCAGCAGTACTTACTTAATGAGCTGCAGCAGCGGGAGGGTGTGATTGAACACTTGCACAAGGTCAAGGTGGCAGAGATTGAGAAAAGAGACAGAGAGATATTACGGCTTGAACGTGATCTTTATTTAATGGGAAATCTCTTAGAGGGCTACAGGAAATCTTTAAAGGAAACCCACAAGTCATTCTCTGAGTATAGACAACGCTGTCAACTTCCTGAAGAACCACTTTATAAGGACGCTGGTCCTGGTGGTGTCATGTTGAGCACCATGGAACTGGAGAAACAACGTCAGAAACGAGAAGAAGAAGAGAGAATGATGATTGAAGGAAAGATAAGGGAATTTGAAGCGGAGTCTATTGATAAACTGAAAGCACATTTAGACATGGTCTGCTTGCTGGATGAGAGGTTGAGGAATTTTTCGTATGAAGTAAAACTACTTCAGGAACTGTCTGCAAAGAACAAAGTATCAGAAACATCAGGATTTGCTCCCGACGAATGAACTGCGCACTTTGCCTGCCTTTGAAATCTAGGTGAATTTCAATTTCTAATGCATAAGCTATAACTATGACATGTTGTCTATATGACGAGGTAGCTTTATGTACTTCCCTCTAATCTATGTTGATATGGTGGCAGCAACTTCATTCTCTTTGTAATATGCTGCCCCCCTTTATTTTGGTTTTTATGTGTCATTATGGTGCTATATGCTTATGCCCCAGATTGCTCTTTGCTTTTACTCCTGTTAAAATGTTGATGAATGAATGCCTGACTGATTGTATGATCTAATAACACAAAGGAATAGGGGAAAAATTAATTATCAAATGCTGCTCAATTTTTCTACTCTCAATTATTCCATGTCAAAGAATCTAAGTTGAGTGATTAAAAGATCTCCTAGTCCTCTTTTTAGTCATTTAAAAAATCTCCCTAAGTTTGTTGGTATTTGGTATTTTTGTGTTGGGGGGGGGGGGGGGGGGGGGGGGGGTGGTGTTGTGTGGAAATGAAAGAGTATCGGTATATATTGTCGTCTGTGTTTTCATTTTCCTTATTAAGACCCCAAGCAAGCTTCATATGGATTTTGTGTCTTACTTTATTGTGCAAGGTAAAGATATCTGAACATTTTTGGTCTGTGTGTGCTCCATTGTCAATATACTCGGAACATACTCAAGAATCTCAGGTTACCATCAAATAATAAAAGACTTGCATTTCTTTCTCATCTACGTAGATGTCCTTAGGGTGAGCTCTGAACCACTAAAAATGCAGAACTCTCTCTCTCTCTCTCTCTCTCTCACCCCCCGAGCATTAAACATCTAATCAAACCTTCAGGCAAGCAGATCCTCAACTGGGTCTCTCTGTCTTCCTCATCTCTAAAAGAAATAAAATATATATATATTGATAAAAAAAGAAGAAAGAAAGAAATAACTTATTTGTGATATTGTAAACCCAGACAAGAACTATCTTCATATGAGTTATTTTCCTGTGGATCATGTGTTGATCACAAACAATGAACACTGTTTTCAGGGCCCAGGTAGATCCACTGGAATTACGTCCTATATATTTAAGCTATCTGCTAGTTCTGCATCTAGAGTCGCATAAATTGCTGTATAGTTTTGTCTTTATGGTTAACCATTTAACTAGGATCTTTTAAAAATGTAACTTTTTCCCAGATAAAGATAATAATATAAACCAATTTTTCTGAACTAGCAAACCTAAATTTATTAGTGCAAAAACAATGTGCAAGTGTCAGAATGTTTTTATTAATTTGTTTGAACACATTTCACTTTCTTAATACTGCATGCAGAAACTATAAATTTTCCTATGTATACTACAATTAAGGCATTTGATCAGCTATGAATATCCTTTTTGAATGTTTGCCGAAACACGCTGAAATTGCACGCGCACTCATGCATATGCATATACACTTGTGTTTGATATCTGATGAGTGCTAATCTTGTATAGAATATAGTCCATGTTAATTTTAGCTAACAATGTTTTGGTTATTATTTATTTTTCGTTATGGTGGTCTAGTATATAGTTTTTTTCTCTGTGATTTACAGTAATATTAGCTTTGTCCGTCTTTAAGATATATATTGATCAAGCCATGCCTATGCCTATGCCTATGCCCAACAATTTATTCAATGTAGTCATGTTCAAATTGCGGATCTAAATGGCATTAAATCAACTGCTAGAGGATTGAATGCTAATTGACTGAATGATTGATTACTTTGCTTTTTCTCTAAAATGAGACTTAATTTTGTATAGGTACTAAAATGAGGAGCAAAAATAGTTGCTCAATCTCTCTCTGTTTCTTTCCATTCTTGTACGTGAAATAACTTTTCATTTGCTGATCTATATTATCATAATCTACTCTTTTGAAGTTACTTATATGAAGAAAAGGAAAAAAAGAAAGAAAAAAAAAAAAGAAGAAAAAAGAAAAGGGAGCTCCTCCTCATTATGAGTAGTTGATATTATTAAGTAATTTGATAAATTCAATTATCATTTTGGGGCTTCACTGAATGGTGCCATCCGATTCGCTTTCCATTTGGCTGCTTCGGCTTAAGCAGACAACACAAAAGATCATTTAACAAAACTCGTATCTCCCTAAAGCACTACAAATATCATCAACAGAATAGGACAAGTTATGCCAAAAAAACATGCTCTCGAATCTGCGTCTCTACAAACACACAGGTACACGATACAATTATCGTTTTTCATCGAAGTCCTTCAACACTTGAAGATTTTAAAGATGAAGAATAATAAGCACGTCGCACAAGTTTCGTTATTCATTGAAGCCTTTCAATACTTGAATATTTTGAAGATGAAAAACAACGAGCACGTCATACAAATATCGTTTTTCATCGAAATCCTTCAACACTCGAAGATTTTAAAGATGAAGAATAACAAGCACGTCACACAAGTGTCATTATTCATTGAAGCCTTTCAATACTTGAATATTCTGAAGATGAAAAACAACGAACACGCCACACTCGTTCTTTTTTGAAGACCTTCAATCCATCGTTTTAGTTTAAACTCCATCGATCCTCGTTCGAAAATCTAATAAAGTCTTTTTTCAATCTCAAAGATTTGAAGAAAAACTTAGCCATCGATTCAAGATCAAGTTCATGTACTTTTTCAAAAAGATTTAATCAAAGAAAGATTCTATATTATAAAATATGGTTCTTAGTTGCAGTATCGGTCATGGTATAACAGATTCGAACAAAGTCAATGTAAACTGACTGATACAAATTGCGTATCGAACTTGAAAAGAGTATTGGACTTAAAAGGGGGTCATGTATCGACCTATAAATTGCATATTGGACGATACGGCGAACCATTATAATATAATCGAACACTAAGAATTGTATTATTTTTCTGAAATTAATAAAATTTAGACTCCTCTTCGTTCCTAAATTTTAGGGTAAACACAGACAATAGACTGAGTGATGTACCTGAAACCGTGATGTTTTTTCCATACATTGCAAATTGGAATGGCTCCACCATTCAGATATTTGAAATCCTTATCATAAATTTATCAATCAAAAGGTTGAAACCATTGAAGAGTCAAGACTAGAGACCCCATTCTTACTAAATTTTAACTGAATTAAGCATTTAGCTTTCCTCTGTCCTTTCTTTTACTTTACTTGAAAGAACATACAACAAAAGGACAATATCAGTACTTGATAGAAACAAAAAACCACAGAAAAAGGTTCCACAAGTTGACATCAAACAACTTGCTGACAACCAATTTCTTTCATGCATCCCATTATCGTTACCCCTCCTTCCAACAATTATTTTTTAAAAAGAATTTAAAAGTCATTGATGAGTGAAAAACAATTAGTTCCCTCTAAAATATCCTTTTTCCTACCTCCCATCATGTGATCTTCAGTGGTCTCCACCAAGAGGAGGAACACATCATGTGAATGTGCAAGTTGGGAGCACAGAGCACCAAATATATATATATATATATATATATATATATGTACATGGCCTGTCTCTGGCTCTCCGTGGGCATCTTCATCCCCTCGGGTCAATTTCTCCCAATAAAGTGACTAAAGTTATTTCAGTGAATAAGCATAAGAATGAAACAAGAATTTGATAGGTTTTGTTTTATAAAAGTATTTTTGACTCAAATTGAATGAGATAATAATGGTTCAATTTGATTGCCTTTTTTTTTCCCCAATTAATTAAGAAATCTCTCCACAATCCCAAAATATTGGTACGTAATTCATCTGTCATGAATCAAAATTACATATTTCTTCATGTGATTCAATAGATAAAAGCACATCAAAGTCTTATATGTGTGTGTGTGTGTGTGTGTGTGTGTGTGTGTGTGTATATATATATATATATATATCTTGAGCATGCAGATGGGTTTTTCTTTACTTCTTTGGTAGAAAATGTAAGGTTCATCATCTATCATTTGGCCATAGTAGCTAGGTAGAGAGAGAATTAATGAGTAATTAAATAGATCGAGCCATACAATATAGCCTCTCTTTCTCTTTCAGTTGACGAGCTGCTCCTCTTTCATCGAAGCATTGGCATCAGAAGAAGAAGATGAAGATGGTGGCATCGTAATTTCCATCTTCTTAAGGTTTTGGTGGTAATACACTTGCCTTAGTCTCTCTATTTCCCTTTTCAGTGCTTCCTGATGAGCTGCATATATTATTATTTGTATACCACCAACAATTATTATGTTAATTAACCTCAAACCAACACACCACTTCTACATGTAAGCCAAGGCATAACTTTCACATGCATGGATTAGTTTCAATAATTGGGTTCAAATTAAGAACTTAATCTTCTTATAAATTGAAAATTAATATGGCGAAAGAAGCAGAACTCATTGACTCTTTAGCACTGGCTCATTGTTAGATATATCCATCTATGGTGATGCAAGTTTACCAACCATTCAAGAGGAGTTTGATTGTGAGGTGGGAATGAAATTATTGGATTTGGTATTATATATATATTTTTTATTTTAATTTGTGTGAAACATCGATCCGAAAACTCTTTTAATTGTTTCAGTTCTAAGCAAGGAGTAAGCTAGGCGATTAAATAATGACTTACCATCTTTAAACAACTTGTCTTGAGTGAGAGCTGCAATTCTTTCTTTAAGAGCATTGTTGTCCACGTTTAGAAGCAAGCGTTGGTGGTCCAAAAATGCTACCCTTGGCGACAACACCGACACTTCAGCCTTGCTCAATTCATAAAAATAACAACATTAATCAAAATTAGTCACTTTAAACCATGCAATATTGAAATGCTTCAAAAACTACTTCAAATATATAGTAGCATATACTGTATTTATTAATTTCATAGGCTAAAATGACATACTTGTAATGATGTAACGGTGCGTTCAAGCTCAGTTATGTATTGCAACTTCCTCACGCGTGATCTTTGTGCTGACTGCCTGTTGGCTAAGATTCTAATGCCAAAAGACACACAAAAAAAGTATTATTTACAATATTTCAACTCAAGTTAATATATATAGAAAACATACATATGTTTCTTGCATAATATAGTAGTGTTTGTGTGTGTCATCTTAATTAAGTTGTTTGTTTAAATTCATTAATACTTCATTACTATATTCTAGTAGTGTGTGTGTGTGTGTATATATATATATATATATATATATATCATGTTTAAATTACAAACCAAAAAGAAAATCAGACATTAATAACCATCCTACTATAAAATTTTCACGCACCATTCTAAAATAAACTTAGTTGCATGATGTAATTGTATGGATTACCTCTTGACCCTTTTTGGATCAATGATTTTGTCACTGGAATTATTTGGTGTTGCATGTTGTGTGTCCAATTCGCATGAGCTTTGCACCTCCTGCTGATCAGGTTGTGTTTGCTTATCATCATTGATGCTATTATGATCGGACGGCGTCGACGGGTTGGAGTAGGAAACGGTAGGGCCCACGTCCATGGTCACCATTTGGTCGGTGAACATGGACATGAGATGCTCATCGTCCAACCTATCGAACTCAGTGTCATTGCCGGAAGCTATTGGAGGGTCAAGGAAGGCAATGGAGTCGCTAACGGATCTCCGGTGGGATCCGTGTTTGGCCGATGAGAAGCTGAGGAAATCATCGACCCATGATGGATTTTGGGTGGTGGTGTTTGGTTCAAAATTGTCCAAGGAAGGCATTCTTTGGTGAGAAAATTCAGGCCAATTCGGTGAAATGTGTGGCACTTTTGGAGGCAATTGTGCCATCTTAACAACTCTTAAGCTATATACCTAACAAAATGCAGACGAAGGTAATAAACAACAATGCAAAACCAAACCTAACCAGAATACAGCCTATATAACGGAACTTCTGATATATGGTTAGAGATATATATATATATATATATACACACTGTATATCGTTAGAATGAAGGATAGCCCCACAAGAACAATATCATCACCATCACATTAAAAGTGTCTCTCTCTCTCTCATGCATAGTGGGGTCACATGGGAAGATTGGGACAGCTATCCACAGCTGTTTTGGGTGTCAATGGAAAGTAGCAGTAGTTCAATAACTAAGGTATCAGAGACCATGTGCTTCTTCCCACTGTCCCTTTAGCTGCAGCTTATAATACTCTCTTTTTTTACGAACATTGCGCTCTGGGACGGACCTACTGCAGTGTGCCCAGTGGGGGCGGACCACTGGTTGGTTTTTTTTTTTTTTTTCGTACTTATAATTTGGTTCAAATCTTTAAAAAATAATAATAATAGACCTAATCGGCTTTCTTTCCCTCAATTTCTTCCTTTCCGACTCTTTCTCAATTTCTTCGTCTGTGACCCTATCCAGCCTGTCTCTCAAATTTGTAAAGATTAAACCACTTCTATCAATTAAATCATCATTTTCGCTGTCTTTACCTTTCTTTCGTCTCTCAAATATTCTCTCTTTATATATGTACTTAAGATTTATTTGCTTATTGTACGTGGTTCAAAATTTTGCAAAAATGTCAGTGATTTGTGCTGCATCTTCTCTTGGCATGACCATGTGATGGGTCTAAGTTATCTCAAAGCTGCCCCAATGTGGGGGGAAATTAAAAACAATAAATCAAAGTCAGTACATGCTTTTTAGTACCAGTTTTATGCTTATTAAGGTGAAGACGTGCTTAACAAAGAAAATAATGAACATGCTTATAGAATCTGTGGGTTATTATTTGTATACACAATGATACACATACACATACATATAAATTATATGAGGATGCCAGTCTGTGTTAATGGAAAGATAAAGAGATAGATAGTGGGAGTTGTGGGATTTTGGGGATGAGCTGTGGAGGAAACTAAGGGGATTGTGAGATAGATGGTGATGATGATGTCATGCCATGTGAATTGTTTGCACGCCTCTACAATTTCTTTACGTTGTCCCCAAACAATACCCACATGTAGGGGCATCTGTCCCTTTAACTCACGAGCCTTCCACTCTTTCTTGGTACCTTCTATCAACCCTCAATTTCTAATTCACCATGCTTAACAAAGCATTTAATTGTGCGACTGTGTGTGGTAGGTAACTAAGCCCTCAATAAGTTTTACTATCTCTCAGCAGTTATTGAAATGTGATTTAGGTCAACATACTATCATTGAATTGAATTGTATTTATATGCTCTCTCTCTCTCTCTCTTCATTAAGTACTTAGAATTGCTGATGGTCATCATTTCTTGATGCACATTCTTCTAATTTGATATTGTTTCCAGTTTTATTTTGTGCAAATCATACATACATGCTAAGACGCAGCAAGTAACCAACCAAGTTATTTGCTTTGGATGGATGGCTCAAGCATTTATATCATGTGAGCTCACAAGAAGCATGCATTAAGATACCTGAAATTCCATTAGATATATGGATGAGGATATTTTCATTCAAATATTAAATCTTTACACATTAAAACACTCTTTGTGCTGGTGCTGAGAACATGGAAGAAAATAGTAAATCCTTAAAATTCTGCAACTAGTTAGGGGTCTTGCTCAATTCTGGTCGGGGCAACAGCACAAACTAGATGTTGCTGACTCAAATTTTAAACCAGCCTGGATTCCATAATCTGTACCGTTGAGTTTGCAGATTGTGGTAGCTCAATATATTGCCAGGCGTAATGCATGTGAGTCATATAAAGTACATAACCCAGTGTCTGTCTGTCCTACCTACACCAGGTGCTGGAAGGGAAGACGTGAGCCAAAACTGCATCACCATTTGATGATGACGATGAACAAAAAGATGTTGAGTCACTCTTGACCAAATCTGACATGATTATTTCTTAAAAATTTGACACAATTTACATACACATTTGGGGAACTTGTCAGCACTCCACAATGGATTTAGACAACCAACTCGCTCTTGGCTGGTGTATGAAGAAGAGATAGCTATCGACCAGTTGGCTGTAGAGCATTGACCCCAAATTCGTTGCAACTCCAAATAAAAACTAAAGAAGCTAAGATTTCAGTTCTGAAAATCTGTGTCTCAAAGCACAAGCTAGTTTCCACTCCCCAACACAAGCCAACTCCTCAAGCACCTTCTGCCTCACCTTAATATATGGTATAAAACCTTTCCCTGTCATCCCCATCACTACCTTTCCCGCCAAAACACACTCACCACACTCTAGGCACCCCTCAACAACCAATTCATAGCTTTTGAACCCCACATGGAAACCTTCCTTCTCCAAGAATTCAATCATCTCAACGGCTCTCCAAATCTCTTTCTTTGCACGCATTGCTGCAACTACCTTCACCACTATTTCCTGCCTTGGCGTCAGTCCAGCTTTCATCACCATTTCTTTCATCATCTCTGCTGCATCAGTAGTCTTTCTAATAGCACACATTGCACCAATTACAGCTCCATAACTTTCCAAGTCAGGAACACATCCAGCCCTACCCATGCCCTTCAACACTTTAACTGCCTCTGTTAACTGGTCAACAGCACATAGCGATGAAATAAGGTAATTGCAAGTGCCACAGTCGGGGTGATATCCAATTGATTGCATCTCCAACAGAATGGTCCTTACAGACTCAGATTGATGCCGGCGGTCTAGCCATGCAGTTGAAAGAAGAAGGTGAGTTTGGGGGACAGGGAGACAGCCAGAGCGAAGAGTGCGTTGGAGAATGGCGAGCGCAAGAGGAAGGGGATTAGGGCTTTGGAGGGTGTAGGAGATGAGGCAGGAATAGGCAACCTTGGGGCGAGAACGAGGTCTGAGAGACATGAAAGATTGTAAAATTTCATCAATGATTTGGATTCTAATGTTTTGGGAGAAGGTGGAGAGAAATGAGAATGGATTTGGATTTTGGAAAGATTCTTTTGAGGCACCGAGTAGATCAGGAATTTGTTGGTAGGTTTTAGCTTCAACAGCAGCTCTAATGGAATCTTCAAGTGTCTGAGATGGAGAGATCGAGTGAATGGAAAGAAATTGGGGAAACGAGTAATAGAAAGGACAAATAAATCCGATAAGCTTTTTAGATGCAATCAACATTTTCAATTTCACTGCACATTAATATTCAATGTAGCCAATGACTGGTCTGTGAAAGAATTATGAAACGAAAACGTTAGTATACATTCGGCGCGATCCAATATCAGAAGCTAAAAGAAGAAAAAACTAGAATAGAAAAATGTAATTTGTTAAGGATTGTCATTGGTCTGTGCAGAGAATACAGCAATTGTACTACAATGGACTAGCAGGGCTGAGGATGTATAAAAAAGTGAAAACAACAACCCAAACTGCTCATTCTGTGCATTTGCATAATTAAGAATAGACAGGGCAAAACAACCACTATAAGAGATGGATTGAATCAATTAGAGAGAAAGGCAGAACCAGAACGGGACATTCAAATAAGAGACCACCTTGAATGCTTTTTATACAAAAAGCTATTTACTGAACAAGAATGTGAAAGTTTTTCTGTTTTAGTGTTGTGTTATATGATTGTGATGTGCTTCAAGCAAAGGCAGTGGGCTACCATGATTATGGTGCATAGTACCAGAATTCATACACTAATAACTTAACAACGTGGCCAGCTTATGGTTATGGGTAGTTTTCGTAACATTCATGTAACAGCAAGCATCAAATCACAAGGTGAACTACATGTATAAAATCACACACACACACAAGCATGCGTGTGTACACACACAAGCAAATGAAAAGAAGAAAGATTTCGAAGGGGACTAATGTCAAGCAGGTAGTGTGCAATACAAAGTTAATACGTCTGTAAAATAAGCAATATTTGATAAGAAATAGCTTGTGAGAGAGAGAGCATACGCATCAAGTGATGAAACTGGGAGTTTGTGGATCATTGAGCAATCAACAATCTCTGATAATTCTCTACGATGGCGTCCACCCGCACGTTTAGTTGTTTACCGTGGAGAAACTCGGGGATTTGGTAGGTTAGGTATAAGATACGGGACTCCCGAATTTTTTTTCGGAAATGAAAGAGTCGACTTCTTCGAATTTGATTAATAAGGAAAGTATAAAAAATAAAATAAAATAAAAAATAAAAAATAAAAAATTAAGAAATAGGATATTCCTATCTTTTTAATCATATGGGGTCCTATAATTATTATTATTATTTTTTAACAATAACAAAGTCTTAAGTACTTTCAACCAAATTTTCAGTTTTGTTATTTTTTTTATTGGAATTATTGACATTTTATTATTAAAATACTTTTGAAAAAAATCATAATATTTTGATGAATATTTACATAAATTTATCTTTAATTCTTGAAATTATTTTTTAAAAAAATTAAATAGAAAACAATTATAACAATTTTAAATAATTCCTTAATTTTCAAGAATATATTGCATCAAAAATAGAAACCTTTAAACAGTTCTTTTTGCGTAGAGCGATTACGCATGATGTAACAAGTTTTATAATAAATAGTAAAATTTACATCGATGTGAATTCATAATAAATAGACATGCCATCTTTAATTACGAAATTCAATATGGTAGGGTATATAACCATTTACCAAATTCACACATTTATTATTCAATATGATAGGAGAATACATACATTTATTATTGTTGCACGTCAGTGGTCAGTATGATGTAGATCTCACCAATGAGAACCTTGTCGATCTCACAAATGAGAACTTAAGTATTGTTTGTTAAATAATTTGCTAACTACTAAAAAATATATATTTAAAAATAAAAAATAAAAATAAATAAATAAATAATAAAAAATAAAAAAACCTACAAAAATTCCACTAGATATAGCATGAGCATTCTCACTGCTGTGGTCATTCACAAGGTAAAATTTATCCAGAAATGCTAATTAACTAGAATCATAGAAGCTGTGGAGGATCTCATGCATTCCAGATAAATTATTAAGATACAGGTAAGATTGATGCTTTGACATTATGTTTTGAAATGAAGTGAGCCAATTTGAGTTCAACCATCATATTGGTTCAAACTTCAAAGCCATAAAGTAGCATGTTTTTTAACCCTGAACATATGGAATTGAACATAAAAGGATGGGCAGAAACTAAAACCAGTAAATATCTCCAAATCATTCGGAGGAAATGTCAAAAAGAAAAGCAATAGGAGAGAAGCAATCTGTGAAAATATCCCCATGATGAAGTGTCTTCTTAAGTGTAAGAACAACCTAACTAGTTTTTTCAATTCGAGACAACCACCACACTCAGAATAATAATAGCCTTGTAAGACTAGGGTACATAATTTTGGAGGTAAAAAAAAAAAAGCTTTCCTTATACATACATATATATTACACTATCAAATGGCTTTTTACACAATTATGTCATACATTGATGAAAGGAACAATTTCTAAAAAAATTCCAGGTTGGTCTTGTCACGCTAAGGGAACGTGTATGTAGGATTCCAGCTCTGATTCAAGTCAGTTGCACATATCTAAAGGAGTCTATCAACAAATCAGTAAATACAGTGCAAAAGGAACCTGAAAATTATAGAACAAAAACAGGGGTGGGGGGATCAATCTATTATGCAGAATTGAAATGCAGTAAAGGGAAACTATCTGAGAAATTTACCAAATTCACAATAGCCAGCTCAAGGTAGACTTATTGAACGAGAATGTCTTCTTCTCGATCTGGCGCACCGATGACACAGACGAAACGCCACCACAAAACTAATAACTACTGCCTGTAGGATTATCACTATCTTTATGCCTGAAATCACCCATCCCAACTTATTGTTAAAAGATGATATTCACTCACACTAAATTTGTCATAAAAAAAAAAAAAAAAAATTAATACCAGTAAGTTCCTGAGTTGATCCCTCCAAATGAACTCCATTTTTAGTTTCTTTTGCATCAATAGAACCCAGATCCCTGATTCTTGAGCCATAATTCATCGTCTTGTATGCAACATTTCCACCCATGACACATGTATTTGGACAAATGATGCTGCCATCATACTCATCACTCCCATCACAGCAATCTATAAAGATATCGAATTGGCATCTGAATCAAATAATGAAGGGGCAAGAACAAGAGCCACTTTTATTGAGTCCAGAGAACAGAGTAATGAACCCAAATTATAACCAAAATGAGACAGTATTAACATAGATAACTTGGTTTAACTGCGAATGGAAAATTCCAGAACATAGAAAATACAATAGTAGGTGTTTGTGTGTTGAGTTGGGTGAGTATGTTCTTACCAAAAATATTGCGTTAATTTTACTAGAATGAAACAGGGAGCCACATCATGTTGGCTAACATCCAAAATCAACTATGAAAGCAACAAGACCGTGCAATACATGAACATTTTCAATAGTGTAAAACACATTTAACAAGTGTCCAATCTAAGTTGGTCCATTTGAATGCAAATGATGGATTTGGTTCATGAAAATATGTCATGTTAGTAATTTCAGACTAGAATGGCAATCGGAGCACGTGCATCAAGGAATCCTTTAAGCCCTCAAAAAAGAAAATGATGCTAATATCAGTGTAATTTGGAACAAAAATCCCGCCCAAGAAACAGGCCACAGGTTGTCATGTTTAAAGGTAAGAAGAACAAAATATATTGCTGCATGCGCCAAATTTAAGTAAATGAACATATGTAAATAGTGAAAGAATCCCTGTCCAGATAATAACCTGATGAAAGAAAAGAGAGGACATTATTTTAGTTATGTTACTTACCGCAAATGTGATCATTGACCCCCGAAGAAAACAGAAAGCGAGGTGTACTTCCCACATTCTTGCAATAAAATTTGCCCTTTGGACAGGCTGAAGTTCCTAAGAATCCAGAAAAAAAAAAAAAAAAAAAAAAAAGAAGGCCTAGTAAAAACACTACGACATAATACAATTGAGATCACAACAAGCAAATAACTAGGTAACATGTTACCATTTGCATGTAAAATAATCAAAAAAATGCAGCCAACCGGATTTTCTTTCGATGTATTTATTAAAAGTAACGTCGGGACCCCAAGTGTTGATTTTCCATTTTTATAAATTAGTTGGGCCATGCATCCCACACTCACAAAATAAATTTTTCTTCTTTTTGATAAATAAAAAGAAAATTAAAAAAAGAAGCCAAAGCCCAGCACAGTGGTGAGTGAGTATACATTTTGTAATTGGCAAATTTCGGTGTCAAACCGATCGAGTTGGAATTGTAAGGTTACTTTTGAGTCACAATGTCGGAAGCGGAACTATATGTGCAAGCCTACTCTGGATCAATTAGAACATCACTTAGACCGGTAAGAGAGTAAGGATACACATTGCACATATATCTTTTATGATTGGATTGAGAGCTTTGAGTATTTACGGTTAAAACAGGTTATTTTTGCCCTCAGCTAAAGTTCAACCGGTTCTGTTTTAAGAACACAACCAGTTGCGGTTGCACTTTTCACAGGTTGAAAAGTAGCTCTTGGTCAAAGTACAACCCGGTTGCGTTTCCAAAAATGTTCTTTTTGGTCAGGTTTTCGAGAGAAACTTTTGCACAAGGTTGCTAAGTTTTCCCATGATTATTAGGCCTCTCTAAACACCTATATATATTCTTTTTGATCACTAAAATCATCACGGCTCTTGTGATCAAGTTTTCAAAACCCTAGAGAGCTATTGTAAGATTTTCCAGAGATTGTTTATTTTTCATATTGAGAACACACATACCATACATAGGACTGATTTAGAACATCTTTGTTCCATTGATCGGTATTCGTTCCAATCGTAGATCCATTGTTACCGGTCATCAAAGCAGAATTGTTCTTTCAACTTCAACAATTCAAGTTTAAAGAAAAGGAAGAATCGATCGCACTTTAAAGGGGTGTTCGTGATCTACCAACAATTCTTCTACAAGGGCAAACAGATTAAGCCTGGAGCATTTGGATGGGGAAATCGCAAAGTCGAAAACGTTCAACAACTGGTTCTTGGTAGAGTAGATGGGTGTGAGCCTAAGTCAAAATCGATTGCTTCAATAATAATGGATCAGTTCGCTCGAGACCGTGTGAAAAGTCTCCTAGGTTTTCCCTCAATTGGATGAACCCGCAAAAGTGTTTTTCAAACTATATTCCACATCCCGCATAGCACAACTCAGTGAGGTGCTGGCAACCAAACAAAAGCAGGATTAGATTTCGATTCTTATCTCTGTTGATCAAAAAACTTGATATGTTTGTTTTTTTAACTTTTTTTGGCCAGCATCACATAAAAAAATAATAATAATAAATAAATAAAATCATTCCATTTGAAAATATTATCCAAACCTTTCTGAGCATTTCAATAGGCTTGCATATGAAATTTCATACCAGTAAGGTTTACAGAAGTAACAATTCGCTTCAACTTTAAAACATATCTTAGTACCTTGCTAAAGTATCGAATATATACACATATAAATAGCATATACACAATTCGAATTTTATGTATGTTGGAATTAGGGTTTAAGCACTACCAGGCTCATCAGTGCCATCAGGGCAGTCGCAGAAATCGTCGTTGATACGGTCTCTGGTGAAGGATTTCGATCCGTCCTTGCATTTAATCACCCCAGAAGCAAAGTACTTCTCATCTGCAATCAGAATTTATATCTTAATTCAACGAATTCACACCAAAAAATTGCATATTGACCAATGAATTATATATATAAATTATATCAATATACATGAGATTATATATACTACATATCAAGGGGAGAGAAAAAATGACCTAGGGGATGGATTCCGATAGGAAGAATATAAGAGGAAGAATCAGTGAAAAAGAAGCAGGCAGAGAAGAAGATAGAAATGCAGTTGCGGAGCCTGAACAGACTAGTCTCCATTACAGTCTGTGGGGGTACTGTGCGTTTAGGGTCAGTTTTGATCATGGGTTGGTTTGACTTTGACTGAAACTAGTGGCAAGAACAGAGAAAATAGATGGCATTCAGGGAATGGAAAAAGTGGAAAGGAAAGGAAAGGAAAGGAAGTGGGAGAGGAAAAGGATATCAATTTTATTACTATAAAACTTTCATTAAACCAATTTTATCCTCTCATTTGTTTTCTGTTTTTTCTCATGTTGTCGCTTTTTTCTTTTTTCTTTTTTCTTTTTTCTTTTTTCTTTTTCTTTTTTTTTTTCCCTCTTCATACAATTCAAAATACAACTTATTGCCCAAATTTCCATAAATTTATACCCACTTTTTATTAACCCTCCCAAGTCCCAATATATATTTCGGACTTCTTTGTTTACTTTTTCATTTTTTTTATTTCGGAAAAAATGTTAGTACAATTTTCCCTCTTCTTTATTAAAATTGATGTGACATGATTGACATCCCGTATACTTTTTTAAGAACAAAACTTGAACTCTTCTCACAAACATTGTGTCACAAATTTAATATTTGACTCTCACATTCAAATAAATTTTATTACATTACTCTCGTAAGCTTTCATTGTCTTAAGACTAATTTAAGATTGAAAAAAATTTAGCATTCTAAAGTTCGCATTCATGGCACAAGCAAAACCTTACCTTTTACTCCGTAATTTATAGCTTGCTGGACTTCTTTGGAGGACTAGGCCAATTCGATAACTATCATGAATCAAGTTAACAATTCATCAAAAGTTCCAAGTTCGTATTCATTTGCCTACTACATGAACAGAAATCAATAAATTTTTTGGGTTAAATATACTAAGTTCTCCCGAGGTTTGGCCTAATTACACTCTGAAAGAAACTTTTTAAAAATCTTGCAACAAAAGCGTACACACTTGTTTCTAATACCACCTCCATCCAAAAATAAAAATAAAAAATACATGATCGGACTAAAACATCCTTTCTTCATCTAAAATGACTTTATTAACCTTTACAATAACATTTATTTACAAAAATACCTTATTTTTTAGGACAAAAATGCCCTTAAATGAAATGAAATAAACCAAATGCAAGCCAAATGAACATGAAATGTAGGAACTAGGAAGTGCCAGCCAAATGAACATGAAATCAACCAAATACATTACTAGGAAGGGCATTTTTTTCCTTAAAAAATAAGGTTAATTAAGTCATTTTAGATGAAGAAAGGACAATTTAGTCCAATCATGTATTTTTTTGGATGGAGGGGGTATTAGTAACAAGTGTGTAAACCTAAGAGGTGCACGGTATAAGATTTTTAAAAGGTTTCATCTGAGTGTAATTATGGCAAACCTCAAGAGAGATTAGTGTATTTAACCCAAAAATTTTAAAAAGTTTCATCTGAGTGTAATTATGGCAAACCTCTAGAGAGATCAGTGTATTTAACCCAAAAATATAAAATTAAAAAAAGCTTTATATACATCCATTCAATGTGTATTTAAAACAACGTATTGATGGACTAAAACTCTTGACCTTGTTGGCCTCCATAAAAATAAATAAATAAAACTTTTAATACAAGTTTAATGATTATTTTTATATTTTAAATGTAATTTAAAAATTGTGATCACTTTTAATAGACTTCTAATGGATTTTTTGATATTTAATTTTTTTGATAAATGTATATAAATAATAAAAATTGCTCACGTTTTCATAAGTACTATAGATATATATATATGTTGACTCTACGGATTTCTCTTAAGGGCAATTTGGTACTTTTGATGATAACAAACCATTAATGATGTTGATGCATAAATCCTCACGACTCGAAACGACGGCGTTTACCTGCAAAACAAAGGGACGTCACTTCGAATGGCAACGGTGGGGTGCCAGTCAAGGACCCTCCGACGATCAAGTTAGTACTTGTAATCGTATCACATAATAATTATGTATCTTTTGTTTAGGAGTTTTTTCTCATACCTTCTTTAACGGTTTGGTGCCCTATTTATGGCTGTCGATTGGAATCCAATTGGTTCCGCCGATGTCGATGGTTGATCTTATCTTTCGCTTGTGCGAGATCATAGGAGATTTGTTGCCAGATTTGTTGGGGATATGAATCATCCTTTTGACCTCCTCCAATTATGATAGGATTATTCTTACCCTGTTGAACCACAATAATGAAATATAATCAATCTTATCGAGGGTAGGGTATGTTTATATTTTTCCCTATCAAATGATGTTCAATGTACTAATATTTTCATTGAGTTTAATTCTAAATCGAAAGGAACATTGCGAGGAATACAACTGGCACAAGGAAGTCCATGCAACTTCAAAGAACAGCAAAGCTTACTAATATTTTCATTGAAATCACACTGGAATATATATCACCAAAGCAAAATACAACTGGCACAAGGAAGCCCATGCAACTTCAAAGAACAGCAAAGCTTACCAATGGGGTAGACAAGTTGATGAGTGACTAAAGAGCAAAATGTAAAGAGTCTGTGAGATCATTTGAAGCTCACTCTAAGGTCATACATTACTCACACACTTTAAACTATCATAATCATTCAAAATTAAGTTGCTAATCATTCACACTAAGCATCCATATACTGAGGCATCACTGAACAGCAAGAAAATGGTCCAAGGGTCAACTGAGCCGACTCGATTAACAATTCAGCCGACTCAATTAGGCTGAGGCTCATCAAGATCAAAAGACAACTCAGCCGGCTCAATTGATAATCCAGCCGACTCAGTTCACAACTGAGCCGACTCCCTTCTCAACCCAGCTGACTCAATCAGGCCGGGGGTGATTTTCTTCAGAACCTTGAAACTCCACAACTAAGCTGACTCAGTTATTAACAGAGTCGACCTGTTCTTGAACTGAGCCGACTCAGTTCTCAACTAAGTCGACTTCTTTTAGTGATTAAACTAATCTGCTGTAGAAATCCTCTATTTTCAACCCGTGCTTCACTTTATGCTTTACAAATCATTTTACATGTGTATACTGACATGTTGATTGTCCTCTAGCTAAGTTAATGTTCTTGTCTTAAGGTCAACAACTGTATTATCTATAAAAGAGCCATACACATGATTTCAAATCTGATACCTGCCCTATGCACTAAACACCTCTGTCAAACAAGGTATCTCTGTCATAAGAAACTTCTCTGCCAAATGTTGCCATGTCATGTCTTAATCAAGAGAAGGGTTTGCAACGGCTATTGGCTATGGAAGAGTTCTATATATGCTGTGATAAGTTAGCTGCAATGGGTGTGCTTGAGCGTCAATACAAAGAGATACATTATCATCTTCTCATACTAAAAAGCTCAGACACTCATCACTCTTATTTCCAAGCTACACCACAGATATTCATTTCTCTCACACTAACTTCATTTTAGAGAGTGAGCTTCATTTGTATCATTTGATTCTCTAAAGAGTGTGAACTGCAATTTCAAGTTGTGAGAGTGAGATCTTTGTAATACACTTCTATATTTCATTGTAAGACTAAGAGAAGGAATTCTCTTAGCCAAGTTATTGTAAGGGCTGGGTTGGCCCTAAGTAAAGACTAAGAGAGGTTGTCTTTTAGCTAGGAGAAGGAAGAAATTGGTTCTTTTCAAGGTTTGCTCTCCACCCGTAAGGAAGAGCCATATTGGATTGGGAAGTCTCAAGAGGGGTCTTGAGCTGAGGAGTAGGAGTTTCCGAACCTCACTAAAATCGTTGTATTTATGTTTGCAATTTCTCTATCCTCCTCTTTACATTTCAGTTTATATTTGTGTTTATCTACTGATTTGTTTAGCTTAATTCTGTCAACTCATCATTGCATATCAGTTCAAGTAGTTTGTTAAAATTACATTTCTATAAAACTTTGAATTTGTCATAATTGGACAAGGACTCTATTCACACCCCCCTCTAGAGTCCATTCTTGGGCAACAATATATATATTACCCACACATAAATAAATGCCAACATACAAAGAAAATGCCAACAGCCAAGTTTTATACAGCTATATACTCTTTTATTTATCCAACTTTTTCTTTTATTTGGACTAGCCATAAAAATTATTAACCTAAAATTCTCTTTTTAAGACAAAATCCAACTGTTATAATAGTATCTCCTTATCTTTCAAAGTTCTTTCAAAGTTGAGGGTTTAAGTCCAAACTCGTATCAGAGGCGGGTAGGTGTGTTTATTTGACTGGATTTAATAATAGAAAAAATAAACATAAAGAAAAAGGAAAATCCATCTAAACACGTCGTCCCTGCATTTGGTGTTGATAGTTATGGCAATGAACATAAAAGAAACTAGTACCTGATTCAATCAATCTCAAACTCCCCCACCACCTTTAGGCATGAAAATTCAAGGTACTCCACATTCAACGAATAGTTTTCTATTGGAAATAAGTTAGTAATTCTCCTCCCTATCACTGTGTTTGAAAAGACAAAAACAGAACAAAATGTAGTGCTGCCCTCATTCTATATCGTACAACCGTTGATCTTGAAGTAAAAGAATAATACCCTGGCATTTCTTTTCCAGAAATTCATTTTAGCTATGGAATTTGAGCAATTTCCAGTAAAATTTTGTGCAGTGATTGTGGCTTTGAGAAGAAAGGGCAATGATCGCTGCCTTTGATCTTGAACACTCCTTCAGGTGGGTTTTCCCTTACGAGCTTTTCTTGGACATCAGGGGAGAGGGCATGATCATCCAGTGTTTGAATGAAAAACCGCCGGCCAGTTCCGTAGTTTTCAGGTGTCAGTGACAGCTTCTCCATGATGGGACCAAGAGGGATGGATCTCATCGAAACCATTGCCAAAGCAACATCCTAAAAATGAATCACATTATTATGACGTTAGATGATAAATTTTGTTGGGAGCATTTGGTTTTGCACCCTGCAATAACTAATACTTTGGTGTAATAAATCAAATCCACTCAGAAGAACCAAGAATGGGTTTATTCCAACATAAGTTGAGTGCAAGTGCGTGTATGCACTCTTTCCTGTGTCATTTTCATTTTCTTTTAACTTTTTCTTTACACTAATTAAGATATGTTTCATGCACGTAATATGCTAGATTTGTCATATTTTATCCAATTAAACATAGATCGACATAAATATTGATAAGATGGATTATATTGCTTCTTAGTAAGGAATCAAGGACCCATGACACAGTTGATGATTACTCCCTCAATGCCAACAAAGACGGTAATCATCTGGTTCTTCTAATTAACTATGATTTTTTATTTCTCTTCCATTACCAAGAGTTAAATTACCGGTACTTAACATGAACTCTATTTATAAGCAAAAAATTCAACAGCAAAATGCAAGTTAGCATATCGGTTTTCTTGCTTGTTAGCGCCCTGCCCCGCCCCTATTATATTAGTTTAGTCATAAAAAAACTAAAAGAGAGCCTTTTAACAACCTTACTATTCAGAATGCGATCCCTTCGTTTGTTAATTTGCAGAAGCGAGGGATGGTGCTTCCTGCCGTGTGTCATTGGTGTTATGGTGGTTCGGATACTGTTGATCATGTTTTTATTTTCTGTCATGATGCTACAAGCATCTTGAACCCAGTTTTTGACCTCCTAAATTATTCATATCCACTTTTTCTATCTTTGACACATTTGGTGGATTGGTTTTGTCTCAAACTAAAGGAACAGCTATGAGAAGCAAGTTTCTGAGGTGTTTATTTCCCACGGTTCTTTGGTCTATTTGGGGTCAAAGGAATTCAGCTCTTCATCATGGTTATAAGAAGGCTCCTGTTGATGTGAATTAAGGAGTTATTCTAGAGTATATTTTTCTTATGGGAGTGCAGCTTCAGGATCTCTCCATTCTTTTCCCTCCTTTATGACGATGCTACAGTGTAGTCGTTGGTTTTAGCTTTGGCTTTTGTTTATTTTAGCTTTGCACTGGAAAAAGTCATTTTCTTTCCAAGTTGTTTCCTTTGTAAATGGGTGTATGCCCTCATCTTTTCTTGTACTCTTGAGTTTTCTTTTTATAAAACATCATTCAGGAAAAAAAGAAAAGAAGTGTCACAGAAATTAACGGACTTGGAATTGTAAGAATACCTTTGCAGGGGATTGATTGAAATATAATCCATTCATTTGCTGTTTCTCAAACATGAACCCAGTAGGAGGCTTGTCCTTACCATTCCCATAAATTAAAAACTTTGATTCCTTCATAAAAAGCTCAGCAGACCCAAGCTGCAAAAAGGATTTCTCTGGTAAGAAAATGCAAAAGAAATCCAAGCAATGGAAACTTCACAAAAAATTGCATATAAAAATACATTTCAGAACCAGAAGATGCTTTGACTGGCAACAACCATTTCTCTCAAATGTTTTGGCTGATGAATTGACCAAGTGGCATAGTGGACTGAAGGATCAAAAGGACAGAAATTTTATTTGATTTCTGAGTAAAATAAATGTTGGTAAAAGCAATTCATGTTTGAAGAATAACAGAAACATATATAGTTGATAAATTCAATTGAAACAATTCCTGATAGGCAATCAGTGCACTCAAAAATAATACACATGCATTCCAGAGAATGGTAGGTGATCTGCCATGATCAAAGACTAATTGTAGTTCTATCACTAGGTCAACCATCCTTAGGCATAATCCAACCTTTTAAGGTAAAATAAGATACTGATTATATACCTCTTCAGCAAACACATCGAAAGGCTTCTGCCCATTGGATACCATTGTAGCGCACAAGAAAACTGCTTTCGAGATCTTCTGAGGGAAATGCTCCAAAGCATATGAAATGCATGCACCTCCACTACTGTGACCAACCAAAATAACCTATACAAGAAATACATACATCATAAACTTTTCCAGAATAAATACCAGGAGAATATTCAGATGATAAATAGGATCAAGGCAATGTCACAACCATCTCCTACCTTTTCCTCCTCTGGTAGGTTTTGTAAATAATCAATCAATGGTTTTGAGTAATCCACCAATGTAGTGACACTGTTTGAATCTGTCAGATCAATACCAGATCCCGTGAGATCAAAGGCACTAGGAAGCAATCCTGATTCCTCCAATAGAGCAATAGTTTTGTACCAACACCATGCTCCAAATCCTTCTCCATGTATCAAAACAAATTTCTTTGTTTTGATATTCTCCAAAAATTCTGGTAACTGTGCAGTTATAATTTCATCAATGAATAAGAGAGTGTAAAGCTTACGCATATATAATGAAAAAATCTACTCAAAATAGTATGGCTGTAAATGTCAGAATGATGCATTCTGTTTTCCCTGATGATGCAGACTTTAAGACCCAAAAATTTAAAAAGAAAATATAGATTAGAAGAGATGTATAAACAATTATGTTTTCATATTGTATTTTGTTCCTATAATTTAAAAAATAAAAAAAATAAAAAATAAATAAATAAAACTCAATTATTAGCGTGGATCTTGTATGAGTGTGCAAACTTCCTTCAGCACAATTAGTGTTCGAATAAACAACATTGAAGAAGTAGGCCACTTATATGGATTGTCATATTGATGGGCATTCATTTCCAATCACAGCTGCATTTGCATGCATGAAATTGTAATAATTTAATTCTGAAGATCTTCTTAAACCCACCATTAATTTTTCCATATTATAAGCATAATTGAATAGTTTACAAGCATGGTGGAATATTTCTTTTTCCTTTACTAAGTTCAAGATGACGGACTGCATAAGGTTTCTCATTGTACCCAATTTATTATTTGATCTTAAAGGTTCGGGCTGGCAAGCATGATAACACATGTAAATTTATTATTTGATCTTAAAGCAGTGACAAGCACCTGAAGAAAATCAATGTCAGAGTATATTTCTTCCAAATCCGGAAGAAAACCACGTGTATTTTTTGTCCGAGATTCACATTTGGTGAGTTTTTAGGGGCAAAACATGGTCAATCAACCATATGTTTGGTTAGAAAATGCAAAAGTTTGTTCTCCAAGGAAAACCTCTTGACCCAGGGACAAAAAAGTTAAAAGGGTGCTCATAAACACCTTTTCTTCCTGCAGAATAAAAGTCAGAGAGGTTAGACTCTCAGCCAGGAACTGGAAGACACTCTCAGCCACTAGCCAGGATCCTAGCTTATCTTACAAGTTGAGATTTTAGTTCCACTCTTCAAACAGAAAAGGAATGTTACATGCGCTCGGAATTTGGGAAAGACGCCAGATAAAGAACGGCATTAATCAAAAGATCACAGCTAGTGTTATGCGGTTAAACTTCAAATTTTATTCTTACCAATTCAAGTAATATAAGGAATAAAACTTGGAGGGGCATATGTTTGCACAATAATTATCGGCCACTTTTAAGATTGCCACGGCCAATTCTAACGGAAGAATGATATGTAGACGAGGATGAAATTAGAAAGAGACAAGTGGCTTCATCTAAGAAAACCATTTGGCAAAAGTAACCGCATAGATACATGTGGCAGATTTCTTGGATGGTGGTTAACTGGTTATGCTGGAAGTTGTATACGCTGAGTGACACATGTGGCAGCCAAAGAGGTAAGCAGTTACCTACAGTTGGAAGGTCGTGACTTCTAAGTGGGACACGTGGCAGGCTGGCAGCCAAAGAGGTAAGCAGTTACCTTCAGTTGGAAGAAGGAGACTTCTGAGTGGGACACGTGGCGGTTAAAGAATTAGGGAGCTACCTACAGTTGGAAGACGTGACTTTCAAGTGGAACACGTGGCAGCCAAAGAACTAGAGAGATACCAGCAGTTGAAAGATATGTGACAATTAGAAGTAGTAACCGCTTTAGGCCACTGGCTATAAATAGAAAATCTGGACAAAATGAAAGGCATCTCTCCACAGATGAAACAACTCCTATTTTTGTTTACTCGTCATTTCAATTCCTACACTTTATGTTTTCCTAGTGTAATCTTTACATTTCAAGCATTTACTTTCAGCACTTAGTTTAGCCTTTAGCTTTCAGCACTTGCATTTCATTCCTTTAATTTTCAGCACTTGTACTTCAATTCTTAATTTAATGAATTTCAATCTTCCAGTAGTACTTCCAGTTCAGTTCAGTCTTCCAACTACACTCTCACCAATCACTTATCTCATCTTCCATTCTATCTCTCCATTTCCGAAGTCATTTTCCACAAAGGCAAAAAGAACCTTGAGAGAGTGTACATTCCAAGCTCTCCGCAATCGCCATAACTTTAAGCCTCTCACGGCCAGATTTGGAATACTGTTAGGCACTATTCCATTTCAATTAGATTCTCGGCAAATCTTGGCACACCCGCACCTTCCACCTTCCGCTGAAAGAATATTTTTGTGGCCAAACATTAACTATAAACCAATTCACCCGTTCCCTTTTGGTTTATCAGAGGGGAGTGAATAGGTCTAGTTTTACTCTTTTCCTTGTTTTTAAATTTAATCCAATTCTAATGATTTAGAATGCAGTAAAAAAAGCAAAAACACAATCACAAAACTAAAGTAAAGTGCAAGTAGAGTAAGAGAGTAGAGAGGTGACACCATGGAATTTTACATGGAAAACCTTAATGAGAAAAAACCAAGGAGACTAGCCGTCTCAAATAAACCAATCCACTACAACTAGTGGCTTTGGAAGTGCACTCCATGAGTTGCCGATTCTAGTGCTCTAGTATCACCTACTGTACCTCCGATGCTCAACGTTCATCAGAAGACCAATCAGAGAGGAATGCTGATGGGCTACCATCACACTACGAACTTGATTATAAGTCTTTCAAATCTTTGTTGGGCATTCTAGCTCTCAGAAGGGCTACAAGTTTTATCACCCCAAAGAAAATAGCAGATTTGTGTCCGTGGATGGATCAAGAATGTCATCTAACTCCTTAGAGTCAAATGGTCTCGAAATAGGCTTCAAGAAAAAGCGAAATTAGGTAGGTATATATAGATATATCTACTGGTAAGCTCTGTCATTGGCTTGTTCTAGGCACTATGCGTGATTCCTTTTCTGGTAGCGCTTTAGTTTTCAATACAGACATTTAAGCATTACTAGAACAAAACACAGACTTTTATCGCATATCAGGATACCACTTCGAAGGTCAATCCACTTCCACTCACCCTGCAAATCGTTCAAAGGGGCAACCGAAACTGTATCCGCTGCACCTTCCTGCAGCAAAACCACTACAACACAGAAATAGCCCCTGATCGGTTCTCTCTCATGAGGGTCTTGAAGAAGCAGCCGGAGTCTTTCCGTGTCAATAATATAACTCGATTTCTCACCAACAAGGATGCACAACACACTACTAATAAAGGCAGAAAATCTCAACAAGTTTTCACTCAAAAAGCTATTAGATTTTCAATAATTGCTCTCATCCTTTAAAACAAGTCTTAGTTGAGTTTTTATACATAGGGAGTCATCTTCTAACTTGAATAAAGTCATCCAAAAATATATAAAAGACGTCTTTAAGAGTTTGGATAAGAATTAGAAGTAAGAACTTATCAAATTCATAATTCTAGTTGAAGTAGGAAAGGTTCAACCCACAAAAGCTTACTGATTTTAAATATATTCAAACAAAAGCCTGTTGGTACAAGAAAAACTCAATCCAACAGCTTTCTGGACCAACACAAAGTGCCAACAAAACCATGTTCTACTGGTGCAACCTTTTGGACTATTGGTTGAATAGCTCTCTGGAAATTTATAAAACCTGTTCAGTAGCCACTACAACCGGCACAAACAATTACTATACTGCTGCAATCTCACACTAATTTAAGCACTTAGACAGATTTTACTTCAACTTTCATCCTTTAGGTGCGCTCACCTTACACTCGCATACTTGTCCTAACGTGTGTGTGTTCATATCAAGCTTTTCAGGCATGATGTTATGAAGATCAAAGCATACTTTAACTCTCAGACACAAAACTTAAAACAAAATTACAACTCAATGAAATGGTTGAGTACAAAATATTCCAACAGACAGTTATATTCCTAAGAAACAGTTGGACATTACTAGTAAGGAGATAGAAGATCCATGGAGAAGTAGTGTTCGTGAAGAACGGAGTTTGTCGACGGATTAGCGACTGAAGGATCTAGGATTGGTCTTGCGTAAGTCAAAATTGCGAGGGACTACGTGATTCTTGATATTAGAGCCTGTTAACTTAGTTTGTAACCTCTTTCTACATAGTGGAGTATTAAATACCTAGCTAGATCCCGTTGTTATTTCCGCTTGGGTTTTCCACATAAAATCGGGTGCTTCGTGTGCAGTTAATTACTTTATTTCCTTATTATTTCATGATTATCACTATGATTGTTTCAAGTTATTTACTTGTCAATTAAGTATAATCTTAAATTTCTGTTTATTTAGGTATAATTGGAAAATCAGTGAAAAGTAGTAAAAGCAAATTTTGATAAAAGGGTAACACTTATTCACCTCCTTTTAGGTCTAAATCACCAAATTTGTGCTACTCTTATCGTAACCTAGGATTTTGGTCCAATAGTTTTATTGCAATGTTGTAGACACACATAGCATGACATCATAAGATTCTACATCAGCATGAGAACCACCTTTCCCTCACCAATGAACCATAAATAGACCTCTCCACTTATTACTTAGATGGATCACTTGATACATTTACTTCCAGCCTTAAAGAATCCTAAGAACAAACTACACAAACATCGACCCTACTGAACCTATACCTATGTTAAAGGCAATGTGGCAATGCATTGACGTCGCTGATTCTACAGTGAACTCAAAGCCAATATCTCTCTTTTACAACTTGACCTCTACTACCATCTAGTCCCACTTCTACACATAACAATTATAGCATTATCTAGCTGTATTTCCTCTCTCGGTTTTTTATAATCAATGCCAAGCTATTAGAGAAATGAATTCAGTTTATAGCATTTCAGAAATTATTTATCTTCGATTTCTTTGAGAAGATGTGAGTGTCTTCAAGGCTTTTAATGAATCATATTAGGAGAGTCACCCATCCACTAAACATGACTGATAATTATTTACCCAACACCTTCGTCATGCCCCCACTAACCTTAGAACGATTATTTTCTTCAGTTTAGATTTATTAAAAGTACAAGATAGGTGTTGAAATACAGGGCATTACATAGTAAGGCCCATTACCCTTTTTTCTTTTCTTTTTTTTTTCTTTTTTTTTTTTTTATGTAAGTCACACGTGCACCCATTGGAGACTCAAACCCTCAACCTTTCGTTTGCAAGGAAGAGGTAGTACCACATTGGCTAACGCCTCATGTAACAGCTTTGACCACAAAAAAGTTGGACGACTCAAAAAGCTTCTCTAAGGCTTGTTTGTGAACAATTCCAAACAGATTAACAATAGCTTTTTGTTTTTATTATTTTATTTGTTTCTAAACGCATAAAACTTTATGGACTAGAAGAAAACTGAATCAAAGACTTATTTGTAATTTTATGGCATTAGAAAATTTAGAAGTTGGAACAAGTCAAGATACCCTTCTAACCAATTAAACAAACAGTTAGAATTCCTAATTTCCAAAACTTGCTAGTTTTTTTCAACATCATGGAACTAACTCCAATATATGTATGTATGTATAAATCGTTGTTATCAGCTTGGCTATTCAACAAAAGTCAACATAATATAATATGTAGTAATAAAAGTTAAAAATAATAATAATAATAAATAAATAAATAAAAGAAAAAAGAAAAGAAAAAGTTGGGTTATGCATGTATACCTGGTGTTGTTTGGCATTAGAGAGATCGGGGAGAGTGTGGCGGCGAGAGCTGGTGGATCCGATTCGACGGGACATGGATCCATCAAACCTCTGGGACGACAAGTGGTGCTGATGAATTGCCATTGACAGAGCCTGCCTGTGCAGGAACTCTTCTTCCGCAAGCATTTTCCGCTGAGATCGATTACCCTGCATTCGCTTGCTCTTCGATCCATTATCTTTTCCCTCCTTCTCCTTCTTCATACAAATGAATCGATTACCCATTTCTTGATTTGGTTAGAAATCACAAGAAGAGGGGGAAAAAACCCACAATTAGAAACGACGAAGACGTATTGGGGATGGAATTATTGGGCATTCTATTTCCTTTCCTTTCCTTCGTGTACAGAGAGAGAAAGAGAGGGGTAGTAGGTGAAAGGGAAACAGGGAGGAGTAATGAAGAAACTCAAAACCCAACAGATTATGCAAGCAATTTAATGTCTCTCTTTCTCCTTTTCAACGGTTACACTGACTTTCGCTCTCTCACTACTTTCTCTCTCCTCTCTTGTTTTCTTTCACAGCTCTTGAGTTCCTGCAGCAAACAAATTATGGAATCGGGAGGATGCTGTTCTTATTTTTATTTACCTGACACCTCTGCTTATTTTTTTTGTCTTGCTTTAATCGCCTGTATTTAAATGATAAAACAATAACATCAAATTTTCAACGCAACAATTACATATAAAGTGATTGTTCATTACTATATCTTGTTCACTTATAAAGTGATTATTGTCTCACAGTGAAAAGAGTCTTTACTTTATCGTAAAATTAATATTCAGTTTGTTCAGCTATAAAATGTTTTTTTTTTTAAGTATTTTCTATATAAAAAAATTTTGTGTAAAATATTTTATCAGATTTAAATAAAATATTTCAGTGAGTAAAAATTTTGATTAATCAAACACTTAAAAATAAAAGTAATTTTTTAAAAATATCTTACCTATAAAAAAAAACGGTGCCTAAATCACTTCTTGGGTGGGTTTTCATGAACTCCTCTCTCCCCGTAATTTGTTATCCAGTCTTATCGTCGGGCGACACGCCACGTTGGTAGATGGTGCGTGCGACTGTAAAGCCCCCTTTGTCACTATTGCTTCCTATCCTTTTTGTCTCATTTCATTAAAATTGATATGACATGTTTTCCACCTTTGATTTTCTTCTTATTTTGTTGCAACACCTTGTCCAAGTAGTAGTGGGGCTTCAATACACGGCTGACCATATATATTTTTTTGACCATATATATTTTTTCTTCTAGACCATATATATTTTTTTACTTTTTTCTTTATTTTTAGATAAATACGTGGTGTTTTTTTTTTTTTTTTCTATGATCTAGTAATATCTCTTTTATTTTTTAAAATAGTTGGTAAGGATTTAAATTCTCATAAAAAATAATAATAATAATTGTGTGAATTTTTTATCAATAAAGATAAATAAATAAATAAATAAAGTGTTTCTTTAAGAGTGAAACTGCAACATTGAGATCATTCCATGTTGATTTTCCCGCAATCCATTATGTTAGTTATAAGATTTAAATTATCATTTGAGACTATAAAAAGATATTGCATTAGTTAAGAATTTGGTTATCCATCACCTACTTTGCACTCCACTTTCTTTTCTTTTCTTTTTTTAAGAAAATGACAAAAATTCTCTAAACTAATTAATTTTCATCTTTTATAACAAAAATTCATGCTATGATGCCATCATTTTACGCAAACTTTAAGTGGAATTTTTTTACAAAAAACGTAGTGGAATTTATTTTTTTATTTGTAGGGATCAATTTTATTTCTATTATTATTGCTTTTTACCTTCTTTATTTTCTCTATATCTTATTTTTTTTGTTATGTCATTGTCAAAAGGGATAAATTTATTCAACATAAACAACATGCTTCAAAAATAAAATGAAATTGTTACCTTCTTTATTTTCTCTATATATATATTTTTTGTTATGTCATTGTCAAAAGGGATAAATTTATTCAACATAAACAACATGCTTCAAAAATAAAATGAAATTGCTACAGGAGTCAAAGGATTTCTAGAAGCAACAAATATATAATTTATATATGGGACAAGCGCATCGCGGAATATTTTTATCTTAGTTTGAAAAAATATACAAAAAAAATCTCTAATCTTTTCACATTGTCCAAAAAACAACCCTAATCTTTTCACATTGTGCAAAAATACATTTCAATCAGAAACCTGACATAAATTAGTGTTGTAATATCCATTTTGTCCTTTTACTTTTCAAAAAATGCACAAGGGATATATATGTTACTAATCTCATAGTGTAAGGATGTTATGTGCACATTACTCCATATATATATATATTTGAAAATTTTTCCTCTATATATATATATATCTCTAAAACTTTTTTTTTTTTTTTTTTTTTGAAACTTTGAAAATTTGTAAAACAAGGATTTGAATTTTTTGAGATTTCAGTTTACAAGAAAAAAAAAAAAAAAAAAATCTCAATATTAGTGTGCATTGGTTTTCAGAGTTTGGAGTATATTTGATTTATTTATTTTTGTTTTTTATTTATTATTTTTATCTTTACTTTTCTTTTATTTTATTATTATTTATTATTTTCTATTTTTATCTTTACTTTTCCATTGCTAGCGTCCTCCAATAATGTTGTTTTCGATCATTTTACAAAATTATTTATTTTTATATATTTTATGAAATGGTTCAGTAAAGGTAATTTAGTCAATTTAGGGTTTAAATTTGTGAGATAAATGTATCTGCATCAAATTGAAACTCTATGAATGTTTTTTTTTATATATAATAAATGTGATATGCACTGTAAATATACTTTAGAATTGTTTTTTTTGTACTTGACCCTTTATATAAAATTTTAACAAATATGATAGTTGACTTGTTTAAATGAAATGCAGTAGTTGTAATTTTGCAAGCGTGCAATAACAATATTATTATTAGTATTTTGTTTAATCTTGATGGTTTGAAGTGTGTTGATTTGGTGAATCAAGGAAGAAATTATAAAATTTAGCAACGAATCATTCGCTTGTGAGCTGTGCACTTGCTGTACTCAAGAGTAGCATGATGTTAGTTTTACAGTTGACTTGTTTAAATGAGGTACAGTTAAAGTTTTGCATGCATGTATTAACGGTTAATTAGGCAAAACTTGATGCAAAGGGGTTAGGTAAGAAAATTGTTATGATTGAGGAAGTTGGGCAAAGTTTGTAGCACTAATCACGCAGCTATAGAATGGGCTAATTCTGGAAAATATATAAAAACGAATGAATGATAGATAATAGGGATTGCATTTGAGTTCTTGAAAGTCCAAGCATTTCTGATTTGTTTATTTTTATTTTATTTTATTTTTTTAATCAACAACTCTCCTAAAGTCGTTGGGGTTAGTAATATAAATGGTTAGAAAAACCATGTTGAATGACCTTTGACATGGCAATTTGGAAAAATCTTTTTAAATTATATTTAAAAACAGAGTAGCATAGATGACAAATACAAAATTACCTGTATGATTTCAATCCAAAAGAATCCATAACAAATGTCAATCCAAATCAACAAAGTATTAAATCTAAATATTAATACAAGAGCATCAAGCGCCACTTCATCATCTGCTGGTTCCCACATGATCTGCACTTATAATATAATTTATATCAAACAAAGTAGTATGTAACATGTGATCAACTATTCAATTAAAGCCTACCATGCAGGATGTACAAACACTCCTCGAATGCAGTAAGAGTTAAAAATATTTTAAAGGGATAATTAAACTGACCTTCCTTAAAGTCTCGTAAATTTATATTGACTTCTCTTTTTATTTGTCAAATAACAACGACCTCTCTTGATGTTTGTTTGCATAAAACGATGACTGCTCCGCTGTTAACGAAAAATATTGTTGCTAACAAAAAACGATGATGTCATCCATTTTTAGTTTCAAATTCTCATTCTACCCCCTCAATTAACTAAAATATCTAAAATACCCTCATAGTTATTTCTCTCATCTCTCCTCAAATTATCTCTCCAATCTCTTTTTCTCTCTTTCCTTAATCAAAACCAAAACGTAAAGCGTCTGCCACCGACTGTGACCAGACCCGAAGAACGGTATTGTATTCATTTTCTTCCATTAGTGGAATTAATGACTGGGAGGAAGCGAGGGCACCAGCCGAAGATCGCGAAATAGATAAGGAGCGATTGGCGGTTGTAGGCATCGGGGGATTTCGGGCGAGGGAGTCTGGGGCCAGTGGATTTTCTGTTAAGTACTCGCCTAACGTGAAGTTATGTTGTCCAGCGGTGAAGGTGGTGACACGGCGGTGGTAAGATGAATTGATACGGTGGCGGCGAGATCAGCTGTGGAACCGCGAGCAAGGATGTTGGTAGCGGTCTAAACTACAGCCACGGAACTAACCGGCGAGGACGCAGGTCTGAACTGCTGCCACGGAATGAACAAGCAAGGTGAACGGACATGGAACTTACCGACGAGCACGCGAATTGAATCAGCGATGAGAAACAGATCAGTAGTGACGGAGTACGAGCAAGTACTATTGTTGGTTAAGTTCTGCAGCTGGGTTGGGTGTTTGGGTTGCGATTGGTGTAAAGGTTTTGCAATTGGGTATTAAATTCAGAAACTTTAAAATTCAAGCAATTCTCTCGTATGGGTCTCTCTCAATCGCTCCAAAATCTTTAATTCTTGTGGGTCTTTCATAGAACTCAGACTCGTTGGTGAGCCAACTCGGTGAGATCATAAAGGACATTTCTGGGCTACCCGAGTGCAACACACCTCGGAGAAGATGTACAGTACTTTGTTTCAGAATTGAGGCCTCTGTTTGAGCGGCCAAGTGAGGGTTCTCGGTGATGAAGATTCGGCAGTAACAGAATGGTAAGCAGAGATTCACAAGGGGGTTTTAGGGCATTTTTGTCTTTTTAAATTACATTGTGTTTTTAATAAAATACAATAATATACGACGGTTGAAAAGTAATTTCATTATAACCGTTCCCGTCCTCAATCCAAAAGCTCGGAGAGGTCATTGTTATTTGACAAATAAGAAGGAAGATCAGTGTAGGTTGACGAAATTTTAAGAGAGGTCAGTCTAATTATCCCTATTTTAAAATTTAAATATTTTATTTTTTAGTTGGACACTATTTAGATACGACACGTTTTTAATATTCTCAGCATAAGGCAAAGTGATTTTTATAATTATTTTTTAAAAGAATGTGAATCAATGCAATTTAAAATGTATTATGAATTAATTAGAAACATAAAATAAAATTTTAAAATATATTAATGAACATCTAGTTACGATTAGTTATTTCATTCATGATATTGATAAACAACCAAAAATTATTATATAAAAAATATGTAATATATATATATATATATATATATATGTATGTATATGTATATTGATGTATTCATGTCGTATTCATGTCTATACATGTATAGTGACGTACTCATATCTCATGTATAGTGATGTACCCATATCTCGTGTTTTTATATGTACTTTATAGCCTACCATGAATCCAGACTAAATTTATTAAATTTAGTATACATTCTAAAATAACAATAGGTTTTCCATTCACAAATTTATTTTCATTATATCATGCTCCATTCAAGATTCTTGCACTGCTTATAATTCTAACTTGGAAACTCTGATATATTTACAATCTCAAAAATAACTATCAATGCTCCCTTAACCGCATTCCTTTAACAGTGTGTTTTGGATAAATCATTCAAAAGAACAAAAAGAAATAGTATCAAAGAATTGTGTTGCCAGATCAGGATTCTCTAAGTTAAAATCTTTTTATATTATTTTAAGTTGAATTATTATGGTTTTAACATGTGTCATTTCACATAAATATAGGCTGACAACACTTCACATAATTTAGTGATAAAAAAAGGTATAAAACGATAACGTTTTGAAGAAGAAAGACAACTTCAAGTTTCCAATCACCCACCTCTCTCTACCAGTATTCTTGATTTATTTTTTTTCATTTCATCTCATGCAACTGGATTCTCAGTTTATTCCTTTAGTTTTGACAATGTTTATTCTTTCAGTTTTCGAGAATGTTTCAACCATGTTTTGCCAATGTTTTTCTTGCTTGAGATGAAAAAAAAAAAAAAAAACTCAAACAAAGAATAATAGTAGAGAGAGGGGGGTGGTTGGAAAACTAAAATTGTTTTTCTTCCTCAAAACATGGTTGTTTCAAACTTTTATTTTTTTATGACTAAATTATGTGGACCGTTGTCGGTCCTAAATTTAGATGAATTGACATATATAAAAATCGTAACAATTCAACTTTAAATAATATAGAGAGATTTTAACTTAGAGGATCCTAGTCCGACCATATTTTTCTGTTATATCATCTTCCAATCTGCCTAATCTCTGTTGCCATCATTGACCTCTATTTTTTCTGTTACATCATCTCCCAATCTGCCTAATCTCGCAAAATATAGGAAAACACAATGCTAAAGTGCCTTGTTTGTTCCTTCAAGCTGTTGTCAAGAACAGTTGCTACCATCCTTGCTCTTTTATGTCGAGTGATAAAGATCAAATAGAAAAATATGTTTGGGAAAAAGAAAAAAAATTAAATGTGGCTATTAAATTTTTTTTAATGGAGGATAAAAGGTATCATTAGGGTAACTTTTTCCTTTTCTTCCTCTAATATGTTTGGTTTTCAGCCATTAAATTATTGTATTTCCTCTATCACATGGTGCAAACAAAAATGCATTTGAGAGGAAACAATTATACCTGGATCAGATCTTCATCCACATATTCCTTATTTCCATAGACAGACAATAAGATGTTCCCCAGGTTATCTCTGAATTAGCCATGAACCACAGGGTATTCACATTAAGCCCTAGACGAAATCAAGAATATCTGAATAAATACCAACTCAATAAAGTAGCTTTGTTTGAAACGATCAAAGATAAATGAAGCAATCCCTTTTTGTTTCAGTAAGAAGTCAACTATCCAAAGAAAAGGTAACAACAGCTTCATTCTCCAATCATCCACGATTGCCTTTGTTCATACCACCATCACAATTTAACAGAACAAGCCCTCGAACCAGGGATTCAGTTGACTCTGCTCAGTGGAAATGAAACAATATAAAGGAAAGGAAAAACAATACAAAAGCTCCATTTGTTTTTTTTGGACGGAAAATATTTTTTAGAAATTATTCTTTTATTTTTGGTGTTTAGTTGATCAAAAACTTAAGAAAAATTTGTATTGAGTGAAGTATTTTATCTAAACCTAACAAGATATTTTAAGTCCAAACAAATGTAGTGTCAAAATTTTCCTTATTGGAACCAGTAGGGGATTCAAATTAATGTATTATTTGAATTTATATTATTTGTTACTTGCATCACCAATTCTTTATTTAAAAAAATATAAAAAGATAAATTTCATAGTTACAAGTGTAACTACATATTATTATTATTTTTTTGCACGTGTCGTAAATAGTTATATCCTAGAGTATCCTTTTCCCTCATTTTGTTTTTCTATTCAACCAAAAAGAGAGAGAAAATCGTACCATTTCATGCCATTTTATTACTTTTTATAATAAAAGGTAAAATTTTGTCAATCTAATTGTTTTGATTAAATGTCATCTCATATATGATGGTATTTATAATATATAAGGTAAATTAGATTGACCTCTCAAGTTTGGACAAATTACATATAAATAGACCATTTGACCCTTTTTACTTTGAATTCTCATTTGAGTGTGAAAAGTTAGTCGTGCCCTTTATATTATATTTTTTTTAATGAGAAATTACCTTTTTGTCCAACATTATTTAAAAATACTCCCACTCAAAGGAAGGGTAACATGGTCATTTTATAAAAAAATTACCGGAGGGAGAGTCACTAAGCACATGCACCAAACTTCATGGATAGTCAAAGTAATAAACCTCAAATATTCTACCCGTGTGTAATTTTACAAAACCTTAGGAAAGTCAGTACAATTTACTTTAACATTCATAATTAAGAATTTTAATTCATAATTTTTTATTCTTTTCTTTAATTAAAAGTATGATATTGTATGTAATAGAAAATATAAGTTCAAATATTATTTAAGAAATGAAAAAAAAAAAGGAGAGATAATCTTATCATATATATATATATATATATTTTTTTTTTGATAAAAGATAAAATCTTATAACCAAATTCACACAATTGGGAACATTACATAAACCCCCTGAGCCCTGACTTAGTGGGGGTATTTTTGATAATAAGTTAAAAAATAATCCCTTCATTTATTTGAGGGAGGACTTTTGGCAAAAATAATTTTTAAATAAAAAGTTTACAGCAAAACACTCTAAGGTGGAGGTTTAGATGTGGTTTATAATAAAAGAAAAAATGTATAAAGAACCCTCACTTTATATAATATTGCTAAATTTATAAAAGAAAAATCTATTTATTTTTTTGGGTAACAAATTAACAATGTTAATTTCATCGCCCTATAAAAACGTATTCAACTAGTTCTCAAAATTGAAGCTAGCACAGAAAAAAAAAGATCACCAAATTCTATGTCGAAAATCAAATATGCATGTTAACGTTTTTTTTTTTTTTTTTGTTTTTTCAAAACAAAAAGAGCAGGATTTTATTCAACGTAATTCAAATAATTACAATAACTCATCACTGCTTAAGTAGCTTGTACACTCATCCACATCTTGCTTACAATTCACACCATATTTAACTAAAAAAAATGTGGAAAGTAACAAGCTTCTCCATGGGAAATTATCTGAGTTCCTTAAGCATCATCTTCATGTTTTCCATTGTTGCTTTCGGTAACTGCAGTCACCATATTAAGGAATCAGTCTCAAAGGCTGCATTACACATCTCAACACTGCGACCCATCTTTCCATTAACAATAGTTATGTAGTTGCAATGAAATCAGTAAACAAAGTCTAAAACAAAATTTCTACACTGTTTTTTCTTGTTTATTATTATTATTATTATCTTTTACCAAATAATGTCAAAATCAAGTATTGAACTGATAATTATAGAATTTGATGGGTATTCAACCATGATTTAAAAATTCGAATCAAAATAAGGCTATAAAATCGAAAAAAAAATATTGATTCTAAAAATGCAAGCACCATGCCACATTCCAGGTTTATGCATTATTTGATTACCAATATATATATATATATATATATATATATATATAATGACATCTCAAGCTTATACAATTTTTTTTTTCCACTTCAAACATATCCGTGGAAAAAAGAAAAGAAAATGTATTGATAAATATCTACTCTCTTAAAGGGTTTAAAGGACGAAACCCTTTAAAAGCCTAAACCCTATCGTTGCTCGTGTTGGACTTAGAGCTGAAATGGCCGGTCCATTGCTACGATCTCTCTGGTCTACCACCAGAAATTCTCTCTCCTCCAACAATTCCAATCCGTCCACCCTTCTCAAAACCTATGCTACCCCCCGCGCCACCGGCCTCGCACGAGCCTTCTCGGCAGCGCCTGCTGCCGCAACCTCCTCCGCCGTTCCCAGCGGCGCGCTGGATCCGAGCAGGCTTCGGAACGTGGCAGTGATTGCTCACGTTGATCACGGCAAGACCACTCTCATGGATCGGCTTCTCCGGCAGTGTGGCGCCGACATCCCCCACGAGCGCGCCCTCGACTCCATAAACCTCGAGCGCGAGCGAGGTATAACTATTGCTTCCAAGGTATTGCACCTTCTTAAACCCTAAAGCCTCAGTTTGATTGTTGTAGAATTGGACAAAGAAGGAAAGAAAAAATAAAAATGAAAATTTGAATCTTCAAATGTTTCGTGCTGAGAATTGAACAAAACAAAGAAAATGAACATGACGTTGAATTCTCTGTCAGGTTGTATCAGATGTAATACTTCAATTTTATCTGTTTACTAAAGCAGCCAAAAGATATTCTAATTTCTTAAACTCTACTACCTCTGTCTGTGTGATTGCCAAAGAAGTGAATGAAAAGAGCAAAATGAAATGAAAGCTCAAGTCTTCAAACTTCTCATGCTGATAACTTCATATACTATATCGGGTTGTATCAGCTGTAAAACTTCTTTCCCTCTGTTCTATGAGCAGGCAAACAAAATAGAAAGAGGAAAAAAAACATAAAGGAGGAAAAATCTTTCTATTCGGTCGTGGAATTGATTCCTGCATAGTTGTTTTCATTCCATGGTTTCATGCATTGTACTGTTTGGGTAACTTTTTCAGTATTTTTGACCTGAACAAACTAGACAAGCAATTCAATAATTTGGCTTAGTTGAGTTTTTCATTCTCTGGAAACTAAATGGAAAACCGAATCTCTCAGGCTGACCAGGTTTAGTTGAAATTTACTAGTATGGGTGGAGATGGATATGTATTTTTAAAAAAAACTCTCTTTCACATTAACACAACACATTATATAAAATTGGATATTCTCTAATGAAAATTTTCCTGCTGCCATGGCGTAGAATCAAAATCCAACTCATGTACAAATTACTTAATTGAGATATGAGATTTTTTCGGGGAATGACATATACTAAAACGAACATATCCTTAATGGATTGCTTTTTTTTTTTTTTTTTTTCCCCTTAAAGGATTACCCATATTGCTTGATTCATGTTAATAATAGTATGAGATTCTATCACTAATGTATGACATTGTTGGGATGTTATGAAGAACTTGCTGAATGCCAATAGGACTTTGACCCATTTCTTCCAAGTGGAGATAGGAATGATGCCTTTGTGCTCGAACCACATAACAACACTATATGTACCAAGTATACTGACCATAGAGCTGTTTTTGTTTGTGGATTTTATTTTTAAATCTAGACTCTATTTCATATGGATGTTCATATTGGACCTTCTTTTGTTGATGATATCTTGAGTATTAACATGACTCCAGAATGAGGTATCTAAACAGGGTATTTGATTCATGTTTATTATGCAGGTTACATCCATTGCGTGGAAGGACAATGAGCTAAACATGGTCGATACACCTGGACATGCAGATTTTGGGGGTGAAGTATGTCTCTACAAATGTGTGTTATTTTTTTTCCTTTCCCGATTCTACAAAGATTTCTATTTAGTGTAGAGTTATTAATGTATCAAGGTAATAGTTTAGAAGATTTGCCATGAGTTGAAATATTGGAAATTGGGATCTTTGGGCCTTTTTTCGTGCATGCTTTATGAAGCTGAAGTGAGGTGCTTTTTTGATATATCTGACAATTCATGAAGCAACTGAACCATTTTTTCTTTCTATTATTTTTCTTTCTATTATTTTTCTTTCTTCTATAGATTTTAAACAACTGAAGTTTAGAGCTTAAAACATTTTGTAGGGTATATTTGTCATATCAATTAAAAATATAAAACCTTTTCTGCTGAAAGTATTTGAGGTAGTGTGGAAAAACTTGTGGGGTAAATGGCAATGGATCTTAAAAATGATATTCGGTAAGCAAAAAAGCAAGTAAATTTCTTTTAAGTCGCATGACAGCCACACTGTTACTAATCACAAAACTTTAGCTGTACTACAATCATCACTACTGCAAAGAAGCACTTTATTTTATTTTATTTTTTACGTGCTTTTATTGTTTTTTTATTCATGTATCCCTTTTTTTCCCCAAAAACTTCTTACCATATACACTTCGGAATTTTTCCTTGCTGCAAAATGCTGAAAGCAAAAACACAAAATTGGTTGTTTTTATGCTTATCAAAAGTTTCTTCAACAAGCCCAAACAAATGTGCCTTCGAGAAGATTTTTAGAATTGCGATGTGCACAGTGTCATCAAGGAATTAGAAATTTGATGTTGCTGGCCTAAAATCCCTTCACATCTATAATGGAAATGCTTCATGTGCAGTTTAGCTTTAGATTTCATAAACTCGTAAAACATGGTACATAAGAAATAACTTAGGAAAATGAACAATGGGCAAGAAATGAATAATATACATTAGTTCTCGGTGTAGAAGTAATTATTGGTTGTTTTTATGCTTATCAAAGGTTTCATCAACAAGCCCAAACGAATGTGCCATCAAGAAGATTTTTAGAATTGCGATGTGCACGGTGTCATCAAGGAATTAGAAATTTTATGTTACTGGCCTAAAATCCCTTCATATATATAATGGAAATGCTCCATGTGCAGTTTAGCTTTAGATTTCAGAAACTTGTAAAACATGTTACATAAGAAATAACTTAGGAAAATGAACAATGGGCAAGAAATGAATAATATACATTAGTTCTAGGTGTAGAAGTAATTATTGCATGAGTTATATTTCATAGACATCAGGCAAGTTTCAAAGCATGAACTTTCAGTGTTTCAACTTTGAAGTATCTCTCTTTATACTTTGTCTTGAAATGCTTAAACAGAAAATATTCACACAAAAGAACAATAATAAGAACTTTAATATTTTTATTTATTGTGCTTGTAACTGATATTTATACAAATTCAATTTTCTTGGATGAGTACATAGGTTGAGCGGGTTGTTGGCATGGTTGAGGGAGCAGTTTTGGTTGTAGATGCTGGTGAAGGTCCGCTTGCGCAGACGAAGTTTGTTCTTGCTAAGGCCTTAAAATATGGGCTGCGCCCTATTCTTCTTTTGAACAAAGTAGATCGACCAGCAGGTATATAACTTTTTTGGAAAGTTGTGTTTTCTACATTTTTATTTAGACTTTGCTTTATATTTCATTTATGCTGTTTCCACTTTCCAGTGCAAAACAAAGGGTTTAAATAATTGTCTGTAATGGCAAACTTTTTATCCACTATGTTCCCCCCCTCCCCGCTACATCTTTTATTCCACTTTTCTTTTTGCCCGGTATCATGTATTTCTGTGTTAAGTTTTTATTTATTTATTATCATGTCTTATAACCTGATGGGTCCTATCTTAAAATCAAGACAATACCAAAACTTTCTGTTTTCGATCTCAATGGATCCCTATGACTGCACAGAGGAGAAGAATAGGTAGGGATGACATGATTGGAACCAATGACATTTTTTAACCCTAAAACAGGCCTCTTAAAAAAAAAGTTTCAGTTTGAGTCAAGTTTTATTGTTTCTATAAGTTAATTTGCTGATGATTTAATTTTATATACATTTTTCTTATGTTTTAAAAGTCATGGTTACTTTTGTAGTTTCTGTTCCCAAAACTCTACCCGAGAAAGCTTTAACCAATCCTAATCCTGGATATGAGGGAGGGCATCTCATTTGTATGGCCTATCTTCTACATGTGCTTCTCTCTCAGCTCTAAAACCTAGTTGAAGGTTGAGGTCTGCAAACAAATATAAATCTTCTACATGTACATATATGTATGTTTGAAAGTAAATAAGCTTGAAACTGGAAAGAATGAAATGAGTTATTGGAAAGAGCACTCAAGATTAGTCTTTGTGATACCCAAAACTATTACAAAGAAGATTGGGAGAATTGATTTTGTGGTATCAGTCACTCTTGTTCTTTTTAGAAACATTTGAATTATTTTTTCCTTTCTGGTTTCAATTAATGAATATTCTAATTACCAATTTTGGTTGGATTCAAGTTAAGTTTGTCCTTTCTTTGATTGGTTTATTTATTTTTTAAAAATCCTATCTTTTGTTGTTCATGACCATATATTCGCAAACTCAACGATAATATTCAACAAGAACACAAGGGAGAGAAGACACAAAGGGGAAGTTCGCAAACTCAACGATAATATTCAATATTCCAAAACTTGGTTCTCAATTTTTTCAATAAATAGATTCAATAAAAAGCGTTCAAGAGGGGAATGTATCCCAAATACAAGCAAAGAAAACAGGGGCCTAGGGCCCCAAGGAATCTAGAAAATCAATAGTCACCGCAGGGGAGTAACAATATCTACCTGAACCCCAAAAAGAAAGGGAACTTATAACAAAAGATTTGAGAGCAGCATCCGAGGATTCCTGTCCTTCGAAAACTCTTTTATTACGCTCCCTCCACAAACACCACCAAAGACACAAAGGAGCCATCCTCCACTGTCCTCTGGCTTGTGGACCCACATACACCCCTCTCCAAGCCTCTAGAAAACCTCTCGTCGATCGAGGCATGACCCAAGAAACTCTAAAAAGACCCAGCAAAAGATTCCAATAGTCCGAAGCCATTGGACAATGTAAGAGAAGATGATCAATTGGCTCTCCATTGCACTTACACAAGTAGCACCAGTTAACAATAATCTGTTTTCTCTTCCTCAGGTTATCAAGCGTTAAGATCTTGCCCCACACTGTTGTCCTGGCAAAAAAAGCCACTCTCATTGGTACCTTGGAGTGCCAAACTTCCTTCCACGGAAAAGAAACCCCGACTGAATCCGAAAAGCATCCAAAAACGGATTTCACACAAAAAGAACCCCTAGCCGAAGGAACCCAAACAAGAGAATCCCTGTCACCACCACTAAACTCCTGACTATACAAAAGCTTCAAAAAACCACATACCTCATCCAACTCCCAATCCTGAACAGATCTCCGAAAATGGACATTCCAGGTCATCCTCCCGCTATCAAGACGATAGTAGTCAACAACCAAGGCATGCCTATCAACAACAATCTGAAACAAAGTAGGAAAAGAGTGAGCTAAAGAACGGTCACCACACCAAAGATCCTCCCAAAAACGAATGTCCCTCCTATCCTGAACTCGAAATCTGATATACTTGGAAAACTCATTCTGCCCCTTCCGAATGGCTTTCCAAACTCCAACACCTTCGGGAATCAAAACCGAACCTGAACACCACCCCCCAATTTCCTCACCATAACAACCCACAACAGCTTTCCTTCATAGTCTATGGTGCTCAATACCAAACCTCCACAACCACTTCCCTAGGAGGGTCCTGTTAAACGGCACAAGTCTCCTAATCCCTAGGCCTCCAGACTGCATAGGCCTACACACCTGATCCCAACGAACAAGATGATACTTAAATTCATCCCCTAACCCTCCCCATAGGAAATTCCTCTGCAGTCTCTCAATCGAAGCGGCTACTGAGGATGGAATTTGGAAAAGGGATAAATAATAAGTAGGAAGACTCGACAAAGTGCTCTTCAACAGAATGAACTTCCCACCTTTCGACAGGTGTAGCTTCTTCCACCTTGCAAGCCTCCTCTCCACCCTCTCAACCACAGGATCCCAAGCCCCCCCAGTTCTCAAAGAAACACCCAAAGGCATGCCCAAATAGGAAATCGGAAAAACACTGACTCCATAGCCCAGAACCGTGGCAAGACCGTCGATATTTGGAACCTCCCCCACTGGAATCAGAGCACTCTTCACCACATTAACTTTCAGACCTGAAACTGTTTGAAAACAAATCAGAACGGACCTCAAATACCTCAGTTGGGTCTCCTCCGCCTCACAAAAAACTAAAGTATCATCCGCAAACAATTAATGAGAAATCTCCAAATTATGGGCGTCATCCCTGCCACCTTGAACCCCTTGATAAAGCCCAACTCCATAGCCCTCCCCATTAGCCTGTTAAGAGCCTCTATAACAGTAATGAATAAGAAGGGTGACAAGGGATCCCCTTGACGCAACCCCCGCGGGCTGCTAAAGAAACCTGTCGGAGACCCATTAACCAACATTGAGAATCTCGCTGAAGAAATACAAAACTCAATCCATCTCCTCTATCTATCACCAAAGCCCATCCTTTCCAACATATATAACAAGAAATTCCAATTCACATGATCATAGGCTTTCTCAACATCGAGCTTACACAACACCCATGGAACACCACTTCTCAACCTAGCATCCACACATTCACTAGCAATGAGTATGGAATCCAAAATCTGGCGCCCCCCTATGAAAGCATTCTGCGATTCCGAAACAACATCGTCCAGGACCTCCCTCAATCTCAATGCTAGGACTTTAGCTATTAGTTTATAAATATAGCCCAACAAACTAATAGGTATAAAATCCTTCACATCTGAAGCTCCCCCTTCTTCGGTATAAGAGCAATAAACAATGCGTTCAAAGACATCTCAAATCGCCCCTGAGAATAAAACGCATGAAACGTACCCATCACATCAACCCTGACCACATTCCAACTTTCCAAAAGGAATCTCATCGTAAAACCATCCAGTCCTGGAGCTTTATCCCCGTTGCAACTCCTTAACGCCTTCAACACTTCCTCTTCTGAGAGTGGGATCTCCAGTCCGTCCCTAGTAATCTCAGAGATAGAATCAAAATGAAGTCCATCCAAACGCGGTCTCCAAGAGACAGGCTCTCTAAACAAGCCTTGATAAAAATCTGCAATCCCCTTACGAACATCCTCCTCCCTAACAAAAGCCTCCCCATCAACTGTGAGCCTCCCAATGTGATTACCCCTCCTATGGGCATTGGCAAGCCGATAAAAAACCTAGTGTTCTTGTCGCCCTCCCTAAGCCATAGAGCCCTAGATTTTTGTCTCCAGGAAATCTCCTCCAACAAAGCACTCTCTGCAATCTCAGCTTGGCACCCGGCCCTTCTGGCTCTCTGACCCTCATCAATGCCACCTATACCATCTCGACGATCAATCTCTGCAAAGGCCCGCACCTTTCTCCACTCAATAATTTTTTTTTTTTTTTTGATAAGTAAATTGTATTAAAAGCGTTCAAAAAGGGGAACGCGACCCAAACTATACAAAGACAAAACGGATCCTATGAATTCAAAGAGCTCATAAAATCAACAATCTCCTCAAGAGAGGAGTAGTCTCTCCCCTGACCCCAACAAAACAAATTACAAATGATAGAAAATTTTAACACCCCAATGGAGGATTCCTTTCCCTCAAAAGATCTTCCATTACGCTCTCTCCAAAGGCTCCACCAAATACAAAAAGGGATCACCCTCCAGAAAACTCTGACCTGAGCCCCCACCCATTGGCCCCTCCACATATCTAACAACTCCCAAGATGACCGAGGCATGACCCAATGAATACCAAACAGGCCAAACATCAAACTCCAACAATCATGAGCCACAGGACAGTGCAACAAAAGATGATCCACCGACTCCCCATTAATCTTGCAAAGACAACACCTATTAACAATGATATGCCTTCGCTTCCTCAAGTTGTCCAAAGTCAAAATCTTACTCCAAGCTGCAGTCCACACAAAAAAGGCCACCCTAAGAGGCGCCTTAGACCTCCACACCGTCTTCCATGGGAATGAGGTACCATGAAAACCAGAAAGGCACACAAAAAAGGACCGGACCTGGAACATCCCCTGAGAAGAAGGTACCCAAATCAAGGAATCTGCCCCAGACCCCTCCACCTCCTATCCGTAAAGAAGAGCCAAAAACCCAGTGACATCATCCAGCTCCCAATCCTGAAAAGCTCGTCGGAAACGCACATCCCAAGACAACCTTCCACTATCAAGGCGATAGTAGTCAGCAACCATTGCATGTTTGTCAACAGCAATCCTAAAAAGCCTGAGAAACAATAGGGCCAAAGGCCTATCATCACACCATGGATCCTCCCAAAACCGGACAGTTCTTCCATCCCGAACTCTGAATCTAATATGTTTGGAAAAGGCATCCCACCCCTTACCAATGGCCCTCCACACCCCCACTCCGCTAACAGACCTGACTGGTCTAGCTGACCACCCTCCTCTCTCCTCCCCAAAGCGACATGAGATAACCCTTCTCCATAATCTATGTCTTTCCTTACCAAATCTCCAAAGCCACTTACCAAGAAGAGCACAATTGAAAAGGGCCAATCTCCTAATTCCAAGCCCTCCCAACTGAATAGGCCTGCAAACCTGTTCCCATTTGACAAGATGATACTTGAACTCTTCTCCGCGACCCCCCCAAAGGAAATTACGTTGGAGCATTTCTAGTCTTCCAACAATAGAGGCTGGAATACGAAAAAGCGAAAGAAAGTACGTTGGAAGGCTTGACAAAGTGCTCTTCACTAACGTAACTTTACCGCCCTTTGACAGATATTGTTTTTTCCAACCCGCTAATCTTCTCTCGACCCGCTCAATCACCGGTTCCAACTTCCCACCCTCCTAGCCGAGTCCCCCAGCGGCAAACCCAAGTACGAGACGGGAAAGCGTTGCGTCCCACATCCTAGGACAGCAGCTAGAGTGTCCACCTCCTGAACGTCCCCCACAGGAACAATCACACTCTTTCCCACGTTAACTTTCAAACCAGAAACAGCCTGGAAACAAACCAAAACACATCTCAGATACCTCAACTGGGAAATATCAGCCTCACAAAAAACAATAGTGTCATCCGCAAAAAGTAAATGAGAGATCTCCAACTGCTGAACTGATTCAGGGCCAATCTTGAAACCCCCAAATCCACCGCCCTTCTCATCAGCCTGCTAAGGGCCTTCATAACAATAATAAAAAGAAAAGGGGAGAGAGGATCCCCCTGTCTCAGCCCACGAGAACTGCCAAAGAACCCCGACGGAGAGCCATTCACCAACACCGAAAACCTGACAGTGGAAACATAAGAAACAATCCACGTCCTCCATCTCTCACCAAAACCCATCCTCTCCAACAGATAGAACAGGAAATTCCAGCAAACATGATCATAGGCTTTCTCAATATCCAGCTTGCACAGAACACCAGGAGTCCCACTACGAAGTCTAGAATCCACACATTCGCTAGCAATAAAAGCGGAATCCAGAATCTGTCCACCTCCAACGAAAGCATTCTGAGACTCAGAGATAACTCCATCCAGGACCTCCCTCAATCTAAAGGCAAGGACTTTTGCAATGATCTTGTAAATGCACCCGATCAGACTAATGGGTCTAAAATCCTTGATATTAGAAGCACCACCCTTTTTAGGAATAAGGGCAATAAAAGATGCGTTAAGCGATTTCTCAAATCGCCCCGTGGAATGGAACTCATGAAAAGTGCCCATAATCTCGTACCGCACCACCTCCCAGCTTTCCAACAAAAATCTTATCGTGAAACCATCAGGACCTGGAGCCTTATCACCATTGCAACTCTTTAAAGCCTTCAGCACTTCCTCCTCCGAAAAAGGATTTTCCAGCCCATCTCTCTCCAAGGCAGAAATAGAATCGAAGTGAAGACCATCTAGACGAGGTCTCCAACGAAGAGGCTCAGAATAAAGTCCTTGATAGAAAGAGACAATAGCACTTCGCACCTCCTCCTCTGAAGACAAAACTGCACCATTCACACACATCCGCCCAATATGATTACTCCTCCTATTAGCATTAGCAGTTCTGTGAAAAAACTTCGTATTACGATCCCCCTCTTTGAGCCATAATGCCCGAGATTTCTGACGCCACGAGATTTCCTCCAAAAGAGCAATCTCCACACATTCTGCCTGGCAAGCTGCTCTTCTACTGCGTTGAGATTCCGAAATAGCACCCTCCCCTTCCAATTGATCAATCTCCGCAATATCAGCCAAAGCCCTATTCTTCCTCCACACCAAGCTCCCAAACACCTCCTTATTCCACCTTTTAAGATTTGTTTTCAAGATTCGAAGCTTTCCGGCAAACACCTCCTTGTTCCACCTTTTAAGCTCATTCTTCAACATCCTAAGCTTACTTGCAAGAATAAAACTCGGATTCCCAGACACCGTGTACCCTTCCCACCAAGAACTCATACTTCCCTGAAAATCATTCGCCCTAAGCCACATGTTTTCAAAACGAAAAGGAGTAATCCTCAACCCCAACCCACCACAATCTAACATCAAAGGAATATGATCCGATATCAATCTAGCCAAAGCTGCCTGTGCCACATCCGGAAACTTCTCCTCCCAATCTCCATAAATGAGAAATCTATCCGGGCGTGAAAAAGTGGGTGACTCTCTGCCACTGGTTCAAGTAAACCTCGCTCCCTCCATCGGCAAATCATGACGATGATGTCCATCAATGAACTCTGAAAACTGAACCATAGCTAAAGTCCACCTTCCTCCTGTCAATCTCTCCAAAGGGGATCTCACCACATCAAAGTCGCCTCCAACACACAACGGAAGACCCCACTGTTCCTTCACAGACCCCAACTCCTCCCAAAGTATGTGCCTATCCAAAAATACCAAAATAACCCTAAAATTCAAACGTTATAAAAAATAACAATAAGCATGAATAAAAACCCTAAATTACTAAAATCCCTTATTCTATATTTCTTTTCCCCTTCTCCAATGGTAAGTGCTGGTCATATGTGGTTCTAGCTCTTGAGTTGCACCTTGTTCTCCATCAACATTTCTCCACAAGTGTCCAAGAAGATTTATATAATATAATCACACTAAGGTGCTCTGATTTTGACACGTGACCTGCCTTAGTACTAGGTTAACATATCCAAACTGTTAGGAGGTTATAAAATAGTTGTATATAATCAACACTTCCATTTTTCTTTTTATGTTAGAATTTGTTAGTTATATGAGTCATGTGTTGGTATATTCCTTCTTAGAACTTGTGTTGTAATGTGTCAAAGTGTCTTGAGTCGTCTGATTATATGCATTGAAGACAAGACAAACACAGAATTGCAAAGAACACGGTGGAAAATTTGCATACTCAATCACATAACTAGGACACAGGTAAATTGGCCTTAGAAAGACCTAATTTGACCTATTTTGTTAACTTTGTTTTATTATTTTTCTATTTATAAATCTTGGTTGGGCTCATAAAATTGTTTTGTATGTGTTTTAAACTTTTAGCAAAAATGGCTTTTCAAAATAAAAGTTTTAGATATTTTTTGGAATAATGTTAAACCGGAAAGATCAAATGGTTGATGGATCGAGTTTTTAAACAGAAATTTCCCTTCAAATCCAGTAAGCTTCGATCAGAGGGATCAATGAGTGTCCAGTAGGCTTTGATCAAAAGCTCAACCAATTGAACCCTACGGGCTCACTTTATGGAAACTCAAATGAAAATTCTACAAGGACTTTTACTTGCCATACTACATGGATCTCCTATATCGGCTATAAATATGGAGTTATCAGTTTAGGGTATCTCTCACACTAGCTTTCAACTCTTTATATATTATTAAGAGGATTTAGAAAGAGAGAGCTTTGAGAATCCGGTCAAATGAGAGGAAGACTAGTTGTAATAGAAGGTAAGAGACGGAGACGGCAGCCAAAAATAACATGGGATGAGGTTATTAAAAATGATTTTAAAAAGTTAAATATAGTAAGTGATTTGACATGTAATAGAAAAGCCTGGAGAGAAATAATTCATGTGGCTGACCCCATCCATATGGGATTAAGGCAAGTATGATGATAATGATGAGGAAAGCTTTGAGAATCCATCTAGGGTTCTTCATTAATTACCATTTTATATGTGATTGAGATAATCAAAGCAAGGAGCTGTGAATTGAGAATATCCATCCGAGCATCAACCTAGTGGTTTATTAAGAACATTTTACCCTACGTAACTAGTTATTGGAGATCAGAAGTCCATGGAGAAGCAGATTGCGTAAGGAGCGAGTCTGTCTACAGATCAATGGCTGGAAGATCTGGGGCGATCTTGCGCAAGTCTGAGTCGGGAGGGAGTAGGGACTACATGATTCTTAGGTTAGAGTCTGTTAACGTAGTAACTTCTTTCTCATATAGTGGATTTTGATAGGTTCTGTGTTTTATCCTGTTTGAGTTTTGCACATAAAAGATATTGTGTGTGTACTTTATTTATTGCTTTATGAGTTTGTGTGATGATGAATGAAAGACATAATTAGCTGATTAGCTGAATTTCAAAAAGGATCAACAGTAATTAGAATAGTTATTTAAATGCAAAATAATATTCATAGGTTCTATTCACTCCACATCTAGGTCAAACTCACTGCTCACTCTCTGACACATCAGAGCCTTGGATTCCGATCCTACGGTTTTATCTGAATTATTTCAGCTAAGATTTAGGATTACGATATCATTTTGAATGCATAGTACATTGAATTGATTTTTGAATGGGGAAACTCCACTGGATCTATAGTCGGAGACTTTTGAATACAAGCATTCAAACTGTACAGCTTAGTTATTTCATTGTTCTCTTTTTTTATTTCTTTGCATTTTTCAATTGTTTTGTTTCATCTTTTACTAAAATCTTGTTTTTGTTATTATCAAAATCTTCAACCCTTACATTAATGCTATGTTTTATGGTGGTTGTTCCATTTTAATGTATTAATTAGTAAACATAGTTTTATAGCGACAAAAATCAGGGAAGGCACACCAAGGTGTCCCAGTACCAGCATGTTGTAATTCTATGACGAAACCAAAAAATTGACAAAAATGGATTCTACTTCATGGTACATTTTAGATTAATACTGGTTAACAAAATATGCTGCAGACTAGTATGCTTAAAATATTTTGAATGTTTTATCTGTTTGAAGAAAAATTTGAATCAGTTTTGTGGCCACACAAGAGCATATTCTCTTATTTGAAGATTTGTAGTTTTTATGTTAATCTTTACTCCTAAATTACTCATGTTTCTAACCATCATACATGCAGTTTCGGAGGAGAGATGTGATGAAGTTGAGAGCCTAGTGTTTGACCTTTTTGCAAATCTTGGTGCTTCAGGTGCAACAGTTGCTGGAAGTGAAAATATTCTATTCCTTCGTTTGTTTTGCTTTCATAATTAGCTAGTTTTTAATCTAATTTAAAATAAAAATTTCTTGTATTTTTGTGTCAGAGGAGCAGCTAGATTTTCCTGTTCTTTATGCTTCTGCTAAAGAAGGATGGGCTTCATCCACCTTCACCAAAAGTCCTCCTGTTGATGCGAAGAATATGTCACAGTTACTTGATGCAATCATAAGGCATGTTCCTCCACCAACAGCAAACCTCGATGCACCATTCCAGATGCTGGTTAGCAATAAACCATTGATTGCAAATTTTATTTTTACCTACAAAGGTCTACGCACCCATGTAGACATACATCAGCACATGCTCTCATGCAGATGGGCATGAGTGCAAGCAAGCATATTTATATGCATAATTGCATGCTTGTATTTTCTGTCACCTGTTTCTTATATTACTGTAGAGCTTGCACTGTGACTCCTCTGTATATGCTTTTTACTCCCTTCTGGTACAACTTTATTGGTCATATGGAAAATCCCTACTTTGTAAGGAGACACCATATTATTCATTCACACTCAATTAGAAAAATATCAGTTTCTGAAACTGCCATGCCTCTGAAATAATTAATGCATTAACATTTTACTGGAAAATAGGATAGGTTGGAAAAGTTATAAAAAAAATTTCGGAAATAATTTATATATATTTTTTTGTACATTGACTTTCAAACTGAATACCTTTTTTACCACATTTGTGCTCCGTTTGGTTTGAGGGTTGGATGAGGCAGCCCTAGGGAAGTGAAGGTGCCTCCCTCATTTTTTGTTTGGTTGGAAGGAAAGGAAGGAGAGTTTTTACATTTTTTACCAATATATCCTCGTAATGCCTGAGAGAAATTGGTATGACTTTTTTTTGGGTTAATTATTCTTTCTTTCCCTTTTTTCCCCGCCCAATTTTGGACTGATAAAGAAACAACAGGCTAGGAGGGATGCTCCATCCCTCGCTTCCTTCTTCTCTTCCCTTCCCTCCAACCAATCATGAGAAGCATCATGTATCCCTCTTCAATCCTTCCTTCCTTCCAACCAAACATAACACTGGACAAATGGACCTGTAGATTGGGATTGAAGGGATAAAAGACATGGTTGAACTATCACTAGCCTTGAAATACTGTGGACCACAATGGAGTTTTCTCTTATGCAGAGATTCCTCCAAATTAGGCAAATTTTGATGTGCCTCCATGAAAGAAGATTGCAAGCAATGCAAGCCAATCCCTTGGATTTGGTTATCATAATGGTGTTCTTTTATGTAAGTTGGTATGGACTAAGGACAACCTGTCTTTTGGGTAGTTGATCATGCAAATTATAGATTGGTCACTCTCAATATGTAGATACTTTTTTTTATACCTGTTGAGAAGTGTGTGTTGTGAGTGGAAATCCTTGATCTTCTGATAAACCTTTATTTATTTATTTTATTTTATAAAAAGATTACTGTTTCGTCTCTCTCTCTCTTACTTCCCCCCACCCCCTTCTCCCTCTGTTACCTTTTTCTTCATGATTTTTTATCTTTACTTGGAATGTTGAGAAAGATGTTTGACAGCTCCTTTCAGGTTTCTATGATGGAGCGGGACTTCTATCTTGGCCGGATATTGACTGGGCGCATTACTTCCGGAATCATTCGTATTGGTGACAAAGTACACGGACTTCGAGGGAAAGACTCTGGGGTTGAGAAAATTGAAGATGGGAAGGTTGGTGGTCTAATATAATTGCTTTCTAAGGATAAGTTCTGTCTCCTGGAGCCTGCTACTTTGTCCTCTGAGTCCTTTTTAACAATTAATATCTCCACCATTGGTCTTTTATTTTCTGGATCACTAAGGTCCTTGAACCTTGAATTGAGTTTCTACCGAATTTGGCATCTGAATGGAACCGAATATAATTAAATTAATCTTACTCTTGCATTTGTATTGTGGCCAGTTATACTTAATGGACTGATCCATTGATGGTAAGCTTTATCTTGTTAGTTTCTGCCCCTTGGGCGGCACTGAGAGCTCTCTTTCTTACGACCTATAAAGAAAAGGAGTTGTGCCCTCTAGATTCTTTCATAGTCCAAACTTCAAACCCAGATTACAGATTCTGTTGCATATCATGGAGCCCAAAATCCACTTTCAAGCTTCAACTCACAAACTCAAATTAACGTTATTATGAATCTTTGACAATATTGTTTACCATCCTATACTGAATCCAAAACCATGTTTTGAATTGACCTACTTTTAGGAAATTAGAAGCTCAGTGGAATTTACATGTGTATAAAGAACAGCAAAACCACCCGAACCAGATATTAAACTCTTTTAAGACGTCTTTGGTTACATCAAAATGAAATAATAGTTCTTTTGCAAACGATTGTATTGATGTTGCTTCCACTCAAAAGGAGATCGCTGACATTGTTAGACTAAGATTATGCTCCTTCTGCAAGGTGCCTGCAGCGTAGAATAACTAGTGGTAATGGTGTGAATGTGGAATTCCAGATTCATTTTCCTCTCTGCTTGAATGTTTTGTACAGCTATGTTGCTGTGACTGATGTGTTTTTGTACTTTGGGTTCGACCTTGCAGCGTTCTGTTTGCAGGAATGTTTTACAGCTATGTTGCCATGACTGATGTGTTTTTTTTGACTTTGGATTAGGCATTGCAGCATTTTACTTTCTGCTTGCATCTGACTTCTTTTTAGTGCTTTTTTAGCCGTTTGTTTGCTTCCATCTGACTTATTTTTAGTGCTTTTTTTAGCCATTTTAATATATATATAAATATATAGGGAGGGGGGTAAACCCCCCCTTTTACCTGTACAGTTATTACACTTGATATACAACTTTACGCCCACCCCCAAAAAAAGAAAAAGAAAAAAAAGAGAGTGCATTATGAAATTCCAACTCATTCATTTTTTAAAATTTGTAACGTGCTTATCAATCAATATGACTTTTTCCACTATCAGCATTACTGTGTTTTGGGCTAACTGAATAATTCTTGCCACGTAGGTTGTGAAACTGATGAAAAAGAAGGGCATGAGCATAGCTCTAATTGATAGCGCAGGTGCCGGAGATATAGTATCAATGGCTGGGTTGGCAAGTCCATCGATAGGCCACACAGTGGCAAATGTGGAGGTGTGTGACTCCTTTTTTGTTGTTGTTGTTTCCACATTGAGTAAGCACTAAGCAGTATATTCTATTTGTTATCTTTTTTATGGCACTTCTTTTCTTAGGTTGAGTACTGATCTCTAAATGCTACTTTAAGAGGAAGTTCATTGAACCACTACTATGGGATATGCATGCAAATTATAGATATTTTCTTTGATATTGAAAGAAAAAAAAAAAACAAACAGAAGTGCCCTTGTGTGATGTGAAACTAACATGGTTTTTTGGTCCCATAGTTAATATGGTATTTGCATTCTGCTGTGAATATTACGGGTTGCTATATTTGGCTCATGCAACTTATTATTGGGTCATTAGGCTTTATATGTAAATATTATTGGGTTATTGGCTACGGGTACGTGCACTTTGTGAACTTAGTGTGCTAAAAATTATTTTTGGGTTACTACAACTTCCAAACTATACATTCACAAATACAATCATCGCAAATATAAATGACTTTACGGAGCCACTATGCTGCTTAACGGTATTATGAGGTTTATTTTTTTAACTAGATACTAGATATCCTCTTGCAGTCCTGAATCTCTGATAAATAGATTGCTAAAGGATGCATGGAATTAAAGTGGGTGGTAGTTGTGGTAAGTTTCTCATGCTTTTCTAGGCCACAACTGAGGCTGAATTAGATACCTCCAATTTAGAACTTGCTATATCTAGGTTTATTCTTTGCTCTCGGGCCAAATCTGCATTGTAGTATTTAGGGGTCAAGACCTAGTTTGGTTTCTGCAGATGTCTTCCAGGTGCAGCTACTTCATGGTCAATATGTTCTCCCCCATGGTGTAGAAGCCTTCCAATAAGAATATTTTAATAGGACCTTTGGTTTTCTTGTTATCCTTTCTTCACTATGACATTATGTTTCTTGTTTAAAAAGAAACAAGAAAAGGAAACAAAAAGTATTCCGCTGTAGTGGAGATTAAAAGCACATCCTCTTTACCCTAAGAGGATGGCTGGTGATGGTTTAACATTTTGTGCACTTGTGTTGGGTGGGTGGTGGTAAAAAGCGACGTAAACACTCATTTTTGCCCTAGTTGGGGCTTGAACCCTCAACCTCCCATTTGGGGAGGTGGAGGTTATACCACCCAGGCCATGGCCCAATGGTAAAAAGTTATGAAATTTTGTACTCTTAAGTTTGTTGTCAAAACATAGTGGCAAATTTTAGCATTGTTTGATTTTTTATTTTAGGAAAATTTTATAAATAAATCAGTTGATGTTTATGTAGAGGACTGAATATTTACAGATTCATCTCTCTCCCATGTTTAGATGTTGCTACAAATTTTTTTGTTTTGTTTTCGTGACCACGCCAGCATTACATTGTTTAAAAGTGTAATTTTTCGGCATTATTTTGAGGTGACTTGTTACATCTGCCAGGTAATGACTGCATTGCCGACTGTTGAATTGGATCCCCCAACCATTTCCATGACTTTTGGTGTCAATGACTCCCCACTGGCAGGTCGTGATGGTACCCATGTAAGTGTGATGATTTCTTCTACAATGTTACAGATAACCTGCTTCCATTACTCAATATTCTCGTTGATCTTTAATCTTGCATGTTAGCATTGATTTGAGGCATGATGATTGATCTTTTGAGGAGGTATATGACCTTTGGTGCTGACTGCCGCGTGAATCCAAGTAATTTTTATTGGAATCCCAAGGCTTTTATTGAGCTGAATTGAGTAGATTAATGCTTCTGGTTAGTGAGATCTTGGTGTGGGACTCAGGAGGTGAATGGCATAGTATATATTTTTATTTTTTCTTCTTTTCTCCTTCTATGTCAGATTCACGATAATTATCTCATTTTCTATTTACACCTAGGCAAATATAATGCAACAATTTCCCGATCTTGTGGGTTTGGGATTCTCTGTCGGACCAAGGCTGGAACACAGTAACTGGTTGGGAAAGCTTTTTTGAAAAAAAAAAAACACAATCTTTTCTTCTAATCAGAGAGAAACAAACGCAAAAGAAGATGAGCTCATGGTGGTTTATTATTTAGTAAGGTAAGCTGCTGCAATGACTCAAAGTAGGTGAAGCAAATGGAGTTTTGGAGGATCTCCTGTTCTTATTAGGGTAAATTTTTGTTAGAAGCTAATGAACCCTAAACAAAATCAAGCATTTTTCACTAATTGGGAGTTTTAAGTATGCCAAAAGTTCTAAACCAATATCTAAAATACTTCCTAAATATTAATCAATGTGAGAAGTAAGTTACAAATTTTATCTTGATTTTTTGGAAGACACAACAATCAAAAGTGTAATGCTTCTGGCTCTTTATTGCCGATGGATATGTCTGCCATTGATCTCTTTCTCTCTGTGGGTGGGTTGAGTGGGTTTTGACTTTTAACCACTGATCCATTGGATCTGTTGTAAGAGTTTTCAGGAATGGTCCAACAAATTCAGGGAGAATGAATTTCGCGTTTGATTGGCCAACGTACATATGCCCGCTAGCCCTTATTCGTGGGTTTGCCATGGAATGCCTTCTTGTTCGCTCTCTTGTCCCCTTCCCTTACTAAACCCCCGAACTGAATGCAGCATCTACATTGAGCTTTTTCAACCAACCTAGATCAGACTTCATAAAGTTTGCATCCTGGGTACCTTTTCAAGCTTTACCATATCATATACTTTAGTTTGTTCATATTAATGTCTTGTGTACTTTGGCTTCATAATCTGGGTATTTTCTTAACTAAGTTAGAAAGGCTTTAAATAGGTCTAAAGTTGGCCCTGATTATTCTATGCATTCGTAAGGTAAGAAATAGTATCCCCAATTAGGTTCTTTCCATGTATTTTGTTAACCACTTGGAACTTTTACATTAAACATTACAAATTCGTAAAGAAGAAGAAGAGAAGAAGAAGAGAAATGGGACTCCCTTGGCTTTAAGTACGGTATTGACTTCTAAGGTGCCATATTTGATTCCGTTTCATCACCCCTGGGATTTTATATAATATTTCTTTGGGAGAATGAAGCTGAACATGGCAAGAGGCTTAGAATTTCACTCTACTAAATTGTTCTAAAAAAATTGTGTATGTGTTTCTACGATTTGTTGCAAGAACCTTGCATATTAGGTGGTGCTCCGACTTTTGATTTGATTCCGTGTCTTTTTTTTTTTTTTTTACCCTTTTTAGATGAACATTTGTAAGATTTGCAGTTCTTTTTTGAACAAAAACATGGTTTTCTTGTACAACAAATTTAAAACCTCTCAACTTTTTATATTATTCAAATTTTATTTTAAAACAATGGAATTGTATAATATTGCATTCTTCCTGATTTTCTGAAATCTAGGGAGAGTTATTTCTAGTTATTCTTGCACACAGTGATCAATTATTCCTCAGTCGATAAGTGGATTCTTGATTTGTTCACGAAGTGTTCAAAATATTTAGATTGATATTTTGTGTCCTTGCTTCATGTTGGTTTAAGAACTTTTTTCTATGCTTCCATCATACACCATACCTTTGAGCTTCCTAAGGTGTGCCCTTTGCACTTTGACCTGCTTCTATTGTTGTTTCTGTAATAACTTGCCCTTTTGCTTTATACTCTCTATCAATAATTTTATACATGCTTTAACAGTAGCATAAAATGATAACTTGCAACCCACCTAAGGCATGTGCTCACTCTTGTATTCAAAGTGATGTCGTCACACGTGAACCCTGTTATGCTTCCACTACCTCTTCATTCTTTTAAGATGTTCCTGCCTTCCCTCCAATTGTCATTGACCAGATTACACGATGTGATCTGATACTTCTTATCTCTATGTAGTTGACTGGTGGAAAAATTGGCGATCGATTAATGGCTGAAGCAGAAACAAATCTTGCTATAAATGTGATCCCGGGCTTGTCCGAGTCATTTGAAGTTCAGGGAAGGGGAGAGCTTCAATTGGGTTAGTTCTTTCATAACCTATTCTCCATGTCTTCTACTTTCATGTCACCTTTAAAACTCAATCTAATAGGAAGCTTTTAACTTTTTAATAATAAAATTTCCTCTTCAATTTCTTCCTCTTTTCGGCCTCAAATTAAATCATGTGATAATGCAAATTCCTAATGTACAAATCAGGTATATTAATCGAGAATATGAGGCGTGAAGGATTTGAGCTATCTGTCTCACCCCCTAAAGTCATGTGAGATTTCTCTGAATTTCTCCTTTCAAATTCCTCATTTGGCCATTCCCAATGTACTATAATTATAACATGTCATTTAGTTCATCACTTTGTATTTTATAATTTATAACTATGTACTATATATTCTTTCTATATATTGATTCCTCCATTAAATCTTCAATACTATATATGTTATTTCTCTCTTCTTCTTCTTTTTTTTTCTTTTCTTTCCTTTTTCGTTTTATATTCAACAGTTGTTTGCTATAATATGTGATAGGCCGAAATTCAAATGCTAGCACACCATAAGATACATGCATTATACCTCTTTGAGCACCTGTAATTTTTATTTTATGTTTTATTTTGTTCTTAATTTTTTGCAAAATATTAATTTCCTACTGTAATTGCCATGCTTGTAAACCTATTCTACTAAAAGAGACGTTGGATTGTATTATCAAATGAGAAGTTAAACAAGACAGAGATAGTCTGTTTCTTATGAGAAGTTCTAGATCATTCTTATGATAAGGCCACTCTTAAAGATGAGGTTACTGATTTGGGGAGGGAGTGGGTGGTTGATAATATTGGAACTACCAGTGAGTTGTTGGGAGTTTCTTCAGAAGGTTATGCTCAGACTTCATCTCTTCTCCAAGCAATTGTGACTGGAACTCAGATAGCAGTCACTAATGAAGTTATAAACACGAAGCCCATATCGTCTTGGAAAGGGATTCATGAGATTAAGAATCTCATCTCTGAAGTCAATTACGACAAGAAGAAAGGCGTGGTGATGGAAAGGGGTAGGACTAGAAGTAGGAGTTTGAGGAAGGGGGGAGGGGAGTTAATTTCAATTGGTTTTTAATGAAGCTACGAATCATTACATGGAATGTTCGTGGTCTCAATGACCCGAATAAAAGGAGGGTGGTGAAGGTAGCTCTAAGGAAATAGGGGGCCCAGGTTGTTTGTTTGCAAGAAACCAAGTTGGCATCCATTACTGACAGGGTGGTTAGAAGTTTGTGGGGTGGAAGGTTTGTGGAATGGGAGGCCTTGGATGCTACAGGTTCTTCGGGTGGTATTTTAGTCATGTGGGACAGTAGGTGGTTGTCCAGATTGAATGTGTGGAAAGGGAGTTTTTCTGTTTCTTGTGAGTTTAAGATGGAAGAAGATAATTTTAGACGGGTTTTTTCCGGGGTTTACGGACCGGTCGTTGATGCTGAGAGACCTATTTTATGGGAGGAACTAAGCCACGCTCATGATCTGTGCTCCTTACCTTGGTGTTTGGGTGGGGACTTTAATTCGGCCAGGTTCCCGTTAGAGAGGTCTACTGGGGGAAGAAGGTCCATAGACATGGATCAGTTTTCCGACTTCATTGATGAGCTCCTTCTCATTGATCTACCAATGGAAGGTGCATCCTATACCTGGTCTAATGGTAGAGACCCAGTTACTCTATCAAGATTGGACAAATTTTTGATCTCTGGGGAGTGGGAAGAAAAATTCCCAGTTGTTGTTTAGGCGGTAGTAGAAAGGGTTACCTCCGATCATGTTCCTTTAGTTTTGGATTGTGGGGTTTGTGTTCTAGAAAACCCCATTCCGTTTCGAGAATATGTGGTTGAGAGTGGAGGACTTCCAAGGGACAGTTCGTTCTTGGTGGTAGGGAGCGATCGTTACAGGTGCGCCCGGCTTCATTTAAACACAGAAATTAAGAGCTCTCAAACTCGCTCTTAAGTAGTGGAATAAGGATGTCTTTGGGAATCTTGAATAGGGGAAGAATAGAGTCTTCGCTGATTTTTCTGAGATTGATCGGCTTGAGGAGGCGGGTGGAAATGTGGAGTCTCTTTCTACTAGGAGAGCTTCATGTCAGGCAGTTCTTGCTGAGATTGCTTGTATGGAGGAGATTTCGTGGCGTCAAAAATCCCGGGCTCTTTGGTTGAAAGAGGGAGATCGTAATAGAAATTTTTTCCATAGAGTTGCTAATGCTCATAGAAGGAGCAATCATAGAGGATGTCTACGGGTTGAAGGCGCAGAGTTGTGGAGGGAGGAAGAGGTACGTAGCGGGATCGTTTCTTTTTATCAGAAGCTTTACACAGAACCTTTAGGTTGGAGACCCAAGCTTGATGGTCTTCCTTTTGAGGCTATTTCTGTGTTGGAGAGAGATGGGTTAGAGCTTCCTTTTACTGAAGAAGAAGTTCTTAAGGCTTATCCAGTTGTAATGGGGATAAAACCCCGGGGCCAGACGGGTTCATTATACGCTTTTTGATGGAAAGTTGGGCGGTTGTGAGAAATGAAGTGATGAGTACCTTTCACGAGTTTCATTCAACTGGTGTTTTTGAAAAATCGCTCAATGCATCATTTATTGCCCTTATCCCTAAGAAGGGCAATGCTTCAGATATTAAGGACTTTCGTCCTATTAGCTTAGTTGATTGTATTTACAAACTCATAGCTAAGGTGCTTGCTCATAGAATGAGAGAAGTTATGGATGGGATTATTTCAGATTCCCAGAATGCCTTTGTTGGAGGACGGCAAATTCTCGATTCAGTTCTTATTGCTGGTGAATGTGTGGATTCAAGGTTGCGGAGTGGCGTTCCTGGAGTTCTATGCAAACTTGATATCGAGAAAGCTTATGATCATGTTAACTGGAATTTTCTTCTTTACTTGCTTGAAAGAATAGGGTTTGGAAGTAGATGGAGGACATGGATTGAGACATGTCTTTCGTCTGTTAAATTCTCAATTTTTGTGAATGGTTCTCCAGCTGGTTTTTTCGGGTGCTCTCGGGGTATAAGACAAGGTGACCCATTGTCATCTTTTCTCTTCCTTATTGTTATGGAGGGCTTAAGCAGACTCATGCACAAGGCAGAGATTCTTGGTCTCATTATGGGATTCCGGGTGGGAAGGGATGCTGACAATCAGGTGGAGATTTCACATCTACTATTTGCAGATGACACTCTGGTTTTATGTGATGCAGATGTGTCTCAACTTAGATATTTGAGATGTATCTTGGCTTGCTTTCAGGCAGTTTCTGGGTTAAAGGTGAATGTGGCCAAGAGTGTGCTTGTCCCAGTCGGGAATGTACAGGATATCTCTTCTTTAGCTGCAGTTCTTGGGGCTCCTTTCCTATCCCTTATTTGGGATTGCCATTAGGGGTTTCTTCCAGGTTAGTGGGGAGTTAGGATTCTGTGCTTGATAGGTATGCAAAGAGGTTGGCCGGTTGGAAGAAGCAATATTTATCTAAGGGGGGTAAAGTCACTCTTATCAAGAGCACTTTATCAAGCCTTCCACTTTTTTTCTTTCTTTGTTCCAAATTCTATGTTCTGTTGCTGATAGAATTGAACAAATTCAAAGGAATTTCCTTTGGGGAGGACTGGGAGATGAGTTCAAGTATCATCTTGTTAAATGGGAGCAAGTGTGCAAGCCTATAAAATTGGGGGGTCTTGGTATTAGACAAGTGATTCTTTTTAATCAAGCGCTTTTGGGCAAGTGGTTGTGGAGATTTGGGAAGGAAAGACATCGTCCTTGGCGTAGATTAGTATCTTGCAGGTATGGGGAAGATGTTGGCGGATGGACTACACGTCCGGTTTCTATTGCGGGAGGAGTTTGGGCTTAGAAGTCCATTCGGAAAGGATGGGATGCCTTATCCTCTCATATCAGATTCAGAGTTCGTGATGGTACTTGCGTTCGTTTTTGGGAAGATCTTTGGTGTGGGAACCAGCCTCTATGTCGCTCATTTCCCATATTATATGGTATTGCAATCGATAAACATGCCATAGTAGCCAATTGTTATCAGCTTGATAATAGTGGGATTACGTGGAGTGTTCATTTTCGACGTTCATTTCAGGATTGGGAGTTGGAAGAGGTGACCATTTTCTTGGATCAATTGTATCGGCAAGAAGGAATTGGAAGGGGTTTTGACAATTTGATTTGGATTCCCTCCCCTCACGGGCATTTTGCAGTAAGATCTTTGTTCTTATGTCTATCTAAATTTGCATCCTATGATTTTCCATGGAAGACTATTTGGTGTTCTATGGCTCCTACTAGGGTGGCATTTTTTGTATGGACTGCTGTTTGGGGTAAGATTTTGACGATCGATAATCTGAGGAAAAGGGGAAATCTTATTGTTAACTGGTGCTGCATATGTAAGTGGGATGGGGAGTCAGCCAATCATCTCCTAATGCATTGCTCTATAGCGCGCGATTGCTGGAATCTCATTCTTGGCCTATTTGGCATGTGTTGGGTAATGCCACGCTCTACTAAGGAGCTGATTCATGCTTGGAGAGGTTGTCGTGTAAGTAGGACTGTTCGTGCTTATTGGAGATCTGTTTCTCATTGTATTTGGTGGTGCATCTGGAAAGAGCGAAATACTAGAATGTTTGAAGGGAAGGAATCGCCTACTGCGACTCTAAAACTTTTTATTCTTCGTTCTCTTTTTAGTTATGTGAACAGAAGTTCGTGTTCCTCTTCTGTTGATTTAATTTCTTTTTTGGATTCTTTGGGGCCTTAGACCCCGAGTTCTTTTATGTCTACGTGACGCGTTCCCCTATTGAACGCCTTTTTTAATTTATTATTACCTATCAAAAAAAAAAGGCCACTCTTAAAGAAGTTGTCTCACTATTATACCATGAAACTTTAGTAATTTCAAAAAACTAAAAAAGAAATCATTATGGCAAGTGTTATCTTATGAAAGAGCAGTGTGACCAAGATAGTGAATATACTTAATTGAGTTCTGCTTATTCTTTCTTTCATTGTTGTGCATCTGTTCAAGCTTGACCAATTTAACAACAAATGGACTTGATTATTAAATCTACCTGGCATTTTGACAAATAATAACTATGAACATGAGTGCACCCACTGATTCAATTAAATGTTACCTTTAAAACAGTATAGGAAGTGGAGTAGCGATTGTTATTTTTTTTTTACTTTGATTGAGAATAACAAGCCACTTTGATGTGATTCGACAGTTTCCATGGTGCAGTGACATTTCCATGCATCCAATTTGATGTTGTGTGCACTTGTTGACTCTTGGTGTCATAATCTTTCCACTGAAGTGTTAAATTTGTAAAATTTTACATCAGATGGTAATCAGTTATCTTTACCAACCTGTGATTGTCCATTTATCACTGGTAGCTGAACATTCAATCCTTTGTTGGTAAACAGTTGATATTTAGCTCTTGTAGTACAAACTTTTTTGTTCTTATATTTTATTGACACTGGCACGTGTATTGGATGGGGCTCGGGTATGTGTGTCGGGTGTGCTCAGGTATCTACGTCGGGTGTGGGTGTGTACTTAGGTAACAAATCTAAGGACATAGATCTCCATACTATTTATACTTTAATTTTTATTTTTATTTTCTAGGGTAGAATAAAGTTCACTTGTTATGAAGTAAAAAGGAACATGATAGAAGAGTTTAATATATAAATATGTAATAAATTTGAATTATTGTGCTTGTTAGGTGCATAAATTTGAATTATTATGATGCCTTAGCGCCATGTGTCAGACAGTGGTGCTTCACACGTTTTTTTGAAGTGTCTATATAGTTCTATTCTGAACTTCCCGTTGTCTATGGGTGCTTTTTTTATTTTTTATTTATATATATATATATATATATATATATACATACACACATATATAGAACTTAATTTTATTGACACCTATAATACTTAAATAAAATAATATTTTTAGTGATGTTTGTTAGCTTGTTCAAATAACATCTAAATTACATAATTTGGAGCTTTTTGATTGCCAATTAAATTTCAGATCAGTTAATTCATTTGCAGTTATGCTTTTTTTTTTTGTTGTTAAAACAAAGAGGCACTGACACTCCGAGAGGGAACAATGTCTGTGTAGGAGTAGGACACCGACACTTCTTGGGAACTCCCTAGCAAGTTTCTACACACCTCTTGGATGATGTCAGAATCACTTTAAGAGCCATGATTTGGTTATTAACATAATTATTTCTATGTATTTTGTTCAATTTCACACATTGAGCAATATTTGTCGCTTTTTGTCAGGTATAAAATTGAGAATCGTGAAAAGCTAGAGCCAGTTGAAGAAGTGATTATTGAGGTAAAAATATTAAATTATTAATGCATGCATTGGCTGGAAGTCTTTGATGATTTGAAACTTTCAGTAATTATTTTGTCAATTCAGGTAAATGAAGAGCATGTTGGGTTAGTTATGGAAGCTCTTTCTCACAGGCGAGCTGAAGTCACTGACATGGGTCCTGTAGCAGGAAATGATGGCAGGACTAGAATGTCTTTGAATTGTCCCTCAAGGTTAATACTTGGATTTATCCTTTTCACTCCTGATATTTTGACTCTCATTCTTGCTAACCTTAGTGGCAATAAACTGGTTCTTTTTGCGGGAATATTTTTCTTGGTAATCCTTTTTTTTTATTTAATAGAATTATTATATAAAAATATATACAATTCTTGCTAGATTGTATTCATCTTTATATAAATATATATAAGCAACCATCAAACCCAGCATCATTCCTGATTGATAGGCAATAACCAAACCCTTAGCATTCCTTTACTTTGAGATGTCATACCAACACTTGAACTGTTATGCTACCACGCCGTGGGCAATGTTGCTTGAAACTGTTAATTTGATATGATTTCTAATTCAGTGGAATGTCCGTTGTTTTAGTTTTCAATGCTTTTCCTCCTCTTAGATAGATGTTGTCTTATATATTTTGTTATATGGAACTGGTATGCCGCAATGAAGTATTGAAGGCAAAAAATTTATTCTAAGTGAGAACAAAAAATGTACATTGCCTCTCTATGTGGATATTTGGGTACTTCACTTCTTTTCTGTATGTCAATCTAAAAAACTGAAACTATATTGCTTTTCTTTTCTTGATTTAAATCTTATTCATCTTTTGCAATAATTATTATAAGAAGTGTTGTTGTTCCATAGCACTAACTTTTTGAGTTTGTCTTTGTAAGAAGCAATTGTTTGCTCACATCTGATTGTTGGCTACTGTTGTCATGGTCCTCCTTTTCCATCATATACCCATGGCTTCATTCATTTCAACAGAGATATTGAACATCCATTGCTAATAAAATAAATCTTTGGTATGAAGATTTGTTTTTCCCCTCCTCTACAGGAACTAGCTGAATTGACTTGATAAAAATCTCCAAGATTCACCGGAAAAATTCATCATGATGAATGGAGCTTGATTTGAAATTAGTTCCATGATAATATATAGAAGGAAATGATGTCTTGCTGATCTTTGAAGGCTTCAATTGTGCTTTGTTTACCATTGCAGATGGAAATGCTCAAAATGGTTGGGCAGATATTAAAGTATTCTAGTTTGCTGTGAGATGATAAACTAGATCAATTACACCCATACCCTTTTAAGTGGCAAAAAGTGTTAAGCTAAATGTTCACATTTTAGAACTTGTGTTTATGCCAACTGTGTAACATAGCATTCATTTATTATCAGGGATGGATCTAGAAATTTATATGAGGAGAAGAGAGAGAGAGAGAGAGAGAGGGGGGGGGGGGGGGGGGGGGGGTGCGGTGGGGTTTTTTTTCATAATTTCAGTGGGGGCAATTTCAAAATTTTATGGGTGTAAATGCAAAAAAGTACAAATTTATGAGTATAAAATGCAATAACAAAAAATTTCAGTGTTTATTATTGTGTTGGAGGACTAAAGAGACAAAATGCAAACTGTATCGGGAGTGGTGTTACTTATACGTTTTATGCTTCCATTGTTTTAACAAAAAGCACCCTTCGTTTGTTAACGAAAAAGAAAAAGTACTATTCATTCCAATTGTTGTATATCCTTCTATGAACTCCATAAAACAGAGATAATGAGTAAATCTACTCAGACAGTGATTTCAGTGAACATAACATGAAAGGTTTCAGTTTGTCTCCGCTGCTCCCCTCCCAGAACTCCACGTAGGCAGGGCAGACATTGGGTAATGGACTAAAGATATACTCCTCTATGTCGGGCTATATCATTAATATGAAATAATATATTGTAAAGACACAGCTTACATCTTAAACTTGGAAACAAGTAATTGTTGCTACTTACCAGGAAAAGAAATTGTTAGTTGTTACATTTGATTTTCTTTTCTTAGAACAAAATATGTTATTACACTAAACTTTTTAAGTTTAGGGCATAGCTGATGCATTGAGGATAGGTGTTGTTTAGCCTTTCTACATAAAAGAACTCTGATGTATTGTAATGAATATATATATTTTGGTCTTTCCAAATAAAGTAATTTCTTCTTTTTTGTTATGTAATCTCAGGGGGCTGGTTGGTTACCGGAGCGTGTTTAGCAGTGATACGCGCGGCACTGGATTTATGCACCGTGCTTTCTTGAGTATGTTTGTTGATCTCTATAAAATTCCTCTTACCAGAAAAAAGAAGAATAATAATATTAGATGAGGTTGGTTTTGGGCATGCGTGCCTGAAAATCCAGTAGAGCTGGTTAGGATGTACCTTGTAATACGTGTTTATTGTCTGATTCAGACACTTGATTCTTCCATTCCTGGTCAGCCTGCTTTTCTTTTCGAGTGTATATGGTCTGTGTGGTAGGTTGGATTGCAGATTGGACTGTCGAGCAACGACTGAGAATGTCCAATATTTTTCATTCTTCGATTCTCATAGTCCAAAATTCAATTAAACAATTATCAGTTATTCTTTACAACTTTCTTGATGCTAATTGCTAGAAATCATTCATAGCATCACAGAACTTGCATCTTCCGTTACTGCATTCATTTAGGGTCTGTTTACTAACAGGAATTAATTTCTGATTTCTACTGTCAATTCCTAAAATAGGAATCAAAAGTGAAAATCATGTTTGGTAAAATATTTTCACTTTTCTACTTTAAGGAAGTACTTTCTAATTTTGTGAGGAGAAGAGAAAGTGACAAATCCTCACTTTCTCTATTTTCTGAACTGTAGCAAGGAATTACTTCCTTGTACTGTAGCTCTCAGATTTGTTTGCTCTCTCTCTCTCTCTCTCTCTCTCTCTCTCTCCCTACAGATTTCCTTTTACTTCTTTGACTCCATTTCTGCTCTACTTTTTTTTATTAATTCTCTCTCTCTATCTGTTCTTTGGTTCCATTTTAGAGAGAGAAAGTGAGGATAGTTTAGGGAGAGAGAGAGGGGGCTCTCTGCGACTCTGTAATGGCAATGGCGGTTCTAAGAAGTGGATTTCTGTGTTCGTTTCTGCTTTTGTTGCTGTTTGTTGGTGTCATGGCAAGAGTGAACAAGGACGAGATCTCTGAGACGAGATTTGTTTCTCTCTCTAAACTCACTCGTACTTTCTCTCTCTAAATCCCCTTTTTCTCTCTTTGAGTTTGTGTTCTGTAAAATTGAAGGTTCTTTGAATGTATGAAAACCCGAGATTCTCTGTAGCAGTAGTCTCTCTCTCTCTCTAAATTCTCTGTTCTGAGTTCATTTGAGCGTAGAGATTCGTTACAATGCTCCGTCGATTTTTGTGTTTGTAGCTCTATCTCTCTCTAAATTCTCTAGCTTGTTTGGTTCGAAATTTATCAGCATTACATGGTTTTCTCAGCAAAATCTTGAGAGTGTTCAAGTTTTTTTTTTTTTTTTTTTTTCAATTTTAAACAGAATTCAAGACAGTGCTTGTAGATCTTTGGGAATCTCTGGTTCGCTAACTATTTTTTTACAATTTTACTCTACGAAATTCGGTGTTAGAGAGAGAGAAAGAGAGAGTTCATGGAGATTTATTTGTATTCATGAGGTCTCCAGACCCAATTGAATATTGGAGGAGCTGAGGTAGTTGAAATACCCAATTTACACCTTGCTTCTGGGTTGAGAGACCCAATTGAATAATGGCTCGCCGGAGCAGACCAAGTTTAGTCCAGCGTTGTGAGAGAAAGGTAACAGGAAAGTAAAATTAAAATCAAAATTATTAAACTTACTTTGAAAATATTAAAAAATAAATCTTATTAAACATCATTTTACTTTCTATTTCATCTCAAAAAAAGTAAAATCATGATTTTACTTTTGGAGAAAGTAAAAGTAAGAAAGTGAAACTGTTAGTAAATGGGCCCGCCTTTCCATTTCTTAAGATGCTTACTTCTTAACTTTGTTGTAACATTTGTTACTAACAGTTGCATTTCCACTTGTTCCTCTTTTTTTTTTTTTTTTCAGTGTATGCAAAATATCGTGGTCCTCTTGGAAATGTGAGAAAGGGAGTATTGGTAAGTTGCCTTAACCTTTCGGTTTTTGATAACTCATCTAATTTTTTTTTTTGCCTTCTTGTCAAAAGTTTAGCATGACAAAAGAGAGAATATATTTTGTTGTAACCAGAAAATGTTAGTTTTCCATCTGCATTTTCTCAACTGCCAAGTGTTGCTTCCATTCCAATTTTCTGTTTAATTTTTGAAAATTCTGAAAGGGGCACGGCGAAGTATATGAAGTCACCATGTAGCCAGATACATATTAAAGCTTTGATACGTGTCATGTTAAAAGTAGCAACCTTTATTGAGATGTATGGCACTACATATTGGTATAAGCAGCGGCTCCCCCCAGTTCTCTATCTTCAATTATAGTTAAAGAGGACATTTGAGGTACCATGGTTGAGGTTCACTCAACCTTGAGCGCTATAGATAATGTTTGATGCTCAAAGATGATTATGTGTTTGTCCAGTTAAACATAATTCAATGCCATAATTAGGGGACATCAAAGCCTTATTCCTTCTTAATACTTAACCTTAATTTTCTGTCGAGGTGTACATGTGGTGATGCCAACTTGGCTCACTTTTTGTTGCAATACTGGCCATTCATGTCAAGTCATCATGTCGTTGATGGATGTCATGTATGGTCTAGAAGATGTGTACCCACACTTTCCATTTCCACAACCATCCTCCATGAGAGATCTCTGTATACCAGGTCTCCACAACCATTGTTTCACTGTTACATAGTATTTTGATCTTAATCTGAAGTCTTTTGAAAGAATTTTTGAGAAATTGTTTGACCATGTGAAAGTATATGTAAAAATCTTTTCAACAATGTATAACGAGCCTTGTTTCGACATGTATTCTGTCAGATACAAGCCTGTTCAGAAACTCGGCCAAAGCTTGATGTATTGGAGATTCAGAGGTCTTTTGTGGATATTTCAAGAAAAGTTCATTACTCTTTTACCGAAGCTAATTTTAAGTGAGAGTAAAATTACTAGGCTTTCCGATGATAACTGGGCTTCATTGAGTTATTATTATTATTTTTATATATAAAATCCACATTTGCTGTATATTAATTTTATACAGTATGGGGCTTAGATTTCTTATCAGGGCATGAAGGAAATTCAAATCCACTTTCTAAGTGAACAATATCAATGGATTTTTTTAACCTGGTTGTAGAAACTGAACAGTATCTATTAGTCTGTCACAATCTTCATTGTCAACCTCTAATGTTGAAAATGGGCAAATGATATTGGCACTCCACTTTTATACACATGCACTCCACTTACTACTACAATAACAACAACAACAACTAAGCCTTTTCCCCCAATCACTTGGGATTCAGCTACATGAATCCTATGTTTCCATTCCGCTCTATTTAAGGCCATAGCCTCACTCAATATACATGCTATACACTTGTACTCCACTTGCTTTCTAGGAAAAGGAAATGACACAATTTTCTTTCTAAAGCACTCATACTCCACAATTATTCGAAAAAAGTACGATTATACTCTACTATGTCACCACCTTTAGTAAAAGTAAAATAGAATAAGGTGGAGTGTACAACAATAGACTGCCAATATAACAACTTAAAAATGAAAAAATTGAAAAATGTCATGGAGTCAGAAACATAATATAAATTTGTAAATTGCAACCCCATGAGGTGAGCATTTCTTGTGTTATATGAATGTGACTACTGAGCTCTAATAAAGTAATATAGAGAGGTCTGTCCATTTTTTTTTGTCAGATTTTCTGAGGCCCCATCAGGAAGCTTGTCCATGCTTTCCACTATATTTACCATATTCTTTTGTCTCTTCTAGTATCGCAATTTGGCAACCCATTAATACTGGTTAGTCTCATCAATTCTTCAATATTTGCTGACAAACTTCAGTCATATATATCAAATCATGTTTCATATTGAAAGTATTTCTTGTAATTTTTGTATTATGTGTATATTGAGTTATAGTTTTCAATTGTTATTCTCCTGGTTATGAGTTGGTCAATATGTTCATTTTGCAAGCATTTTGTAACATTTGCCTTTGATCATGATTTGGTAATTGTCTTGCGAACTCATCTGTACCAAATTCTTATCGTCCTGTTGTTTCTAATCGTGGGAGCTTGTACTTGAATGCAATCCATGTTGAACAGGTGTCTATGGGTTATGGAACAATCACGGCTCATGCTCTCATGAGTTTAGAAGCTCGTGGAACTCTCTTTGTGTCTCCTGGGATGGAGGTTGGTTAAAAAATTAACACGTCTATTCTCTGCTTATTTTCCTTCTTGTTTCTTGCTTACTGTCGGTTATCGCATGAATACACCAGTGGAATACTCCATCTTCAGTATTGTGGTAAAGACCATAAAGAAATGCTATATACTCCATTTGGCTCTAAAGAAGTTGTCCTGCACTCATGAATTTATCTAAGGGTGCATAATATGCCAGCGGGCTTGGAATGGGCTAGCAGGCTTGGATTGGGCTTTGATTTTTATCTTGAAAAGAACTTCACTCGGGCGAGTCTTGATTTAAGAAAAAAATAGATGGGACTTTGTAGTGGACTGACTTAAAAAAAAGGATGGGTTCAACGGTAATATATCATCCTAGCTTTTCTCTGTTCAATTTATCTCAACTTTGCTGGCACTCTAGGAGCCGGTGAATCATGTTCTGGGTTGACAGGGACTCAGAAAGAATTATGTCGTATGGAGAAGGAAAAAGCATTTGTGACCAAAGAAAAATTAAAATTTCTTTAGAAGGCAGATATAGTCCAGCAAATAGGGCATTCCTTACTGCTGGTAATCTTTTTCAAGGGGTAGAACTGTAGAAGTTTAAATGTAGTGTTGTCTATTACCTTAGGTTGTTTGGGCCTATTAGGACATTATATTACTGTAGCACAGTGCAATGATAATGTGACCATTGCTGTGCAATGGTGATGACTCATGAGCATTGAGCTCCTGAGTTCTTATTATTTTTAAGGGGCTGGGCTGCAATGGGCTGTCTTTTTAGAGCGCTGGGCTATTGGAAAAGAATAATAACAAACATGTGGGCTAGTGAACAGGCCTGGGTGGTGGGCTAGTGGGCCAGTCCATGGGCTGAACCTATATCTAGCCCCTACCCTTAGGACTGGGCTGGGCTAGCCCTCCACGGGCTCAGGCTGGCCCGCGGGCTCTGGGTCATTTTTGCACCCTTAAATGTCTTTGATTTGCCTGATTGCGAAAGCTTTTACAAAAAGTGAGCCCCAAAAGCATGTTGGTTTATTGTTATAGCCATCCCATTAGTTTCTTGATGGTGGTTGTCATTTTGGTTTTCACCTTTTTTTTTTTTAATCCGGATTATGCAGTTTATTGGATGGTTATGACCATAAATGTCAGTGCAGTTTTCAGCTGACCACAGGAGCAGCCAATATTAATAATGGACATGTGGTTTAACAATAGATTCATATATCCAAGAAAATATAAAATACACGCTCACATTTAACAAATGAAGCAAAGATGATTGATTTATCTAATGGATTGCTGCTGTTGGTTGTTTGTTATGCAGACATATGATGGCATGATTGTAGGTGAACATTCACGAGATACAGATCTTGATGTAAGGATTAGTATCTTTTTCTCAACACACTATGCATAGCGTGAGCTTTCTAATCTTACAGTGATCTCCGTCACAGATCAACCCAGTACGGACTAAGGAACTGTCCAACATGCGGTCTGCTAACAAGGATGAGAATGTGAAACTAACTCCTCCTCGTCTTGTATGTATTCTTTAAACATTAGCTTCTTGTTTCCTGATTCTATTTCTCCAATTACAAGTCTTCCCTGTTCTCGCAGTTACATGCAAGACATAGCTATTGAATGAAAACAGTGATTTTTTTTTTTGGAAGCCTTACATCTGATATATATGTTGTTACATGTTAGTAGTAGACATGGAAATATAGAGGTGCAATACAAGCTCTTAGGAAATTGATTTTATTAAGGGAAAATAAATAAATCATGGATATGATTACTTGAAGAAAATATCAACCACATAATGTAACTATAATGAAATCAAGATGATGAGAAAAATGAGAAAAGTAACATAATGTAACTGCCAGCTTTTATTAAGTGATGTTGTAAAATGAGAAAAGTAACATGACTCTGGATTTTCGAGTGATGTGTAGTACTAATATCTGAATGCATTTGGCTACAGATGACTCTTGAAGAGGCAATTGGGTACGTTGCTTCTGATGAGCTGATTGAGGTAAGTTCCACTTTTAGTCTTCTAGATGTCATGAATATCATCGATATATATATATATATATATATACTTCAAGAAGCTACTAATCTTGTGAGAATCTTTCCTTGAGCATCTGTTACCCGATTCCTTGAAATATAATTTGGTAGTGAGTCATTCAAATAGAGAAGAATTTTTAACAGATGAGCTGGTTTGATTATTTTGCCTATCCTTGAAATATATATATATATATATATATATATATATATATATTTCACTAATCTTTTGACAGAAACATTCGGTGTTCTCCGTAAATTCTTGGAAAGTTCTGCTTCCATAGGATCTCTGACCTAATATTTTCCTAAAACTTAATAAAATTCCAAGTTATTCATTGGCCCTGTTGGTTATGCAGGTTACGCCGAAATCCATTCGGTTACGAAAGAGATACCTGGATGCTAACAAGCGCAAAATGATGAGGAATAAGCCCAAGGACTGAAGCCTTTGAACTCAATACAGTTTTGTAACTTTATACCTTGATTTCATTACCAATTTCTGTTCCACCCCAATTTAGGTTATTCATTATGAAGTATGATGCTTTATTCTTTTGCATGCGCTGAGAGGTGATGAAACTCAATGTTGTATTAATTGATAAGAAATAATGGTAATGAGAGATTATAATTATTGACATGTAATATGAAGAGCAAGATGATGTATTATTAAAATGTTGTATTAATTGATAAGAAATAATGGTAATGAGAAATTATAATTATTGACATGTAATATGAAGAGCAAGATGATGTATTATTAAGTGGGTCATCCGTCATTGTTTGGCCAATGGTTAAAAAAGATGGGTTGGGTTGACAGGCACGATGTCCATCTCCTTTTTTCCTTTTCCAGAAATCACGCGCATAAGTGGGGATTAGAGCCGTGTAATTGGCTTTGTTAAGAGGTAGATGGAATTTCAACCATTTTTATGATACGTTATGGTTTGGTCCGGTTAGGTGGGCTAAGCTGACAGTTTTACTTTCGGGTTTACTTTTGATCTCGCCCTGTGGCAAAAGCCTTTAAATTACTCCAGAGATTCACTTGTTGTATCTACTAACTTCTCACTTTGCCCCTTTAGTCAGTAGTGTACTTCTGTCGTTGTTGGGTGTTTATTCCTCAGTTTTACTGTTTGAATGTGTAAACGGTATTGTCAGTTATTATGACAAGGTGATAGCAACGATGTTGAAAGCTATAATAGGTATAATTTGTTGGTTAGTTGGTTTACTCCTAACAGAAAACGGCAATGAGAAAAGAACCATGCCATATAAACCGTGGGACTTCGTATTTGTTGTTGGGGGTCTATCTGGAACCCTTATTTTCCATGATTTCCTCCTATTTAGATAGGGGATTCTATTATTTCACAATGTAACACAGGCAGATCATAAAATGATTAACAACCAACAATTTTAAAAACATTGTGTACACATTTATATCAAAGATAAAACTACCATGCATTCGCAATTTGAAATTGTTGCATTAGTGCAAGACAAACACATGACAAAAATTGAATAGGAGAGGGTTGTGGTTCCTACCATTTTTTTGCTTTGCATGAGCGTTGGCGACATTCTATTTTTGTTGTCGATTTCACACTAACAAAAAATTCTGATAGATTTAGTAGGCGAATTACACGCCTTCAATTTTCTGTTAAACCATGCTTGAATTATTATAATCTATGTCCTCTACCAACTATCCGAAAATTTTGAAACAAATATGGTCCTATGTGAACCATTCGTGAGATTAGTAATCAACCAATCTTGGGAAACTGCCTGGAAGAACTGAAAGAGAAAAAGAAAAGGATGAAGTTTTATACGGTATAAAAGAAAAAGTCAATTGCCAAATGTGAATGTGAATACTTGTGAGAGTTGTAAAGTACAAAGTTGTACTCTTACGTGTGATTTGTGTAATTTCGATTCTCCTTCGGCCTTCCACAAGCTCTCATTTTTCCAGCAACAATACTTATTTTATTTATTTACCAAAAATAAAAAATAATGAAAGAATAAAAAAAACATTTGCACATTATAGATTCATTGAAAATATATATTAAAAAGAGTAAAATTTGTTGAGAGCCTTGCTGAGCTTTTAAACACCCCTCCTCCCTCTTCTGTGCCCCTATCTCAAGTCTGGAACAAATTTAAAACGTTGCTGTGAGTACCGTGAGCGTGTTAGCTAGGAACGTTTGAGGAGCGGATCCCTAATACCCGCCCCTCTCTCTATCTAAATTACTAATCTTTCGCTTTCTAAAATTCTTGAATTATTATTGGCTGCAGATCCACAGATAGATCCAAAAACTCACATTTTGATCTGCAAATTCTTATTCGGATCTATCTCTCTCTAGATATATTTATATATAAGAAATCCATCATAAATGGGGGCATATAGAGCCGACGACGATTACGATTACTTGTTCAAAGTGGTGCTGATCGGCGACTCCGGCGTCGGCAAATCCAACCTTCTCTCTAGATTCACCAGGAACGAGTTCAGCCTCGAGTCCAAATCCACAATCGGCGTCGAATTCGCCACTCGAAGCATTCACGTCGACGACAAAGTCGTCAAGGCTCAGATTTGGGACACCGCCGGCCAAGAAAGGTACAGATCTCATAAATTTCATCATTAGCCACATCTCATGCTTTATATATGTATTAATCATGCAATGCGAGGTTATTGCTTTGATCAATAACTTTTAAATGTATGCAATTCCTTAACTGACTTCTGGATCTTATTGTTCGAAAATTAGCAAAAAAAAAAATTCCCTTTAGATGATCACATAAGTTAATGTTATGGAACTTTTTTTAAAAAATAAAATTTATCGTATGTATACTGCTTGATTTTGAGATCTTTATACTCTAGTCATTGACGCCTTGCACTGGACCGTGCAACGATGTACTTAAAATTTTGTTTATCCCTCTCAGATCTGAAGATTTTGTTTTTATTGCTTTTCTTTATTAATGACTAAATTGAGGAAATGAGAAGAAAGTTTGAAAGTTTTTAATCCTATGTTGTCTGTTGTTTGGCTCATAAATGGTTGATTAATGAATATGTGGCTCAGTTCTAGACTGTAGTTTAGGAATACAAATCAATATGTTGAAGGAACCATTCAAATTTGAGGGGATGCCCAAACACACCCCAAATCAATTTGGTTGCAAGAAAAGCTTGTAAGGTATATATTTGAATATTCTTCCTAGACATTTTCCATTGAAGTCCCTGGCTTTGCTTGTTTCCTTGTACATTTGTTTCTTTCATGGTGTTCTATGTGTGCTATGTGTGCCAATTGACCATGCAAAGCAAATGTTGTATATGTTCATACTCCATAGTAAGTTGGGATGCTATATGATTGGGTGTGACAAGATTAGCTACTAGATTATAGTGATGATATAGTTTAGATCAAATTATTACTCCACGATTATCATTTCTGCTATTCTGGAATGTTTCTACTTTTGCTTGATGTTGGTTGACTAGGAGGAAGATAGAAATAGAAAACTTGGAATGTCAAAACTACCAATCCGACATAGAGTAATTGTATGATATTGAATATACTAGTACTCTTTCCTCTTATCACCGTCTGCTATTAAACAAGGTATTTTTGCTTCTGAACAATCCTTGGATGTTTCTGGGTTGCAGCCGATTACCATATAATAAGGAGAGAGTTACAGAACTAAAAATCAATAACCTTCCTTCCATCGCCTTCTGGATCTAAGTTTCCATCTCATGATGATTATACTATCCGAGCGTAGTTTCTTCAAATTTTTATTGCTGGCTATAAGTGTGTATATTTGTATAAACAAACAAGCAAACTAGGAGCCCTTTACAAGGTTTCGACTTCCAAATGAATTGTTATTGGTCGTTGGCCTTACATTGCCCTTATCCCCAATCTTAACTCCTTTGCTACGTAAAATTTCTCTTTTTACATATATCTGCCCTGTTGTTTACATGATTAATCAACCAAGTGTTTTTTCTTGTCAATATTCCTTTCAGAATAAACTGTCTTCTCACTTTAAATTCTTTGTTATAGATACCGTGCTATTACTAGCGCATACTACCGAGGAGCTGTTGGTGCATTGCTTGTTTATGATGTCACTCGTCATGTCACATTTGAAAATGTAGAGAGATGGCTAAAGGAACTACGAGATCACACAGACGCCAATATTGTGATCATGCTTGTGGGGAACAAGGCAGATTTGCGTCACTTGCGGGCTGTTTCCACCGAGGATGCTACATCATTTGCTGAAAGAGAAAACACCTTTTTTATGGAGACCTCTGCTCTGGAGTCCATGAATGTGGAAAATGCTTTCACTGAAGTGCTTAGTCAGATATATCGTGTTGTTAGCAGAAAGGCTCTTGATATTGGGGATGATCCGGCAGCTTTGCCAAAAGGGCAAACCATTAATGTTGGCGGCAAGGATGATGTATCAGCGGTGAAAAAAGTTGGGTGCTGTTCTGCATAATCTAAAGAATGAGACCACTGGCGAAAACGGGTATTTCTTTGATTCCCATTTCAACGTGGTTATGGGAGGGACACTTTTGATTATCTCAGTGTTAGAATTACAAAGAACTATCGCCAACAAAACTTATATATTTATAGCACGTGACACTCAAAATTTGCCTAGTTTTGCCGAGGCTTTAATTTTTAGGATTGATTTTTCTTGCATTCTTTTGTCCTCTTAGTCACCTTCATGTTTAGTTTAAATTTGATTGCTCATGGTTGGATTCGGAAATGTATTAAGACATTCTACTTTTCAGTGTACTTCAATTTGATGTTTTTTGTCCACATAATTGGTTTATTAGTTATTGTATTATGGTAATGGAATGATAGCTTGTCTTCTGGTTCATGTTGTATGAAGAAATGTCAGTAGTTAAGGGTGACTATCCTCTTTGAGGATGTTGATAGTTGTTTGAGAACTTACCTTTCTGTTTTCATCTGTTAGTTATTGGAAGTTCTTTTATGGGATCTACACTACTCAATGGTTTTTGTTAGGTCTATTCGAAGGGTTTTAATTGGGAATCAATGGTTTTTGGTAGGTCAATTCGAAGAGTTTTAATTGGAAATCAGCATTACATTTACAATCTGATATCATCATCTGGGTAGGAGATAGATGGTAAATTTGTTATCAGGGCCTGATGGAAATTTTTTTAGATGGTTCTAAAACATTGATGTAAAGAAACTGAAGAACGCGACACATACAGGACCATAGAGAAATCTTGGGTATACCCGCAAGATTCAATGGGGACAAAAATAAATGAAACAACTGAATTGTATAAACACGTCAATACATTGTCCACAATAGACATAAAAAAAACAAATGAAATAAACAGTCTATACATCATCCTTGGCCTCTCTCTAAAAGTGACTAGGAACTTTCTAGCTCTACTATATATATGATCAAAAAGGTGTAGCTTTGCAGATAGGGCAAACATTTTTTTCAAGGGGCCACGACTTTATGCAGTCTGCATGATATTCATGTCCGCATCTAAGTCTTCCAATTGTCTCATTCTTTTCCTACTCCGCCTGCAAAATTATAGTTATTACATCATCAACAGACAAAGATGTATGCCTTAAATTAAAGCCAAACACAAATGTGAAGAATTATATATATATATATAGTTCTATATACTTGGCATATAACACAGATTTCAGGTTCTTCGTTCTGATTCGCAGATGAAACATGGGTTCTCGTGTTAAGCTGTTTTGCAATGGTTTCCTTTGACAACCCAATGCTAACCCGGCCCATTAGTTCTTGAAGCTCTAATACGTCCTGCAAAGTTGTCCTTTTAGTTATACGTGTATGATTATATATCTATAATGACAGTCCAATAAGATTTTTAAATAATCACTAGTCTTCAATTTAACCCCTGTGCATATATATAGGAAATGATTTGTTTAACATGAATACATACTACTTCAAGAACACATTCAAGTTGAACCTAGTAATGTAGAAACCTCGTAAGACATATCATCAGTGAAGTTATCTGAATTGGGGGTTGCCGGAATGTGAAGCGAGCTGCCAATGTAGAGGGAGTAATCTGAAGAATCATCCAGCAAGAGCACATCCTACAAACAATATTTTCAGGGAATATATTAATTAGTATCCTTAAAGTTAGATGGTCATATATATATATTTTAGTGTAAATATTTCAATATGGAAATTAAGGAACTAGATAAAAGTAGTCGAGGAAGAAGATAATAAATTAAGTAACATACATCTTCTAGTAGATAATTTCCGAAAAGATGACTCTGGGTATGAGCCTGTTACTCGAATTCCTGGTATTAACCCGAGCCAGAGAAGGACGACCACCTCTTCCTCTGGTGTCAATGTTATGATGATGCATGCTGGGGTGGTTTTCTCTTCTTATTGCTTGCACAGGATGAGGTGAGTGTTGCTCATGAGTACTTGTGAGCACCATTTGATCATCTATAGATGACATCCAATATTGTTGCCTGCTTTCAATCACATATCAAGATATCCATCCCATCAGAAAAATAATATATATGCACAAGAAACAGAGATAAGTACGTTTACAAGAAACAAACACACAAAAAGTATGTAACTACAAAAGGAAGAAAGAAATTTATTCAGAAAAAAGAAAAATTAAAATAATGACAACTCCTATCATAGCATAATCTGCAACCATTAAACACTACTCAACAAAATATATAAAACAGATATATATAAATCCACAAGCTACATTAGCATTAGGCCACTGCTGTATCAGAATTTTAAATAAGTCCACCCCCAAAGTTAATATATGGACTCATATACAAATTAATATATAATTATAACATAAGAGAATTGGTAGCTTTCCATTCTTTTCCTCTATGCAAGCCACTGAACGGAAAAATCTAAGAGAGTAGAATGAGAAGTAGTGTGCTGAGCAGAAAAATCTAAGAGAGTAGAATGAGAAGATGGATGGTACTATTTATAGATATAGAGATATATATTACTTGGTCCGAATACAAAAGGAAAGCTAAGTGAGGATTAGTGCCGCCTTGTACAAATGGGAGACATGGCTTTCCTATAATTTCTTATCACATTATACAATTTCTTTGGACACAAGTTATATAGGTAGTCAAACTTACGGTGGTAGACCAGAATCTAATTAGATATTGCCACCAAGTAGTTAATGAGGATTGGTGCTGAAATTGTGGAGCAATTACCTGATTTATCTCTGACCAACCCCCAAATTCCTTCACCCACAAGATGAAACTCATACTCACCTGTTTTTTGATTGCCTTTTTGTACGACCATTGTGGAGTCATCTTCAAGACATCTGCCGATTTCATGTTTCTCCAATGGATTGGTGCTAGCTGACAGCTTGGACATCGAACCAGTGGTCACGAAAGGTTGGTTCTCTCCACCACTATCAACCGAATTTGGGCTGAGCGCAATAACCGAGCTTTCAAACTCAAAAGGTGTTCCCAATCGGCAATTCTGAAACAAACAATTGACATCGTACGTCAACGATTATCTTCCATGACCGTAAAGGACTCTGCTTCAGCAAGATGCTTGGCCCTCTCTTGGGATCTTCCCGCATCCTTCATTAGGCCTCCACCGGAACCACCGGACTCAGGATCGGAGTGACGCTTTGCATCTTGCCAGGGGAAATGCTCTGCTTTGCCCCTCATCACTTCACCGGATATGTTACAACAAAAGTGTTGAGGAAACTAGACTATAATTGTTTTCTGGGCCAAATATTGGGCTTTTAGCCTTGTTTGCTGTTCGGCTGTTGAAAAGGGCTTGGGCCTTTGTTTTTGTGACAGGGTTTTCGTTAATTCCAATTTTGATATTTTAAATTCCGAAAAAGAGAGAGAGGAGGTTTTCTAGCATTTTTTCCAAAGTAAATTTAAGGATTTTTTTTTTCTTTTTTTTCCAAAGATAATTTAGGTTGATGTGGAAGGGATAAACCTGAATTTTACAAATGTATATTTATATGATAAAATTTTGTTTCCTTATTTTACGGGTCTCTTAAAATAAATTAATTGTTAATTTATATGTTAATCTTTTTTAATGGGTAGAAACTTTTTTATAAATTTCTTTTTAGGTTAAATTGCGCTAAATACCTTCTACTATCAAAAATTGCAAAATAAACCCCTATACTATTATTTTTTTCAGTAACAAACCTTCACACTTTATCAAAAATTACAAATTATCCTCTCTCACATACAAAAATTAAATTTTCAGTGGTTGAGTGCAACTAGTGTCGGCTGGATTCTTAAGCGGCTAATTAAGTGGTGGCCTAAACCCTCACTTGAAGACAAATTACTAGCATTTTATCCAATGTTAATTTAGGTTTTTTTTTTCCTCCAAAGTTAATTTACAAATGTATACTAATGGATCTATACATTTAACCAAACATTTAATTAAAGACAAATTACTTGAAGAAGACAAGGTAGTAGAAATAAATAATTACCATGTGCTTTTTCCTTCAACTCTTCTATATAACGACTAATTTCATCACAAATAATTTTCCTACAACTCTTCTTACTGTTTTATATCCTAGGAATCCTGACATAGACCTTTCCGAATATATGCACTCGTATACATAACTAAAACACGAGAGAATTCGTACTTTTTCATTCTTTTCTTCTGCGCAAGCCATTGAAAGGAAAAATCCAAGAGAGTAGAATGACAACGAACAAGTACAATGAGAAGTAGTGTGTTGATGGATCGTACTATATATATCAATATAGAGATATATATTATTGGGTGACTTGGTCGGAATGTAAAAGGAAAGCTAAGTGAGGATTTTTGAATTTCTCTGAACACAGCGTACAACTGGGAGATAATGCTTTCCTAAACTAACCCTAATTTCTCACATTACATATTTTCTTTGGACACAAGTTTTGGGTGGTCAAACTCACGGGAAAAAAGTTTTGGTTGGTTAACCAGAATCTAATTAGATATTGCACGTAAAACTTACCTTGTAAGCGGTACAATCGTACAATACATATCATCTTTTGGGCACAAATTTTGGTCGGCCAACTCGAATCTAATTGAAGATTCACTTAAACCTTTGCACCTTTGAAAAATCAATGTATAATGCCAAAAAGAAATAATTGAAGGAGGCTTTCTAGCATTTTATCAAAGTTAATTTAGGTTGATGTGGATGGGATAAGCCTCAATTTTACAAATGTATACTAATCAATCTATATATTTAGGGTTAAATGCAAAAAAAAACTCCCATCTACTATCGATACATCGATACAGTGCATATAGGTTCCTGTGTGATAAAAAACTTTCCTATACTATCAATTTGGTGCAAATAGGTCCCTGTGTGGTGGTATAAAATGACGATAATACTCTCACTTCAGTTAAATAAATTAATAATAAAAAATACCAATCATGTAAAATGACCATTTTATCTACTTATAAAAAATAAAATTAAAAAAAAATCTTATATATATCATTTGGAATTAGTGGGTTGACCTTGTTCACTCATTTGTTTGGTAAGATTGATTCCAAATTGGGTTTGAAAGGCATGAGAAGTGAAGTTTGGAGATGGGTTTTAGGTTTGATTTATATATTTGCTGTTGCAACAATCACACTGACTTGGAGATTGAAACGAATTGCTTTGTGAATTGCTTGGAGATTTGACCTTGACGTATGAAACGAACTGCCCAGAAAGCAAGATCTGCTTTGTGAATAGTCCACTGACTCCACTTTCTTTATATATATATATATATATTACAGGGGGGTTTAATGCACTTTACCCTAATATGTATTAGGGTAAAGTGCATTAAACCCCCCTGTACTATGACCCAATTGCAAGAATCCCTCCTGAAATAAGTAAAACCCCATAAACTATCATTTTGTTGCACTCATTGACCAACCATTAACTAGCTGTTAACTGAAAATTGAAATTACCTTTTAGCCCTTACCCCTGTTGAATGATTTTCCGCCGGAATTGAAGGCCAATGAGGAAAAAAAAAAAAAACATAGAGAGAGAGAGGAGGAACAATTTCCATCAGCGAAGGTTGTGGGTGTTGGGTGGTGGTAGCAAAGGTCGTGGGTGAAACTCCACTCTTGACTTTTGTAGGTATGGTTAGAGGACAGAACAAATCTTCACCCTCACCCTTGAGTGGGAGAGACGAAACGACGCCGTCTGAGCAAACCGGTGAAGACGCTGGCAAAAAGTTTAGATCGTTGGAATCCAATTCAACCGGCGACGGCGATGGTGGTGGGAGTGTATTGTTGGCTACGGCATTCTCTTCAACGTCCCATTTGGCTTTGCTGTTATGAATCGGAGCCGGAGATGGTGTTCCGACATGTCTGAAATCTGAAGGTCCATCGGAGAAGCTTTGTGCTGGAGAGTTAAGTGGGTGGAAGCAGATTCCACCGACGACGGAGACCCATGTCGGAGTGTATCGTTGGTCACAGCATCCTTTCCAACATACCTTTTGGCTTTGCCGTGATGATTAGAAGCCAGAGATGGTGTTCCTACACGGTCGGAAAACTGACTACTCACTGCCTTTTTACCGAAGAATCTCGGCGCTGAAGAGTTTGAGTGGGTGCATGGAAGCAGATTCCACCGGCGACGGAGGCAAATGTCGGTGCGTATCATTGGTCACAACTTTCTTTCCAACATCCCCTTTGGCTTCGACATGATGATTCGAAGCTGGAGATGGTGTTCCTACATGGCCAGAAAACTGACTACTCACCGGCTTTTAATCGGAGAATCTCGGCGCTGAAGAGTTTGAGTGGGTGCATGGAAGCAGATTCCACCGGTGACGGAGGTGGATGTCGACACGTATCATTGGTCACAGCTTTCTTTCCAACATCCCTTTTGGCTTCGACGTGATGATTCGGAGCCGGAGATGGTGTTCTGATATGGCCGAAAATTGTAGATCCACCGGAAAACTGTCTACTCGCTAGCTTTTCTCGGGACAAGTTCCGCGCCAAAAAGTCTAAGGCTGTGGAAACAGGTTCGGCCGGCTACGGAGAGGGCGGTCGGCGTATAACTTCGGTTACATTATCCTCACCAGAAAACTGACTACTCACCGGATTTTCATCAGAGAAGCTCGGCGCCGGAGATTGAACAACAGTGTTCTGGGAATCTGAAGATGTATCAGGAACTGTAGGTCAAAATGATACAAACTCAACCCAGTCCTTGGAGCAAGAATGCAAATCCACCTATGGAACTTGGGGATGGATCTGATGCGTGAAGAAATGAAAGAAGGTGGTGTTTTACACAACAAAGACCATATGAGATAAATTAGTTTTTAAGTTTTTAGGTTTGCAGGTGAGAGGAGGGATATGTGGCTGAGGGGACCAACGACAAAGACTCAAATTCACTCCGGCAAAGGAAGTGTTTTATCTTAGTTGTGTCATAAGGGCTAATTTTGTCCTTTTAAAAATTTTTGAGCCCTCACGTGACTTAAGTGCTCCCATTTCTGTTAATTTTATAACGGTGAGTTAAATTTAGGGGGTTAAATGTCTTTGTGATAGTTCAAGGGGGTTTTGTGAGAAAGAGAAGAAAGTTCAGGGGGGTTTAATGCACTTTACCCTACATATTATGTAACCTAATTTACGAATACAAGCACTAGACAAGATTCTGTCTGTCCAACCCCTTCTTTCTCATCTGTCGAACACTACTGAAAGCACAGACCCAGATCAATCATCATCTTCTTCTTCTTCACAGAGCCGTTTTGGATGGTTGGGTCTCTCCGTACTTTCATGCTTTCTCTCTCTTCATCTTCTTCTGTGCACACGCAACCCGCGCAACAGCACTTCTCTCTCTACGCATTCCATTACGTTGCTCTCTATTCTTGTTCAATTCTTTCTTCTTCCTTCGGTTCTTGCAAAGAGGCCTGGTACTATCGCTGCCTTAACCTGAGGGGCTATAGACGAGAGGTGATTTGACAAGAAAGTCAATTCCTAGGGCTCAGTCACCCCATATTTCCATTTTCCATTTTCCATGTCCCACGATACCCAATTTATTGGAATTATCGAAAAAAAAAAAAAAAAAAACCCAATTTCTTGCTTCTTCCTTATGCATGTCAATTGTCAAAGTCTGTAAATCTCGGTGAGGCAGAAGCGGCAATGGATTGATACCTCGAGGACAATTTGACCGGACGGCGTTGGGGAGATGGATTTGGCAAGCTTGGCCATGACGGCCGCTTCGCCATCGGCCGCCGCGGAGGGGTTGAAGAGAGGTGATTGTTAAGCAAGAAAACAATTGTTTTCTAAGAACCCGAATCTGCAAACGGGTTATACTTGCATGGGTTATACCCGAAATACATGGGCAATGCCCAATTTAATGCATATATGGGTGAGGGGCAAAATGGGAATCAAAAGGGTAAAATAGGGTTTTTTTTTTTTTTACTTTCTGTAAAAAAGTGGTCAGATGAACTTATTTGCATCTTTTTTGAATTTAATGGATCGATATGCACATTTTAAAAAAACAGGGATTAGTTTTACACAAACCCTATATATCAAGAGTTTTTTGCACTTAACTCATATATTTAATTAAAGACAAATTACCTGAAGAAGACAAGGGTAGTATAAATTAGTAATTACACGTGAGTAATAAGATCAATTTGCTCCCTAGTAATTAAAAAGACCTTCATTTGTTGTCTCAAAAGGTACTGTAGTAAATGAATAAGGTCCACATCTGAAATGGGCGGTCGATACAGAAGAGTATCATCGGAATGAGTCTTAATATCCGAAATAGGTACTGAAGAGCACTGGAGTGAGTCCCAACATCCGAAATGGGCTGTTGCTGATACTTAAAACCACTGGAGCGAATCGCAACGTCTGAAATGAACTGTACTGGATCACTAGACTGATTCCTATAAATACTTGTGAGCATCACTATAGTTCTCCCCATGACTACTTGTCATCCATAGATGACATCCATTGTTGCCTTCTTAGTGCTTTCAATCACATATCAAGATATCCATCCCATCATAAAAAACAGAAATAAGTATACAAGAAACAGAGAAAAGCACACGAGAAACAACACACAAAAAGTATGTAACTACAATAGGAAGAAAGAAATTTATTCAGAAGAAGAAAAATTAAAATAATGACAATTCCTATCATAGCATAATCTGCAACCATTAAACACAAATTGTTGCCTACTTAACAAAATATATAAAACATATAGATATAAAAATATATAAATCCACAAACTACATTAGCATTAGGCCACTGCTGTATCAGAATTTTCATTAGGTCTACCCCCAAAGTTGTGTTTTGAAATATAGCAGTGAACATCAAATCTGCTTTAGCCATGTTTACGGAGGAGTTCGAGCGACATGTATGAAACCTCACCTTTAGTATAGGCACTACAAAATAAATTTAGGCAGTACAAAATAAAGCAAAAATTATAGAGGTTTAATGCTTATCTCATGTATACAGGGGCGGCTAAATATTATTTGAGACCTTAGGCGAAAAAAAAAATGGTATTTTAATTAAATCTATCCATATATTTATGTCAGTATTATGCTAATTATTTGTTTTGTGATTTTTAAACCTATCACTAAATTTTTTCCAAACTCTAGTTCAATTGTTAATTAATTGACGATATGCTTTCTAATAGTCACATTTAACAATATAAATAAAAATTATAAACAAAATATATAATTTTATGATAAAAAAATTAATAAAACTATAAACTAATTTAAGTTATATAATAATAGAAATTGATTTCGAATAATTTGGTATAATACTCCAATAAATTCTTTAATAGAATATAAGTGTATTCAAAATCTTATTACAGAGTGAGATTGTGAGATTGTAAATTGTAATAGTGGAGAAGATGAAAAAAAAAAGAAAAAATTTATAATGAGAGAGAAGAAAAAATATAGGAGTAAGAAAAAAAGAGAAAATAAAAATTAATATAAGTCTTAGAAAAATATAGAAAGTTTTACCAATTTTCACTTAAATATATATTTAATATTTAGTGTATGTATATATGTTGATGTAAGTGAGAGAGAGCAAAAAAAAAAAAAAAAATTATAATAATACAAAGATAGAAATATTTTGGGCACACTTTGTATTTGTTGAGGTTTAATAATATAAGAAAATAAAATATTTAGGTAAGTTATAATATATAAAGAAAAAAAATTTTGGGGGCCTCTCAAAAAAATATAAAGAATAGAAATCTTTTAGGTCAACTTTTAGATCCAAGCTCCGCGCGTGGATCAATGCTTTTGGAGCTGATTCGCCGAAAATTCGTGGACTCGAAATTTGAGTTCGATGATTCTAATTTGTAATCCGCGGATTGGGCCAGATGGGCCGAATTCACCTCTTGTGAGTAGGGGTTGCAATTCATGTTCGTATCGTGTTAATGTAAGAGTATTATACTAAATAGGTAAACCCAAACCCAATCCATTTAATAATCGTGTCAAGATCTTCAACACTAACCCAACTCGTTTATTAAACAGATAAACGTGTTAACCCGTTTAATGATCTATTTATCAAAATAAGACATTTAATATTTAATCAAATATTAAATAACAGAAAAAAAATTGTCATAATTAACATTAATTAGAATAATATATATTAGTAAATGCACAGATGCTCTTATGGCGCTCTCGCTCCCGCCCTCACCTAATTTTAAATTTTATCCCCTTCTTACTCTTGCCCCCACTCTATGTGACTTAGGGTCAATTGTCAAATTTCTTTATATGTTAAAGTTTAATAATTAAAAAAATATTATAATTATTTTAAAAAATTTATAATATATAAAAAAATAAAAAATTGTAGAATCTTCTTATTGACTTGGGTCTTAGGCCACCGCCTAAATTACCTAAGGCTCCAACCACCCCCCTGCATATATATATATATATATAAAATTCAATTGCTTTTTCTTTCAGCTCTTCTGTACGATGACATAGACCTCTCCGAAATATTTAAATAAAAAACAAGAGATACCTGTAATATTATTATAGATTTGCATCAAAACAGTAAAGGATTAGTTTTCTATTATTATTATTTTTTATCAAAATGTTTTTTTGTTTTTTTTTTTTAACACTTGGTAACATTTATTCATATCCCAACCATCACAGAACTATATATATATATATATATATATATATTATAGAAATGGCAAATCTCAACAAAACCATAACCTACTACTCGAGAATCATAAAGTCCATCCATAAACTATATGCCTCACAACACGTATACGCATCGAATCCAAACAGTAAAACAGAAAAGTTAACTTCGCATTCATCTATAAATAGTCAATATGTCGTCTTTAAACTATACATTAATTTATGCACTCGTATACAAATTAATATATAACCAAAACATGAGAGAATTTGTACCTTTCTATTATTTTCTTCTACGCGCAAGTTTAATTAAAACACACTACTTCTCATTCTACTTGTTCGTTCTCATTCTACTCTCTTGGATTTCCTTTCAGGATAGTGATCAACTTCGCCTTCATAGTGATACTACATGAAAGCTCCCCGAAAAAAATTCTAATGTAAGGAATTTTCAAATGCATGTGACATTATGTGGTGCCCTCCAAGAGTTTTTTACCTTATAGTCTACCAATGTTCTGTTTCATTATTTATCACCCGGAGACTTAGATAGCCCACATGGTCACATGAAGGGAAATTGATACTTTTAGGCTATGTTTGGCATACATGAAAGTAGAGTTTTGGAATTAAAATCGGTAGAATCGGAGAAAAGTTATTTAGAAAATTGAACTAAAATTTTCTCCATTTTTACAAATTTCAATTCCAGGCTGCTACTAAATACAACTTAGTGTAATTAATCCTATCTAACTTTAGTTAATTCATCAAACCAAGATTGTGACCGAAACCAAAAATTAAATGGACTGACTTGGGCCCATGTCCGGACAGAAACTTGGCCTGATTTGATTTAGACACTGGTCTTAAAGTCTGGCCATATTACTTGATCAAATGGAATTAGATTTTTTATATTTTTATTTTATATTTTAATTTTTTTTAGGATTTTTGAAGCTATCCCTACTAAAATTACAATTTGTTTCCACTGGATTCCTAATTTTTTTTCTTTTTTTTTGCATTTCATACTTTACATTTTTGAAATTTTATAAAAAAATCAAATAAAAATTATAAAAATGGTCCACTATATAAGTTTGTTGGATTTTGCTTTCACAAATAAAAAGTCTGCACTTCCTCATAAATTTTTTTAGATTTTTCGTTGATCGTGGTGGCCGGTGGTTATGAATGATGGTTGGGTTTTGTTCACATGGCGGTGATATAGAAGGAAGATGGTGATGATATGGATAGAATTAAAATTATTGGGAGCAATAATTTGGATCCAAATGCATGTGTGTTTGTCGAATTCGTAATTACTATTGTTAAATAATCATATTTGTAATGTATTCGAGTAAGTTGTGACTCACTACGTATTAAATTTTTTCATGAATTTATGACTGAACGAGGACTAACAGCCACATCCCCACGCACTTACCCAAAAACCATATCCAGATGCGGCGGATAAGCCTTTCGGCACGCATTCCAACGTGATATATATATATATATATATATATATACCATTCAGCGAGAGTGCCGTAACAGATTGCTGTTGTGTACTCTAGTGGTCTAGGCCTTTTACGCACCTAATATGATATTTCTATCATCCAGCTAATAAATGGAACGTTTAATTTTTAGATTAATGGGATTTGAAAGGAAAAAGTTGGCAAAGGGTGATAAAGTTTTGATTTTTTTATTTTTATTTTTATTTTTAAATGTTAGATAACAGGAAAAATAATTTTTTTGAGAAATTAGAATAATAATTTAGACAAATTTTCATTGCGTAATTGCTCATATAATGGAAGGAGTCACGATCAAAGATACAAATGAAACAAGTAAAGTTTAGATCAAGTCTTGTAAAAAACAGTTCAGATCCAAACGGTTTCAACTTTCAAGTTATGCACGTATATTCACCGCGAGTTTACTTTAAACCATCTGTCTGTAGCCAAATATATATATATATATATATATATATCTATTGTACTCCATAATACTATAACAAAGTAACGGAAGAAGGTTCATCGCGTGCCCCCACCTACCCTTCGTGCGTAATTCAACTAAGTTTTCTCTTTCAACGCGTTCATAACTTCAAAAATCTCCATCTAGAATCTATATCAATACATAGATATATATATATATACACACATATATATCGCTCTCTGTATAAACTCTAAAACTACATACAAATCCCTAATTCTGAATTCAGATCCTATTATTTTCAAGCTTGTTCATGGCATCGTCATCTTCTTCTTCGATTCATCAAGTCAATTTTCGAACCCTAGTCCTCGCCAGACACCTCAACCACCCCAATCTTCATTCACCTCCATCTCTCGAACCCTCCGTATGTCTTCAATACTCTCCTCCGGAGCTCTCCGAAATGTTCAATTTCGACACCAGATCCATGCGGAAGCTGATGGACGGCCACAATTTGGAGGACAGGGACTGGTTGTTCGGATTGATGATACAGAGCAAGTTGTTCTGCCCTAGAGAGAGGGGAGGGAAAGTTTTCGTGTCGCCCGACTATAATCAGTCGATGGAGCAGCAGAGAGAGATGACAATGAGGCGAATTGGGTACTTGCTGGATCGTGGAGTTTTCGATGGGTGGCTTATGGCCAAAGGGCCCGATGCTGATATGCGAAAGTTCGCCTTTTTTGAGGCCGTTGGTTTGTATGATCACTCACTTGCCATTAAGCTTGGTGTTCATTTCTTTCTATGGTACGTTATAGTTTCTTTTTCGCTATTTTCCTGAATTTAATGCTTTTTGAGTGATCCTGAATGTTGGTTGTTGGTTGTTGTTGCTTTCTGTTTGGCTGCTGATTGAGCGGAGGAAAAGAAAGGGAAAGTAAATTGTTTTCTTGGTTCTGAAAGAAAAATTGAATAGAAAATGAAATAAAAAATTTGAATTTGCAAGCTTTTTATTGTTGGGCAACAAAAGAACAACAATGTCCATTCAACTATAGGTACGATAGGTATAGGAAGTAAATATTTAAAATTCTTTTTTTGATCTATCATAAGTAACCAATCGGAACTGAACTTCAAGCTTTTCTATTGAATTAGATGCTGTTATTGTCTTTCCACCAACAATTCTACTGTAAACCCCAAATTAACATCCTTGTGGGTGCCTAATTTGAGGGGGGAATGTTCCAATTTTCCCCCATTTTTGTTCATTTAGTTTCTTATCAGCCTGCGTTTAAGTAGGAAGAGACTAAACCCCAAGGGGGTTGCCTAGTTGGAAAAAAAACTTGGGCCTGGTGCCTCAAGAAGCATTATGTCTCAGGATCGATTCCTCTTAAGTGCAAACAATTCCTTATAGCTACGCCCGTGGACAAAGTCCTAGCTTTACCCGATCCGTGTGGGGGCTCCCATGAATTAGCTGGGGCACAACCCAGGACACCCCGGTTATCGGGAAAAAAAGAAAGAAAGTAGGAAGAGAGCACTGAACTTGGGAGTTAGGAATAGTAACCACTTTACGTGATGGTTTAAAATGCTTGACTGCCTTGAAAGTTGTTCCTTCTGTGAAAACCTCACAAATAGGCTCCTCTGTGTCAGCATCTTTGCTTCAAAATGTTTTCTGTAAATGTAATAAGAAATTAAAAAACCTTCACACGTCACCTTTTCCTTAATTTTCATGTCGAACGAATGAATTATTATTATTATTATTATTTTTTTTTAAAGAGAAAAGAAAAATATAAGCAGAAAAAAGAACGCAATTTAACTAAGCCATGTTTGGTTCACAGTTCATTTGATTTGTGAACCAAATAAATAAGAACATAGTTCACTCTCTCTTTCTCTGTGTGTCTGAAATGTGGCCGGCCAGATTTCTGCCTCATATTCTTTAATGTAATGGGTTTCAATTATAAAATAAATAAACAAAATAATGGGTTTCTTTTTAAGATTTTTCTTGTTATGATGGTCACAGCCACGGACATACCTGTAATCCAGTGGGGACAATTGCCCCCACTGATTTTTTTTTTTTGTTGGTATTTTATACCTATAGTTTCCCTCTGTTTTTTTTTTTTTGGCATTACATACCTATAAAATTTTTAATTTGTCCCCACTGAAATTACAGAATAATCCCACTATTTCCCCCACAACATAGGCTGCCCAGCCTTACATAATTTTCTGGGTCTGTGCCTGGATGGTCAATTATTTTCCGATTCCTTGTCCGGTGAGGATATTTGTATAGGAACTCCATAACAGATGAGATTGTGTTAGGAACTTGAGTGAGCCCAACTGCCCAAGATTGGGGGGGGGGGGGGGGGGGGGGGGGGGGGGGGGGGGGGTTGAGAGCACATGCAGGTGAGCGAGAACCCATGAGGTAATTCTTTACGTGGCTCTAAAGCACTTTTTCTGATGTGACAGAGTTATACCAAAGAAATTAAAAAACCTTGTCCAACCAGCAATTGGTGCAAGAGCTCTATAAAAAATGAGTATGTGGTAGGAGTAGGAGTATGCCCGAGGTAGCAAGGGGTTCTATTAGGTTTAATATTCCACGGATCCGAGCATTAAAATTCCTTTATAGGAATGACAATAATAATTTACCCTATGTTATGAGAGAATTCTCATATAAATGGTGGATCTCTTTCAACACAGAAGAGATCCTTTCCGACATTAATACTGTTATATACATTTCCACGAGGATTTAAAAGTATCACCAAAATTCCTCTTTATATGATCTAATTGAGGATTAAAATTAAAAAACCTCCCAAAATTTCCAGGAATATCTTCAGATTTGAAGAAAAAACTATTAGAGATCATCATAATTCATGTCCAACAAGGAAATCACTGTAAGAGCTCTATAAAGAATGAGTACGTGGTAGGAGTATAGTATACCCAAGGTTGCGAGGGGTTCTATGCTTATGGGAGAATTCATGGGGTATTTCTTTACATGTTTCTAGAGTTTGTTTTGTGGGTGGAGTTGGTTCTAGAGTGAATTTTGTGGTTGGAGTTTGGAGAAATCACGTGTCTTATCTGACTTTTACTTTGGATATTGTAGGTTTCAGGTTATTATACTCTTTTTGTTCTGGATGGGATACCTTCTTTGATGAAGTTTAAGAAAAAATTCATATTACCGCCTCCATTATATATAGTGGAACCTTTTTGTTGTCTTTGCTCACAAACATAGCTTATTCGTGGGTGAACTGAATAAATCATCCTGTTTTATGTTTGTTCATTTCTTGTTAAATTTTCATTTATTTTTCTCTTGCTGATATGAACCTTAACAATGGAGTTGATTTTTTAATTTTTATTTTCCCTATTACATTATGTGTGATCATCATTTCAGAACTAACAGAAGACAATTCAATCATATATGTTGCTGAGGGAGGAAACACGTTATGCAAGTTGGTTTGCAAGTTTCAGCTGGTTGGACTCCTACTCTTATTCATGTGATGAAGAGCAGGGGCCATCAAATTCTTTAAAAAATTATATTAATGCAATTGGACCATGATGAACTTTACAATTTTATTTTTAATTGAACTTCAGGTGTTGGCATGTAGCTAGGACTGGCTGAAATTGTTGATCATATTAGCCAGACAATCAATTAGTCTGGGTATTTTTTGGAGTTTGGTGATCAATGCTGATTTACATGCATTCTTAAATTAACTTGAATTGCATATATTTTTAGTTATCACAAGTCCAACTTTTGGAATATTGTGTTTGTTTGTTAATATTTGTGTGGCATATCACAGAAATTTTATCATTAGGGACTCTCTTTTTCAATGCATTTCAGGGGTGGTGCCATCCAATTTTTTGGCACAAAGCGCCATCATGAGAAGTGGTTGAGAGACACTGAAAGTTACGTAGTCAAAGGTTGCTTTGCAATGACTGAACTTGGGCATGGAAGTAATGTATGTAAAGGTGGTTCCTTCATTTAATATTGGGCATTTGGCCTGTTCATTGATTTTCATCCATTCTTCTGCGTCAGTTTCCGTGACTGTTTCCTGGGTTATCTTTTTCAGGTGCGAGGAATTGAAACAGTCACCACCTATGATCCAAAAACTGGCGAGTTTGTAATTAACACTCCCTGTGAATCGGCTCAGAAGTACTGGATTGGAGGGGCAGCTAATGTACGAACTTTTTCTGTTTCTTGCAAAAATATTGGTATTCATACTTATCCTTTCCATTCTTTTGTTCAGCATCAATATAACACTGACATGTTTCTGTTTTGATGCTTTTTAGCATGCAACACACACTATAGTTTTTTCACAGCTCAATATAAATGGAAAGAATCAAGGGGTCCATGCTTTTATAGCCCAGATCAGAGATGCAAACGGCAACATCTGTCCAAACATATCTATAGCTGATTGTGGTCATAAGATTGGCTTAAATGGTGTTGACAATGGCCGAATCTGGTAAAAGTATAATTGTTGGATTTCATTTAAGTCAATAGCTGTTATAAATATCACTTGATTGGAAGAAAGAAAGGAAAGAAAGATGAAGTATGTGCTTTGACAATCTGTATTCTCCAGGTTTGACAATGTCAGGATCCCTAGAGAGAATTTGTTGAATTCAGTAGCTGATGTTTCTCCTGATGGGCAATATCTTAGCACAATAAAGGACCCAGATCAGGTGATTGTCTTTTCAGATGATTAGTCACACAGAATGAGGGTTTTGTTTCCCTACACATAAGCCCCCCCTTACCTTGACGAAAGCTGGATTCCATTGCAGTTTCTGATATTGATTATCTATATGCTTTATAGTATAATATCTAGCTTCTTTCGACAATGGGTCTTTGGCCGGTAGTTGAAGACTTGAAGTAACAGTTCCGTAGGCTAAACTTATATGGTGATTATTAATTTCAGAGATTTGCTGCATTCCTGGCCCCTTTGACATCTGGTCGCGTGACCCTGGCAGTCAGTGCAGTTTACTCATCAAAGGTAATCAAAGCTTTGATATTCTTCTTTTAACGTTCTCTATAACCGTGGGATAGGGAAAATAAGCTGGCCATCCTTAAAACTTGATTTGTTAGTGATAGATTCTAATCTTGTATCTTCTCCTTTCAGATTAGTTTAGCAATTGCTGTTAGGTACTCATTGACAAGGCGGGCATTTTCTGTCACACCAAATGGACCTGAAGTGCTTTTGCTTGATTACCCAAGTCATCAACGGCGGCTCTTACCTCTTCTTGCAAAGACGTAAGTATATCATTATATGGCTTTGCGTATCTGCATTTCATTGAAACTCTTTTAAAGTTACTACTACCTGCATTGTTCCTTGAATTGCATTCATTAGCTGGAGTAAGATTAACTGTTGGATCCTCTATATGTCTATATATGTATATATCCTTGTATAGGTAATATGTTAATGCCACATGTTACTTTAGAATCTTCAAAACTGTCACAACCCCGCATGGTAAATTATTTGCACTTGTGAACAACTGGAAATAGTTTAGCTGCTAAAGTTCTTACTTCTCAATCATATTTCTGAATTTTGTATCTTGCAAGTTCTGTAACCTATGAATGCGCTAACTCTCCAAAAAACAATTCGCCCTATGGCACAGACCATTGAAAAGCAAGGAAGCCTGCCTATGTTGGACTTATTATAAATAATGAACAAAAGGCAACAATGGTGATGCTGCGATGCAGGGTGTTTAGGGGTTTATGTAAGTTTAACAGCTATCCCAGTTGTGAATGCAGTCCTACTGACCCTCTCCCAAATGTAGCAATCCACATGTTTTAATCCCATAATTTGATAAATTTGGTTTTAAATGATTTTTAATGACTTCTTCTGAATCTTTAAAGATGATTTAACATGTGTAAAGGCTGGTACATTCAGTTTTAATTGCTATCAGCAAAAAAAGAAAAAAAACTTACGAATTTTATCTTCACAAATTTTGATCATAAATGCATTTAAATGTTCCAATATATAAAAGTTATCATTAAATCACGTTCAAACAACATTTTTGCTCCAAACCTTTCAGGGAAAAAAAAACATTTTTGCTCCAGTATCACATGCATACAATATTAGAAGAGGGAGGCAATTGAGGTTATCTTTATGGAAAGAAGTCAACATAAAATAGTATGATACGGTGATCCTTGTACCAAGATAGGGGCCGGTGTTACTTGCTACTTTCTTCACATTATCCCTAGTGTCACGGGGGTAAATTCTGAACACGAATCTAGTGCCCTGTTATGGCACTAAGCCAAAAATATGAACAACTTTTCTTTGAATTTCTAACTTAGCTCAGCCAACTTACACTTGCTGCCTAGAACACACAGCAAGTAAAACGCTCACACACACAAGTATAGTTGCAAGAATGTAAAGACAATAACACCCACGATTTTACAGAAGCACAAGGCTTCCAACCTTTTACTATTATTCACAAAACAGTACAAGGAAAGACCTTAACCTGCAGAAGCATACAAGTGTCTCTCACAACACAATTCTGTTTCTCACTCTCAATCTGCCCTCTCTACAGAATCCACATTAGCAATATATAGGTAAACTCTCAAAATCGCCCGCAACTGCCCACTAAAGTGGTAGATGACACCCCCATCCACCTAGGGTCATGCTAGCACCCTCGAAGTGTGCCAACACTACATATGTAGTTGATAAGCCCAACTACTAACTTGTTGGCATGCTCTGCTCATGCCACTTGTCCACAGGAAGTTACACATTATCTGCCACCTTCTATATATCAGCATAGTGGAAGAAAACCGATTCTAACCACCTGTGTGTTGTCCCCTCAGATCTGTGCCACATGCATAGGAAGTTACTCAGCACACCCTCACTTCCCATAATATATGCACACGAGTGGGAAGTGTTAGTAACTTCCCCCCACCAACTGAGCCCACTTAGTGGGAAGTGTAATTTCCCCAACCAACTAAGCCCACTTAGTGGGAAGTGTAATTTCCCCCAACCACCTGAGCTCACTTAGCCATCTTCTATAACCATAAGCCATGTCTGAGTCTCCTGAGCCAACCTTGCACGCTGAGCCTTGCCTACGCGCACTGCCTTGTGCCCATGTCCCTGACTTGACTATGCCACACATCCATGACTTGTGTGGTCCATGCTTTAAGCAACATCTGAGCCAACCTTGTGAACTTAGCCCGTGCCAAGTCCACTAATCTGCACCCACATATAAATGTCTCAAAGTGCACGACATCCAAATCTAGTGCCGTCTGCGCCAACCATCTTCAAGGTACCTCCTATAAAGATCCCGAGCCAAAACTCCAAGCTTCACTTTTTCGCCATATTTACGAAAATGCCATTGGGCACCCCCAGTGCACGCTGACAGCATCCCATGGCTGTCAGGGGGCTTGTCAAGGTCCCAACCCCGTAACACCTAGCTTGCGGGAAACATATACTTGATATATCCCAGTACATTACCCTCCGGTAATCTAAAATGTTCACTGCTGGCTTTTATAAGTCTCAATGTTTGGCTAATAAAGTTAAGAAATATTTCTAACCTATGATACTATCAAAACATTTCAAGGTGTGGCATTTCTAAATTAACTACATTGGTGTTTCACTGACCAGGGGGAAAAAAATTTAAAAATAAAAATAAAAAATAAAAATAACTACATTGGTGTTTTATCTCAAAGTAAAAGTCCCAAGTTTGATTCATATTAAATACTAGTTGAATCCATTGTTTGATCACAATTTAAACATTGTAATGCCTTTAAGCAACACAAGTTGGACGGTCCCGTCACTAAAAACAATAAGTGGATCTCCAATTGCAACACACTATAATATTTACATCTCATGTATGAAAATTTTATGTGAATATATGATAACAAAGAATTAATGGCATAATGTAACTTATATTAATTTGATATCAAATACGAGTAACACCCGCATGAGATGCGCTAACTCATAAAACACTTCATATTTTGGAAATTCGATGAAACATAGCTGTAGTGGTCAGGGCATTTCCTTTTGTCCTCTTCTTTTCCACCCAAAATGAATTACTGTTTTCTTTTTCTCTCCCTCCCTCTTCCATTACCGTCCTTAACTACCATTCCCACTATGGAATTTATCACCACAGTCACATCAGCTTGGACCATCACCCATGAGCTTTAACCATCTCTATTAACCGATGTCAACCTCTGTAACGATTATATACCACCAGACCATCACAATAACCAACGACAACCACTGGATTTGTCACAGGAACTCCAGATATGTTTCATCATTGCTGCTATTCACCCACCTATCATGTTCACTGTTGAAACCCTCGTTTGACCTCTCCCGTCAGTTTTCTTTGAAGCTTGAACATGAACACCAGTTTGAGCTAAATATGCACTACGTAACATTTGTGTGTTTGTGGATAATTTAAGGATTAATGAGCTAAATATTATTATCTTTATACAAGTTCTTTTATCATTGTAACACTCAAAACTATACTTTAGATCTTTAGAGAGCTTAAATAAAATGAGAGTATGAGAGAGTAAAGGTGTTAAAGTTGGAAGTAATTAATTTTGATTTGTAGGGCCTATTTGGAGTTGATGAAATAATAAGGGCAAAATTTTCCTAGAAAAGTTAAGAGACACAAATACATAAAAATTACATTTACTCCCCCTAAGCTCTAGCCTAAATACACACACTGGTAAAAAAATGGGCCTAATTACCCTGCCCTGCCCTCTGGTTTGTTGTGTGCTCAACCAACCCCCTCCCGTCAACTAGCAGTTAAAACTGTCAAAGTATATTTATGCAATGGTTAAACTGCCCTTTACTTATATAAAAAGGCATTACTAGCCTTATAAAGTAGCGTAAAATTACAAAAATACCTATCTACATCTCTCTCTTCAAACCCACTTTTGGGTCTATCCACAACACTCCCCATCCACCACCATACAACCTATCATTGCCACCTCCCACTACCTCATCTCTAATCTCTCATCGCTCTCATTATTTTCTCTTTCTCTGAAAAATTCCAAATTAATATATATGTATGTGTGTGTGTGTGTGTGTGTGTGTGTGTGTGTGTGTGTGTGTATAGTGTGTGTATATATATATATATATTTGTGTGTGTCCATGGAACAAATCCGTTGAGGGGAGGCATGAAGCGGTGCTCATTTCTCCTCCACAGGTCTTGACATAAATACGGTGAGGGAAGCAACAAACTATCCACACGCAATTGACAAGAACTCTCTTTAAGTGATCCAAATCAAATTATTCAGAAAATTCACTGCACCTATCAAAGAACACAGGCAAACAAATTAGTCATCCCCTCCACAAGGCAGCAAGTACACGTTTTTTTTTTTTTTTTTCATTTTTTTTTTTAAATGGAGAACTCAACTATAAATTAAATAGGTATTTGTTATACTAAATCAGGAACTAGTCCCAAAAATAAATGGAATCCGCTATAATACAAGACGGTATGCTAAATTAAATCAAGATGGGCTAAACTGATAGATTTGACAAATTGAATCAAAATGATTTAGATTCAAGAAATAGACCTTAAAGGATCATAACACCAAATAAATTCAATGGATATCTGCTAGAAAAATCAAAATTTGATAATATAGGGAATTTGGGTCAAAACAGAGAACAAAGAGATTCATACATACCTTTAATCACCCCAAATGATGTTGACTTGCAAGATGGGAACAACCAAAGGAGCCCCAAGAATTCTTGCGATCACCACGGCATCAGTTATCTGATTCCGCTTCTGATTCATACCACCGAGACCAAAGCAGCTTCAGAATCTTGGGTTCTTCCAAAGATTGGCCATTGAGCTCTTTGAAGACTTGTTGGGAGAGAAGGAGAGATTGAAGCAAGGATATATAGTGACAGAGAGTTGATTATCTGAGAGGGAACTAAAATGTGACAGTGGAGAGAGAGGGGGAGCAGTGCCGGTGAAAGAGAGGGCGGGGTTGTGTTGCTGGGGTGTTTCAGTCATTTTATTGAAGGATGTTCTTGGTTAAGAAATGTATTATTAAATAACGGGCAAATATGACCTTTCATAAAAATAAAAATAAAAATGAATACCGCCATAAGTTAACTAACGTCAATAAGGGAGTTCAGTGTAATTAAGGCCATTTTCGACCACCGTGTGTAATTAGAGCATACCTCCGGGCGTGTGGGGGTAGTTTACCCTTTTTTTAATTACCTATATATAAATATTATGTGCGACTGTGTCATCTGAATCATTTCGTTACCTTTTGTTGTGACACTTCTCACGAGTTGTTTTAAATAAATGCTTGCATTCTGACCCCTTGCTCCCTTGTTCTTATTGCAGATATGCCATGAGTTTTGCTGCTAACTACTTGAAAATGATATATGTGAAGAGGACACCTGAATCAAACAAAATAATCCATGTTCTTTCAAGTGGATTCAAGGCTACCTGTACCTGGCATAACATGAGAACTCTTCAGGTTCTATAAACTAAAATTATAGGTGTGGAATTGATTATATTCCTAGTAAGCAGCCTCACTGACTTCATAGAAGTATGAATCAGGAATGTCGTGAAGCTTGTGGGGGACAAGGTCTGAAGACCGAAAATCGTATTGGTCATATGAAAGGTGAATATGATGTGCAGTCCACTTTTGAGGGGGACAACAATGTTCTTATGCAACAGGTATTCTCAGAATATGGTCCATTTAACTAACCTTATTGAACTTTGACACATAACTAGGTGCCAGACGTGTGACATCAAGACATAAATTAGACTTGCAACCGAGTGTTGGTGCCCAAAATTTTGTTAAATGCAGGTATTGGTGTTGGATGTGGAAAAAATGGATAAAGTGTTCTTTGTTACATTGAGTAATATGGATGTTTATTTGGGTCATTAATATGTGAAAAAGTTTTTCTAGTAACCTGCCCATAGTTGTTGAGATGACGGTTGTGTTGTAACAATGGTGCACTTTATTGCGAAAAAGTTCCCTGTTTCAACCATTCAGATAAGAGTAATGATAGGGAGGAGTAGAGGCTTATGTCATCATGATGTTAGGGATATTAATGACATCATGATGACATCAGCCCCTACTCACATTAATCAGTCAGAGTTGTCCTTCTTTCGGACTCCAAATCATTATCCTTCAAATAAACCTTTTAACTTCTGAATAATGTTAAACAGAATGCTATTGTTGGATCATGATAGGAGTGATTTATGCCTTGATAGGATATTGATAGGAGTGATTTATGGGATTGACTTTAGGAACTTCAATTTATTTTCCATATTTATCGCTTGTATTCTTTCACCCATAGATAGAGGTGGTCATTATAAACAAGACTAAGAAAGAATATAAGAAGAGTGATGTAGCCCTTTGGGTTTTGTGTGCCGTGGATGTATGCCGTAGTGACCGAACCCCACATATATCCTTGTATTGTTTCATTCTTAATTTCTCTCTTCAATCTTTTATTTTTTTTATCAACACATGGGATTTTTATGCATTGAGCATGTGCTTCAGGTTAGCAAGGCACTTTTAGCAGAGTATGTTGCAGCCAAGAAGAGAAACGTGCCATTTAAAGGTTTGGGATTGGACCACATGAACAAGTCTTCCCCGGTCATCCCATCTCAGCTGACAAGTTCAATCCTCAGGAGCATTCAGTTCCAGGTAATAAATTTTAGCTATATTCCTTTTTCATGAGTCACATTGAAATAAGAAGGAAGTTCTAATCATTTGTCTATGTCAGACTGATATATTCTGCCTTAGAGAGCGAGACCTATTGAATCGTTTTGCTGCTGAAGTTTCACAATACCAAGCACAGGGAGAAAGCAAAGAATATGCATTCATTCTGGTTAGGTTTCCTTATTTTAATTGCACTTCTGCCCCCCTCTGTAAAAACATTACCTTTACCAAACGACCTCTTAATTTGTTGTGTTTCCGCTTTTCCACCAGAGCTATCATCTTGCTGAAGACTTGGGGAGAGCCTTTTCAGAACGAACAATTTTGCAGATCTTTATAGAGGCTGAGGCAACTGTGTCTGCTGGCCCATTGAAGGTAAATATGAGGAGCTCTTTCCTATAATTTACTTGCATTGCATTTATTATACAATTTATTCTGTGTACATTTGAGTGAATCATTGAGTTGAAAATGGAAGGTCACTTCGACTAAAGAAGCACACTATCAACAAATAGAACAAACTTACCTAGATTTGGAGGGAGATCTGGGATAGGGTACAATAAAAATTCATATAATATATATATAAAAATTAGGAAAAGCTTACTTTCCAGGGTTAGTTATGATGCTATAGATACTGAAATCCGTTGGTCTCTCGTTGGCAGCCAATTGACTTTGGAGTGATAAGCATGATAAATCTATGTGATACTTGGTAATAGCCTAATGGTTCTTCCTCACCTTCCACAATAGAAGGTTGAGGGTTCAAGTCCTTGTAGGGACAAAGTGGGTCATCTTCTTGTTCAGGAAATGCCAGTCAAGAATTTTTGCGATTAGGCTTATTTTTCTAATGCAAGAACGTATAAATTTACTAAAAGAGTAAATAAAGAATCAATTGCTTAATATTTAATAATATACATGTCCTTTGTGCAGAACATGTTAGGTTTGTTGAGATCCATGTATGTCATGATCAGTCTGGAAGAAGATGCTGCATTCCTCCGATACGGTTACTTATCAACTGATAGTGCTGCTGCAGTGAGGAAAGAAGTAACGAAACTTTGCAGTGAACTGCGACCACATGCACTTACCTTGGTCAGTTCCTTTGGCTTACCTGATGCTTTCTTGAGCCCTATAGCTTTTAATTGGGTAGAGGCAAATTCTAGGTCTCCAGTTAAACTCTAGCTAGCTTGGTGCGACTATTTACCTTCCATCTCTAGTTGATGGAAATGAGTGTTATATCTGTGGCTTTCAAGTATCTGTCAATAAGTTCGCATATCGTTCCTGGCTGAATGGCATTAAAGTATGGCCATTGTTTTGTAAAACTATTTATCATAAAATAATAAATGGAATCTTATTTTACTCAAGCATTCAGATCTATCCAGTGCATTTCTCTGTCCTCTCTTTTGTCAATATGCATCTTTCAGATGCAGTGCAGTGCAGTGCAGATTTCATGTTTTTGATGGAGAGAGTGTTTCTGTGTGCTTCCATCAACTGTCTATTTACATATTTTGATAATGTTCAATTGGCTGGTATTATGTACAATTGTGTGAACAATGTTGACTGATTGCTTTTGTGACCAGACTGTGCTATGATCAATTTAGTATATATGAAATTCTTCCATTTGTTTTCCGAGCTGGAGGTGGAGAAGGGGGTTGGTTAATACATAAACTTTGCATGAGTTGAGGCAAAAGATCCATCTCTTAACAATATTAATAATTGTACACCAATATAAACAAAATAATAAATAAGAAAACAAAATACAATTAGCAAGTCGCCTAATCTCATGTTGACCTATAGTCGTACTTATCTTCTAGAAAGAAATCGAAGATACAATTCTAGTTCTTCCTCAGAGGTGGCTAGGAAAATTTTGCTAGAAGTATTTGATGTTTATAATGTCTCACTTAGAGACTTATCCAAAAAAAAAAAATAATGTCTCGCTTAGTTTACGCTTTAATTGTTTGTCTTCATTTACTGAAAATGGTTTTTATTTCCCATATTGTTCTTTTTAGTAGTTTTTACTGAAGGTATGCCCTTTGTGTGCCTGTACATATATTTTTTTCTTTTTCATACAACGTCCAATTATGAAAAACATATATATATATATATACATACTTATCCTCTGCTGAATTCATCAAATTTAACAAAGTGGGGGCATCATTAAACATGAATTTCAATATTGCTTGGAACGCCGCGTTAGTAACGATGAGAATTGGAAATGAAGAGTAGTCGCCCAGTATTATTTGCTAATGACGTCATTAGATTACTTGAAAGAGATTTTTTTGATATTTTGAAATATCACTCTCGTAATAATTAGTAATAAACGATATGCTAAATCTTATAATCTGTCCATACATTCATAAAATATTAACACATGAACTGACAAGGTCACTAGATATAAAAGATTGGCATTAATTAAACATGTGTTTTGATTGCATCACATATCCTTAAAATAATAAACATTTTAAATTAATAGTTTCGTGATCTAATTCGCCATTCAATTGACTTATTATCTCCGATGGGTGGGTTTTACAAATCTTATTAACTAAAAGTACCTTTCAACACGATTCACATAGATAGATGCGGATATTTTCATTTAACTATTAGTATTAAAATAATAATTTAAAAAAAGAAAGAAAAGAAAATGCTATAGATGTATAAATCAAAAGGATTATGTGACTGACATTCCTGCAGATTTCTTGAGGAGGCTTTAAGCATTTTTCTCTTATGCATATAGAGTTCAATGTGTGTCAAAATTGGAGGAAAAAATATACTAGCAATTTTAAAATAGTAATTTTAAGTTTGGTAGCACTAAATCAATATTTTAAATTTTAAATTAAAAAAAAAAAAATTTAATTCAAAATTTAAATTGAATTTGTTCTGATTCACAAACATAAGTGATTATAGAGGACAAGTTGTAGTGGTATGGCCAAAGATCTTACAATTATTTATTGATTGGGCAATAGATTGTACTTTAATCAAAACAGATCCCTCATTTTACAAATGTATTACCTGCCAAAAGTGGCCTGGAATAATTTACGCAATCTCGTTCGTCACTTGGGAGAATTTTTTAACTCCTCTCTCCTACTCTATAATTTAGTCTCCTAAATTCAAATCTAACACAACCATTTAGTCCAGAATGGAGGGTCCCGTACTGATTAAAGAAGCACGATTTTGAACACACAACAAACTGCTCTAGATTTGAAGAGAGAAATATACTCCATGTTCATATATTAATTTGTATATATTTCAGAATTAGGAAGCTCAAGATGCTATAGAATCTTTCGCATACCAAACAAAATAAAAAATAAAAATAATGAAATTGTGTTTTGGAACACAGGGTTGACGATTTTAATTAATTTTCTTTTTTAATTTTAAATTTAAAATATAGATTTGATACTCTCAACACAACAAAGATACATGGTATTATAAACAGTGAAGATTGGTGTTTGTAAGTGGCATTATTTAGAGTTGTCGCGTCAAATTATAGACAAGGATCTCTAATTTAAAGTCTTCTACATTATCATAAATTGAACCACTTATACACTGATATATGACATTTAAAGAAAATTTATGACTAAAATTACACTACATCAGCCAATTTAATAAGAATTAAAATACTGTATCGTTTTAGGGCTACAGGTAGAAACACCGATACTAAAAAGTGTTTAATTCATCGAACCCTCAAAAGAAAATGAAAATCTTCATGAAAATCCTAATAGGAAAAATCATAATGCTCAGGGTTGAGCCGAAGGACAACATTAACCCATGAGATTTGATTTTCAATTTCCGTCATCATCTGCTGTAGTACTTCAAATATTCATTTTCTTTCTTGTAATCTGATCCATTAGATTTAATGTTTTTAATTATTTTGATATTCTTAGTTGTTGTAATCTTTCGATTTTTCATGATTTTTTTTTTTTTATTATTTTTTTATCAAACCAGTAGATCAAGTACATAGAATTTGAAGTTTTATTAATTGAGTTGACGTGGTGTAATATTAGCCATAAATTTACTTAAAATGTTATGAATTAATGTATAACTAATTCAATTTATGATAATGAAGAGGGTTTTTAATTTGGAGGATTCTTGTCCACAAGATCAGGTACTAATTTCCAAGCAAGTTAAGCCAAAGCCGACCTTCCAAACAATATGAACCATACAATAATATACATAAATTAATTTTTTTGTGTAGGTTAGTGACTTTTATACTCCTATTTGGTATTGTTCAATCAATAAAGCCCAACGTCTCACTAAACCACTCATCTTTTCCATCTTTGGGAGATTGAAAAAAAAAAAAAAAAACACTCTTTTTGTATCTCATAATGTAAAGTAAACAGAAGGGATAAAGTTTATTCACAAGGAATAATTTACTTTGAATTTACAAAGTAGATGTTTTGAATCCACAAAACGAAAGATAATTTCAAAGAATTCTGATATTTGTATTGATAATTGAATGAATAAAAGTTAATTCTGCACTTGACAGTACACATATTTATAATAAAAGAAAACCTAACTCTAAAAGAAAATTAAAACACAAAGAAACTTAATAGCAAAAAGAAAATATTTCCTCAAAAAAATTAAATAAAACTAAACTTCCTATAAAAAAAATATAAAAATAAAATAAATAAGAAATTTAAATAATAAAAATTACTAAGTAAATAAAATTGTCCTATATCATTTCTCTCTACTTCAAAAAAAGCTCTCCTTAATTACGCTGCTGTTTGACCTTGATTCTTCGTAAACTTTAGCAATTCCAAAAGAACGTAAGATATCTCTTCTCCCTCTAAGCAGCTCAAAAAAAAAAAAAAAAAAAAAAAAAAAAAAAAAAAAAAAAAAAACAAATTGTCAAATGGATAATATTCGATCTCAATTAGAAATAGAACCATGAAAATTCTGGCCCAATTTATTGGACATGAAAATCATCTTAGAATGAGAATGATTGTGAACCGAAATTTGGTGTGTTGAGTATGTTGACAAACCGATTACCAATAGTCTGTGAGAAATAGGACCACATGGAGTGTTTTGAAAACACTTTATTTTAGGGTGAACCAAAGTACTTGATCCAACATTGCTCATGGGGACCACCGTGATGAGACTGGTGGCATGAAAACAATCAGTAAAACCAATTTTTGCCCTACTAGAAAATTAGTGATGAACAGGAAAATTAAAAATTATTTAATTTATTCTCATCTGTTCATCAAGTAAAGCTTATTGTCTTACGAGTACATTAGATTAATTAAAAGTTTGCCAATAATTAAATGTGTTTTTAAATATATAAACATTAAAGTAAAGTACTGTTCTCTCATCGGATTCCCTTTCCGCTGTTTATGCAATTTTATTTCTCCAATCAACTGGTTAGCATTTTACAAACCTTATTAGTTAAACATACATTGTACATTTTAACACAGTTCACATGATTAAATTTTAATGATTTTTACTTAAATATCAATATTAAAATAACAATAATAAATAGGAGTAATAAAAAAGAAAGTGTCATGCATGTCTATTCAAATCAAAATATAACATATACTATTTTATACCTAATAATAATTAATCAGGCCAACCAGAAATTCGAAAAACGTGTAGCCGACATTCATACAGTTCAATATTGAGGCATAAGCATCGACTCCACTTCTATATACATTGAGAGTTTAATGGTGGTCAAGTTAAATTGAGGGGATAGAATATATATAGCGTAGCTGCTTAGAATTAAGATGGCTATGCCTAATATAGAGAGAGACAGTGAGCTACTTGAGGCTCAAGCTCACATATGGAACCAAACATTCAACTTCATAAGCTCTGCATCACTTAAATGCGCAATTCAACTTGGCATACCAGATATCATCCAAAACCATGGCCAACCAATTCCTCTCTCTAACCTCCTCGCCGAGCTACCAATCAACCCCACAAAAAACCGTTGCATCTATCGCCTCATGCGCATTCTTGTTCATTCCGGTTTCTTTGTTCAACAAAAAGTTGCCGGAAATGAGCAAGAAGTTGAGTATCTTCTCACACCGGCTTCTCAGCTTCTCACAAAGGACCATCCCTTGAGTTTGTCACCATTTTTGCTAGCCATGCTTGATCCAATTGTAACCAATCCATGGCACTTTATGAGCACTTGGTTCCAAAATGAGGATGAAACCCCATTTTACACTGTTAATGGGAGGACACTTTGGGACCAAGCTGGGCAGGAGCCGGTGCTGAACAAATTTTTCAATGAGGCCATGGCTAGTGATGCTCGGTTGGTGGCTAGTGTGGTGATTAATGAGTGTAAGGGAGTGTTTGAGGGGTTGAATTCATTGGTGGATGTTGGGGGTGGCACTGGGACAGTGGCCAAAGCCATTGCTGAGGCATTCCCACACTTGAAGTGCACAGTGCTTGATCTTCCACATGTTGTTGCTAACTTGAAAGGGACTCAAAACTTGAACTTTCTTCAAGGGAACATGTTTGAAGCAATTCCTCCAGCAGATGCAATTCTACTCAAGGTAATCCATCTGTAATTTTGTAACTTGTTGATTTCCATCTTTCATTATATATATATATGATTTATTTTATATTGGGCAGCCATATATATATAGAGATGTATTCATTATTTGCCATAACCAAGCATATATATGTATGATAATTTTACGTACGTATATATATGAATACTAACTAATTATATACTTGTAATTAATTGGATTAATATTGTAAATGACAAACAGTGGATACTGCATGACTGGAGTGACGAAGATTGTGTGAAGATCCTGAAGAGATGCAGAGAGGCAATTCCAAGCAAGGAGAAGGGTGGGAAGGTGATAATTATAGACATGAACATGATGATACAGGAGAAAAACAAGAAAGAAGATAATGAATCGATTGAAACCCAGCTGTTCTGGGATATGTTAATGATGGTTACAGTATCTGGTAAAGAGAGAAATGAGGAGGAATGGAAGAAGCTCTTCCTGGATGCTGGCTTCAGTGACTATAACATAACGCCCGTACTGGGTTTAAGGTCTCTCATTCAGCTTTATCCTTAATTATTACTCCTCACAATTAGGGTTGTGTCATAAGTGCTTGCTTTGAAATTAAGCACGTAAGCTTTCAGTAGTATTGCTTACAAGTTTAGAATAATAAATGTTGTTTGGTTTTTTCAAGTGTTCTTAACGCGAGCATGTAAAAATTTTATATGGCAACGACTGGTCTGGAATAATAAATGCAAAGAAATGCTATTTCCTTTAGTGGGTTTTACTTTTTGGTTTTATATTCAAATGCAAAATTGATATTTTGGTACCACAATAACTATATTCAGATGCATTGAATTAAAATTTTAAAATTATAAAAAATAAATAAAAAAATTAAATCAAATTTTCTTTAACTCTACTAATTCTAATTTTACAACGTGAAACACAACTTATATGCAATACTACTATTTACATGTAAAATGCCCTGAGATATTATATAAGTTTTTGGTATGAATAGAAAGACTTCAACCTAACACTTAATACTTTTGGTCGAGGACGAAGACTTCGGCTGAAGTCTTCAGCCAGCATGTTTCAAGACAGGGCATATAGATCCAAAAGACTTACAGTTATTCACATGTTTTCGATTTCAACTTTAGTACTGAGAGTGATATGATTTGATCCGAGCTAAATGGCATCATCATTTGAGGACTTGCATTAATGTTGCAATTTCTTCTCTACTACTAGGTACTTCTATAGAGAAGCGGTGAAGTCGTCTCATGTCCATTTTTTTTTTTATTCTATTTTTTTAAAACTGTGAAGGTTAGATTACAAATTTATTCATTTACCTATCACTTAAGTTTCTTACATATCAAATTATCATATATGATTATATCTATCATATTACTCCTTAGGTTTCATAAAAAATGTTCATCTTTCCTTTTAATTTGTTTATCCCTTTGTCCTGTTTTAAATTTAATGAACTATATTTTTAATATTCTTACTTTACCCTCTTGTCTTGAAATAAGTGTCCTAGTCAAATAATGTCAAGACAAAATTTTAGAAGGGCATATTAAAAAATTCATTTCATACTAATATAATAATAATAATAATTAAATTAAATTCTTCAAAAGAGACCATTTTTTTTTTTTTTTTTAACAGATAAAGTACCATCTATAGAGTACTTGTTTATCACTTACCTACTCCCAAACCTTCTCTTATATATAGGATCTTTATTTAATTTTCATTAATTCAATACAATATAATATTTTTTCATTCCTTTATTTCTAACACTGAAGATCCATTAAATTGCCAATAAATCAATATTACAAAGTTCAAGAAACCACAAGGACCAAAGTGCCAACACTAAAAGTCTTATTGGGATTGTTTTTCAATGCCGTTTTTATTTCTTTAAAATTGCGTTTAGATGTGTTTGATAATCATTAAAAACACTTTTAATAATACCAATTTTAGTTCAGTAACACTTCACGATGGTAGAATTTGACACATTTCAAACTGTAATATGAGTAGAGGTCGAATATTTTAGGTAATTCTTTTTTTATTAGACAATTTTGTCTTTTTTATTTTTTATTTTTATTTTTATAAAGACAATTACACTCATTTTTTTTATAAAGTTGCTATTATCAAATTAATATGCTAACATCCTGTTAGAGGATATAATTGTAAAATTAGCAACAGAAGTGTTTTAAAAGATATTGTTAGTAAATAAATTAAAAAATAATCTAATTAAAAAAATACTTATTATAATTATAATATGTCACTAAACACCACATTTTTTTACCAATAATAAATTTTTGACAGCCCTACCAACAAGAGTTTATTATTATTATTATTATTAATCCTAATGGAATGGGCTCTTACTCTCCACCATTGCACCTCAAACTCAAAGCTAATTTTCTTAGCTCATGCGCTGCAGCCTGCAGCATTACAATAAGGGGGCATCCACATCAACTAAGGCCCCTCACTTTTCTGTAATAGAACTTTGACATCTTCTAAAATAACTGATAAAAGAGGATCAACATCTTGAGGAAGCACGACGGTTTTATAATCCCCTTTCATGGTGCCCAAATCAAGCACCCAAATTGTCTCTCCTTTATGGTGCCACACATATTCTTCATATTGGTATTGTTCAAAGAATGAAGACCTATATACATCTCACTAAAGAACTCATATTTTCTATCTTTGGAAAATACCAGAAACAAGAACACCGTTTTGGATTTCATAATGCTAAGAAGCCAAATTTGAAATCTGGAAACACCTTGTCAAGAGGCTTTTTCCTGTCCTCAAGTTTTTGCCAGAAAGTCCTCGGACATTGCATCTTAAGCTTTCGAGCAAAGTTTTGTCAAAATTCCAGGGCGCAATTGTTATTATCGACGATAAAATGAAAATGAAATCGATCACTCCTACGTCTAAAAATAGTAAACCCTCCTTCACCACTAAAGTCACATCCACTTCTGACCCTACCAACACCTTGGCAAGAGGCATGGCAAGTGCTTGATTATTCCTCTGTTTTGAATCAACCCAAAAAAAGGAGTCACGCTTGAGCCATTTACCTCTGTTTGTTAAAGCAGCATAATTTTATCAACATTTGGAGCAGATTCTGTTTGTTCCGGTGATGGCCGCCAGCTCGGAGTCTCCACTGTTGGGATTTGTACGTCCTTGTATAATAAATTCTTACTTGATTTTATAGACATTATTTTTTAATTTACGTATTATACAATTGGTGAATATAAAAGTAAGGGTAAAATGCAAAACACATCTTTGAACTATGTTTGAATTTGCAAATAACCCCCTTAACTATATTTTGTACATAAAATTCCCTAAACGGTCTCATTTTGTTGCAGCATACCCCAAAGACTAAACTATATTTCATTAAATGACCATAATGCCCATTCTTATTGAATTACATTTAATATATTTTTTATTTATGTAAATTATGAAAAAATTCATACTAATTTGAAGATATATTTTCTATTAAATTTGCATAAATTTACCTTTAATTTTTTTAACAAATTATTTTTTTAATTTTTAATGAATATATTACATGAAAATAAGGTATTTTTTTCAAAAGTATTTTATTATTTTTTCATCAATATATTGCATGAAAAAGATGATATATTTTTTTTTATGATAAAAATGTTTAAATTGGTTATGATGCGTTTTATTATAAATAATAAAGTTTTAATAATAAGTTAACCAATTTAGAAAATGGTAGTTACAAAACCATTTATCTATTTTTTTTTTTCATTTTTATGATAAATTGATACTAAAAATAAAATTAAGATAAATAGTATAATTAATATTTACATAAGAAAAAATATAATAAAATAATTTAATAAGAAGTGAAAATTTTAATGAGAAGGGTAAAATAGTCTTGTGTGATGGATTTGTCCTTAATTGCAACAAATCAATAGTTCAGGTGGGTTATTTACAAAAGGGTAATAGTTTAGGTGGTTTTTTTGCACTTAACCCTAAAAGTAATATGTTTTCGATTCATGATGGAATTGAATTTGTCCAATTATAGTTGCAAGACATATTTATATGAATATGATGGTGATCAATACAATAATATAAATAGTGATCATAAATAGTTCGTAATCGGTAATTAAGAATGAACTCTTAATTAACTAAGACTTGAACCAAATTCGCGACAGATTGACTTATATTGCGAGAGCCGTCGTATGCAATTACTCCCTATCATCGTCATGACATTTGACTTTTAAGAATGAGAAGAGTATAAACTATTTTAATAATTAATAATTACTTTAATTTGTTCGACAGAACCTCCGGGATCCCATCACAGACACTTTAGGTAATTATGTGATTAATAATTAGAATATTATATTTTCAATATTTGTATCATTGCTAGTTGTTTTTATTTTGTATTGATTATGGTTTATCACAAAATAAATTCGAATGTCTTCATGTGCTTTAGACAAAAATAAATAAATAAATTATATCTTTATTTACTAAATTATTATTATTGTAAAACAAATGTTTTACTGTGATCAAGGTGGGAAATAATCAAGGAACCAAAATAAATATATTAATTGTGCGGGCGGATTGATGGCTACAATTATCCGATAGCTATATTTATGCATAGAGGGGTCAAAGTGCAACATTGAGTTAGTGGTTATTTACTATTTGATTAGAGGTCAATTAATTTTTTTTAGTGGAGTAAAAATTAATTGAATTGGGTCCATGGTATACTGGACCGGGTTAACAATTGTTAATTCATTTGAGCTAAGAAAATATATAATAAGCCCAAATGATTCTTACCCATAGCCCAATTTGATATTGGAGGCCCATTAGATTGAAGATAGCACTTTAATTGTTGAGATTGAGAATTACTTTTGACATACTATATGAGTATAAATACATATATGATGTGTACTATTAGTAAGCTTTTAGGCATCATTAGTTTGTAAAGATGAATATTTCTATCTCTAGAAATTTTAGGTTTGTGTTCGCATCTAAATGGAGGCTCCCACAAGCTATGCATCTAAGGACTTTCATGAAAGCATATAGGTGATTCCAAAAGGCAAGACTACCATGGTGATGGTGGTGACCTAACGAGGAAGAAGGAGCTAAAGTGATCTTTGTAAGGAAGAACATTCAATTTGTAGATGGTTTTGTAGCTTACTCGATTAAGCTTCTAAGTAAGTTTACTAAATCTAATGAATGTATGAGTTACACGCAACGGAATGATTGTGGAATATAATATGGATAAATAACCTAGAGGAAGTGAATAGATTCAACTTAGTTTTTTATATATCCAATTTTTGCTTAAATTAAATTTACCAAAATAAAAGTAAATTAATCAAATCACAAAACAAAATAATTGCAAGTAAAGTTATAGTGACACCGGATTTTAGCAAGGAAATTAATTGGAAAACCTCAAGGTTTTGTGCGCTATCCCAAGCGTAAAAAAATCCACTATGTATAAAACAAAGTACAGCGAACTTTGACTCACACTCATACCCCTTCACTCTACCAATACCCAACTTGTTGAACACCCCTGGCTTTACAACTCCCCAGTCCAACAACTCTTGACTTCAGACTTACTCCTTGAACTTTGTAGAAGGATTGCTGGTAGATCAACAACACTTCGCAAAGCTCCTTGACCCCTTCAAAGTGTGATATGAAATTCTTCTTATTTAAATCTGAATTTGATGTAAAAGTAGATATATTTTTCGGAATTTCTGAATCTTCAATTATGTTTCAATTCCGATGAGATAAAGAACAATACTACTAAATCACTCTTGTGTTTATGTGTGTGCTCCAAAAAATAAAAACAGAAAAATCAGATTGATTTTCTAAATAAAAATCTCACAACGATGGCTCTCAATTAAATCAGAATTTTGTATGCAAAAAACCGTACAAACCAAATGAGAAAACATGTTTATATAGACTTTAAAAAAACCTACATATACCTGAAAAATAAGGTAAATTCGTACATAGGTATTTTGGAAAGAAATTTATACCAAAAAGGAATCAAATAGATCAGAAAACTAAAGCTACCAAAACAAATCAGAAGCCTTGAATAATTTCCACAAAGCCAGTTGAACCTGTTCGAATAATCTTGAACTAGTTCAAGTTGGGCATAATGTAAACACTTCCTAAAAACATATGTTTCAAACTTTCAAAATTTTCTAGGTGTACTCACACACTCCCATACCTTTCTAAAGTATTCTTTTCATCATCCCAGAGTATATTAAAGTATGAACACTTGGATTTTTTCAATTCGGCTTCCGATCTTGAATCTTGAAAATTTGAATTGAAAATTAATTTACAACTCGATCGGACTTGTTTTTGCTGGCGACTTTTTGCGTGGCCCGTCCTTTGACAGCAAAATTTGCCAACTACAAATTTATATCTCATAGAATGTATCATCATCTTCTTCTTGCATTAAAGTAGCTCTTAAAGATGGATCAAGATCATTTGATGAAAAGTCTTCTTCTATTTTTTTTTTTTTTTTTAAAGTATCCATTTCCCTAACATGCACAACATAATCACCAATGAAACAACTACAAGTTGGCGACTTTTTGCGTGGCCTGTCCTTTGACAACAAAATTTGCCAACTACAAATTTATATCTCACAGAATGTATCATCATCTTCTTCTTGCATTAAAGTAGCTCTTAAAGATGGATCAAGATCATTTGATGAAAAGTCGTCTTCTATTTTGTTTTTTTAAAGTATCCATTTCCCTAACATGCACAACATAATCACCAATGAAACAACTACAAGTTGGTGACGAGCGTTGGCATGGAGGTATCGGTAGCGAGGAAGCTTCGGGAGTAAGATGATTACAAGTGCAATGCAAGTTCATTCTAATACATCCGGAAAAAAATTTCTCTACAATAATTTGCATTCAAACAAAAGTTATTTATTTATTTATTTTTTTGGGATAAAATGAAAAAAAACACCTCTACTATATATAAAATGTGCAATTACACCCTATTATTCATAAAACCCCATACATTTTTTAATTTGTGCAAATAAGGACAAATCCAAAAGGTCTAAAACCCATCTCATTCTAGTATATTTAGCCATGCATAAGCTGTTGAAGCACCTACGGTGGTCTCTATCGTCGAAGCACCTACATGGTGCGATGTTCATGTTCACGACCTGTGCATTGTCTACACAATATATATATACACACAATATATATATATATATATAATTTGGGTTTTTTTTTTTTTTTTTTTTTTTTCTTCTAATTTGGGTTTGACCAATTTTAATTATATATATTTTTTTCCTTGAGGGCATTTTAGGGTTTTAAAAAAAAATTTGGTCAAAATTGACTATGAAGGGGCAATTTGCTCCAAATTTTGGTAATATAGAGATTTATATGCACAAAATAAAAAATAGAATTGATTCATGCACATTTTGTATATAGTAAAGAGTTTTTTTTGGTACTTTACCCCTTTTTTAGCTTTTTTTCTCTCTCTTCTAATGGTCCATAATCGAGTAAACTCACCTGGGAATGCTATTGGGAAAATCTTGTTACTCCATTGGTGCTTATAAATTAATTGCAGATGCACTATTCATTGAAAGAATATTGACATTTAATCTTGGTACTAATATGACTAACTTGGTGTTCTGATTCTTTCCGATAAACACAAATATGACCATGAACACACCACATGCATAAGTACAATTGTATACTCCGTTTAGTTGTTGCAAAGGGAAGTCTTTGTTTAGTTGTTCCAAATGTGATTATTCTCTGTAATATATGCGGACTGTTGAAGTAAAATTTTTGAGATTTTTTTTAACTACCTCTTAATAATTAATTAATTTGTAAATTTTGTCCCTAAATTTATTAAAATTTTTAATTGATCCCCCCACCCAAAAAATATTTTTAGCACATATATTGACCACCCAATTTTTTTGAAAATTCTATTAACAGCCCTTAAATATTAATTAATTTGTAGATTTTGTTCCTAAAATTAATTAAAAATTTCAATTGGCCCCGCAATTTTTTTCAAAACATATATTGTAACACCCCTAATTTTTAAAAAGATAGTCTCGGTATTTACGTACTTGTTTTAATTACATTTTTTTAAAAATTGTTTAATTGATTATTTGACAATGTGCTTATGTGTTTAATTGAATTAAGTGTTACTTGGTTATTTGGATTATGTGTCTATGTATTATTTGTTTACTTAGATTATATGCTTAAATGGTATTTTGTTATATTGTAATTAATTGTAAATTAAATGTTTTATTTTATTTTATTTTATTTTATAATGTTTTATTTTGTTTTATGGTTATGGTTAGTAGTAATGGGCCAACCAATTGGGTCCCATGGACTATTTAGATAGGAGGTTTAATGGGTATGAATAATTACTCATGGATGGTTGTATATATACAGAGATATATGTATATACGTATAAAAGGAAAGTAATATATTAATTACTTTTATGATAACTTTAGTATTAATATTTAATCTGATGTATATTTTATATATTTATATAATAAAGATATACATAGATTTTATACGTATCATTTTTAAATTACCTTTTAATATTATGGTAACTTCAGTGTTATAAAATAATCTATTAATAAAGAATCGGATGCATATAATTTGTTTATTTAATAAGGTTAAACATAAATTATATACGTAACATATTTTAAGTTACTTTTTTTAATACTTTAATTTTATTATTATTATTTTTAAGTGGAGTTGGATTGGGAAAATGATTATGGTTAGTTTATCTAGCCTATAACTATATAGCTATAGGTTGTAAAAGGGGGTTAGAAATATTCACGAAAAATATTCTAGGGAGAGAGAGTTAGAGAGAGAAGGAGGAAAAGGAAGGAAAGAGGAAAAAACCCTATAGAGAGAAGATCAAGGAAGAAGAAGTTTAACTTTTAATCCGAAAGTTTAAGGCAAATTCTTCTTCTATCTCTTTCCCTTAGATTTGTGTTTCTATACATGCCTAGGAGATTATAGGATTTTTAATCATATAAAATTTAAAAATTATGCAAGTTTTAAATCTTCTCTGCTCCTTTAATTCGTACTCTATGCATGCTAGATTAATTATGGGTTCCTTAAATAAATTAATTGAATCAATAATCATGGATTAATTTGAAATTTTAAATTCATGTTTTAATAGTGGAATTTAATTCTTTTCTTCCGCCGAACTTAGCACTGTTGGTGGCTGTGATTTTAATTTAATTTATCTATTTAATTTTTCACGTGAATTAATTGGAGATTACCACAGTTTGTACTTTAAGTATAGGAAATCAAAAGTTGGTTTTATTTATAAGGGATGCACGCCGAACGAGGTAATGAATCAATATATGGATATAAACATAAAGTTGACATTGCTAAGTCACAAACTGATTCTATACATAAAGGGGCGCACGTGATGAAATTGGAAAGTTGGAATTCCATATCTTTCACAAGGCAAACACGCCGAACGAGGCAACTTGTAATACTGTTATGATAGAAATAAATCAATTTGGTATAAAAAAAACAATGAGTATGCATTAAATATTTTAAGGTTAATTTGTTTAGAGTTGGAATACTAAATTAATATTTATTATTTTTAGATTAATAAATCTATATTAAATATTTAATTGATTTAAATAGATTCATTAAAAATCGAAAAGCATGATTTAAGTTTACATGCTAAGTATGTAATATAATTAATTTTAAAAGGGATAAATTAATTAAATATGGTTGGATTAAATTATTTTAATCAATTGTTTAGATTTAAAATTAATTTAATCAGAACATGAAGATGTACAATTTAGTTGAGATGCATGTTAATTTCTTATGATGTAAATTAAATGCACGCTACTTAGAATTGATATTTTTGCTCAAGTAAATGCAAACGATGTGTATATGATTTATATCATGTTTATTTGGATTATTATATGTAAATATTATTTACATTATCCTCGGATTGGAAACTTTTATTTGGTTATGATATAGATTAATGCACCATTATGGGATGGGGGCATATTAGGGACGGATTAACTTAAGAGTTAACTCCTACCTATTTTTAATAAGGGAACGGAATAACCATAGTGTTAAGTCCTACTTATTCGTGTCAGGTCAATGGAATAATTGGATGACATATTATTTAGATAGTTTATTTTGATGGTTAGATAGGACGGATTATATATATATAATTATACGCCATGATATGAGCTTGAGTCTCAGGATCAGTGGTTAGGGTGCATATATTGCCAGGGATGTGTAACTAGATATAGTGTAGTTATGTGCCTTGGTAGGTCTAGGTATTCGTGCCCACTATATGTGCGTTTTGCTTGATGCCTACTATTCAGGTTGAGGCAACCCTATAGTCTAGTGAGGTTCCTTTAGTGTGTATTTATATATATACAGACTACTAGTTATTGTTGGATTAACTATGATGTATACGTGTATCGAATCTCTGCTTGGACTATAGTAGAGTAGAACTTGTTTGTGGGCCTGACCCACCATTATTTTTCAGGTGTTCGTCAGGAGTAGAGGTTGTTCGTGCTGAGTAGGGATCAGTCTATTTCACTCTTCCAGTTTATCTACATAGGAGTTCCTTTATGTTTCAGTTTCCTGATGTAGACAGTTATTGCTGTCATTTGTTCAGTTGGGTTTTTCTAGGGGTCCACATAGTATGGATTCCCGAGTTGTATTAATGGAGGATTAATTGTATCAGAATGTTTTTTATTTTAATAAGAATTTATTATGAGGAGTTTTGGATTATCCTTTTAGTTTCTTTTCAGCATTTTTATTTAAATTTATTTATCCTCTTGTATTTTGTGTTCGTTTATTGCCGATTCGTTTTTGATATCCCTGGGCGTTCGGGCGGGGGCCTGGCCAACTCCCATTCGGAAATCTGGGGGTATCACAGTTGGTATCAGAGCACTCCAGGTTCAATAATCTTTAGGAGCATCTTTCGTTATGTGACTTCCGCTTTGCGTCTCTTAAAACCTAGAGCCCATATTAGGATTCGTTGTACTCTATTTACGGTTCGTTAGGAGGAGCTGATGTCAATTAGATTCTGTTGTTACAGAATGGTTGGCACTAGGAGAAGGATTTGGGTTCAAGGCGAAAGCAATAAAACCCAAAGAAGTAAAGAAGTAAGTTATCGATTTCTTTGCCAAAAGGCAGAATTTGAGATCGAAGGTTTAGTTCCGGGTTGGTGTTACTTTAAAAGTATAAGCCAAGGAAAAATTTAGGTGTATGTGATAGGTCACCGCATATCGGGGCCAACACGACTTCAGTTGATCTAAAAAATGAGACAAGCGAGGAGTAGGAGTCCTAAGACGATTCATGGAGGAGAATTCAGAGTATACAAAGAAAAGGGTACTAAATCTTAAGGATGAATGGTCGCACGAGGGTGTTCTTATTTGTTAGTAGTATAGTGAATGATACTAGTAGAGTTGGTGTGGATCAATCTACAAATAGTTAAACTTTCGTATTATCTCTAAAAGAGGTAGATAAAAAGTATTCTTCAGGAGTTTGGGAATGTGATGGAGTTCTTATCAGAACGAAATACATGATTTTATATCACGTTCAGGAGAGTATGGGGATTATGTTGTAACGTTCTAAGTTGCTTTATAAAGTCACGTTAGATGGTTTGCATTCCGCGTATAAGGAGGATGGGGGATTAATCCTTTAGTATTTGTTTAGGCAAACGAATGTTCCTTTTAAGTGATGTTTAAAGGATATGTTTCGAGATTGGATGATTATTTACGAAACTATAAAAGGAAATTGTGAAACAATCTGGTAAGGTTGATTTCAAATGAGACTTTCTTTTCTAAAACGAACGAAGTTTTAAGTAGGAGTATATTTTGTCCTATTGAGTTTGTCATACGTTGATTATTTTGGGTAATGGTATGTAGTTTCGTTGGGGACACAAGTATGTGATCAGTCAACTATTGTTTTTAATAACATGGAGTAATAGCGCTATTTACGCTATGATTGTGAGCATGCGGTCATAGGATTTGGTAGATACACATAAATCTAGCCAATCTATTATACCTGGACATGCGTCATTGTAGTATATTATTTGGGATGGGATAGTTAAACCATTACTACGAGTCAAATAATCTAGTACGATTAGTTTGATATACTTTACGCTAGGTATGGATTCGTATCATGTTACAATGCCATGATAATGGTGGTTGTTATTTTTATTTATTTATTATATATATATTTATTATTATTATTATTATTTCGTGATATACGTGATGTGGTGGTAAATAAAGATCACTGTAACGCCACGATGTTTTACCAGAGGTGCCGAATTTGCTAAACATTTTTTTAGAAATTTCAGAAGTTGTTACCAAGTCGGAAGGAGGATTTAGTACCGGTTTAGGTACTGATTGGAATGACACTGGGTGAGGATAGGAGACTAAATAAATCTTCATCAGTTAATTCTTAATCAAGAATTTATTCACGATAGTGTGTCATTAGGAGGAGTTGCTGGTGTTGCACATGGAAGAGGAAACTAGTCTCTTTATTTCCATAAATAATATGGAATTATTATTATTATTATTATTTTAGTCACAATTTGCAACAATTAGCTGTTGCTATGAAATTGATGACTTAGTTGGAGGATGGAGAGATTTTATATTCTTTGGAAATTAGACAAAGATGTCGGATTGACATTAACTTGTCTTAAAGAAGTAGGGGGTGTCAAAGATAAGATGGTGAGACCGTTCACCTATATAATAAAAAGAAGGTGCATGGTGTATATGGAAAGGTCGTAGTTTGTTGATTTTTGTTGAGTTAAAGTCATAGTTGACTATTGATAAATAGAATTACCGATTGACTTTCAATATCGGTAAGTTTATCACGGATCAGTGGTGGATAAATTCAGTTGCAGAGTTTGTTTTTGAAGATGCTCCAATTTAAACAAGGGGTATAAGACGAAAGCTGGTGGTTCCGGATTAACGGTACTTTCTACAGACAAATTGGATGGAGGATGCAAGGACTGAGTTTCACAATTCTTAGTTCTTTATTTATCCTGGTGAACATGATACTTCACGGTATGAAGCAGGTGTTTGGAAGACAGGCAAGAGGAGGGATATAGTGATTTTTCTCGAAGTCTAATATTTATTAGATAGTAGAGATGGGCCATCAGAGATCACCAGATCTTTGCAACCATTTCCTATACTAAAGTGGAAATTAGAGAGTATTTTACGGATTAGTTGAGGGATTTCTGATTTTACACATGCGTCAGGATTCTGGATGGGATATTGGTTGACCGATAAATCAGTTCAACTTAATTCTTGTCTATTTCGAACTGGTGGAACTTCAGTTCATACGAATAGAATGGATCACAAAACGGTTTAGATGGATTACAGTGGTGATGAACACTTTGCATCAAGTTCCATCTGTTGGAAGCGAAGGTGGAAGTGGATGCTCTCAACAATTGTTAGGACATTTAAATCTTTCGGTTCGTTGATGAGTTATCAGTTGAGTTTATAGCAAGTGTAATAATAACACTTATTATTACCAAGGTAGTTCAGGAGGTTAACTTTGAATATTGGAGCTAACCTTGGAGAAGGTATTACTTTACTCAGATGGAGTTTAAGATACTAGAAGAGGATTTAGTAGTTTCTATAAATAGTGATATGATGGTCGTGCGACTGAGATGGAAAGTCTATAATTTTTTCTCGGTGTGCTCAGACGGCTAGAAGGTACATCATGACATCAAATGTCGAATTTGGTGAACAGGTACGGGTAGGGACGTGTATATAACTGCCCTAAGTGTAACATCTACTCGAAAAGTGCAAAGTTGATCATTGGATATCATAGAAATCTTTAGCTACTTCCTATAACGAATATGGAAGTAGAACTAAACAGGAGTGGACGGTCAGTGGGAATTATCGACATTGATTTGAAATTTCAAATTTTTTTTTTTTCATATGGAATAAGGGAGGTGGATTGAGAAAGTTCACTTAGGGACATTAATTGGAGTGATGTTCATTTCAAAGCTTCATAGTAGTTCTATAGTTCAGTGATAGTGGTGTTATAACATGTGGATGTCCATTTTAGTGGATTCAAAGTGCTATTTCGAATGAGCTTTATGAAGATTTTGGAGCAGTAGCTCTACTTCATGTCAATAGACGGAGGAATTAATCGAGAGATTTAAATTTGACCATAAATGATATGTTTGAGGCATATATCCTAGGTTTTCATGGACAATTGAAAGCATTTACTTCGCTTTTCAGTTTTTGTCTGTGGTAATATTGGCACAAGGAAGTTAGTGTGACAACTTTGGAGGTTTTGTATCTTTCCTAGTGCATACCTCTCATTCGTTGGTTTAAAATGGAAGCAAAAGCTGTACAATCAGACCTTGACTTCATTTAACAATATATCAGAAAGAAATATTTCCCTTTATAATGGACTGCGCGCGGTTTGGAGGCGGCAATGGAATGTTATAAATAGTTGCACTCATATATTAGAGTTTTCTAGCAGGGAGTAGTTTGGCCGTTCTGTTTTATATATAGTAAGCAAGGTGATTTTACTTATTACATTGACTTTTAGAGGATTGTGTTATCATTTGAGGCAGTCGCCTCTGGATTAGTATTACCAAATCATTAGCGCTGGGTGCATAGGAGTTTTGTAAGTATATTCTATGGCACTTGGAGGAATCCGGATCATACCCTTGTCATATTGGATGGATGACGTTGTGGTTTGATCCACCCTATTAATTGTATGCGTATTGTGTTTCTTAAATATATGAACCATGTATACTACTTGGTACATTGGAGTTAAGTAGAGCCCTCATAATGAGGTTGCGTTTACTTGGGAATAGGAGGATGTTTTTTTTTGCTCACAGTTTCCAAGTATAATGGAAGAAAGTAAGGGCGAATTCCGAGGACGGAATTCCTTTTGTTAGGGGGGAAGAATGTAATACCCCTAATTTTAAAAGGATAGTCTCAGCATTTTTAATATTTAATGTATTGCATTTTTCTTTATTTTATTGTCTTAATCGCATTTTTATTTATTTTATTTCATTTGTTTAAATTGGTTGTATGTGCATTATTTGGTTTAATTAATTGCGTAATGGTTTATTTGTTTAATCAGTTATGTTACTTAATATGTTTTTGGTAACTGTTTATATAATTTTATTTATTTATTTAATTGTGTTTATTTAATTGTTTAATCAATTTTATTTAATGGAAATTTAAATTTAAGGGAATTTAGTTTTTTGGTTCTTTACGTGTAGGGTTGCAATTTTACATAAGGTGGCCGACGTAGGTATTTATCTTAGGTCGGTTTATGGGCCGAGATGGGCTCTGGCTTTAAGGTTACATGGATTAGGGTTTAATCACTAAGCCTATAAGTATGTGTGTCACGGTGGTTTAGGGTTTGAAAAGAATTAAACGTAATTTCTGTAAACACAACAGAGATCGTGGGATACAAAGGGAGAATAGAGAGAGATAGGAGAGGAAGGATAGGTGGAAGCAAGGTAGAAGGAACGTGGGTTTGTGGAACAGCAGTGGGGAATTGAACGGGCAATACAGAACAGGGAATTTAGAGTTTCAAGTCTGAAACTCAAAGGCAAGTTCTTATCTTCCTCCTTCCCTTTGATTTGTGTTCTATGCACCTGGACATCTCTAGGAGATTAATTGGCCTTAAACTGAACCATGCATGTTTTATATATGTGTTACTTGATCGTTTTATCTGTGAAATTTATTTACAAAACAATGGTAGCACGTATGTTTCCTTGACTCTGTTTTGGCATAACGTCTCACTGATTTAATTTTTATTTTGAATCTTACTGAAATTAACCGAGGTCTGATTGAATACTAGATGTAATTTAAGACTTCAAATTTAAAATTGGAGGAAGAATAGAGGGGTTGGGATAAAACTGATGTCGCAATTTAGTTTCAGTATTGTTCTTCAACTATGCTAGTTTAAATGGCTTGATTAAACTCTGTAATTGTTTGCAAAACTATTATAAACAATCTTGGGGAATGCTTCTAGACTAAATTAAGAGTCCTAAGATTAGTTTTAGAGACCAACAGAGTGGTTGAATTTGATCAGAGAATGAGCGGACGGACTGAAACGAATCAACGGGGACAGGGGCTCTCAAAGGAGGTGAGAGCCGGCTCCATAGAAATGGGAGCCGGCTCCCACAACAAAGTAGAGCCGGCTCTAAGAAGTCCTAGAGCCGGCTCTAGGCTGGGAAAAGAGCCTGCTCCAAATTCTGGAGCAGGCTCCTTTGTTATTTTTGGTTTATTTTAAGTTTTAAAATTTTTTTTCTACGTACTATGTTCACTGTTTGGGGAATCTGGGTTATTAATCAGTTTTAAAATTTTAGTTGGGTGTTGAATAATAACTTTAACTTGTAACTAAGGTCTTGAATTGTATAAATTTACCCCTTAGTTTAAATGGAATTAACAGTACGCTATTTGACAACTTTGCGTGCAGTTAACGGCTGAAAGGAGATTTGTTGATTAATTTTAATCTGATGGTTTAGGGTGCTATAAAAATGATTTTAAATTTATTTTAGATGCACGATGAAATCTTTTAAAGTAATATATTGGACTGGTGGCATAGAGGGGGTGCTCTGTGCTAAAGGATACAACACAATATAAGTATATGACTTAGTGTTCTGTTACCGGATGGACGAAACTAGATCGCTTAGTTTAATTTAGCGATTTATTGGACTATAATATTATTATAGAACTAATTTTAAATACATGATAGGGTCATTATTTTATTAAATTTGAACTATGCATGTGTTGGATGTTAATTGTTAGAATAGTTTATTCTCCGATGCAATTACATGGATTATTACTGGATTTTATTTGCTAGATTGTTAAGATTCCTTCTGCAAGTATTGGATGGTGGTTTTTGGTCTGTAAATTATTGAACTGTTGTGTATGTTGTAATTTACATGGATGCGGAGGATCGTATGTACCGGTATGGGACGGTGACATACTAGGGACGGTTTAGCTCAAAACGCATAAACCTAACCTAATGGATTAATGGAATGGATTTAAAGATATCAAATCCTAATTGTGGCTAAGTCAGATCAGCTGTAACCAAGTTGGATGACTTCCTGGATTAACGGATGGTAGTTAAGTCATATCAACTGAATAAGTTGAGTGACTAACTAGTTGGCTTATTGTATATCAGTTTAATAAATAGTTGAAATGCTTACCCTGGATTTGGACGGACTTTATATGGATGTTTATGGTACCACGAGTTGAGCTTGAGTCTCAGACTCGTTGGTTAGGGTGCGTATATGCAGTGGATGCGTAGCTGGTTGTAATAGGTTGAGGTGTACCCTGTTAGGTCTAGGTACTCATGCCCACCTTTGGGTGCGTATTCGCATGTTGCATTCTATTCAGGTTGAGACCCCTATTATAGACTAGTGAATGTCCCTTAGTGTGGATATATTTATACGTATGGACTAGATAGATATTGTGAGGTGTCTACGGTGTATCTGCGTATCGGGTCACTGTATGGATTGCAGTTAGATTAGAACTTGCTCATGGGTCTGACCCACTCCTTTATTATTCTTTTCAGGTACAGGACGGTTCCAGCCTTAGAGCTTGATCGTGCTTGTCGAGGACAGTCTCACCTTCATCTGATTACGTAGGTCTTCTCTCGATATTTCTAGCATTATCTATTTTCAGTTTCCAGTTTCAGTTGAACTTTTGGTTAGGGGTCCATCAGTGGATTCCCAAGTTGTAACCTTGAAGTTTTGAAGGATTGGAGTTTCAATTTTCAGTTGTCCATGGAGGATTTTATAATTAATGTTTCTTTTAGTTTTATTCTATCTTTATTTGTTCTTTTTTTTATCATCTGTGTTCGTTTTAAAATACTTTAATTGTTTGATGTTCCCTCGGGTTTGGGCCTGGGCCTGATCAACCCGTGTCTCGGATCCGAGGAGTATCACAGTTGGTATCAGAGCACTCCAGGTTCAAGTGTCTCTAGGATGTTTCGTATTAAGAGTTCCGCGTAGCATTTTTTTATATAGAGCTTATGTTTAGGATTTGTTGAATTCTTTTACGGTTCATTTAAACTCGTACTGATGTCTGTCTTTCGATGTTAACAGCATGGTTAACACTAGAAGAGGACAGAACATGAACAGTCGACAGAGGAGAGCGGCACGTAGACAGGAGGAACGTCTACAACGTCGGCAAATGGAAGAAGAGCAGCAAATGCCAGGGTTTCAGGAGGAGCAGGAGGAAGTTCAACAGACTCAAGGTCGGGACAAAGATCCAGAGATTCCTCCACACCTCAATGACCTTGTTGCTCGGGCTATAGAGGCTGGGGTAACAGCTGCACTCCGGAACCAACCACAGGTTCAGCAGGCACCTGTACCAGCACCAGTGGTTCAGACGAATTCTTGGGGAAAGGCAAGGAGCTCTTTCACAAAGGGGAGTCCACCTGTGTTCTCAGGCTCCACCGATGCGAGAGCAGCTCACCAGTGGAAACAAGACATTAAGCGTCATCTTCGTTTGGTTCAGTGCACGGAGGTTCAAAAGCAGATGCTCGCTACTTTCAAGCTAGTTGGGGATGCACTACAGTGGTGGGAGTCAGTTACCACCCCAGAGGAGAGGATGACATTGACTTATGATGAGTTCAGTGCTCGCTTTGAGGAGAAATATTTTCCCTATGCAGTCAGGGCAGCTATGAAGACCGAGTTTCTAAGTCTGCAGCAGGGAAACATGACAGTGGCAGAGTATGAGCAGCAGTTCACACGCTTGTCTCTCTTTACACCGGAGGAGGTGGATACAGAGGAGAAGAAGCGTAACAGTTTCGTCAAGGGACTGATGTGGTCTATCAAGAGAGCTATTACAGGTAGTCCAGCCTATACTACCTATGCTCAGGTGGTAGACGCCGCGCTACAACAGTATCAGTTGACTGTGGACATCAGACAGGCTCGTGGTGAGAAGCGGGGTGATAAAGACTCTACTAACCAGTCAGCTGAAAAGGGGAACGGCAATGGTCACCGGCAGAATGACAAAGGCAAGTTCCAAGGGCAACAGCCTTGGAAGAAGCACAAGGGTGGTTCAGATGCTCATCGGAATGGGGCACCTATTCAGAGGTAACAGAATGGGGGACCACAAGCAGGACAGGGTCAGCCACAGGCTAACCGATAGAGAAGGTCATTCGGTACTTTCCAGGGTAGTTGTTACACTTGTGGAGAGTATGGTCATACCACTAGGCAGTGTCCTAAAGCAGGACAGGGACAGAGACAGTATGTGCAGCAGGAACAGAGGGCACCAGTGCCTCTACCAGCTCCACAGGTTCCACAGATTCAGGGACAGACACATCTGGCTTTACCGGCACCGCCGCAAACTCAGGGACAGGCACCACAGCAGTTGCATTATGGCAAGGTGTATAACCCCAAGCCACAGGATGTTCAGGCACCTCAGACTATTGAGGGTAAGTTTCCTATTCATGATTTACATGGACGTGTTTTATTTGATACGGGTGCTACACACTCATTTGTAGCTAGGACTTTTGTTGTTTTATCTGGGATGCGGACGAGGGTATGCACTAGACCTCAGGGTATTTCTACACCATTGGGTGATACAGCTATTATACATGAGAGTGATGGGCCTGTGACATTAGATATTGGCAGACTCAGATTTTTAGCCAATCTACTGGTCCTGGACATGCACACTTATGATGTGATACTTGGGATGGATTGGTTGTCTCACTACCATGCCCAAGTTGATTGTTTTGATAAATCTATTATTTTTACCATACCTGGTCAGGATATGTATGTAGTAGCTATGCCACGTTCTAAAGGAGGCGGTAGCACCTATTTGTTCCATGTGGAGAAGGAAAAGGATGAGGGGATTACTGTGTCATTGGATAATATACCAATTGTATAGGATTTTCGGGATGTATTTCAGGATATTCCAGGGTTGCCACCTAGTCGCGAGATTGATTTTGTGATAGACTTAGCTCCAGGCACTGTGCCTATTGCTAGGGCACCCTATAGGATGGCACCGGTAGAGATGAGAGAGCTGAGGGATCAGATTCAGCAGTTACTCAGCCAGGGTTTTATTCGTAGGAGTACATCACCTTGGGGAGCACCGGTTCTGTTTGTGAAGAAGAAGGATGGTTCGCTTCGTCTGTGTATAGATTACGGGGAGTTGAACAAGGTTACGATTCGTAACAAGTATCCTTTGCTCAGGATTGATGACTTGTTTGATCAGTTAAGGGGAGCCACATACTTCTCCAAGATTGATCTGCGTTTTGGGTATCATCAGCTGAGGGTTAGGGAGTAGGATGTTCCTAAGACAGCGTTTCTCACGAGATATGGTTCTTATGAGTTTCGTGTTATGCCGTTTGGGACGACTAATGCACCTGCAGTATTCATGGACTTAATGAATAGAGTCTTCCGGGCATATTTGGATCAATTTGTTATTATCTTTATTGATGACATCTTGATATATTCTCGGTCGGAGGACGATCATGCTAGACATCTTCGCATAGTCTTGCAGACGCTTCGTGAGCACCAGTTATATGCCAAGTTCGAGAAATGTGAATTTTGGCAGCGGGTGGTGAAATTTCTGGGTCACGTGGTGTCAGAAAAGGGGATAGTAGTGGATCCGGCCAAGGTTTCGGCGGTGATTGAGTGGGGACAGCCTACATCACCTACAGAGATTCGGAGTTTTCTCGGTCTGGCAGGATATTACAGGAGATTCATCCAGGGGTTCTCCAAGATAGCAGGACCACTCACTCATCTAACCAAGAAGGGTGTACAGTTCATGTGGGATGAACACTATCAGAGAGCTTTTGATGAGTTGAAAAGGAAGCTGACTTCTGCACCGGTTCTGGCTACTCCGCAGAGCGGGATAGAGTATCTTGTTTACACGGATGCTTCATTGTAGGGTCTTGGATGTGTATTGATGCAGGAGGAGCGACCGATTTCTTATGGATCTCAGAAACTTAAGCCTCATGAGCTTAATTATCCAACACATGATTTGAAGTTGGCAGCAGTGGTCTTTGCCTTGCGTATTTGGAGGCATTATCTGTTGGGTGAGTCCTTTAGATTATTCAGTGATCACAAGAGTCTGCAGTACTTGTTCACTCAGCGGGAGCTGAATATGAGACAGCGCAGATGGTTGGAGTTTGTAAAAGACTATCATTTTTCTATACAGTACCATCCAGGGAAAGCGAATGTGGTGGCGGATGCACTCAGTCGCCGACCTGCTGGTAGTCTTTCTGCTCTATTCACTACTGAGTGGAATGCTTTGAAGAGTGTGGATAAGTTATCGGATGCTTTTATGGCTTGCATGGTGGTTACACCTTCCATCATTCGCAAGGTTTTACAAGCACAACTCACCGATCAGCAGTGTGTCGACAAGGTCGCAGAGATAGCTTCCGGAGAGGTTCCATTCTACTATGTTGGGGCTGATGGAGGTTTAAGGTACAAGGGACGGTTAATGGTACCTTCTGCTGATAATTTGAGGAAGGATGTAATGACTGAGACTCACCACTCTGAGTTCTCTGTTCATCCAGGAGGCGATAAGATGTATCAGGATATGAAGCGGCAGTTTTGGTGGGCAGGTATGAAGAGGGACATTGCTCTTTTTGTTTCTTAGTGTAGTACTTGTCAGATGGTTAAGATTGATCATCAGAGGCCGCCAGGAGCTCTACAGTCACTACCAATTCCGGAGTGGAAATGGGAGAGCATATCTATAGATTTTGTGGAAGGGTTGCCAAATTCTTTCAAGGGGCATAATTCCATATGGGTCATTGTGGATAGGTTAACCAAGTCAGCTCATTTCTTGCCTATTTGCACTGACTACACTTCAGAGCAGTTGGCGAGGCTTTACATTTCAGAGATTGTGAAGCTACATGGCATTCCATTGTCTATTATATCGGACAGGGATACGAGCTTTGCATCTGGATTTTGGAAGAGTTTTCAGCAGGCTTTAGGTACGGAGTTACACCTTAGTACTGCTTATCATCCTCAGACTGACGGACAGACTGAGAGGGTGAATCAGATTATGGAAGATATGCTTCGGTCGTGTGTCCTGGATTTCAAGGGCCACTGGGAGGAATATTTGCCACTTGTGGAGTTTGCTTATAACAATAGTTTTCAGAAGACTATTGGGATGGCACCTTTTGAGGCGTTATACGGTCGACCGTATCGATCACCTGTTTGTTGGATGGAGGTTGGAGAGAATCGATTCTTAGGTCCTGAGTTCATCAAGGATACGTCTGAAAAGATTGCTCTTATTCGAGATCGCGTGCGTACTGCCCAAAGTAGGCAGAAGAGCTATGATGATCGTCGCACTCGTGCTTTGGAGTTTCGGGTTGGGGATCAGGTTCTTCTCAAAGTATCTCCTATGAAGGGTGTTATGCGCTTTGGGAAGAAAGGGAAGTTGTCTCCGCGGTTTGTCGGTCCATTCATGATTACGGATCGAGTTGGAGCTGTTGCTTATCGGTTGGCGCTGCCGGATAATTTGGACCGCGTACATAACGTATTCCATGTGTCCATGTTGCGTAAAATTTCTGCGAGATGAAGATCGGTATCAGCATATCGATGTTGGGGAGATTGAGTTGCAGCCGGATGCAACTTATTTGGAGCCACCATGTTGTATTGTTGACCGTCGGGATCAAATCCTTCGCAATAAGGTTATCCCTTTGGTTCGTGTGCAGTGGAGTCATCACAATGCGGCTGAGTCCACTTGGGAACGGGAGGATGTCATTCGCTCGCAGTTTCCTGAAATATTGGAAGAAGGTAAGAGCGAATTCCGATGGACGGAATTCCTTTTGTTAGGGGGGAAGAATGTAATACCCCTAATTTTAAAAGGATAGTCTCGGCATTTTTAATATTTATTGTATTGCATTTTTCTTTATTTTATTGTCTTAATCGCATTTTTATTTATTTTATTTCATTTGTTTAAATTGGTTGTATGTGCATTATTTGGTTTAATTAATTGCTTAATGGTTTATTTGTTTAATCAGTCATATTACTTAATATGTTTTTGGAAACTGTTTATATAATTTTATTTATTTATTTAATTGTGTTTATTTAATTGTTTAATCAATTTTATTTAATGGAAATTTAAATTTAAGGGAATTTAGTTTTCTGGTTCTTTACGTGAATTTAGGGTTGCAATTTTACATAAGGTGGCCTACGTAGGTATTTATCTTAGGTCGGTTTATGGGCCGAGATGGGCTCTGGCTTTAAGGTTACATGGATTAGGGTTTAATCACTAAGCCTATAAGTATGTGTGTCACGGTGGTTTAGGGTTTGAAAAGAATTAAACGTAATTTCTGTAAACACAACAGAGATCGTGGGATACAGAGGGAGAATAGAGAGAGATAGGAAAGGAAGGATAGGTGGAAGCAAGGTAGAAGGAACGTGGGTTTGTGGAACAGCAGTGGGGAATTGAACGGGCAATACAGAACAGGGAATTTAGAGTTTCAAGTCTGAAACTCAAAAGCAAGTTCTTATCTTCCTCCTTCCCTTTGATTTGTGTTCTGTGCACCTGGACATCTCTAGGAGATTAATTGGCCTTAAACTGAACCATGCATGTTTTATATATGTGTTACTTGATCATTTTATCTGTGAAATTTATTTACAAAACAATGGTAGCACGTATGTCTCCTTGACTCTATTTTGGCATAACGTCTCACTGATTTAATTTTTATTTTGAATCTTACTGAAATTAACCGAGGTCTGATTGAATACTAGATGTAATTTAAGACTTCAAATTTAAAATTGGAGGAAGAATAGAGGGGTTGGGATAAAACTGATGTCGCAATTTAGTTTCAGTATTGTTCTTCAACTATGCTAGTTTAAATGGCTTGATTAAACTCTGTAATTGTTTGCAAAACTATTGTAAACAATCTTGGGGAATGCTTCTAGACTAAATTAAGAGTCCTAAGATTAGTTTTAGAGACCAACAGAGTGGTTGAATTTTATCAGAGAAGGAGCGGACGGACTGAAACGAAGCAACGGGAACAGGGGCTCTCAAAGGAGGTGAGAGCCGGCTCCATAGAAGTGGGAGCCGGCTCCCACAACAAAGTAGAGCCGGCTCTAAGAAGTCCTAGAGCCGGCTCTAGGCTGGGAAAAGAGCCTGCTCCAAATTCTGGAGCAGGCTCCCTTGTTATTTTTGGTTTATTTTAAGTTTTAAAATTTTTTTTTTACGTACTATGTTCACTGTTTGGGCAATCTGGGTTATTAATCAGTTTTAAAATTTTAGTTGGGTGTTGAATAATAACTTTAACTTGTAACTAAGGTCTTGAATTGTATAAATTTACCCCTTAGCTTAAATGGAATTAACAGTACGCTATTTGACAACTTTGCGTGCAGTTAATGGCTGGAAGGAGATTTGTTGATTAATTTTAATCTGATGGTTTAGGGTGCTATAAAAATGATTTTAAATTTATTTTAGATGCACGATGAAGTCTTTTAAAGTAATATATTGGACTGGTGGCATAGAGGGGGGGCTCTGTGCTAAAGGATACAACACAATATAAGTATATGACTTAGTGTTCTGTTACCGAATGGACGAAACTAGATTGCTTAGTTTAATTTAGCGATTTATTGGACTATAATATTATTATAGAACTAATTTTAAATACATGATAGGGTCATTATTTTATTAAATTTGAACTATGCATGTGTTGGATGTTAATTGTTAGAATAGTTTATTCTCCGATGCAATTACATGGATTATTACTGGATTTTATTTGCTAGATTGTTAAGATTCCTTCTGCAAGTATTGGATGGTGGTTTTTGGTCTGTAAATTATTGAACTGTTATGTATGTTGTAATTTACATGGATATGGAGGATCATATGTACCGGTATGGGACGGTGACATACTAAGGACGGTTTAGCTCAAAACGCATAAACCTAACCTAATGGATTAATGGAATGGATTTAAAGATATCGAATCCTAATTGTGGCTAAGTCAGATCAGCTGTAACCAAGTTGGATGATTCCTGGATTAACGGATGGTAGTTAAGTCATATCAACTGAATAAGTTGAGTGACTAACTAGTTGGCTTATTGCATATCAGTTTAATAAATAATTGAACTGCTTACCCTGGATTTGGACGGACTTTATATGGATGTTTATGGTACCACGAGTTGAGCTTGAGTCTCAGACTCGTTGGTTAGGGTGCGTATATGCAGTGGATGCGTAGCTGGTTGTAATAGGTTGAGGTGTACCCTGTTAGGTCTAGGTACTCATGCCCACCTTTGGGTGCGTATTCGCATGTTGCCTTCTATTCAGGTTGAGACCCCTATTATAGACTAGTGAATGTCCCTTAGTGTGGATATATTTATACGTATGGACTAGATAGATATTGTGAGGTGTCTACGGTGTATCTGCGTATCGGGTCACTGTATGGATTGCAGTTAGATTAGAACTTGCTCATGGGTCGGACCCATTCCTTTATTATTCTTTTCAGGTACAGGACGGTTCCAGCCTTAGAGCTTGATCGTGCTTGTCGAGGACAGTCTCACCTTCATCTGATTACGTAGGTCTTCTCTCGATATTTCTAGCATTATCTATTTTCAGTTTCCAGTTTCAGTTGAACTTTTGGTTAGGGGTCCATCAATGAATTCCCAAGTTGTAACCTTGAAGTTTTGGAGGATTGGAGTTTCAATTTTCAGTTGTCCATGGAGGATTTTATAATTAATGTTTCTTTTAGTTTTATTCTATCTTTATTTGTTCTTTTTTTTTATCATCTGTGTTCGTTTTAAAATACTTTAATTGTTTGATGTTCCCTCGGGTTTGGGCCTGGGCCTGATCAACCCGTGTCTCGGATCCGAGGGGTATCACAGAGAGTTAGAGAGAAAAGGAGGAAAAGGAAGGAAATAGGAGAAAACCCTGTAGAGAGAAGATCAGGAAAGAAGAAATTTAACTTTTAATCCGAAAGTTTAAGGCAAGTTCTTCTTCTATCTCTCTCCCTTAGATTTGTGTTTCTATACATGCCTAGGAGATTACAGGATTTTTAATCATTTAAAATTTAAAAATTATGCAAGTTTTAAATCTTCTCTGCTCCTTTGATTCGTATTCTATGCATGCTAGATTAATTATAGGTTCCTTAAATAAATTAATTGAATCAATAATCATGGATTAATTTGAATTTTAAATTCATGTTTTAATAGTGGAATTTAATTCTTTTCTTCCGCCGAACTTAGCACTGTTGGTGGTTGTGATTTTAATTTAATTTATCTATTTTATTTTTCACGTGAATTAATTGGAGATTGCAATAGTTTGTACTTTAAGTATAGGAAATTAAAAGTTGGTTTTATTTATAAGGGATGCACGCCGAACGAGGTGATGAATCAATATATGGATATCAACATAAAGTTAGACATTGTTAAGTCACAAACTGATTCTATGCATAAAGGGGTGCACGTGATGAAATTAGAAAGTTGGAATTCCATGTCTTTCACAAGGCAAACACGCCGAACGAGGCAACTTGTAATACTGTTATGATAGAAATAAATCAATTTGGTATAAAAAACAATGAGTATGCATTAAATATTTTAAGGTTAATTTGTTTAGGGTTGGAATACTAAATTAATATTTATTATTTTTGGATTGATAGATCTATATTAAATATTTAATTGATTTAAATAGATTCATTAAAAATCGGAAAAGTATGATTTAAGTTTACATGCTAAGTATGTAATATAATTAATTTTAAAAGGGATAAATTAATTAAATATGGTTGGATTAAATTATTTTAATCAATTGTTTCGATTTAAAATTAATTTAATCAGAATATGGAGATGTACAATTTAGTTGAGATGCATGTTAATTTCTTATGATGTAAATTATATGCACGCTACTTAGAATTGATATTTTTGCTCAAGTAAATGCAAACGATGTGTATATGATTTATATCATGTTTATTTGGATTATTATATGTAAATATTATTTACATTATCCTCGGATTGGAAACTTTTATTTGGTTATGATATGGATTAATGGACCGTTATGGGATGGGGGCATATTAGGGACGGATTAACTTAAGAGTTAACTCTTACCTATTTTTAATAAGGGAACGGAATAACCATAATGTTAAGTCCTACTTATTCGTGTCAGGTCAACGGAATAATTGGATGACATATTATTAAAATAATATTTAGATAGTTTATTTTGATGGTTAGATAGGACGGATTTTATATATATAATTATACACCATGATATGAGCTTGAGTCTCAGGATCAGTGGTTAGAGTGCATATATTGTCAGGGATGTGTAACTAGATATAGTGTAGTTGTGTGCCCTGGTAGGTCTAGGTATTCGTACCCACTATATGTGCGTTTTGCGTGATGCCTACTATTCAGGTTGAGACAACCCTATAGTCTAGTGAGGTTCCTTTAGTGTGTATATATATATATACAGACTACTAGTTATTGTTGGATTAACTAGGATGTATACGTGTATCGAATCTCTACTTGGACTATAGTAGAGTAGAACTTGTTTGTGAGCCTGACCCACCATTATTTTTCAGGTGTTCGTCAGGAGTAGAGGTTGTTTGTGCTGAGTAGGGATCAGTCTACTTCACTCTTCCAGTTTATCTACATAGGAGTTCCTTTATGTTTCAATTTCTTGATGTAGACAGTTATTGCTGTCATTTGTTCAGTTGGGTTTTTCTAGGGGTCCACACAGTATGGATTCCCGAGTTGTATTAATGGAGGATTAATTGTATCAGAATATTTTTTATTTTAATAAGAATTTATTATAAGGAGTTTTGGATTATCCTTTAGTTTCTTTTCAGCATTTTTATTTATATTTATTTATCCTCTTGTATTCTGTATTCGTTTATTGCCGATTCGTTTTTGATATCGCTGGGCATTCGGGCGGGGGCCTGGCCAACTCCCATTTAGAAATCTCGGTGTATCACATATATATTGACCCAAAATTAAAAGTTTGAAAATAAATTTAATTTGTCTCTCCTTGAAATTTAAATATTTTTCAACTTGCACTCTTTTAGCTATACTTTTAAAAGCTCAAATATTATGAAACAAAAATTTAAGTTCATTATTATTATAGTCATTTTTTTTTTGGTAAATAATTAGTATAGTCGTTATCTCAACATATTGTTATTTTATTTATATATACACGTACAATATCTATAATATTAGTTCAACAGAGAAAAAAAAGGAATAAATAAATTAATGTTCCCTCATGTTTGGTAAAAATGCATGAAGTATTTTTTGTTAAACATTTTTGTAAAATGGAATTTACAAGAAAAATAGCTAATATTATATAACAATCTTTATTGGGAAGTCTTAGGAATATTTGGAAAGAAGATAAACTAAAGTATTGTGGGATTCTCAATAACAATAATAATATCATCTATATACTTTTAGTTATTACTTTCTAAATAACAAATTTTATAACTATTTGTATCTTGTTTAATGACTCAATAATAATCTTGTTCAAATTTTTTTATTTTTTATTTTGTTAAAAATTGAGTTAAAATTCGTTATATTGTTGAATTGTGGAATCTACTTAATTTTCTTCTTCAAAAAATTAGATTTTTGAAAAATTAAAACTATTGATAAAGGAAATTTGATTTTCTAACAATTCTTATTTCTTTACATTTCTTCTCATTATTTTCTTCTAAAATCATTTTTATTTTATTTTTTTTGTCCAGGTTGTATTGTTTTCGTTTTTGAATTTTTTTCAAAATATATATACTATGACCAGTATTTAAAAATAAATTATATTGCAATTGATCAGTATTTAAAAATAAATTATACTATGATCATTATTTAAAAATAAATTATATTATAATTGATTTATAAGTTTTTTTTAATTTTTGTTACATTGTTCAATTCGACCCCCCAACCTTTAATTTCTGGCTCCGCCCCTGATTTAGAGAGAGAGGTGGCTAGGTGGGTGGTGGTGTGAAAGTTGCGGTAATATTTATATATATATATACATATATTTTAATATAATTTTATAAGAGTGAGGCGCAATTTTGAACTTTCATAGTGAGAGTTAAATGGGTGTGAAATTGATTTTTCAAAAAAATTAATTTTAATGGCATTTTGATATTTTTATAAAAAATTTGGTCAAAATTGACTGTATGGCAATTTGCTCTAAATATTAAAAAATAAGAATTTATATACAAATAATAAATATTTCTTGCAAGTAATTTTTTCGCACTTTACCCTTAATATATATTTAATATATACTTATTAAATTTATTTATTTTTTAGTTTTTGAATTATTCTCTTTTGTTTCAATGATTTTTATGATTTGAAAATTTCATCTATAGTAGATACACTAATTTAAAAAAAAAAAAAATCTATTTCCAAAGAGCTATCTTCAAATTGAAACATCTACAGTATTGAATTCTTTTTCTTTTTCTTTTTTCTATATATATAAAGAGAAATGATGTGACAATTGGGTGACTTTGGGATGAGTCACATTTTTTGGAATTAAGAAAAACAAAAATATTAAATATATATATAAATAGAAATTATATTGAGAAAACATATCAAATGTGACTTTTGGATGTAATATTTACTAATTATATTGAGAAAATTATTAAAAATATATAACATATACAAAATAATTTAAATAGAGAACCGATGTATTTTAATTGGATATTATTTAAAGAAGAGTATTCTTTATAGGAATTTCAATTTAAAAGAAACTCTTTATGAAAGTAGGCTAAATGGTAAGCAGAATATATACATTATTTATTTTATAATAGGTGGTGTTGAAGTTTTTTTCACTCCTAGGTTTTTTTATTATTATTATTTTTTTTTTGGCATTGGCAAGAAGGTGTTAGTAGTTAAGACGGTAACTTTTGAAGTGTTTTATTTTTATATTTGAAATTCAAAGGTGTAAATGTGCATTGGCAGAGAATATAAAAAACGTTGAAATGCTAAAAGGTGTAATGTTTAGTAATCTAAACTATGTGTATATATATATATATATTTATATACATTGTTGCCCAAGTATAGACTCTAGAGAATGGGTGAATAGAGCATTTGGCAAACAATGGCCAATTTTTCGTTTTGTAAATTCTATTAATTCTAACAATTATGCAATAATCAAAATATAAATATAAGCAATTAATAGCATAAATGTAAAGAAGGTAAAGAAAGAGAGATTGCAAACATTTATACGGCGATTTTAGTGAGGTTCGGAAACTCCTACTCCTTGGCTCGAGACCCCTTTTGAGACTTCCGAATTTACTTATGCACCTCCTTACAGGTGGAGAGCAAACATTTACATGAAGCAACACCTTGCTTCACCTTGCTAAGAGACAACCTCTCTTAGTCTTCCTTTGGGTCACACCAACCTTTACAAATTGAAGCTACCTTCTTCTTATTCCTTACAAATGTTTGAAGATCAGAATTTTAGTACATAATAATCTCTCACAAATTTGAAGTATAACTTCCAGCTCACAACTAGAGTATATATGAATATATTGAAACTCAATACTCTATGAATGATATGGGATGTATGAATACAAGAACAAAAACTCTTTGGATGCTACATGATATTTCTTTATGGTAGCAACTCTTAATCTCAAAGTCCCCAGCTCTATTTATAGAGTTTTGATGCAGCTAATTCAAAAATATAACTGTTATGCACAGGGTTTAAGGCAAAATAGTCGTTTGAATCAATCTAGACATACATCGGTTGACCGAACTGAAATAAGGTTTATTTCGGTCGTCCAAAATGAAATGAGATCTGCTGAGTGCCTTATTTCGATCGGCCGGTTGTGATTTCAAACTTAGCATGGCTACTACCCAAATCGGTCGGCCAATTCAGATTTTGTTTCCATTTACTTTAAGTTTACAATGTAAATAAGAAAGTACCCCCCCCCCCCCCCCCCCCCAAATTTGGATTCAATAAAAAATATAAGAAAATTGAAATCCAACTAAATCAAAATGTAGAAATTCAGTTTTAGTACAAATTTGGATTCGCGACAGTTTTGGTAAAAATGAATCCTTATGTAGACCAATATAAACTTGGTCATAAATTCTAATAAAATCAGTTTAGGCTATTTGAAGTACAATGAGTTATTACCTGGAAAAATTATTTTGAAATAATCATTATTCAAAAATCCATTTTTCACACTTAGCCAAAAACATAGTTTTTCATGTCTGACATTCTGGGGTCCTAATGTTCATTACCAACTCATGATAATGAAGGCTTCATATGTTTTAATTGTTGACCAATATGAATCATGTGATTGATGTGCATGGTCTTAGCATTTCTAGCACCAATGATGAGTTCTTTCAAAATTTATGTAAGGTTGAACTAACTCACTCTTTAGCAATGACTTCATGTGCAATTATATATGAATGAAGTACATAGTCTATTGCTAATATATATAGGAACATATGAATGATGATATGATATACATGGTCCTATAGAGATGAGTTACAAATGGATTCATAATACTTTGACATTGAATCCTAAACACTCATCATCCTATCTACCATTTTCTTCACGTTTTGTCCATGATCTTGTAGGCTTTCAGGTAGACTTGTTTTCTTCCTTTTTTTGAGTTGTTTTCTTGCTCGTTGTAGTCCAAGCTATTTTTGGATGGACTTTGCATTTGGTTCTTTGAAACTTCATGTCTAATTTGTATCCATTGTTTTCCTTGATGTGATCTTGAATAATGAAATACTTGGAATGATTTTTATAATTTCATTGGGGTCATTATTTGAATATGAATAATCTATATAACACTCAATGTAAACATTAGTCCTTAAATACCAATAATGGTTTGTTATCATCCAAACCTTTAAATTGTCCTTGGATGGAATCCTTAGGGTCAACAATATATTTATATACACAATACAAAAAATATTTATTATTTTAGGATAGAGAAGGTGCTTGCAGTTAGAAGGTGTCTGTTACAATAGTTTTATTATTATTATTATTTGAAAAGTCAAGTTTGTTGAGAAAACAAATATTTAAATTTGTGTTTCCTTTTTAAACTACACTCAATGTAAACATTAGTCCTTAAACACCAATAATGGTTTGTTATCATCCAAACCTTTAAATTGTCCTTGGATGGAGTCCTTAGGGTCAACAATATATTTATATACACAATACAAAAAATATTTATTATTTTAGGATAGAGAAGGTGCTTGCAGTTAGAAGGTGTCTGTTACAATAGTTTTATTATTATTATTATTATTATTATTATTATTTGAAAAGTCAAGTTTGTTGAGAAAACAAATATTTAAATTTGTGTTTCCTTTTTAAACTAAAAAACTAATTTTAGTGTATATAAAAATTACAAAATGAATCCCTTTTTATAAGGGTTATAAATATATTAAACTGATTAAACTAAATATCATTTTATTCTACAAGTAATTCTAAAATGTTTCTTAATTTCTCAGTATTCTTATCCTAAATCTCCACGGAACATACTTCCAAAAATCTCTTCCAAATATAAAGACATTATATAACGGAATCATAAATACTTCGGAGAGAATTAGACAAAGTAGAGAACGTATATGAAATAACAACATTTCCTAGAGAATTAAACAAGCAAGGAATACAGAATTAAACAAAAAAGCAACATGAAAAAATAAACGCACTATATACGCAAAGAAGATATAAAGAGGCCAATACAATTTGTTATATATAACATAATATAAATAGTACAAAGAAAACATTATAAAATAATAATAGTCCAGTAAAATATCAATAAAAACATATCAGAATAAGAGAGAGCAAGAAACTTATTTCTGGCCTCTTGGAGATCGAGTCAGGAGACTCAGGACAATTGTCACGTTGAATAACATTTATCAAGCCTTCCATTGACATGTTGCTCAGGACAAAGAGGAAGATGTAAAACGTATATTGTTTTTATTGGACTACTATTTTATTTATAAGCTACAACGCACCTATTCGTGAAATGATACGTCTGTTCAACTATAAAAAGTTTTTACCATTAACTTTCTTCATAACCGTTCATATTTCTTTGACAGAGTAATTGAGTATACAAAGAGTAAATTGGGGAATTGAAATATTCCACATATTTTTTTAAAACTCTTTTCTAAAAGAAAACAACTTCTTAGGCAAAATATATAAAATAAAAAAGGTGCCTGGAGAGTGTGCGTGTGTGTGTGTGTGTTTTCTTTTTCTTTTTCTTTTTTTTCCGTTTTGCAAACAGTTGCCAGTAGTTAAGGAAACTTTTCAAAAAAATTATTTTTCATATTAAAAATCTATCTAAAGGTGTAAAAGTGTATTGGCATTAATTATTTTTTTTTTATAAAAAAAAATGATAAATAGAGATATGATATATTTTAACTGCACAGAAAGTCTTCGATCATGAAAAAAAAAAAAAGGTGTTTAATATGAAGAAGTTTGTAAATTTAAGAGAAACTCTTTTCTAAAAGAAAGACAACTTGATAAGCAAAATATATAATATTGAAGAGTATCCAAAGAGTGTGTGTATTTTTTGTTTTTTGGCTTTGCAAATAGGTGCTAATAGTTAAGTAGGCAACTTTAAATAAAAAATAAAATAAAAATCATATTAAAAATCTAGCTAAAGGTGTAAAAGTGTATTGGCATGAAATATCAAAAAGCCTTAAAATTCTAAAAGGTACAACATTTAAGACTCAAAAGGCGTATAACAGCGGAAATTGGAAACCTGAAAAGTCATTAATAAAATTTTTAAATAAATGAAGTGTTTTAAAATGTATATAAACATTAGAAAATGAATCCACATTTATAAGAAACTCTTTTATGAAAAAAGACAACTTGATAAACAAAATATATAAAATAGAAGAGTATGTATATATTTTTTATTTTTTATTTTTTTTTCCTGCTTTGCAAATAGGTGCTAGTAGTTAAGTAGGTAACTTTTCAAAAAAAATTCCATATTAAAAATCTATTTAAAGGTGTAAAAGCGTATCAGCATGAAATATCAAGAAGCATTGAAATCCTGAAAGGTACAACATTTAATAATCAAAAGGTGTGTAACAACAAATCTGGAAACTTGAAAAGTCATTAATAAATTTTTTAAATAAATGAAGTGTTTTAAAATGTATATAAATATTAGAAAATGAATCCACTTTTATTAGTAGTATAAATATGTATGTGTGTGTATATATATATATACATATATATAACATGTGACATGAGAAAATAAAATTAAAAAAGTAAACTAAAAGATATGTATAATATATTGTTTCTTGATTTAAATAGAGTGAAAGTTGTGTTATCTTTCTTATTTATCTAAAAGAGAAAGTTATGTTATTGATTAATTGAGGATCACAAAAGTTGTAACTTAGTCATAACTTTTAAAATAGAAAAAGAAAAAAGGCTCAGGGGATCAATATCTAAGTAGAAGTGTGCGTGAATGTTTCTTGCAAATGAAATCTACGCCCCTACACACCTACCCGACGGTCGTCCATCATATCACATGCATATATATGCACATACATACATATTAATATATACCAGTAAAATATATCAGTATCATAAGCCAGCAGCACGATCATTGTTGTTTTTCTGTCCTATTTCAAGAGATACATAGTGAGGGGCACCAACGAACGCACCAATGTCCCCATCGTTTGACCCACTGGAAACCGCGATTGTCTTCGGCATTGATGAAATGAGAAAATGATGACTTCACGGCATTTTTGGAATGCATGTGAATTATTGGAGAGCAATAGGGTTTCAGAGAGAGGATGGAGTGGAGGAGGAAGTGGGGTCTGCGAGGGTGACGACCAAGAAAAAGAAGCAGAGAGGGAAGAGAGAGAATTGACGATGATAAGACTTTGAGTATTATTCAATTTGGTATTTTATTATAATTTTATGGATTTTAAAAAGCTATTATTAACTTCTTTCTAGTTAAAGAGAAAGCAAACTTCACGTCACATCGGGTTTGGTTGAATTACAAAAAATACTTTGTAATTATAAAAGTATTGCAAATAGTCCTTTTGTGTTCAAATCAATTTGTATCATGTATGTAAGGTGAGCAAATAAGATCTTCTGATCATGTGATCAAAATAAAATATATAGTGTTTCAAAATTACCCTCCCTCAATTATATATATATATATATATATATATATATTAAATTTTCTCCCTATTTCTCTCTCTAACCTCTTAATTCTCTCTCTAACATATTTTTTTTAAGGGAAGAACATATTTTGATCATAATATCATTAATTGTATTTTTATAAAACAACAAATCATTAATTACCTTTTTCATAATATTACAAAGAGTAATGAAATAGTGGTCCCTTCGATACACTGGTCTAAACTAGGCTAACTTAGATGCCTTATTCTAAGCCTGCGTGAAATTAGGAATCTCAATATCTCTTTCATCTTTTCTTCGGTTGTTCTAAACACCATCATGGAATGCTAAACCGCTGATTGAAAACCCAAATAAAAAAAACTAAAAAAAAATTGAAAATAGTACACAGATTCCATTAATGATCTAAAATTATCTAATTTGATGAATTATGAAATGAATTGAAATTGAAAGTAGTGGAAATTCCATAAATTCAATTCCATCTAATTTTATGAAATAAATTATACTTTAGGATTTGTCCTTAAATTTAATTATGCATTACTCAATGTCCATTAACAAGAAGAAGAAAAAAAATCGAGATATATAAGAAGACATTATCTTTAAGAATAGCTAAACAGAATACTTTAAATTTAATTACTTATTCTTATATGAAAAATTAATTCAAAGCGGTAATCTCTTTTAATTTTTTCTTTTCTAATTGATAACCACTGCAAAGTGAGGCCTTTATTTGATTATTGGGATTAGAAAATCAAATAGAGTGTTTTTCCATTTTATTGCTTCTTTTAACAAATAAATATTTTTCTCCATCTTTCTACTGGTGGGATACCAATAGTATAATCATATACATGAAACCATCTCCCAGAAGCAATTCGCCCAGAACTGCCTTTTCGCCATCGAGTGGGCATCAGCTGTGCCCAGTCTTCGATCTGAATCAAAAGAGAGCAGTGTCTCAGGCTGATGAAGAGAGAGAGAGAATGGTTAACGAATATAGTGTTTGGTTTTGGTTCTCATTGTTTTTGTTTGGGCTGGAGGAATTCAAAACAATGTTTGGTATGTCTTTTTAGGTAATTTCAACTCTTATGTATTTTTTTATTATATTTCTTATTAGTAAAGTGGAGGGCATTTTTGTCTTTTTAATCATCTACTAATTTTAATCAGACAAAAGGAGGGCATTTTTGTCTTTTTAATCATCTACTAATTTTAATCAGACGAAAAGTTTTTGTTTGCTCACTTTAGGTGGCATTTAAACATAAAGGATGTTATTTGCATAATTATAAATTATAAGGATGTTTTTTAGGCTTCATTTCTTATGTAGACTCTGTTTGGATATATAGGAGAAAAATAAAAAAAAAATGATAGCATTAATTATGAAAGAAAGTAAAAAAAAAAAAATAGCAATAATTAATATTCATATTGAAATAGATAAGGGAAAAAAGAAAAGGAACGAAAAGAAAGTATTCTTATTATTCGGATAAGATACATAAAAGAAAAAAAAATATATATATATATATATAATTAAATTACTATTATACTTTTTTAATTAGATGAGACACAGTATAATAACAATTTTCACCTTCCAGTTGTCGAGGCAGTTTCAAAATCATAAAATATTATTTAATACGTGTACGTTATCATTTTCCTCTTAATCTTCCCGTTTTTTTTAATATCTTTCGCAATCTTTTCTTTTCTTTTCTTTTCTTTTAAACAATTCAAACACAATCCACACTATTATTTTCTTTTCTTCCCCTCACTATCCTTTCAGATCCCTCAATCCAAAAGCAGCCTTAACCCAGATCCCAAAATATACATACATATTTTCTCGTGAAAAACAATCATGCCAGGTAGTTAACATTCTAGCCCAAATATGGATCGCTATAAAGAGTGATTTCTTTATATCATCTGAAGACGTGTGATACTTAGACCTCATAATTCAGCTAAAATGGTAAGTCAAAGTATTAATTTAATTTAATTATATATATATATATTTGAACAGCCGTCTAAGTATCATTTTCCTATATATGGGTTAAAAAGTGGTGGATTCTGCATTATTTTTTATTTTTATTTCTTTTTTTGTCATGACCATGAGGGGCGACGAAGGTGTGAAGATATTGAAGCAGATCCAAGCATGGACAAGGGTCGGAACTGGTCATCGTCATTGACATGTGTCAATATATCAAACTGTGTATCTAATAAGGAAAAGCGGAGTTGACGTTTCAACGAATTAATAATGTACGTCACTTCCATTCGTTCATGACAGAGGTGATGCCACGTATGACGTTTCAACTAATGTTAATTTCACTAAGGAGTAAACAATTCCCTTGGATTAAAAAAAAAAATGGAACATATATGAGATATGTAAATATTAATTCAGGGCAAGTATAGAACTATAAATTCAAAAAATCTGTTGCCCACATTCATACGGTTCACTCATTATTTGAGGCATAAAGATAAACATTGGCTCCACTTCTGTATATATAGAGTTCAATGTTTGTCAAATTAAATTGAGGGGATAGAATAGCTAACACAGCAGCTTAGAAACATTTTTAAATGGCTTTAGCTAATATAGAGAAAAACACTGAGCTACTTGAGGCTCAAGCACACATTTGGAACCAAGCATTCAATTTCTTAAACTCTGCATCACTGAAATGCGCAATTCAACTTGGCATACCAGATATCATCCACAACCATGGCCAATCCATGCCTCTCTAAGCTGCTCACCGCGCTACCAATCAACCCCACAAAAGCCCATTGCATCTCTCGCCTAATGCGCATTCTTGTTCATTCCGGTTTCTTTGTTCAACAAAAAGTTGCCGGAAATGAGCAAGAAGTTGAGTATCTGCTCACACCGGCTTCTCGGCTTCTCACAAAGGACCATCCCATTAGTTTGTCACCATTTTTGCTAGCCACGCTTGATCCAATTATAACAAATCCGTCGCACTTTATGAGCACTTGGTTCCAAAATGAGGATAAAACCCCATTTTACACCGTCAATGGGAGGACACTTTGGGACCAAGCTGGGCAGGAGCCGGCGCTGAACAAATTTTTTAATGAGGCCATGGCTAGTGATGCTCGGTTGGTGGCTAGTGTGGTGATTAAAGAGTGTAAGGGAGTGTTTGAGGGGTTGAATTCATTGGTGGATGTTGGGGGTGGCACTGGGACTGTGGCCAAGGCCATTGCTGAGGCATTCCCACACTTGTAGTGCACAGTGCTTGATCTTCCACACGTTGTTGGTAACTTGGAAGGGACTCAAAACTTGAACTTTCTTCAAGGGAACATGTTTGAAGCAATTCCTCCAGCAGATGCAATTCTACTCAAGGTAATCCATCTCTAATTTTGTAACTTATTGATTTCCATCTTTCAATCTATATATATATATATATGATTTATTTTATATTGTCCAGCCATATATATAGAGATGTATTCATTATTTGCCATAACCAAGCTATATGATAATTTTACGTACGTGTGTGTGTGTGTGTGTGTGTGTGTGTTAGTCCATAATTTTACATACCCAATGAAACAAATGATTTTTATATACAAATTTATTCTCACACATATATTATCATGGCAACTCCAATCAAGTTATATATGCCATATATGCAAGGTGAACTACAAGACAGTAATTAACCACACTAGTGTGATGATTAAGTCTACCTAGCTAGCAATCACCCTTCACAAAATTTGCAAATTTAATTTGCATGCTTTCCTTTTTCTCTTTCTTTTTAAATTCTGACCTTTCTGGATCTGATTTCATTTGCATGGTGTCACTATTTCAATAAAACATCAATTTTTAGAAGAGTTGAAGTGGACTTTTTTTAATTTTTAATTTCTCTGAAGGATATGATTTCTCTCACAATAATGAATATATAAATACTAACTAATTATATACTTGTAATTAATTGGACTAATATTGTAAATGACAAACAGTGGATACTGCATGACTGGAGCGACGAAGATTGTGTGAAGATCCTGAAGCGATGCAGAGAGGCAATTCCAAGCAAGGAGAAGGGTGGGAAGGTGATAATTATAGATATGAACATGATGATACAGGACAAGAACAAGAAATGAGTCGATTGAAACCCAGCTGTTCTGGGATATGTTAATGACGGTTACAGTATCTGGTAAAGAGAGAAATGAGGAGGAATGGAAGAAGCTCTTCCTGGATGCTGGCTTCAGCGACTATAAGATAATGCCCGTAATGGGTTTGAGGTCTCTCATTCAGCTTTATCCTTAAGCCTATGTTTCATGTTTGGCGAGTGTAGAATTGGAGTTTTGGATCATGGAGAAATTGAAAAAAAAACAAATCAAAAAATTGAACAAAAATTTTCTTCAATTTCAATTCTAAAGTTTCAACTCCGTGCTGCCGAACACAACCTGAGGCTATGTTCGGTTTCATGAAAGTGAAGATTTGAAATTGGAATCGATAGAATTGAAGAAAAAAATTTAGAAAATTAAATTAAATTTTTTTTTTAATTCCACCAATTCTAATTTCAAAACTCTAATTCTATGCAACCGAACACAGCTTTAATTAGTTCACAAGCTTTGGGTATAAGTGCTTTCAAGGCTTATAAGCATTCGCTTACTATTGTATAGAATAATAATATTGTTTTGGGTTGTGTAAATACTCTTATTGCATGTAAGAATTCTATATGAATGTTGGACTGAGCATTTTAGAATAATAAATGTTCAGATATGTAGCCTTGTACAATACTGTAAGGTTTCATTATCTATGAATTTGAAAAGAAAAGAAGTGATGGTGAATATTTTGTTTGAATTGCCTGTAAAAGGGAAAAGAATTCATTCCTATTCTTTCAAAAATAAGAAATTTTGAAACAAAACAATAATGGGTAAATGATACGGAGTATTTTCATAATTTTAAAAAACTCTCAAGAATAAAATTGTAATCTAACACGCATTTTTAAGGGTATACTACTATAACAATACTGTATATCCAAGTTTTGGGTCTGGACTCTGGAAGTTAGTGCCGTCAATGATATGCTTTGACCGGAAGCTAAATGGCATCATTTGAGGACTTGGCAACGTTGCAACTTCTTTCTATACTAGTTGTAGAGAAGTCTCATGCAAAAGCATCATTGGATATATATCTCTCATGGTGCCCAATTTTTACTTTTTTATTCTAAATTTTCAAACCTGAAGATCCCTTGCCAATAAATTAAGATTACAAAGGTTAATGAACCACCATGACCAAACTGCCAACTCTTACAATCTGTTTGGAATTGTTTTTTAATTGTTTAAAAACGTTTTTTATTTTTTAAAGGTAATCATCAAAAATATTTTTAATAATTTTTAACTTTACTTTATAAAAAAAATAAAATAGAACAAAATTGTATAAAAAAATTTTTAAATTTTAAAAAAAAAAAAATTATCTAAAGTATTCAACCTCTACTTAAGGATGTCAATTTTTACCACCCCGCCGGAACTCCGCCCCGTCCCGCCCCGTTAATAACGGATATGGAAACACTTTTTATATCGTTGGGGCGGGCATGGATACAAATTTTGTACCCGTCGCGGGTCACGAGGCGGGTAAGGGTTCAGTATACATATCCTAAGAGCCCCACCCTGCCTCGCCCCGCTAAGCATATATATATATATATAAACTTGGTATTAAATTTGCTTTTGTTTTGGTTATGGTGGAAGTTGGAGTTTAGAATTTCTTGTGATTTGGTTGTATTAAACTTTTATTTTTGTTTATTATGTTCTCTGAATTATATTATGTGCATGTTATTTTTTTTATTTTTGTTGTGATACATAATTTCATTTATATTGTGTCATTCTCAAACTTTCCACATTCAAATAGCAGGAGCTTAAGTTCCAAAAAGTGGGAGAAAAAAATTTGTTAGCGGGGCAGGCACGGGGGCACAGTATTTCCCAACGGGGCGGGGCTGAACATGAAAATCCAACCTGTCGAGAGTCTCGGGGCGGACATGGACTTGACAAAAAATAAAAGGAGTGGGGCGGGATTTAGGAAAACCTGCTCCAAACCCGCCCCGTTGTCATCCCTACCTCTACTCATAACACAATTTTAAAAGGGCGAAATATGGTAATCCTATTAAAGGATAGTTTTACAAAATTAATAACATTCATGTATTAAAAATATTGTTATTAAACAAATTAAAAAGTAATTTAATTGAAAAAAGTAGCGTGTCACTAAAAATGTAATATGTTTTTTTATGGACAATAATTTTTGGCTAGACTAACAAAAAGACTTTTTTTTTTTTTTTTTTTTTTACTTTTTTTTATTTTATTATTTTTTATCTGCAAATGAGCCAGACTGTTCGGACTCAACTCGGCTAGGCTAGGCTAGGCTAGGCCCGGGCGGTGCTCGGGCTCGTCCGAGCTTAGCTAGGCCGCTTGGGCTCAGGTAGTGAATAACACACTATACACTGCAACGAATCAAGTCATTTTTCAAGAAAAAAATCGTCACCATCTCCGTTTACCAATTAATCACCCATTTCCTATAGTAATCCATCATCTCCTTCCCCAGCCCTCAAATCCCAATGATCAATCTCCCATCCATCAACAATATGATCAAAGAGGGAATATTAAACTTGAGATTGAGAGAGGGAGGGCGAGAGAGGTAACTTGGACGTCGCCGGTTGACTTGAAGGACGGTGGGAATAGCCGGTTGAGTTGAAGGACGGTGGAAGGATTACCGCTGCAGAGGGTGGCTCGTTGCTTGCTCTTTGCGACTGTGTTAGGGTTTTTTTTTGGGTGTTTTACTACGTGTAAAACAGCTCCAAGGCTGAAATAAAATCACAAGTTGGGCCAAATGGATTACTTAACTAAATGAATTTATCTGTTTATTTGTAAGATTGAATTTCTAAATACTATGTACTAATTGGGCCAACAGAAGTATACATTAGTAATAGGTAAACTTGTATAGATGAGCTAGCTTCTTATATAAAATAATTTAAATATATTACTTCGCATATTTTAATTTAAATATTTAAAAGTCTAACAAATGAATTCAAACTCAACGGAACTCTAAACCAACCGAACTTAAATAGTTCGGTTCATTTACAGTTTTACGTAACAGGATCTTAGTCTCCGCCCTTGCATTTCAAAGCCCATTTTCTTAGATCATGCGCTGCAGAATTACAATAAGGGACGTCCACATCAACTGAAGCCCCACTTCTCTGTAAAAGAATTTTGGCATCTTCTAAAATGACGGATCAACATGTTGAAGAAGCATCACGGCTCTACCCCTTTCATGATGCTACACATATCATTGCCTTGTTAATGGAGATTGGAGGAAAATAACTCTTAAATTTCCTAGCACCTTTCCTAAAAAAATATATATAATTTTTATTATATAGAGAGAGAGAGAGAGAGAGAGAGAGAGGAGGTTAAGTGTAAAAAATACTCCTACCATGTACAAAAAAGCAAAACATGTCTCTTGTTTCAATTTGTGCAATCAAAGACATTTCAATTGAAATGTCTAAAATACCCCATATAAAAAGTGCAAAAAAACACCGTGCTGTTTCAATCTGTGTAACTAAGAAATACTCCCATAATTTTTTCACTCCTCTCAGATTCTCTATACCCTCTTTTTCTTTCGCCGCTACAACCACCACCTTCGTTCTTTCTCTTGAACCACCACCTTCGCTCTTTCTCTTGCCGCCACAACCACTACACCCACCGGCTCACCTTACAGAGCTCGACTGATATTGCTGTGAGCTTCTTCACAATATAAGCATCCTTGTGATAGATTCCCTCTTGCTTAAAAGAACCGTTTTTCATTTCCGGGAATACCACTCTAGTAGTAAATTAGTGATGATTCTGATGAACAGGAAAATTAAACGATATTCTTAATTTATTCTCATCTGTCCATAAAGTAATACTTATGCTCTTACCAGGTCATTAGATTAATTATAAAAAGTTTGCCATTAATTAAACGTGTTTAAATATATAAAAACATTATAGTTAACATCGGATTCTCTTCCATTCAGTTGTTTACACAATAACACAGTTCACATAGTTAAATTATAATGATTTTCACGTAAATATGAATATCAAAATGTAACAAATATGTGATGTATATAATAATTCAGGGAAAGCATATGGGTAGAAATTAAAAAAACGTGTCGCCGGCATTCATACAGTCCAGTTCACTTTTGAGGCATAAACATGACTCCACTTCTATATATATTGAGAGAGTTCAATATTTGTCAAATTAGATTGAGGGGATAGAATATATAGCATAGCATCATAGAAACAGATTATGATGGCTTTGCCTAATATAGAGAGAAGTGAGCTACTTCAGGCTCAAGCACACATATGGAACCAAACATTTAACTTCATAAGCTCTGCAACATTGAAATGCGCAATTCAACTTGGCATACCAGATATCATCCACAACCATGGCCAACCCATTCCTCTCTCTGAGTTGCTCACCGCGCTACCAATCAACCCCACAAAAGGCCATTGCATCTATCGCCTAATGCGCATTCTTGTTCGTTCCGGTTTCTTTGTTCAGCAAAAAGTTACTGGAAATGAGCACGAAGTTGAGTATCTCCTCACACCTGCTTCTCAGCTTCTCATAAAGGACCACCCCTCGAGTTTGAAACCATTTTTACTAGCCATGCTTGATCCAATTATAACAAATCCATCCAACTTTATCAGCACTTGGTTCCAAAATGAGGATCAAACCCCATTTTACACGGCTAATGGGGGGACACTTTGGGACCAAGCTGGGCAAGAGCCGGTGCTGAACAATTTTTTCAATGAGGCCATGGCTAGTGATGCCCGGTTGGTGGCTAGCATGCTGCTTAAAGAGTGTAAGGGAGTGTTCGAGGGGTTGAATTCATTCGTGGATGTTGGGGGTGGCACCGGGGCTGTGGCCAAGGCCATTGCTGAGGCATTCCCACACTTAAAGTGCACTGTGCTTGATCTTCCACATGTTGTTGCTAACTTGCAAGGGACTAAGAACTTGAACTTTCTTGAAGGGGACATGTTCGAGGCAATTCCCCCAGCAGATGCAATTTTACTCAAGGTATTATAATATTATTTTTAGTAATTTAACTTAATGATTTTGATATTTCATTATATGATATTCTCATTATTTCCCAGGATCAAGCATGAGAATTTTATGTACTCCTAATATTTTATATTGCTTTTTATATATGAATTCATTCATGCGTATATTTTCATGGCAAATCCATGCATGCATGGTGAACAAGAAAATAATTAACCACACAAGAGTGACGATTATGTCTAACAATCACCCTTTACAAGTTATGCTAGTTTAATTTGCATGCTTTACTTTTTATCTTTCCTTTTAAATTCTGACTTTTCTCTGGTTCCCGTTTTATCGTTTCACTATTTTCATACAACTATCAATTTTTTCAAGTAATGAAAACTATGTACTAAAACTTGTAATTTGATTGTCAATGACAAACAGTGGATACTGCATGACTGGAGCGACGAAGATTGTGTGAAGATACTGAAGCGATGCAGGGAAGCAATTCCAAGCAAGGAGAAGGGCGGGAAGGTGATTATTATAGAAATGGTGATACAGGATTACAAGGAAGGAGATAATGAGTCCATTAAAACCCAACTCTTCTTTGATATGATGATGATGATTACAGTCACTGGTAAAGAGAGAAATGAAGAGGAATGGAAGAAGCTCTTCCTGGATGCTGGCTTCAGTGACTGTAAGATAATGCCCGTACTGGGTTTAAGGTCTCTCATTGAGCTTTACCCTTGACAAGCTCTGGGTAGGGTTGTGTAAGTGCTTTCAAGGCATGTGTTCAATGTTGCTAATTACAGATTTAGAATAATAAACGTTGACATGTCGATGGGTTGTGTAATGTGTAAGTGCCCTTAACGCCATGGAAGCATTCTATAATGGTGTTGGACTGGTTTTGAATAATATGTTCAGACATAAAGTCTTCTTCAGTACTCCAAAGACTTGACAGTTTTTTCTTTTTCTTTTTCTTTTTTTTCTTTTTTTTTTATTTCGGCGAGGACAAAGGCTTGGCCGTTATTCACATGCTTTCGACAAACCCTTGAGCTCTGTGAAAGAATGAAAATCCAAATCTTCTTCCACCCATTAATAACTTGTTATTTGTGTTATAAAAGAGGGAAGTAATAAATTTAAAGACATTTTAGGAGATTATATAATATATACATATATGTAATTATGAAACACATTCGGACAATCATTGCTTCCGGATTCAGAACTCCACACATTTTTTTTCCTATATTTAATTTGTAGAAGTCAGTTGCAACTACTTCAATGTTCATAACTGTTCCAAAAATTAAAGCTTATGAGTATGCTCACTGTCTAACAAACGCATAGCTTCTATGGAATATCGAACTATTAGTTTCTTCAGGTACTACTCCGGAAACTAAAAAAAGGAGGTGGAGTTGACGTTTTAATTTACGCTTCCATTTGTTCACGACAGAGGTGATGCCAAATATGATATCAATTTCACCGTAAAAGAAAAATACTTAATTTCATTCATAATAGAGGTGACGACAGATATGGCAGTTCAATTATGGTATTCAGACATAACAGAAGTAGAGGTGATACACAATTAGCAAACACTCGCATTATCACATAGCATCCAAACACAAGAAACAGGGTGATCCAGTTGCTATCTTTTAGTCCCGTTCGATCACAGACTACCACCAAACATACCCCCACTAGGATGCTTGTAAAAACACGGTAACTCATTTCAATACCATATACAAGACGTCAGAAAGATTCCTTTGCAAGGTTATGTGCAGTCAATCAATAATATGATCCAAGTGGATGCAGCAGGAAAAGGATTGCAGGCCTAAGTCCGCATGTAATGGAATCAAAATGTCAAAAAAAGAAAATAGGAGAAAAATGGAAGAGTCGCACGAAACGGCAGAAAGATAATGAAGTAATACCTGAAAGAGGAAGCAATTACTGCAGTACTCCCATTTAAAATAGTTGCACCAGTTAAACAATTGACAGATCATACAAGTAGATTTTACATTCTGTTGGCACGTTCTTTTCTTTCCTTTTCTACATAATCTTCAGTCCTCTAGTTAATCGAATATTCCACCGCCTGAGTTATTGGAGACTCTTAAGAAGCCACCTTATCAGTTTCCCATTTCTATGAATAGAAGGTTCCATCAAAATGTGTAAAACTAATGCCAACTCCAGGACTAAAGATTACAGATGTTCACAGTGAGAACCCATTTGCATCAAGGGTTTCATCCTCCTCCATGGAAAGGGGATCAACTTCATAATAACTCTGAAAACAAGCATCAGGTAACAGTGATGAATTTGTGTTGATTTCAGTAACAATGACTCGAATAAAAAACAATCCCCAATTATATGCAGAATAAATCCTGTTTTAGTTTCATATTATGCCTAAAATAGCTTTTACCTAAGCATTATGATTCAAGATCAAAGAGAGAGAGACCATTTTAACTAAATGAGGGTGCAGAGAGGGTAGATTGGAGACAGACCTTTGGCATTACTATAATGCCAATTTGTGATCAAAGGTCCCATCGATAAACTAATCAGCGTTACCCGGTAAAGGTTTTCATGCACAAAAAAATGCATAGTATGTGCGTAAAGGACAATGCTGACAATATGAACTTGTCAACAAATTCGGCAATAACCACATGAAGCGAATTGTTTTAGTTAGTTGGGCCACATGGCCTGTAGCATCCATCTGACATTGTAAAGTTGTTCACACATGCTTAATTTTTTGTCCAAACACTTCAATTATGGTAGCAGTTTCTTTCCTCTTTTCTTTCTTTTTCTTTAATCATGGAAGTACAGTAAAACCCTACAAAGAAACAAGGGAAGTATCCTCTTAAGGGAGCAAAAATACTACTAATAGCCCAAAATTATGTAAAAGGTGTTCATTTGGCGAAGCTGCTGCTGTCCAAAAGGCAGCATTGCCATCTCAAGGGTGATGCTATCACAAGAGTAGATCTCTGTGTGGCAGGCTACAACATGAAACTTCTACTCTTTTTGCCTTAGAAGCAACACAAAATTAACGGACAATATTTTTATTCCCTAAAGGTTTAGCTGACTGTTCATTTAACCATTCTCTATATCATGCTCTTAACATACTAAGTAGTTCCAAATATATCATATCTGTGAATGTAGTTGATTTGTAACTAGTGTCTTGGCCTAGTGGCAAAATGGCACTGTTATTGTCTATTCTGCAGAAACTAGGGTTTGAATCCCATCATCATTCATCTATAGTTAAGATGAAAAAACAAGAATTTCTATCATGATAGCTAAATAGCTCGAGAAACTAGGGTTTGAATCTCATCGTCTATCAATTGAGATGAAAAAACAAGAATTTCTATCATGATAGGTAAATAGATTATAATTATATTCTTGTTTTTTGTCTCAAAAAGCAGAAGCATGGTTAGATTCCATGATATAATATATTAGTAATTTATACATAAACAATTCATCTACTAAGGAGTTGACATCGTGAATTATCAATCTAACAGAATTGACAAAATTGTGATCAAAACTTGGAGCCTATAAGTTCATTTATTTTAGTATTTTAGAGTGTCTAGTTAGTAAAGTTGGTTACGGTAGCTTGTCCAAGGACAAATCAAGACTACCCAGATATCTAAGAACGAAAAGGTAATTACAACTTGAATTAGAAAACATTATTAATTTAGAGTTTTTAGTAGATTAGTGGAAAACATTACACACATCACAACTTTGTATGTGCGAGAAGGTTCAGGTTGACCTCCTGCACTTGTCACTTCATCTATAAGGAGCTCGACATGCTGATTTCTTTTCTTTTTTTTCTTTTTTCATACATATAAGAATAAATCATGCACTCACTTTTGTCCCAATTGAAAGTCGAACTTTTTGACCTCGTGAGATGAGATGAAGGAGAGACCCGACATTCCATTGAGCGAACACTTGGAAATTACTAATTTGTAAGAGATAGCCATATAACAACAAAATCAAACATGTGGATGAGTAAAATATCTGCAATTTCAAATAATAAGCTTTTGACAAAGGCAGGAACAAAATTAATTCATATCTATTTTTATCTCTTAACTAATGACAAATCAAACAAAAATTGTAAAAGAAAATTACACAAAAATAAAATTTAGCCACATATATGGCCAATCAAATAGAGTAAAATGATCCATTAACTAAAGAAAATAAAATTTTCCCTTTTTTCATGGCAAATAATACATTGAAAACAGAGGAAGATTTGTTAGAACATTGAAATACATTGAAAGGTGATGGTATTATATGTTGAAATCAAATGATTTTAATATATGCAAACAACAAAAGAATTTGATAATGGGAAGATTTGTTAGAACAAATACCATCATCCACTAGAACTCGGCCGAGTCTCACTCGAACCGGGCCGATTCATTTCGGTCGAACCCGAGTCACCAACCCTCCGCATCCTCTCATACCCACCTCCAGAATTAGGTCGCTTGTCTTCCCCAAATCTATTCGACGACCCGAAATGCTCTTGCCGGTGACCGCCAAACTCCCTAAACCGGACACCCGGTTCAGACCTCTCCTCCCGGCCCACGAACCCTGGCCGGAGATGAGGCGGAACGAATCGGTCCGGTTTCGACAACGACGGTAACTCCTTGTCTGGCAGCAGAGACGAAGAGAGCGATGGGCCGGACCCAGTTCGCCCCAGAGGGCGCAGAGAGATGGAGTCCTCTTCCAACCGGGTTCGATCTGGTATCACGGGTTGTGAATCTTGTGATGGTGGAGGTGGAGGAGAGGGTTGTGGGATGGGTCTGGGTGAGGGACGGCTCAGGACAAGCATTCCTCCATGGATGCGAGAGTTTGAGATGATGGATTTGTTAGGACTTGTAAGAGAAGAGGAAGGTGATGATGAAGAAGAGGATTGTTTGTTGTTGGGATGGTTGATCTTCTTCTCGTATATGTCGTTGAAGTTGAGGGAGGTGTACTTATTGGTCCCTGCCATCCACTACACCAAGAGGAGAGAGAGAGACAGTGTAGAGAGAGAGAGAGACGAAGCGGATCGGGATCTGAGGACCTGAAACCGGAGGTTCGATCGGGAGTGTTCTGCGTTCGATGTAAGGTGACGCGTCGTGCTTTGTCAGGCAATGTTTTACTACTTTATTTTATTTTGAGCATGTCCGTCCTGATCATGCCACGTCATTGTGGGACCCATTACCTGATGGGGTCGCATGATGAGGTGGCATAGTCTGAGTGGTCCACCATTTTTATTCTTATGCTCAGGGATTATTAAATCTACGAAACTAAATTTAACAAATTGTTGACTGAGAGTCTGAGACACTGGAAACTATTTGTTGACAAGTCAGACTAATAAGAGAGGACCAAGTATGCTCCTTAGCCATGTAATTAATTAATTTTTTTAGCCTATGTAATTAATTAATTACAGTATACTGAATGTTTATATAATCATTACAGTTGTTGCTTAAAAAATATATATATAATTATACATATAGGGAGGATTACACTGACCAGTAGTTAACTTATACCGCCCTCCTCTCTTATTTACTAAATAACAACGACATCCCTCAAAGTTTTTGTATATGTATAATAATGACATTCCTTTCATTAACAAAAAAATATATATCAACCAAAAATGATGATATCATCAATTTTTATTTTCAAATTCCCATTCTACCCCTCAAAAATATATAAATTAATTAATTAAAATATCTAAAATACCCTCATAATTATTTATCCCCTCTCTCTCAAATTCTCTCTCCAATGTTTTTCTCTCTCCTCTCTCTTTCCTCAATCAAAGCCAAAGCGGTGGCATCACCTCAACGTGCCTAATGTTTCATCAATCTAATTGGAGCAACATCTGGATGATGCATGGCTGAATGGTTACCAGCGATGGATAATTTCAACCATCTAACCTCTATGTTGTCCAGACAGGCACTAAGATGTATAGGGTCCATAAAAAAAAACCAAAACGGTGGCGAGACGGCGGCGGCGGCGGCAAGATGAATTGAGACGGCGGCAATGGCAAGATCAACGGTGGTTCTATACACTTCACCGAGCTTGGGTCTATGAACTTCAAACCCAAACCATCACCATTCATCTGTACGATGCTGACGCATACATTCTCAAAGCTCTGGCCAAAACCAAGATCCGGGTCGTCATCAGCGTGGCCAATAACCAGCTCCTCACAATTGGGTTCTCCAACGCCACTGTCGCCTCCTGGATCGGCCGGAACGTCACCGGGTACTACCCGCAAACGCTCATCGTCACCGTTGGCGACGAGATTCTAATTACTGTACCCCTATTCCGCTCCCTGCTCATGACGGTAATCGAGTCCCAATCTCCAGACCCAGATCAAAATCTCGACACCATGGCGTCAAATGTTCTCGACCCATTCCCTCCGTCGTAGTCGTTATCAACGTACCCAATAACCAGCTCCTGACAATTGGGTCCTGTCAGTAGATATGTGGATATATATATATATATATGAAGCCGCAGCATAGAGCCCGCCCAAATCTTCCTTGATGCGCTGATCGAGAACAACAACTTGAATGGTTTGATTACTTATGTTGTTTATTTGATTGCTTGTGTTGTTTGTTACAGGTAGTGGCTTTTGTTTGTGTACCTAGGTTGAAGGATAGGTTTTGGGCCTTTTTGTCTTTTCAAACTCTATTGAGTTTGTAACAAAATACCGTATACATAAAATAAGGGCAGAAAAGTAATTTTAATATAACAGTTAACGCCATCTGTCCAAAAGTTCTGAAAGGGGAGGTTAGTGTTATTTGATAAACAAGAGTGGATGTGAATGTATAATGATAAAACTTCAAGGAAGGTCAGTGTAATTATTCCTTATATATATATATATATATATATAATCATAAAATTGAATAAGATAGGCTAGAAATTCAATAGAAAATTTATATAACAGTTGATAGATATAATATTGAGTGGTTAAACATAAGATATTCATAAAATAATTTTATGAATATATAACAGTCGAGTTTTAAATGACTTACGATGATTTTATTTATTTATTTTTGTGAATTAGCTTGTTAAGAGACCTTTTAACAATTTTTTTTGTTTAAATTACAAAATTAAAAAAACAAAAACAAAAAAATAATAAACACATGCTCATTATGTTCTCTGAATTCAATTTATGGTTCGTCTCTAAATATAAGAAAGTGAAAAGAAATATAAAAAAAAAAAAAAAAAGAACGCATAATTAAAGAAAATCATATAATTTCTTCTTCAATTCATCTTTGTTTGTCCATATTAGCATAAATAATTGTTTTGGTTCCAAGCCCATATGTTGTTATTGCCGTAAACTTTTTAACCCTACAATAAGACCTCCTTGTTTACCACAAAGAAATTAAGGATAAAGGGAATGCAATAGGTGGCAAACGCCCTTTAAAATGCCATTGTCAAAATGGCTGTAATATAACCAGCAACACAAACCTTTTTTTCTTCCATGTCGAGAAATTCTATAATAAGGGAAAGTATTAGGTATTTCAGGGAAACGAAGATCATTCATTAGTCAGGTAACTACGCATATATATATATATATAAAGTGAGTTTGAAAAACTCAAATAACAACATTCATATGACCCAACATTTGCAAATAGGAGTAATCAATATAATAAACAAGGGGTAAGTGTAAAAACAACCATGAAGTATATTTTTTATAATAGTATTTTTATCTCTTATTTAAAAATATGTGCAAAAAATACCCGATTGTTTTTAATTTGTGTAAAAATATCCATCAATTAATATAATACTCATTTTACCCTTTTACTCTTTCAAAAATACCCCTACCAAACCTTACTTCTTATTACCCTCCGCCGCCACCGCTGCTGCTTTCCTCTTCCATCACATATACATTATACTTCCTCTTCCATCACATGTACGGTACACACATATACATCACACCGCCTCGTCGCCAAAGATAGCTTTGTAAACAAAGACAGGCCCAAAAACCTTGCAAGGAGATGAACTGTGATAGACTCTGATGAATCGGCAAGCACTATAGTGAGCAAAGATGAAAATGTCGACACTAAAATTAGGAATAGTTTCTAGAATGGCAGAGATTGAGGTCTGTTATTAAATCCCCTGAAGAAGATGAGTATCAAAGAGACCACTTCTTTCCTCCCAGTTGTACTTGTACCTGAAATTCTGAACCTAATATACCAGTTGATGAAAATTTATTGAGGATGATGAATATTGAAGCATCTAAATGGTTTCCACTATTTCAAAATTCAGCTATGTAAAATGTCAGCATCAGTAATCATGTGCACGAATTCTTTACAGAAGCCAATTTAGACTGGTTAATGATATATATATATACATCACCATTTTTTCATTCTTTGACAAAATGAATCAAATGAATTTAATTATAAAAATTACAGGCATGCTCTCAATCTCAAACAATTACAGGCATGATCAGATTTGCTATTCATCGAGCAGTTCACAAAAATGGGTTTTTTATTTTTATTTCTTTGCAGAGCTATCTTCGGCGACTAGGCGATCGTCTCTGGAAGGTGAGGGATGAGGGAGGGACGGCGAAGGAGGAGTTCACCAAAGAGCCTCGTACGGCGACGCAATTCCTCACTCCGCTGATTCGTACGCCACCAAGACAGAGGCGTTGGCGTTGATCTGAACAGGCACGCAATCGAGGCGGCCGCGGGAGTTGAGGCTGATGAGAAGCGGGAGGTCGGCGCACATTAGCGGCGCCACTAGATCAACACAGTTATGGGATCTGCAATATTATTCATTGGGGTTCAGATCAGGTGGGGTTGTTTAGGTTTTGGTGATGGTGAGGTAAGCGAACGGTGGCGGCGCCTATGTTGATGAAGAAGAAGAAGAAGAAGAAGAAGGGCTTTTTTTCACAATATATATATATATATATATATATATATATATTATAAAATGTGTTGCTAAGGACATTTTAGTTCAATTTTTATAAATAGGACCTATTTGCACAAATGTCATATTTTAGGAGTATTTTTTGCCTGGGAGAGATGCAATATGCATTGTAAGCATATTATAAGGATATTTTTTGCACTTGACCTAATAAACAATGTGCTAAAACCAGGGGCGGAGCCAAGATTTTATGGTGTTGGGAGGCGAACTTACAATTAATATAATACTATTTTAAGCCAAATATATATATATATATAAGGGTGGATCAAAAATTGTATAATGAGGTGGGCTAATCTATTACGAGTAAGCTAGTACTACTAAAATTATTATTTTTTTTAATTGGGCTAAAATTACCTCTAGGGAAAAATATATACATTTTGGTGGATTCAAGCCCACCAAAGCCCATATTATCGATTATAGTAATACAAAAATTTATCAGACCAACTATAAGCCTATTTGTGTCAAAAAAATAAATAAATAAATAAAAATAAATAAATAAATTTGCCTATATTAAGTTAAAAAAAAATGACATAAATATGTACAAAACTTAACAAAAAAGATCAAATAACTACCACAAAAGATCAAATAATTATCTTTGAGACAATGAAATTCATATATTATCGATTGGTAGTAAAGAAGCTTTTTTTATCTTATCAAACTTTCATAACAAACACAAAAAAACAAACCGTAAGAGAATTAAGCCAAAATTTAGAAAACTTTCAACCGTAAAGAAAAGTAAATATATTATCTATTATTGGAATTGGGCTTAGTTTAATATAACAGGTTTAAAAAAAAAAAAAAAAAAAGTAATGTGTTTTTAATAGAAAGTTAGATACTATTTATAATTAGAAAATATTATGAGGGGCAAAGTATGCATTTATTTATACTATCCCTGCCTCCGCCCCCGAATTATTTTTTTGTTTAATCTTTAAAAATAAGATCGGTTCAGGAACAGAATCCTCGTATGCCTACAGATTAGTTAACATTTTTCACAAATTTTACGTTAAAAAATAATAATAATAATAATAGAATCTCTCTTTTCAAATTAAATAAATTAGAGAATTGCAGTCTTTTATCCATAGCGCCTTTTATTATTTTTCTTAAATTAAACTACAATTAGAGTAGTTATATTATTATATATAGTCATCACAACAACTACCATAATAGAGTTCTCAGGAACCAACCCACTCACACAGTCTTATATCACTTCTTTACTTGGGATTGGTATTGGTACACTCCCTGTCAAGTACCTTGGTGTCCCTCTCATATCCTCTAACCTGAAAGCTCAGCACTGCAGCATTCTTATTGAAAGGATCACTAACAGAATATCTCATTGGCCTTCAAGATCTCTATCTTATGCAGGTAGGCTGCAGCTCATCAAATAAGTCTTGGTCTCAACACAAATTAGGTCAAGCCTTTTCATTCTCCCAAAGGCAGTTATCACTGAGCTCAACAAAATCTTTAGATCCTTCCTTTGGTCAGGGCCAGAAATGAAGTCCAGCAGTGCAAAAGTTGCTTGGGTGAAGGTTTGCATGCCTAAAGAGGAAGGTGGCCTTGGCATTCCAAATTTGGAGCTCTCAAACAAAGCAAGTATCTTAAAGTACATTTGGGATTTGCAAACTAATGTAGATGACAGACTATGGATCACTTGGTGTAACACATACCTCATTAAATCAAGAAATTTCTGGTCTCTCAAGATCCCTCAGCCTTGTTCTTAGAGTTGGAGAAAGATCTTGCAGCTCAGGCATCCTGCAATGCTTCTCATTCACCACAAAATCGGAAATGGCTCAGACGCAGTTTTTTGGTGGGATAATTGGATCACTGGTGGCCCCCTCAGCACAAGGTATCCTCTTAGTATTCTCACAAATGCTGGATTCAATGACACTGTTATAGTTGGCACCTTTATCACGAATTCAGCTTGGTCTTTCCCCATTAGTCTCACAAATGCCATCCCTGAGCTACTCTCACGTTCCCCCCCCCCCCCCCCCCCCCCCCCCGCGGGTCCTTCTAGATGTGACAAAAAAGTTTGGTTGGCATCCCCAAATGGTTTATACAATCTCAAATCCACAAAATGGCATCTGGCTGACCATTTCCCTACAGTTCAATGGCACAACTTAGTTTGGAAATCCCCCATCATTCTTAGAATGAAATTTAACCTCTGGCTAACAGGCCAATTCAGACTTCCTACTCTTGACAGCAAAGTAATGTCTCGCCATGAAAATGTTTGTGTTCTCTGCAACAACAATCAAGAGTCCCATCAGCATCTCTTCTTTAATTGCAGCTTCACCTCCCCAATTTGGCGATTCATCAAACTCAAATGTAATTTTAGTACTGCAATCTCGAATTGGGAAGACCTAATCCACTTTATAAGCTCTCAATGGAGGAATAACTCTCCCATGAACTTGCTGCGCAAAGTATGCTTCTCTTCTATTGTTTACCATACTTGGGAGGAAAGCAACAAGAGAATCTTCAAAGCAAAAAAATCAACACAGAGAGCAGTGCTTGCAAGGATCACCTCTACAGTCACTGCCCTCCTGAAGCTAGGTTTCCTGCGAGAAAGTCCTTCTTCAAGACGGATTCTCGTGGATTGGAACATGTCGCCAACTCACTGTCCTCCTCCTCCAAGGCCGCCGGATTAATTTGATTGCAGTTGATGGTGATCAATCATCATCCTCTGTTAGGGTTTCACCGGACCGAGCGCTAACAATTGCCATTAACGGCTAATTAGCCGTTAATTGCAGTTATTAGATTGAACCGTTGTTTGGGCCATTCTTTGTTTGGGCTGTTTGGGCTTGTCTCCCTTTCCTTGGGCTGTTTTGGCCATTGGCCCGCTCGTAATTCTTATTTTTATTAATATTAGTTGCTTTAAATTCCAAAAAAAAAAAAGATGGACGGACCCTTACAACCTTATAATGTGGAATTTTGGTTGTTGCTTCCACGAAAACAAAAATTTTAAAAATTCATTTTAACTTGTGATAATTTATTAGGTAACTTTTAATTTTGATGATTCTAAACTAAATAATAACACAATTTTTTTTATTATTATTGGCAAGAAATGTGTGTACACTCACATTTTCTTTTCAGGATGACTTGAATTTTCTACTATTATTTTGAATGCGATAAAATTCCACTACACTATAAGATTCTTAGTAATAATATAGTTGTGACACAAATCTGAAGTTAATATATTTGGATTAATCATAATTGTGATCACGTGAACTCATGTTTCCTTATTTTGAAATTTAATCTGATTAAACACATTTTATTATTATTTTAATGTAAACTCAATATGGATATATTATTATTATTATTGTGTAATTGTATGATCCAAATCATCCTTTTCATAAATTTAGTTTTTCATTATATCATTTTGGATTTGTATTTTGTAACTTAATTAATAATCAGTTTATATGACTAATTTAATTTAGACAAACTAAAGGGTCCCAAATCCCAACTATTATTACTATCAATTTTTATTAGGTGGATACCATACGAATATGACCAAAATGTCATTTAACTTTAAAAGAATGATATATATATAGTTAAAATAAATAGATAAATAAATAAATAGTATTAAAATAAAATAAAACCTTAAGCCCACAACATTAAACCCTTCCATCACACTCTCTTAACAAATTGAGCGCCCGCTGTCAAGATCATCATCGTCTCTTCCTCGGCTTCCATTAGGTAAATACGTCTCACTCAATAAGCTCTTTCAGATTTTCAGTTCTCATAACATTCGTATGCGACCTCCAGAGCAGAGCACAGCTAGATTTCCTCTAGTTTTTTTTTTCCCAAACATTTCTAGTTTTTTTTTTTTTTTTGAATTTGTTATTTATGTATTTAGAATCGAGTCTGATTTACACAAATCGATTCGATCCCGGTACTCAATATACGAAAACTAGGACTTGTTTGTATATTTTTATCCGTTTGACGTGTTCATGAGGGTGATATCTAGAGATATCATGTTTTGTGTTCAAGGTCCATTATCGTGATAATCGTCCTGTTCTTTTTTGTTGAGTTTGTAAATTTCACATTTCTTAAAGCACATGCTTCTGATGATGGGCTTGTTCATGAAATGCTAAAAAAGAAAAAGAAAAAGAAAAAAAGAAGTAAGCTTCTAATGATGGGTATCAAGAAATGCAAACCTCCCCCCCAAAAAAATAATTGTGTGAAAATATTGGTCGAACTATTTGGTTTATTGGAAGTGGACCCACTTGCACATTTTCATTTTACAAATTGTCTCAATCCATTTTGTTTAATGCATAAGCAAGGATTCAAAAACTGTTATTATACATATCACACTTGGTAAGGAAAAAAAGCCAGATTCTAAATAGGATTCTGCAAGTTGCAACAGAAACATTTGATTTTTGATAGGATTTGTGTATTGCATGTCAAGAAATTTCTTGGTTTTTGTTTAGTGAGGACAAGGACAGGTGAAGAGATAAGATATTTCATGCACTCTCTCTCTGTCTCTCTCCCCACCCTCCACTATGTGTGTCCCCATTGGCATTATTTCTCAATAGATCCTAATCCCTTTGTTATTCTCTTTTCTAACCATGTATATGATATATAAAGCTTTATTGGATGCTTAGTACAAAATGTATCTGTTTTTTGGTCATTAAGTGACATCCCATTGACTAAGGTCTGTTTGAAGTTTTCTTCAGAATGATTTTCTGTTCATGGAGAATTGAAGAACATACAACAATTAGATAACTTGGTTGCCGGTTTTGTGAATTAGTTAAAAAGCTCAGTTTTAGAGCATAACATTTTTTTTTTTTGCATTATTTAATAATTGTTTTGTTTTCTTCATTTTTAAAATTTCAAAAATTGTTTTTAAAGAATTGAACCAAATAGACCTTAACTGTTTAACTAGGATAAATTATTTACCATTCTGGAGACAATAATTGAGAAATAATTAGCTTTTATTTATTTATTTATTTATTTTTTTATGTTAATTGTTTCCTTGGTAATTTTTAATTTGTCATCTATTATGTTTCTCTCTTTCTCTCTCTATCCTTGTAGCTTCTTTTTTTCCCATCCCCAATTTGTTCAATAGTATATACATTTTTTCAATGCCCTTTATTTAGTGCATGATAGTGTTTTTTTTTTTTCCCCCCTTTAGTTTATTATCTGAAGTTAATTTTACCTATTTTCAGCCATTATGAATATGAATTTCAAGAACGTTAAAGTTCCCAAAGCTCCAGGTGCTGGTGCAGTTTCTGCTTTACTTCTTGCACTTGGTACATATGGAGCTACTAACAGTCTGTACAATGTTGAAGGAGGACATCGGGCCATTGTGTTCAACCGTATTCTTGGTGTCAAAGAGAAGGTCTTTGTTTCGCCTTCATGTCTTGTGTTTGTAAATGAAATTAGCACTTGTGCCATTTCAGAAAATTTTAATTAGATTCGAATTGTTTCTTTCCATGTTTTCAACATTCAACTTATTCTTCTTTGTATGTTTTTTTTTTGGTTGTTTGTCTTTTATTTGTTTATTTTTATTTTTTTAAATTCGAATTGTTTCTTTTTCATGTTTTCAACATTCAGTTTCTTCATCATTATCATCTTCTTCTTATTTTTCTTCTTCTCCTTCTTCTTTTTTAACCATTCAAGTTGCTTCTCATTTTTCCAACAATTATAATGATGTGCATTCCAGTAACTTGTTAGCTTTCTTAGAGGTATTATTTTCAATTCTGTTTTGAACACTTTGACAACTTGCACTCTGTTATCATATGTCATTGTCATTACCAATGTGGTATGGTTCTGGGAGTGGTCAAATGGATATAGACCTAACCTCCGTCAGTTATTGCACAAAGTGGTTGATCTCAGGATCCGACCAGCATTTGCTTCACAACCTGAGCTTTTGACAATGTACCAAGCAATTGCCTCTATTTTGTTAAAATATATCATCTAGTTTATTTATTCCCTTCTCAACAGTAGTATCTTTAGTTGCTGATTATTTAACAGATGTGGGAGTAATTCGATGAAATAGTTTGGTTTGATTAACACATTCACGGTGTATCCAAACGCCTGGTTGGCATTTCATTATTAAACTATTATAATGTTGTACTCTCGATACTTCCATCATTCACCACACATCTATTTGGTGTTGATGGCTGATAGGATTTTAGTATTTTAGTTGATTAAGTATTTTTTCAGCTGTGTAACTGTAATAGAAGCCCTTTTAGAGGTATGTTTTATGTAGTCTGCATATCGTAGCAGCTTCTCATTTTCATTTTATGCAAGATGTTGAACTTTTTTTGACATCAACCTTATTATGAATTTATAGAAGCTGCATTTCCAAACATGCCTAGATAAGGGCTCCAAATGAACCGAAATATCCATGAACAGCTTGGGTTAGCTCAGTAATAGCTTGATAAACAAAAAAGACAAGCTCAAACTCATTTCATAGGATCATTTCATACGAGCCGGCCCTGAGATTTGTCTAACTCAGTTTGTTAGACTTGTGATTAAGAACCCACATATCCATTAAGCCCATTAAATTTTTTTTAGATTAAAAATCCCAGTACTCAAAATGGTATTGACAATTCAATGAGGGCTGTTGGAGAATGCCCATGATATTAAACATTTTGGAGATAATGTTAAGGTGTTTCTCATATAGAGGAAAGGGACGGGATAGCTTACTTTTGCAACCAATGTGAGACAAGTGATATATGACATTTGAGCATGGTGAAGCATGATTCTTTAGAAGAAAGGGAGGAGAAAGCTTACTTTCTGGGATAAGATTTAACACGATACAACAAAAATTGAATGTCTTCACTTTGTTATGTTTGTCCCACATTGCCTTGGGTACGGAAACCTCCCTTCTCTTTTCCGTATATAAGACTTCCCCACTTATTCCCATCGGCATTGTTGAATGGATTGACATTTTGGGGGGACTGGGATTCTAAGAGTTTAATGTTAATTTAAATATTTTGAAGTTCAAAATTCAGGAAAAGAAATATATGCTAGTAATCCGAGCTCAAGCCAAGCCAAGCTTGTGTTCAGTTAGTCCTAGTTCAAGCAAGCTTCGGCCGAACCCGAATAATCCAAAACTCTACTCAGCTCGGTTCATTTGCAGCCTTAGCCCAGTCAAGTAAGCCAATATTTCCTGAAAGCATTGACATGAAATATTTAAACTACTTACATTACCACGTCACTGCTTCTATTGCTTGCTGTACAATTGCTGTTCTTCGAATAAAAGATGATGAGCTATTTAGTGTAATCCCGTTGGGATTTCTTTACTTGGCGCTATAAGTTAGTTCTATTCTATTATTTATGTCCCGTTGCTTCTGTTGTCATTCTCAAATTGCTATGGACAAATTTTGGGAATGTGTTGTCTAGGTGAATGAATGACAATATTAGAGCCACATCCTTTTTCTCAAATAGTTGCTAGTTAATGAATCTGCTTTAGTCAAAAGTAGTGTCTAACATTACTGCACATGTGTTGAGTACTAACATTAATATATAGTGGAGTGCGTAGCTTATGTTCATTGCTTGGGTTATGTTGCATGGAAGTAGACGCAGGACATCTTGATGATGTGACATGGGCATGCTCATAGACAAATTTTTAAAAGGTTGAACATCGACACACTAAGATTCTTACGTATACGGTATACACAACATTTTATATTTAGTTCTTCAAATGTGGTATATCCTTGTATATATTATCCTCATGCTTCTGTTGTTGTATGAATTCTTGAAAAATCATGCTCTTTTCATTGTGATATTAAAAACAAACAACTGAATACTGGAGTGTCCATTTATTTTTCACCCATGTCATCTACTTCTTTATTATGTGCATTACATTACTAATTTATTTAATGTTTGACATGTCCGGTGTCCAGTATGTGGGCAGATTTGCTGGCAAGTATTTGACACTGCTTCCTCTGAAAAGGCAGTCATATATTCAGCTTAAGGGAAATAAGTTTGTTTTAAAGAGTCAAGAAGTTCCAGCGGAGTTGATACAATAAAAGTTGCTGGACGTACTGTCTGTTCACGAAAGCGTACAGTTTGAAGTTTGAAACAGGATAGTACGTAGGGGATACCGCATGAAAGAAACCTAGATCCTTCATCTCTGCTTCACTTAATGACAGGACATCTTATTTACATCTTAGTAAAGTGCTGAGAGATCTCTTATAGATTGGTGGGTGGCAGGGTGGGTAGGATGTGGGGCATGATGGATTCCTTTGGAAGTGGTAGAGTGTCTTGGTGACGATTTACAGTTATATCCTTCAGAGTTTGTTGTAACAGATAATAGACACTAGATCAGATGTTAACATGCCATCTTTTTCACTATCAACACACTTTTGCATCATTTAGGAGTCAAGATTTGGTGCAATTGGGAACATCCTATACTATATGCATGAACATGTTTTCTTTAGTTTCCATGCAATTTGCTTGTCGAATGACCTTTGGCTTTGCAAATTTTAATTTTCAATTGTGCATCAGTAGAGTCGTAGATTGTAATATATGTTTCTTCTTGGTTTCTACGCTTACAATGTGCTTATACATGGATTGTGCAGGTCTATCCTGAAGGGACACATCTGATGATCCCGTGGTTCGAGAGGCCGGTCATCTATGATGTTCGTGCGCGTCCCCATCTGGTAGAGAGTACTTCAGGGAGCCGTGATCTCCAGATGGTATATACATTTAATAGTTATTTCTTGTAGTAATCTGCCAGAACTCATTTTGATCATTTGTGTTCAGGTTCTACTTTAAATTTTGTTGCATATTTTCACTTTCATCTGAATTATCATTATCGTTTAATTGTTTCTTTTTTGAAAGGCATCACTGTTACTTGTAATGGCCATCTCTCTATAATTTCTGTGTTTTTCTTTTTTGAGGTTAGCTATTAATTCCCTTGCAAATGTTTGGAAATGATGAAAGCTACATGGGTTCTGTTATTGGAGTATGATTGACCCTTGCAGATAAGTTTTTTATGTACACTAGAATACATCTTCTAATGGGCCTTGGAGATGCACCTTTTCATTGCATCTGAGGGTAAACTTTATCATTTGCCTCACCCTTATAGTAGTCTTCTTCGTTCTTTAGTTCCACTAACTTGGAAAAGACTCCTTCCTAATTGGAGGATACATGTTCAGGATTCTTATAAGCTCTCTCTCTATCTTACTCCCTCTTATTGGTTTTGGATTGGGTTAGACGTTTTATGTATTTGTTTGCTCCATTATCTGTTATCTTTTGTTGTTAGTCACTACTTAGTCCATCAAAATTTATATGATAGTCTTTGGGATTCTACTTTCTAATATCCTTTCCCAACTCTTCTTCTTCTTATTATTCTTATATATATATATATATATATATCTCCTGTTTCTTCAGTTTTTGTGGGATATCTTCTCTCTTTGTATTCTTCTTTCCTCCCCCTCTCCCTATTTATTTATTTATTTATTTATTATTATTATTATTATTTGGGGGTGGGGGACAATTTCCGTTTGTTACTTGCTCTGTAAGGAGCATCCATGAGTGATTCGGCCATCTTTTTGTATACTGCCCCCTTTCTCTCAAATCATGGCTCAGCTTCTTAAAAAGTTGCAGCATAGCCTGCCTAATGCATCTTTCAATTTAGGATTTTGTGGAGGGGAAGGATTGGAGAGCATCAAGTTAGAAATGAACTGTATTAAGGAGATCCATTCTCTTCGGACTGTCTTTGGTTGATTTGTGAAGAGAGGAACAGAAGAATCTCCAAGCCCCAAGGACAACAATTCTGGATTGAGTGGCTTGAGTCCATTGATACTCATAATTGAGTCACCTTTGGTGCTCTTGCATTTAGATATGGTATTCCGTAAGTTATGGCAATATTTATGTAACTTGGTTCTACAGTCTATACGTTGTACATTAATTTTGCCTCTTTTTTTGTGGTATTTTTAAATTTTACTTCTATTACGTTTCCTTAGAAAGTGTCGAAGCTCCTACAGTAATGTGTGCGGTTCCTTTTGTGAAGAAAATTTCAGGTTATAAGCACCTCAAATAAAAAAGGATGCTGCCATGGGGAGAACTATTTCCTGATGTATAGAAGAAAACCTTAGTTAAGAATACCACCAGAAAGGCAGGAAGCGGTTATCTACACTCCATCATAGGAAATGTTTTCTTTTCGGACATAGTGTGTTTCTTGAATTATGTACTTGTTTGTCTGTCTCACTGTTATGGCTATGGGGGATACATTTTTTTACATTATATCATGCTCTGATTGCTTAGTTTAAGTTTTGTTTTATTGCAACAGGAAAGTTGTATGCCATGCACATAATAAGGTATGTAGGATCTTGAATCCCCCACTTTTACTACTCTTTTAGAAGCTCCTCAAGTTCCTTTCACGTTTTCTTACATTCAAGATTTGATAACATCAAGTTTATGGAGATTTGGGAAAATTTGAAGCTTGAGGATCTGCATTTATGTATGTAGGATCTTGAATCCCCCACTTTTTCTACTCTCTTAGAAGCTCCTCAAGTTCCTTTGACATTTTCTTACATTAAAGTAACAGATTAGGGAAAAACTTGAAGTTTAAGGATCTGGAACCTTCCAATATAATTTCCTTTTAATTTTTATTAAGATTGATAATAAAATAGTGTATCGCTATCTATTAGCATTTACTCTTTACAATTTTATCTGCTAGGTTTAGGGATGGCAACGGGGCAGTTTTGGGCGGGCGAATGCTCCCCCTACCCCGCAATGGTTTAAGTTTCCCTTCCCCGTCCCTGCCCAAAACTGCTTAAAAGGGGTGCCCTCCCGGCTCCCACCCCATCCCCGCCCTGTTTAATTGTTTTCACCCCTTGGGACCCGCCCTGCCCAGTTTACAGTACTTCAAATTAGCCGATCCCAGGGAAAACATAACTAATTATGAATGATGAAACTGAACAATTGTGAACAATAACTAATTGTTATCAACATTTAATCAAAAGAAAGAGAAAAAACTACATTACTCAAAGAGAATGATGAAACTTAATAGTTATGAAACAAATATGTAGCGTATTTGGAACAGATCAGAATGGAGGACAGACAGAGAGTAAAGGCAGTAAAGATCTAAAGAAAGAGAAGAAATGTGAGATCGGAGAGGAGATCGAAGTAGAGAAGGGTGTCAGGGGAAGTGTTATGAAAGCCGGTGGTCGGAGAGGATGATGAAATCCAGCGACAAAGGTATGTGGTTGGTCGAAGGTATCAAGCGGTGAGCTTCTGAGATCTGACTTCTGAGGGTGTGTTGGTGGTCAATCTTACTTCGTAGGTGTCTCCGACTCTCTAGAATGGCTGAGCAAGTGAATTTGATTTAGGAAACTAGGGTTTCTTTTCAGGGGAAGTATGATGAAAGCCGGTCGTTGGAAAGGATGATGAAAGCTGGTGACGAAGGTATATGGTCGGTTAAAAAGAATAATATAATGAAATGAGATAAATCTTTATTGAATGTGCAGTTTTGGTTTTGAAAGCAACCGCGCCTAAGATAGGTACTTGTTTAGATATTTTCTAATTTCATTTTTTCTGTAGTTGAACTGTCATGCGTCATGCATAGTGCAACAACCGTGCTTAGAACCAAGATGCTAATGGATGCTAAACCTGATGCATTTTCTTCTTGTACCTATTGGATGTCCCGCTTTCTATGATATGTGAGACTATACCTGTTTCATGTCTATGATTGTTCAGTTTTTCTCCTGCATTGCTTTTTATTTATTTTTTAATTTTTCTGGAACACAGAGATATGGCAAAGTATACAATTTTTTTGTTTGTTCGTTTAACTATACATGATTGATTAATTTCTCTCTTGCATTTCCTGATTTCTTTATGAAATCTGGATTTTGATGCTTCTTTTGTATTGCTGTATCTCTGCTGATGTCATGTTATTAATGGGTCTCTTGCAAAATATTGATTGTTCTCCAACTGCACTGTGTTTTTTATGAATAATCCTTATTATTCTGAGTCTGATTACTTTCTGAACTTGGCTTTGGGTTTTGCTGCACAGGTGAAGATAGGTCTTCGAGTTCTTACCCGTCCTATGCCAGAACAATTACCTACAATTTATCGGACACTTGGTGAGAACTACAGTGAAAGAGTTCTGCCTTCAATCATTCATGAAACTTTGAAGGCTGTGGTTGCGCAGTATAATGCCAGTCAACTCATTACCCAGAGAGAGGTAGGCAGCTAAACCATTACTACAAGGCAGCTCACATTGTATATTCAAAATTGAATGTTATAAGCAGGAGTGAGTTCTTTTGATTAAGGTTCAAATCGCAATTTATCGTGTTAACTTATATTTTCCTGTTATGCATCCTCATTGGTTGACTCTTGACAGTTAAGCTCATGGGCAAATTTATTTTAAGAACTGTTTGCTTCAAAAATTACTATGCTTTTCCAGATTGACTGAAATAATGAGTTCCACTTCTAATTAGATGGAAAATTTGTATTATAAGTGGTTCCTTACTCTACCTGTATTTTGGCTTCTTTGTGTATTATTTGTAGTACAACTTTTGGAAAATTTCTGGTATAACTGAGTTTCAGCAACCCAATCATTATTTGTAGAGTGTTAGTAGGGAAATACGGAAGATATTGACAGAGAGGGCAGCCAATTTCAACATTGCACTTGATGATGTCTCCATCACAACCCTAACATTTGGTAGAGAGTTTACGGCTGCAATCGAAGCCAAACAGGTGGCTGCTCAAGAAGCTGAGAGGGCCAAATTTATCGTGGAAAAAGCTGAGCAAGACAAGCGAAGTGCTATCATCCGAGCACAGGTGTGAAAAAAAAAAAAAAATAATGCTGATTCTCAAACTAAAATTGTGATCTGTACTTTTCATGCAAGTTGCCGCAATGGTGTGCTTGAACATGAAAAATTGTTCAGGGCCAAACTTTTTTTATTTTTTCCTTGGTTTCATATTTTAAACCAGGACTCCCTCTCTCTCTGGAGGGTATAAGGATTGGTATTCTGTCTTTTTTCTAAATGGCATTCAAATATTGAGTAGTTCTTTCCCCTAATTAACATTTGCCCTTTTTCCTCTCTGGTTTTCAGGGTGAGGCCAAGAGTGCCCAGCTGATAGGTCAAGCTATTGCCAACAATCCAGCTTTTATCACACTGAGAAAGATTGAAGCAGCAAGAGAAATTGCACAGACAATGTCGCATGCAGCCAACAAGGTTTACTTGAATTCAGATGATTTGTTGCTGAACCTTCAGGAAATGAACTTGGAGAGCACGAGTGGGAAGAAATGGGCATAGCTTGAACTTTAGTTTTGTTTACCACATTGTTAAATGTGTGAAATTATTATGTAAAAGTCTGCGTAGCCGACATTTTAAATGGGTTATTTGTATTCTTGAGACTCTGGAAAGAGGGAATTTAATTAGCTTGAGAAAGACCTTAAATGGGGGGAGCTGAATATCATCTGGGAACTCTTGAAATTGTTCATTTGAGAGTCTTCTATGCAATTTTTTGATGATGTTTGACTTGAATATGCGATTTGTGGGCTATACTCCTGCTTAAGTGGGAGAACTTTGTGATGAGGTTTCATACAACTTCAACAAAAAGGTAATTTCTCTCTTTCCTTAAGACCTATCATAATTAGAAATGACGACATCATTCCACAAACACAGTAGGTTGGTGAGAAGTAAAAGAGGGGACTGTGACATAAAAGAGGGGCATCCTTGCTCTTCACTTTCAGGCGATTAAAGGGTTGAGAACCTTTTCAAATGGTTTTGTATGCAATGAGTGATGGAGGGCGATTTTGTATGCAATGAGTGATGGACATGATGGATGCTTCACTGTAATAGACAGATATAGTTGGATATGAAAAAAGTTGTGTTGGATATTGATTACAAGCATGATAATGGCCTAGAACAGTTTTCCATATGGTACTCTTGATGCAAGTTTCAGCAGAGTACTTTGTATTTATCTAATATAGATACAGTTATTTTGAATTAAAAAAGGGTGTCCAAGTTACAAAGCACTATAGTTCAATTGTAGGGGATTTATTAGAGCTTCATATGCTTCCAATAGTGCATTCATTGGTCGGTAACATTTGAATTTTTGTGACATTACTTTCTCGTCTTTACTGTTTTCTTCTTCATCATCCATCTAAGAATTCCTTCATCTTTAGCCATGCATACGTTAGGAGTACATTACATAAGAGGATATCATATACTAGTATAACTCAAAGTTACAATCACTCAGCTACTGCAGAATGTATATACTATTTAGAGTCATTCTGCACCTCAGTAGGAGGCATTCATATCATATTGCAAATGAGGATGTGGTGGTGTTGGAATTAATTGTGGCGTACTGCTGCCTTCTTTGACTACACGCTACACAATCAATTAATAGCGGCCTTTCTTCTTTGCTACTGGCTGTTATGTCGAAGTTATATACTCCCTCCGTCTCTTTTTTGTTGTCCGTTTCGTAAACTGTGACTCACAAAAAAGAGACGGAGGGAATATATATATATAATGTATATTTACAATGTCGAAGGATATCAAACTAGGCGTTGTTTGGCAGCATATAGTAAAGAATTAGATTACGCTCATTTATTTCCTTCAATTCTATTTTTCGAAATTGAAAAACCCAAATACATTCACCCGATGCAAGAGGGTTTTTTAATATTTATTTATTTATTTATTTTTGCGTGGTTAATCATGGTTGTAACAACGTACCTATCATGAGAGACCTCTTCTATCTATGCTTTATACCATATATGTTGCCTTAAATCATTATTCTGTATATCTATTTCATCATCCGTTTTAATCAACAAAAGTAAATGAGTGAGAGAGAGGGAGGGAGAGACAAGTCTTATGTATGAACTATGAAGTGTGAAGTAGGCATCGGGTATCCAATAGTGGGAAAATTTTAGAATAAATATCAAGGTGACATTTAAAATATTTAAATGGTAAGCCCCAACATGTGTAACGCGTAAGAAAGCGTAATTGCATGCGTTGACGCCAAAAGTCTTCCAACCACTCATCACGTACCTTCCTTTTGTGACTTTTGTCCTCCACCACCATCTCCAATTATATATATATATATATATATATGCACACACGCACAATATCACCTCTATCTATATATGCACATATATACATCCCAAGAGCCAAGCCCGCCACATTCCGTAACCATTATACACCCCTCTCTCTCTAGCTCTCTCTCTCCACAATGCAAGAGGCACTCCCTTACAAGATGTGGCTTCCAAGCCCCACACCAAACTCTAACGGCATATTACAGCTCATGAATTACAACGATACTAAAACAGGGAACAGCACTGAAGTGATTGAAGGATCAAACGATCATGTTAAGAAAATGTTATCAGACAATGCCGTCATAGTGTTCGGTATGCGTGGGTGTTGCATGAGTCACGTAGTCAAACGTTTGCTTCAGGGTCTCGGCGTCAACCCAGCGGTGTACGAGGTCGATGAAGAAGATGAGGCCAGTGTTGTCCACAAGTTGGAGGATACAATTGGTGCAGGTGATAGCCGGTTGCAGTTTCCGGCTGTGTACATCGGAGGACGGTTGTTTGGAGGGCTGGATCGGATTATGGCCACTCATATTACCGGAGAGTTAACTCCCGTATTGAAAGAAGCTGGGGCCTTGTGGCTTTAGCTGACAATGGCTAGCTTCATTACAAATCCTATCATAGGAAACAAAATTTGACCCTTAATTTCTTGTTTAAAGTCTAGACAAATTTCTATCAATACAAAACCAAATTACATCGTTTTTGTTAATTTTTTTTTTTTTCAAATTTACAATTTGTTAATGAGATGCGTGACTGTGCATGAGTGTGCTTTATATATATATTGGTATACAATTTTTTCAAATTTACAATTTGTTAAGGAGATTTAATAAAAATCACAGGAAGCCACATTAAAAGTAATATTTCCTTCGCAACACTATTCTTTCACCTACTTATACAAGTTGAAGCACAACACATTTAGTTTCTTGGCCAAAATTCTTTAGCTTACTGACAATTAAATTGTATCTAACCATGAATCAAAATCATCTAATACATTGGATTTGGAAACAGCAGCAGCAGCAGAAGATTTTATATCAATAGAGGCAGCCATTACCTCATGGGAACGTGGTGCACCATTTTGGTTCTTCAGATTTGATGTTATATTGACTAGGTCATCAATGGCACCGTCAAGGTCGTTGGTCACTAATGCAGATTTTGATAAATCTGAGCCTTGCTTCAAAGGTTCAACAGAAGCCAAATGAACAGATGAACTTCCGACTAACAATGAAGTGGAAGTTCCTTCTAGTGGCACATCAGATGTGTAACCAGACTTCCCTGGGAAGCCAGAGGAATCAAATAACTTTGTTTCATTAAATGAGTCAAGAAGCATGTCCAGTTCTGCTTCTGCATCTGCTGCCTCAAACCGAGATTGTTGATTCTTTGGGTTTGCATCAGAATTCACGTTGACTTTTGTAACAGACTCCTGTTTGGTGCTTTTACCAGTTCCATCAAATTGCTGGAGATCATCCTTGACTTGATTCGTGAACTTTGACCCTTTATTAGCAGAGATTGGAACTGGATGGATTCTGCTGGTGCTGGTAATTGTAATGGTGGTCTGAGATGACGAAACCTCATATTGATGCACATTCTTATCCCCTTGTGAAAGACCATGAGAGGTTGGTTCCCCATAATCTTTCTTAACCGCTTCACTTCCATATGTTGCTTGATCCTGGTCAGATTCCTGAGTGTTGCTTTCTTGTAACTCAGAACACTGTCATATAGAGCATAAAAGATGAGTGGAAACAAATTTAAAACACATAGAATGAGATAAGTAGAAATTTCAAACTTTTAAGAATTGAAATTATGATAAGAAATAAGTGCAAACACAGAATAAATAAATTGAAGCATCTTTCACGGAAACTTTAAGATCTGACCACACTCCATTTCAAACCAAATAATTAAACGGAAGTCCAAACTGTAATATAGACTCAAAACAGTGACCAAGTTAAGCTAGCATAATTTGGAACTAGAAGATTGATGGGGGAGCTACTATGACATCTCAAAGGATATTTAATAATGAACTCCAGACTCAGAAAGCACTGGATGCTATGAAAATGGATTTATCCCTGACTTCTAATTTAGCATTACATTTATCAGAGATGGTAAATGCAAGCTACAAAGCAGCTAATTATATATACCAGCTCTGGAGGTAATAAATCTGCTTCAATGAAAAGCCTTTGTGATAGATCTACTTTTGCAAGTTGTTCGGCGAGAGAGTGCAGATTCAGGGAGAGAAATGACGCCTGCAAGAACATACAAGTAAACCAAACCATTTAGGAATAAACAAATAAATAAACCAAAGCAAAGCAGAAAGTGGCTCACTTAATGGAAGAATTCCTAAAGGACCTCAAATAACCAACCACCTTACCAAAAAATCCTCACATAACCATACCACCATCCAGTCTCCATTTCTTCTTATCATCACTCATGATAATATTTGTTGCACTCAGGGACCTATCTATTCCCCAATTATCAACATACCAAGAAAGTGTACAATTCTATGTTTTTACATCAACCACCGCTTAACATCAACTTTTAGTTTATGTATTAAATATTGAATTAGCGATGTATTGAAAAGACTCCACTGCTGCAAATGGCGATTCTAATTTTGTTTTTTCTTAGTTGGTACTCACACACACATGAACCCTTGACCTCCCTTTGGGAAGTAGGGGCCTGGTACCACTAGGCCTCTGGCCTGTTGGTGCGATTCTAATTTCAATTTCCACTTAGTTTCATCATGAATATTAACACGAATTATTAGGGTGGTTTTATGATTAGGAGAAGGAAGCAATTATCTCATGTTGATTATAATTGAACAACAACACTAACAAATGAAATCAAAGGTTCAAAATATGGAGCTAGCACTTTGTCAAAAAAATAAAGGAAAGAGAAAAAAAAAGAAAAAAAAAAAAAGAAAAAAAAAAAAAAAAACCTGGAACCAGCACAAAAACTACAATGGTGGCAAAAGAAGAAATGAAAATTTCCTACATATGTTGAAAATGACAAACAAAAGATATAAACCACAGTGGTAGAACTTCTATATATGAGCATACAAAATATATTCAATACACTGGATCAACAATGCATTAACAGTCTCTTACACTTAACTTTACGCGGGCGGGGTTGGGGGAAACAATGCATAAACAAATGATTTGGTATATTTGAGAATGGTAACTTAGACTTATCCTTTATCCTTGTCTCTTTTGCATAATTTTAGTCTCATTCAACATAAAAACATAATGAATAAGAAATGATGAGATACCTCATGAGTTGCAGTTGCTCTATCTTCTACAATAAAATTATCATCTCCCATCCATGACAGAAGGCTTTGTCCCTTGACAGAAAGCAGAGACTCTACTCCCTGGTTGAAGTCTAAGAAAAATTGAAGTCAAATCCTAGATCATATTTCATATCAGAACTTTCGTATCAAGTTTTTTGCAATCTGCTTGCATCAGTTACAGCCCTTGCAACAGTTCAAGAACAAAAAATGCTGGGAAAAGATACCAACTCGGTAATATAAAGGACTGATAACAATGTCAAAGGTGTCATCAGATTTACTAATAATTATGTTGTACAGGATAACAACTCAAAACTGTGGAAAAGTATATGCTGACCAAGTGGTGAAGGAATGTACAATCTGATCCTGGTGTTGTCATTATATATGAATCCAGATTTAAAAGTCATGTGCTATACTTTGTATATGTCAATACTGCAGGATAAATTACATCTTAAAAAATAGTTATGCAGGCATAATATATCCAACAGATATTTTATGATGAAGAAAAAAGAAAACATTAGGAAAAAGCTGAAGCAAAACTTCGGTAAAGATTGAAGGAACTGGTTCAACCACAAAGACCCTCCTCTTTCTCCTACCAGGCCATCACCATGAAAGGATGAGACAACAGGAAAAATGGGAACACAAATACCACTATTTACAAAAGGAAAAAGAAGAAGTATGTTATAAGTACTAAGGCAGAAAAATCACGATTATGGAGCATAAGTAAAGATGCCACACCACTGAAAATGGTGATGTATTAACATTCAAGACGAACAATAAACAAGTAGAAGTTAATTTCAAAACCCAGATTTTTCTCAATGACTTATAATAAACGTAGCCATCAGGATCGAGGGTGGACGCAGTTCTGCCAAAACTGGCAAGTCATATGAGATGATTGAAATTCAAAATAGATACATATCAACGTTCTCATCATCAACTGATTTCCTCGTGGACAATGGCAGATTAATAAAGAGAGTATTATGACATAGAGAAGTTAAATATTTTGGCATACAGAAGTTGGATAATTTCTTAAAGAAAAAATTATGTATCAAATGACAATTAAAAAATCAATAACAAACCAATCACTTATAGCAGATCAAGCCGATATTAATCTACAACTTCTATGCCTCAGCTAAACTTCGCTAAAATGAGATAAATGACTCAAACAACTACGGCTAAATTAGGAAGGAGAAAGTACACACCAGTTAGAACATCATCGAGTGATGGAAAGCTCTCTAAAGTGATATTTGTTTGAGATTGAGACTTAGCTTCAGAAATCAGGTAAGCAAAGTCTGCCCCTTTACTCTTTGGCACAATAATGTCAGTTGCTTGACTCATGCTATCACTGGATTGACCTTCTGAACCCAACTCATACTCTTCCTCATAACGATCCCAATTTGAGGGTAGTGCACTAGAACCCTGAGACTGTCGGGAGGATTTGCCTCTAACTTGCTTTCCCAATGGCTTATTTGCACTTCCGGTTCCAACAGCCCCACCAGATGTCACTTTGGGTGTATGAGTTGGATTATGCTTCTTACTGAGGTGTTGAGAATGAGCTCTCTTCGATTTCGCTAAAGCTTTCGCATCCATTTTCACTATGATGTATATATATATAGAAACCAAAACTTCCCAGCACGATGACAATTTGGTTCTAGCTCACTTTGTTTGCAACATAAAGGATCTGAAATCATTAAATTGAAGAGAAATAAGAGCTACTAGCCCACTGTGTATACTGTTGAAATTCTTTTGGATGAATGTAAAACCTTAAAAAAATAAAAAATAAAATAAAAAGGAAATATAATGTTGGAAGCGCAGACCATTAAATGGCTCAGGTGAAGTATGTAACATGCAATGAATCCCAAAACTAGCACATGTATTTGGTCACCATAACTTCATTAACTTAGCATGACAAATCATGATGGGGGAGACTGAATACAAGGTGCACTGTGCATCTTCTACAGATTGAATTTCATGTGGAATCTGCAGGAAAACATTCAGAAAACAATGCGAGGAATTTGGTTTTGATTCTTAAAAGTGACCAAAAAGTCACATCACAAAATTCACAACTTTCTTACACTCTCGAGCTCCCATGATGACCTAATTGAGCCGAAGAAACTGGCAGAAATAATATAAATCTGTTTTTGAACAAAATCTAATTGGGACCATGATACTGCAATTGGCATTATAGAAATCCACAATTGTGTTGCTTTAGGCACCAAAAGATTTGAAATTGAAATTAAAATTAAAATCTATAAACCTTAAATCCACACATAAAATATCTACATTCATACATACATACTAATTACAAACTAAATGTGTCCATGATAAACATTAAAGGCAACATCTTCCCCATTGAACTAACACAAGCAAAATAAACAAGTCAAATAAATTGAACATAAGCCTTATTTCTTCTTAGACTCATAGAAAAAAAACCTCAGTAATGGTGAATCAAACAATTGCACTCCAATTACGAGAAAATGTAGGAAATCGAAACAAAAACAAGAACTTTTTTGTTTTCCTCACTTTTCCAAGCAACCAAACAGTGTTAGGTCTAAAACATAACATATCAGATATCGATAATCAACGATAATTATAGAGTATAAATAAGAGCTCATACCTGATCTCTGATTTGCTTATGAGAAATGTTTTGCGACTCGCACCAGAGAATTCGGGAATCGAAAAATCCAAAAATCTCTCTCCCCCGTGGAGTCCTGACTCAGAGAGATGAAAATATATTCTTGTAGCGGTTATTTCCTGGGTCTGACCCACTGGACTCAGGGCCACGACAAGGTATAAAACAAGTATTTTGTTCCAGGCCGGGTCTGCTATCTGCTATAGGCCAGAATGTGTCCTTTGGTCCGATCATAAATCAGCCGTCAGCCCAAACTAGGTCTGGCATATGCAACATTTTTCCTACACTTTTTTATACGGACCAGAAAAATAAAATAAAAAGTGCAGTAGTAAATTACCTTATAATTACGTCGAATGAAAGTTTTGAAAAATATGGAGTCAACCTTTCCAGAGATTTGAGTTTGTTGGAACTTGGAAGAGCTGAAACTTCCAACCTTCGACATATTAAGCACATTATAATTTCATGTTAAAAAAAAAAAAAAAAAATGTGATGTCTGTGTATTTATTGTGTGTGTGTAGTGTAATATAAAAGTAAAAGAAAAATAATTTAATGGTGGGGCCCACAAGGCACTTTAGAAAAGGGTCAAGACCATAAAGTTGGTCTCATTTTCCTGATTCCCTTTCTCTCTCTTCGTGCATCTCTCTCTCAACCCGTAAGCTCATATTTATCTTATTTTTTGGTTTCAACTTTGAGGTTAGATTTCTCACTCATTTTTTGTTGGAATTAGGTTCCGTTTAAGGCAAAACGAAGCTCGTGTCAAGCTCTATACATACATACCATCAATTTCCAGTTTTGAGTCTTCATTGGAGCTCGAATTTAAGGACCCATTTTCTAGGGTTTTGGTGCAATCTTGAGGTAGGGGTCCTTAATTCATGAAATCTTGTACCTTAGTGAGTTAATTACCTCTAATTGTTGTTTAATTTGATTAGCTGTTTAAAATCTAGAGAATTGTTGATATGTATGCATATATGTTAGTTGTGTGACTATATTTGTTGATGGTTCTATGTGAAGCATGTTTAGGACTTGATTATATATGTTCATTGTGCTAGAACTTGTTATATATAAGCATGTTATGACTTTCTTGATTATTCTTGCGAATTATGCCATGTTGCTTAAATTGGATAAAGTATGGAATGATGAACTTGTGTATGTCATTGAGGTATTCATGCATTAACATTGGGCAGGAAAAGGGAAAGAATTGATTTACTTCAAAAGGGGGAAATTTCGGGAAAGTGTTTTTGATGAAATGATTTTATGCGAAACCCGGTCGCTGCGAGGTTACCAACGGGCCGGAGGTTAATATAGCCTAGAGGGGACTAGGGAGTCGCCCTAGTGTGGTTGAGCTAGCTGGGTCCCATAATGACGCCGCGGGGTTACCAAGGGTCAAGGACACTAGCCAATCCTTCTCTCGTGTCGCGGCGGGGTTACCAAAGGGCGGGCTGTATTAACGTTTGAAAGTGATGGTTTTGAGAATGAAAATGGGGAGTGTCATTGACATGCATTGCATTGTTTATAATTGGAATTGAATTGTATGTTGTATTTGATCCCCTACGTTGTATGATCCCTATCTCCCATTGGCCTATGCTTTGCTTGAATTCACAAGGACACAAGATTTGTGTCTTAAGTGTCTCTGCTGAGCTATATGCTCACCCCTATATCTATATATTTTTTTTCAGGTCTTGGAAAAGAACCGGTGGACGACAATCCACCCCAACTTTGAAAGTTGCTAGAGGAGCATTTTCCTTGTTATTTTGTAATAGACTACTCCTTTGTTCATCCCTCATTTTTTGTAAAATTCCAAAAGTGTAATGATGTAAATTTCTTTTGAAGAACCATGATCATGTAATACACTTATGATACTTGATGACATATGGGATGCGAACTTGATGATATGTAACTTGTTGATGAATAGAAGGATAATCCTAGCTTGACGCATTGTCTAGATTAGTAGGTTGTATCATTATCTTTTGTTGCCGTGAATTCGGAAATTAGTTGCATGACAGGTTAAATATGCATTTAAACAGGTTGCGGTAGGTCCATTTTTAGGGGAGGTTATGCCGAATTTTTTTTTAGAAAAATCGTTACAAATTTGGTATCAGAGTAAAGGTTCGAAAACCTTTAGGACGACGGGTAGAGACCTACATAGAGTCGCATGGGATGTTGTTTGTATTGTTTACTTGACTATTTGTTACGTGGTATCTTATTTAAATGAGTATGCTTAACTGCCTATGTGCTTACTTGCTTACTTGTTTATGTTAAAATGTTTCTTACATAGTCTTGCATGCTAAGTGTTGTACGGTATTAATTCTTGTTGAGTCGTCCACAGTGGACCTTAGTGTCATGTTTCTGAATCGTTTTCTCGTTTTATAGCACGATGTCACGGCGTGAGGAACCTAGAGAAGTTGGCCCTAGGCCAACAAGGAGCGATATTGGTGAGAGCTCTAGCTCCAATCCGGTGGAGCCAGTTGATGAGAACATGCTTCTTAGGGACTTGATTCCCCCAAGAGCTGTTCCCCCAAGAAGAGAGAATGTTGAAACACCTGTACCCGTAGAGGTGGGTGAAGGTTCTGTGGCACTAGAGTTGAATCGATTGTTGCAAAATGCCGTGAGAGCAACTATTGTTGCTCAGCCGCAGTTGGTACCACAACCTACAGTTCGAGTTAACGAGACTCCAGCTCAGAAGCGTCTCAAGATCATTAAGGGGTTTTCTCAGCTGATGCCGGTTATGTTTGAGGGCGGTGCGGACCCAATGGTAGCTGACAACTACATGGATCAAGTCGAAACTCAGTTGACCTCAATGGATGTGACAGAGGATCACTTGAAGATCATCCTAGCAACTTACAAGTTTGCTATGGATGCCAAGGTTTGGTGGAAGTCGATCACTAACCAGTACAAGATTGAAGAGATGAGTTGGGACAGGTTCAAGGAACTGTTTTATGAGAAGTACTTTCCGCTTTCCAAAAGATGGGAGTTACAAGACCAGTTTCATAATCTTATTCAAGGGAACATGTCAGTGGCGGAGTATGAGAACAAGTTCACCTCACTCTCCCGTTTTGCTCCAGAAGTGGTGAGAGATGAAGCTAACAAGACTCGGAAGTTTGTCTCGGGTCTTAATGATCGAATGAGGCCGTTGATCACGGCAAAGTTTATTAAGGTTTACTCTGAAGCAGTGGAAAGGGCTTTAATGCTGGAGGCTGACAATAGAGAGAAGGATGCAAGAAGAGAGCAATTGAAGCAAAAGAGGGGTGCAGGGCCATCCTCAGAGGGATCTTCTTGGAAAAGGAACAGGGGCAGTCCATCTCAGTTTCAGGGGCAACAGTCTACAAGATCTGCTCCTACCACTCCTATGCCAGTTGGACCTGACAGGAGTGCAGTTGTTTGTTATCAGTGTCAGCAGCCCGGACATTACAAGTCCAGTTGTCCGATGAGATCGTCTTCAGTTTCGTCAGCTCCGAAGGCTTGTTATGGGTGTGGCCAGCAGGGTCACTTGATTCGTGATTGTCCGAGTCAGAGAGCAGGCACCATTAGTGGCAGAGGGTCACAGCAGAGGCCGTCACAATCGGCTACTGTTCAGTCAGGTTTCAGACCACCACCACCACAGCCTACTATGTCTTCACAGGGTTCACGATCAGTTAGGAGGGATACTCCTACTATGTCAGTGCAGCAGTCAGGTGTTCAGGTTGGCAGTCCTTAGGCACAGGTACCACAGGGACGTGTTTTTGCACTGGCACAGACCGATGCATCTTCTGGACCGTCAGTTCTTCAAGGTATATTTCCAGTGTTTGGTTGTTGGGCCCGTGTTTTGTTTGACTCTGGTGCATCTCACTCTTTCATTTCATCATCATTTGCACTTGCATCGGGGTTAGAGGTTAGTTTCATGGATCGGGCGTTATGTGTTGATACGCCAGTTGGGGTTTCAGTGTCATTGAGCCGAGTTGTGCGGGATTGCTCCATTGTGATAGCTGCGCGGACCTTTGTGTTTGACCTTATCCTCCTGGAGATGAATAGCTTTGATGTCATTCTCGTGATGGATTGGTTGGCTTCATTTCATGCCACGATCGACTGTTACAGAGGAAGGGTTACAGTTTGCACTCCCGAGGGAGACTGTTTCTTTTTCGTGGGAAATTGGAGTGATTCCCATATTTCATCGTTTTATGGAGTTCGTGGACGAAGTCATGGTGATTATTTCTTAGCTAGTCTTCTAGCCGAAGAAGATGATGTCGTGGGAGAAGTTTATCCGGCGATTGTTTGTGACTTCTTGGATGTTTTTCCAGAAGATTTGACAGAGTTGCCTCCACACCGAGAAGTGGAGTTCACTATTGATTTGATGCATGGTACTGCACCGATTTCTATGGCACCGTATCGTATGGCACCAGTTGAATTGGAAGAATTGAAGAGGCAGCTTGATGATTTGAGGATGAAAGGTTTCATCCGACCGAGTGTGTCACCGTGGGGCGCACCGATCTTGTTTGCTAAGAAGAAAGATGGTTCGTTGAGATTGTGCATTGATTATCGGAAGTTGAATCATGCCACCATAAAAAACAAGTATCCTTTGCCAAGGATAAATGATTTATTTGATCAGTTGAGGGGAGTCAGTTGTTTCTCGAAGATTGACTTGAGGTCTGGCTATTATCAGTTGCGGGTTAGGGATGAGGATATCCCGAAGACAGCATTCCATACACGGTATGGACACTATGAGTTCCTTGTTATGCCTTTTGGCTTGACTAATGCGCCAGTGGCATTCATGGACTTGATGAACCGCGTCTTTCACGATTACTTGGACCAGTTTGTGGTAGTTTCGTGGATGGCATTCTTGTGTACTCACGGACTCGGGAAGATCACGAGGTTCATTTGAGTATTGTTTTACAGATTTTGCAGGAGCACCGATTGTATGCCAAATACGAGAAATGTGAGTTTTGGCTATAGGAGGTGAAGTTTTTGGGGCATATTGTTTCAGAAGGTGGAGTATCAGTTGATCCATCAAAGGTTGAAGCAGTTTTGACTTGGGAGCGACCCAAGAATGTGTTTGAGATCCGCAGTTTCCTTGGTTTAGCGGGTTACTATCGGAGATTTGTGAAGGATTTCTCCCATTTGGCAGCTCCTATGACCCGTTTGACCCGGAAATGGGTCAAGTTTGTCTGGAATGAGGCCTGTGATTCATCTTTTCAGGAGTTGAAGACGAGATTGACTACAGCTCCAGTGTTGGTGATACCTGAGCGTGGCTTGGGTTATGTGATCTATTGTGATGCTTCACGTAACGGGTTGGGATGTGTGTTGATGCAGGATGGTAGAGTAGTGGCTTATGGGTCTCGACAGTTGAAGACTCACGAGTACAACTACCTTACTCATGACCTGGAGTTAGCGGCAGTTGTATTTGCCTTGAAGTGTTGGAGACATTACTTGTATGGTGAGAGATTCGAGGTATTTTCAGATCACAAAAGTCTCAAGTACCTTTTCTCCCAAAAGGACTTGAACAACAGACAGAGGCGATGGGTCGAATTCTTGGAGGACTACAATTTTGACTTGCAGTATCATCTGGGCAAGGCGAATGTGGTAGCTGAGGAGGCCCGAGATGACATGGGCCGGATATGACTTGCAAACGCGACATTCAGTCCGTACAGATGGGTCAGGCCCATAGAAAGACACTGCCATATGGGCCGAACGCGCATAAGCCCACCAAAGATGACCAGGACTCATGGAGGAACGGGCCTAGATCCAGCAGTCCATCAACATTTGTAAATATCTGTAAATAGGAGAAGTAATGGAAAGAAGGAGGAGATATTTTTTGGTTGAAATACAGGAATTCTAGAGAGAGAAAGGGAAAAGGAATTTCTTGTATCTTCAATTGGCGCCGTCTGTGGGAACGCATGGAAGATTGGTTGATCAATGATTAATATCGCGTGGATTCAGACCAATTCGGTGGATCGAGACTCGATCTTTGGGAGTTGGATCCAGATCTGAGCGATTGTGACCTACTTTGGAGGAATTTTAGTTCCTGAAGCTTTGGCAGAAGTGGCTTCAGATCTACGCAACAACGAGTTGTTCGATTGTGGCAGGATCTGACGGATTTAGAATTCGGACAATTCAGATCTCGTCAACCGTGAGCATAATTCGGAGAATTCGAAACCAGATCTGAAAAATTCCCACTCGCGAAGCTCGGATCTACTCGCAAACTTGAGATTAATGCCTTTACTCCGTTCAGGAATAATGATAGGTGAAAGCTCTAATCCGATGGAGGCTGTCCAGTAAACAAAGCTTGAGGAGTTGATGAACTTGATCGAGGCTCTCAAAAAAGAGAATGCAGAATTGAAAGCTGGAATGTAACATCAGTAAATGCCCGCGGTTTCGCGTCCACCTCCGGCCGGAGAGGGAGGTGTTCAATCTAATATCGCGCATCAAGGCGAGCAGGACGAGAACAGTCAGTCAGCTCTCCACCGTGATTTGCCGCCAAATGCTCGTCGAGTTGAGGATCACGAAGGATCGACTCACGTTGATCCGCGACATGAGCAGATCAGACAGAATGAAGCTATGACCTTAGATCCGCATCGGGAAAGGTTCAACCGAGAGGAGGTGATAGAGGTTGATCGCCGCCAAGTTGCGTCGCCTTGGCAAAGAGAGCCCATAGAGGAACGGTCGTTCGATCCGTCCTACCGGCCCTCCATGGCTACAATCACTCATCGCGGTTCCGAGAGCAAAACCGTAGCCCACAGAGCTACCACTGGGCGCCAAAGAGAGAATGAAGCGCTTCGATCCGCAGCTCGAACGGTTGATTCACCTTTCACTGACAAGATCCTGAATGCCCCTCATCCAAGGAAGTTTGCTATGCCAGTATTTATTTTGTTTGACGGAACAACCGATCCGATCGATCATGTGTACCATATCCAGTTGAAGATGGCCCTGAATACGAAAAACGATGCTTTAATGTGCAAATGTTTCCCTACAAGCCTAGCTGGACCGGCGCTTAACTGGTTCAAGAACTTGCCTAAGAGCTCCATTGGTAGCTTCCGAGATCTGTGCGATCGGTTCATAAGTCAGTACTATGGGAACAAGCGTCCGCCAAAGGACATCTCAAGCCTATTCACAATGAGACAGCACAAAGATGAACGTCTCCAGGCTTTTCTCACCAGGTTTAATCTCACTAAGAGTATGGTGATCGAATGCCACCCTTCTACAGCAGTTCAAGCCTTCAAGTTAGCCATGACACGTGGCACTCCGTTTCATACCAGTCTGGTAGTGAACACGCCGGCGACTATGGATGAACTCAATGAAAGAGCCGACGGCTTTGTGTGCCTAGAAGAAGAGGAGGCAGCCAATGCTCGGACAGCGTCGCTCGTGTCGACCGAGGAGAAGTCCAAGGCAAAGATCAGGCAGAAGCAGGCTCAGCCGCAGCATCAGACCTCCTGGAAGGCAGAAAAGAGGTCCAGGGAGGAAGAGCTGATCACTCCGCTGAAGGTCACTCTGGCGAGGCTATATCAGGAGAACAAAGATAAGTTTCATCCACCACTGCCAATTAGGTAACCCCTCGAACAGAGGGATCAGATTAAACATTGTGCTTTCCATTCCGATTTCGGTCATCAGACTAATGAATGCAGGAATTTGAGAAGGCAAGTGGAGATGTTGATAGCTAGAGGGGAGTTCGCGAGTTATGTTCAAGGCTCGGCGACAGAGCAGAATCGACCGATGGAACAAGTAAAAAGGAGCCATAAACAAAGCTCCCATAATTCACAACCAGTTCGTATAATCAATGCTATCCACGGTCGACCCGAGCCCAGCGAAGCTTCAGATGAGCTGCTCCGAGCGCGCCTACGGCAGGCGCAGATGAAGAAAAGGGTCAGCAGTGTGAATACTCTACACCAGCAGATCACATCGATACAGATAAAGTTCGACAGGACAGACCTGCAGCGTGTTCAAATCCCCCATGAAGACCCGTTGGTAGTCAGTTTGACAGTGGCGGACTGCTTGGTGCGCAGAGTTCTGATCGATCCCGGGAGCAGTGCGAATGTCATGCCGAGGGACACATTCGATCGGCTCGAGATTAAACTAGATAGGCTCAAGCCCACTGGAAATCCCTTGTTAGGATTCGATGGCAAGAGGGTGGAGCCCGTCGGAATGGTGAAAGTAGAAGTTCAAGCTGCAGAACGAACTCTTACGGAAACTTTTGTGGTTGTAGAGATTCACCCCTCGTACAATCTCCTGATGGGAAGAGGATGGATTCACAGAGTCCAAGGAGTACCCTCAACTTTGCATCAGGTCATGAGGTGCCTCGGACCCGATGGAAATAAGGTAATAGACATTCGTGGGGATCAGGTTGCAGCCAAAGAGTGCTATTCCGTCACACTAAAGTATGCTGGGAAAGGAAAGGTGCCCGTCCGACCGATAAGCCCCAGATAGCAATTACAGGAACCTCCGCCCAAACAGAACAGGGTGAAGGGGTCAGTTGACTTGACCGAAGAGCCCTTTCTGGATGTGCAGATCGATCAGTCCAGGCCAGAACGAACTACCAGAGTAGGAATAAGACTGACCAGGGAAGAGCGGCAAGAGCTAGCTGACTTCTTGTCTCACAATGCCGATGTATTTGCATGGAGTCACCTAGACATGCCTGGAATTAATCCCTCCGTATCCTGTCATTCTTTGAATATCAATCCCAATTTCAAACCAGTAAAACAGAAGCAACGAAGATTTGTTCCAGAACGCAACCAAATCATAGCCGAGGAAGTTGATAGGCTGCTTGATGCGGGATTTATCAGAGAAGTACACTACCCTGATTGGTTGTCCAACGTCGTTGTCGTGCAGAAGAAGAATGGGAAATGGCGAGTATGCATTGATTTCACCAATTTGAACAAAGCCTGTCCGAAGGATAGCTTCCCGCTGCCAAAGATTGATCAAATGGTGGATGCTACCACCGGGTATGAACGCTTAACCTTTCTGGACGCTTATTCAAGTTATAATCAGATCCCTATGGACCCGGCAGATGAAGAAAAAACTTCTTTTGTAACCGAGCGAGGGACATACTGCTACAAAGTTATGCCTTTCGGACTAAAGAACGCGGGAGCAACTTATCAAAGACTTGTTAGCAAAATTTTCAAGGATCAAATAGGAAAGATCGTGGAAGCCTATATTGATGATATGGTGGTAAAGAGTAGGAAGAAGAATGATCATCTGAAACATCTGCAAGATATATTTGATGTGCTGAGGCGATATGGGATGAGACTCAATCCAACCAAGTGCTCGTTCGGTGTGAGTTCCGGTCAGTTTTTGGGACACGTGGTCAACCGCAGAGGCATCGAAGTTAACCCCGCTCAAGCAGAGGCTTTGATTAAGAATGCCAAACCAAAGACGATCAGAGAGGTGCAAGCCCTCACAGGACGAATAGCTGCATTAAGTCGATTCATTTCAAAATTGTCAGACCGCTGCAAGCCGTTCTTTGACACGATTCGGAGTCATGGAAGACAGGTCTGGGGAGATGAGCAACGACAAGCATTGACCCATCTGAAGGAATATATGTAGAACCCAGCAGTCCTGTCAGCCCCGGATCCAGAAGAAAAGTTATTTTTGTATCTTGGAGTATCTAGTGTTGCGACAAGTGCCGTTTTGATTCGTTGCAAGGAAGGCATGCAACACCCGGTATTTTATGTTAGTAAAACAATGACCGAGGCAGAACGAAAATACTTGAAGGCCGAACGGGTGATACTTGCAATGGTAAACGCAAAAAGAAAGTTGAGGCATTATTTCGAATCCCACCCTATAGCTGTTCTAACAACTTTTCCAATCAGAGTGCTTATGCACAAGCCAGAACTCTCGGGCAGAATGACAAAGTGGGCCATAGAGTTAAGTTCATTTGACATAACATATGAGCCGAGAATAGCTGTCAAAGGACAAGCGGTAGCCGATTTCCTGCTAGAATGTGACTCTGAAGATACGGAAGAAGACCTCAGGTGCGGCTCTTGGAAACTTTATGTGGATGGCTCCTCTAACCAGATGGGGGCTGGAATTGGGGTTAAACTGCAAACCCCAGAGGGTACTTCTTTGAGTCAAGCACTCAGACTTGAGTTCCGAGCCACCAATAATGAAGCAGAATACGAGGCGTTGCTGAATGGGTTAAAGTTGGCCAGAGAGCTGCAGGTCAGAAGTTTGACTGTTTATAGTGACTCACAGTTGATTGTTCGGCAGGTAAATGGTGAGTACGCGACCAAGGATGACATGAAGGAGGCATATCGTTCTGCCGTTCTGCATAAAGCCAAGGACTTTGCAAAGATTGAATTCATACAGTTACCGAGGGAACAGAACGCAGATGCGGACAGGTTAGCATGTAGTGCTTCGAGTTCCGGTGAAACATTGGCGAGGGTGATCCCAGTAGGAATATTGACCCAGCCATCTATTTTCGAAGAACCTTTGGACTCTGACCCTTGGCAAGTCAACGTCATACCGTATGAACCAAGTTGGATTGACCCCATCATTACTTATATTCGAGATGGCGTTTTGCCTATGCAAAAGGATGAAGCTAGGATACTCAAAAAGAATGCTGCAAAATACGCCATCGTGCATAACCAGCTGTACAGAAGATCCTACTCTGGCCCATATTTGAAGTGTGTCACCCCTGCAGAGTCGCAGCAGGTATTACGAGCTATTCATGAAGGTGTGTGTGGCAATCATTCTGGGGGAAGATCGTTAGCGCATAAAGCAATGACACAAGGGTATTTCTGGCCGAACATGTCAAAAGATGCGGAGGAGTTCTCTCGAAGGTGCGATAAATGCCAACGATATGGACCATTGATCCACCAACCACCTGAGGAATTGCACGTAATGGCCTCGCCATGGCCTTTCGCGCAATGGGGGATGGATGTGGTCGGTCCTCTGCCAACGGCAAGAGCTCAGAACAAGTATGTGTTACTGGCCACGGATTACTTCACTAAGTGGGTGGAAGCAGAACCATATCCTAGCGTGACTCAGACTCATGTGAAACGATTTATTTGGAACAATATTATCTGCGTTTCGGCGTTCCAAGATCAATAGTCATGGATAATGGCACGAACCTCAACAGCAAGCAATAAGAGAGTTGCTGGAGGAGTATGAAATTAACCAGAAGTTGGCTGCAGTAAGTCATCCTCAGGCCAATGGGCAAGCAGAAATTACAAACAGAACCATTTTCGCCTGCATTAAGAAGAAGCTGGAGGACTATAAAGGGAAGTGGTTGGATGAGCTCCCGAACGTCCTATGGGCTTACAGAACCACTCCAAGGCGGCCGACTGGGGAGAGCCCATTTGCAATGGCATATGGTACCGAGGCGGTTATACCGGTTGAGCACTTGGTCCCAACTATCAGAAGCTTAGCATGGAGTTGAGATCAGAACGACAAGATGTTAAGATTGAACCTCGATATGATAGACGAAAGGAGGGACGCTGCAGCAATAAGGTTAGCATCATACCAGCAAGTATTGGCGAATAGTCACAACAAAAGAGTGAAACACAGAGATTTTGCCCCTGGCGATCTGGTTCTGAAAAGAAAGGTGGGGATAGTCAAAAAAATGATGCCACCCTGGGAAGGGCCATACAGAATTGCAGAAGTCATAGGCAAGGGGGCATATACGTTAGAAACCATGGCGGGAAGGTTGGTCAGCAAGCCCTGGAATGCCACGTCTCTGAAGAGGTACTACCAATAAAAGCTAAGTTTCGGCTTTATTGGGTGGTGTTTGTTGTCAATCAAGTACGTATGAATGTGCAAATTCCCAAAATTTATAAAAATAACTTTCCTCTTCAATGGGTTGCTAAAAAAAAAAAAATGAAAAGTCAAGTGGCAAGTGGCATTCTAGCCGAGCGCCAGGCACTTAAGCAAGATAAGTGGCAGCTGGCACCATAAGCCGAACGCCAAACACTTGCTAAAAAATGAAAAGCCAAGTGGCAAGTGGCATTCTAGCCGAGCGCCAGGCACTTAAGCAAGATAAGTGGCAGCTGGCACCATAAGCCGAACGCTAGACACTTGCTAAAAAATGAAAAGCCAAGTGGCAAGTGGCATTCTAGCCGAGCGCCAGGCACTTAAGCAAGATAAGTGACAGCTGGCACCATAAGCCGAACGCCAGACACTTGCTAAAAAATGAAAAGCCAAGTGGCAAGTGGCATTCTAGCCGAGCGCCAGGCACTTAAGCAAGATAAGTGGCATCTGGCACCATAAGCCGAACGCCAAACACTTGCTAAAAAATGAAAAAAACCAAGTGGCAAGTGGCATTCTAGCCGAGCTCCAGGCACTTAAGCAAGATAAGTGGCAGCTGGCACCATAAGCCGAACGCCAGACACTTGCTAAAAAAAATGAAAAAAGCCAAGTGGCAAGTGGCATTCTAGCCGAGCGCCAGGCACTTGAGCAAGATAAGTGGCAGCTGGCACCGCAAGCCGAACGCCAATCACTTGCCATAAACAAGCACACGACAAAGTTAATATAAAAGAAAAGAGAGAAAAGGTATATATATATTGAAAATGGGTTTGAACAGAGCGCAACACAAAGGAAAAAGAGAAAAAGAGTTCTGTCATCTCATTCATAACAAGCATTGGATTTACAAAAAATGAAATATTCAAGTCACATTGTTACAAAAAAGTATGGAATCGAAGAGTCCGGAGGAGCCCTAGTTAGCTGCTTCAGTACCGACAGCCTCCTGGTTGTGCCGACCCGCCTCCTCGGTCCCATCAGCCATCTCACCCTCACGAGGTGGGGAATCAAGATGAATAACAGAGTCATTCTGCTAGGGGCTACCGTCAGCAGTGGCTATGGGAGGTACCACAGTTGACGATTGAGGAGCGGTTAGTGGCAGAGCGGTAGGAGGAGCTGTAGTTATCCTAGAGGAAGCAATGTCCTGGCACTCATCAAATATATGCTCCACTTCGGTGGGTTCTGGGTCAACATAGACCCCCAGAGGGTCAATTCCTAAATCCTTATCGACCTCATCTGGAGTTGAGCTGGTCTGTCCCTCATCCGGAACTCGGTCGGAGAAACCTTCTCGGAATCCTTAAGCATATCTAAGAGCGCCGACCCTTGAGAACCGAGCATGAAGAGCCAGCATCCCACCGTTCACTCTGCTGATGGTATTAATCAGAGCAGTACGCTCGTCCAGAGCTCTCTTCTCAAAAGCCATCCGAGCAGACTGTTCATCACCCAGAAGGCGCTGGAGCTCTGCCTTTTCGTCTCTGATTGAATCACGCTCAGTCTGCCAGACGCTCTTTTCAAGCTGGAGGGCATCCTTCTCATCCTGAAGAGAGTCGTTCTCCTTCTTCAAGACATCTCTTTCTTTTTCGGTTTTTTCAAGCCGAGCCAATACCTCGGTATTCTTGCTGGCGAAAAGGTCGTTTTCCTTATTGGCCACCTCCAAGCTGTCAGAAAACTTACGAGCCCTGGCGTTCCCCATTTCAACCTGCTTCTGCATAGCCATCATTCCGAACAAAGTCTGCATAGATATACATTAATAATGGTCAAACCGATAGTCTGGTCGGACGAAGGCAAGACCAAATAATATGAGAGGATTCATGAGTTGGAAAATAAAAGTCACCTCCATGGCAGATTGGGGAAAGCGGGTGAACACATCCTTCTGGGATAGACCTTTTGCCGCCTCAAGGTATTTCGGTGTCCACATGCTCCTATAATACGCCATGGCGGTTTGGCCATCCTTTAGTATGGTCTCGTTCGGCTTCACGAACGTCCCATCCGTTTAGGTGTACCGAGGAGCCCAAGGTGGTAAAGTGGGAAGAGAAGGGGAGGCTGAAGCAGAAGCAGAGGCACCAGCTACAATAGGCCCAGAGGGGGCAGGATCTCTGACCTGGCGATGCAAGAGAGCACCCGGCCCAGAGACCCGAGTCCTTCTTATGAGAGGTTCCTCCTCAGGGTCGACTCCACTGTCAGGATGAGGCCTTTTGCCTCGTTCTTTGTCCCGAGCGCCCCCAGCGGCAGTAGGGGCTGTAGTGATTTGTGGAGATGTGCTCGGGTTGGTAGCAGGGGTGCTGACAACAGAGTCAATAGCCACCGTGCTCGGGATGGTGTCAGAGATGGTGGCCGAGGAAGAGGCTAATGCAGGAGAGGAGGTTGCCCCAGCAGCAGAAGTGGCTGGGGGAGTATTTTTCTTCTTGCCGAAGGAGGGAATCTGAAGCCTGCTCATGGTATAGCCGAGAGATGAGAGCGCTAGGAGGTTGTCTGAAGTGAGGAGGTCTGAGCAGGAAGGAATATCGTTCAGAACGTATTTCTTCAAGTAATTACTCCTATCCCTGCAAACACTGTAGCTCAAGTCATCACAAGGTATTCCTAAGGAGCGGCATAAGAAAGTACAAAAGCGAGGAACACATGTTTCGCAGGGGCAATCGTTTTTGTGAGATTTGAATTTCTTATATGAGGAAACAGGACAGACACCAAAGGCGCTCGGGATTGGGTAATCCTCTGCAGCCGGCGAAGACCAAGCCCCACTAATGCCCACGATGTTATCCCTCCAACCCTTTTCAGATTTGATTGTGTCCGTACATATGGACATCTTCTCGATCGGGTAGAGATGGTAGAAGGGCTCGTTAGTTCGGATCTTACTGACCTTATAACACAGAAGAAGATCTATGAGGTCAAGGTCCAGACTTCTGTCACGAATCAACTAAAGCATAACGGATATGATTCTAAAGAAATTAGGGTTTACCTGCAGGGGGGATATCCCTAGTCTATTGAAGACATAATTAAAGAAGGGGTGCAGAGGGAACCTAACGACATTCAGTTGAAGGTTTGAAAATAAAACTTCGCCGGGAAGGAGGCCGGCGCCGGTCATAATATTAACATCCTTAGGGCAAACCCTAACTTGGATGTTGTTAGGAAGTCTAAGTCTCATACGAAGAACATCTAGATCTACAACCATGGTGGAAGTGTTTGAAGGATCTAAAAGGGTAAAAAGAAGCCTGCCGAAAGTAAAAAGGAACAAAACTAACCTCTGAGGTAGAAAGCAACAAAGAGCACTGCAAGACCGCTGGAAGAATGACTCTTGAAGGATTTCACCGGAAAAAGCTTAGCACTGTTCTAAAAAGAGAGAGATTTGACTGATGATGGAGACGGTAAAAAGGCATGAAGTGGTATTCTAGAGCCTTATAAAGGCGAGGGGGACCCGAGGGCCGAAGCGTCAGGAAGGCGAGAAATTCATCGAGCCCCGGAGCATTGATTCTGGATCTGACCGTCCGTTCCCCCATGTGGGTTTCTCGAGCCGTCAACATCATGATGAGACGCCTTCAATAATTACCCCCTTATTAAACAAGGGGTAATTATGGGGGCAGTTAAGGAGGCCCGAGATGACATGGGCCGGATATGACTTGCAAACGCGACATTCAGTCCGTACAGATGGGTCAGGCCCATAGAAAGACACTGCCATATGGGCCGAACGCGCATAAGCCCACCAAAGATGACCAGGACTCATGGAGGAACGGGCCTAGATCCAGCAGTCCATCAACATTTGTAAATATCTATAAATAGGAGAAGTAATGGAAAGAAGGAGGAGATATTTTTTGGTTGAAATACAGGAATTCTAGAGAGAGAAAGGGAAAAGGAATTTCTTGTATCTTCAGTAGCGGATGCCTTAAGCCGGAAATCTCGTGGAACTTTGGCCAGTTTAGCTATTCGGAAGTGGAAGATGCTTGAAGATCTGGCAGAGATGGGATTACAGTGTTGTGATGATGATGCTTGCAGTGAGTCGGCATTCTTATTTAGTCTTGTGGCTCAGCCTACTTTTATTGTACGAGTGATTGAGTCACAGAGACAGGACCCGGACTTAGATGCCATCCACGCTTTGATCTCTAGTGGTGAGACAGTGAAAGATTGGGCCTTGCATGCAGATGGGGGTCTACGGTTCAGGGGTTTGTTGGTGGTTCCCACATGTTGTCGTGAAGACGTCCTACGGGAGTTTCACACTTCCCGCTTTGTAGTTCATTCAGGTGGTACTAAAATGTATCACAATTTGAGACGTCAGTATTGGTGGAGCGGGATGAAGGATGATGTTGCACAGTTTGTGGCTAGATGCTTTACCTGTCAGCAGGTGAAGGCCGAGCATCAGAGGCCAGCAGGTTTGTTGCAACCATTACCTGTAGCGCAATGGAAATGGGAGCATATTGCTATGGATTTTGTGACAGGTTTTCCAAGGTCAAGAAGGGGCAATAGGCGGTATGGGTCATCATTGACAGATTGACCAAGACGGCTCACTTTTTGCCTATTAAGGCAACAGATGATGCAGAGAAGCTTGGTATTCTTTATGTGAAGGAGATTATAAGGTTGCATGGAGCCATTGTGTCAAATAGGGATGCTAAGTTCACTTCGAAATTTTGGGAAGGACTTCAAGTAGCGTTTGGTTCAGCATTGCATCTTAGTACGGCATTCCATCCACAGACAGACGGTCAGTCGGAGCGTACTATCCAGATTTTGGAAGATATGCTTCGGGCATGTGTGCTTGACTTGGGTGGTAGTTGGGAGGATCACCTTCCACTTATTGAGTTTGCCTACAACAACAGTTATTAAACGAGTATCCAGATGGCTCCATTTGAGGCGTTGTATGGTAGACCTTGTAGGTCTCCTGTTTGTTGGACTGAGGTAGGTGAGACAGCCGCCTTAGGACCCGACATTGTACTCGAGACTACTGAGAAGATTAAGTTGATAAGACAGAGGTTACTTACAGCTCAGAGCCGACAAAAGAGCTATGCGGATAAGCGGAGACGACCGTTATCCTTTGAGGTGGGAGACCACGTTTTTTCTACGGGTTTCTCCACGGAAGGGATTGATGAGATTCGGAAAAAGTGGCAAGTTGTCGCCACGATTTATTGGACCGTTTGAGATTTTGGACCGAGTAGGAGATGTTGCCTACAGGCTTGCTTTGCCACCACAGTTGGATAGGGTCCACAATGTTTTCCATGTATCGATGTTACGGAAGTACAAACCGGATCCATCTCACATTTTGAGTTGGGTAGATGTGGACATTGATGAGGATGTTTCCTACGAGGAAGGACCAGTTCAGATTCTTGACACACAACAGAAGGTGTTGAGGAACAAGACGATACCAATGGTGAAAGTCCTTTAGAGACACCACAGAGTTGAGGAAGCTACTTGGGAGCTCGAACAGGAGGTTCTGTCCAAGTACCCAGGTTGTTTTCTTCCTCAGGTATGTCTTGATTTCGGGGACGAAATCCTTATAAGTTGGAGAGAATGTGATGTCTGTGTATTTATTGTGTGTGTGTAGTGTAATATAAAAGTAAAAGAAAAATAATTTAATGGTGGGGCCCACAAGGCACTTTAGAAAAGGGTCAAAACCATAAAGTTGGTCTCATTTTCCTGAATCCCTTTCTCTCTCTTCGTGCATCTCTCTCTCAACCCGTAAGCTCATTTTTCTCTTATTTTTTGGTTTCAACTTTGAGGTTAGATTTCTCACTCATTTCTTGTTGGAATTAGGTTCCGTTTGAGGCAAAACGAAGCTCGTGTCAAGCTCTATACATCCATACCATCAATTTCCAGTTTTGAGTCTTCCTTGGAGCTCGATTTTGAGGACCCATTTTCTAGGGTTTTGGTGCAATCTTGAGGTAGGGGCCCTTAATTCATGAAATCTTGTACCTTAGTGAGTTAATTGCCTCTAATTGTTGTTTAATTTGATTAGTTGTTTAAAATCTAGAGAATTGTTGATATGTATGCATATATGTTAGTTGTGTGACTATATTTGTTGATGGTTCTATGTGAAGCATGTTTAGGACTTAATTATATATGTTCATTGTGCTAGAACTTGTTATATATAAGCATGTTATGACTTTCTTGATTATTCTTGCGAATTATGCCATGTTGCTTAAATTGGATAAAGTATGGAATGATGAACTTGTGTATGTCATTAAGGTATTCATGCATTAACATTAGGCAGGAAAAGGGAAAGAATTGATTTACTTCAAAAAGGGGAAATTTCGGGAAAGTATTTTTGATGAAATGATTTTATGCGAAACCCGGTCGCTGCGGGGTTACCAACGGGCCGGAGGTTAATATAGCCTAGAGGGGACTAGGGAGTCGCCCTAGTGTGGTTGAGCTAGCTGGGCCCCATAATGACGCCGCGGGGTTACCAAGGGTCAGGGACACTAGCCAATCCTCCTCTCGTGTCGCGGCGGGGTTACCAAAGGGCGGGCTGTATTAACGTTTGAAAGTGATGGTTTTGAGAATGAAAATGGGGAGTGTCATTGACATGCATTGCATTGTTTATAATTGGAATTGAATTGTATGTTGTATTTGATCCCCTACGCTGTATGATCCCTATCTCCCATTGGCCTATGCTTTACTTGAATTCACAAGGACACAAGATTTGTGTCTTAAGTGTCTCTGCTGAGCTATATGCTCACCCCTATATCTATATATTTTTTTTCAGGTCTTGGAAAAGAACCGGTGGACGACAATCCACCCCAACTTTGAAAGTTGCTAGAGGAGCATTTTCCTTATTATTTTGTAATAGACTACTCCTTTGTTCATCCCTCATTTTTTGTAAAATTCCAAAGGTGTAATGATGTAAATTTCTTTTGAAGAACCATGATCATGTAATACACTTATGATACTTGATGACATATGGGATGCGAACTTGATGATATGTAACTTGTTGATGAATGGAAGGATAATCCTAGCTTGAAGCATTGTCTAGATTAGTAGGTTGTATCATTATCTTTTATTGCCGTGAATTTGGAAATTAGTTGCATGACAGGTTAAATATGCATTTAAACAGGTTGCGGTAGGTCCATTTTTAAGGGAGATTATGCCGAATTTTTTTTTAGAAAAATTCTTGGCATTAGTTTTGGGATCGTTACAAAAAATTTCACTTGATGATAATTTTAAAGAGAGTACAGCCAATACAAGTTTGAGAAATCCCGAGTTAAATGTATAATAGTTTGCATCTCTGTATGATATTTATCAAAGAGGTCACCATCAACATGGGCCCTAATGATAAAAATGAAAACCAAAAAGCCCTTATTTTTTTTTTTTTTTTAAAAAAAAGTTCATCTAGTGATGGACCAAGTGGAAAGTGGACCCCTTTACAAGTTTTGAAAGGGTCTTTTTCTCATCTTTAACAGTTTTTCCCTCCCTCTCACTGTCAATCAATCGATTAATAATGAACTTCGACCGACCAAATTCTTTCATCCATGTATAGCTTTGAAATCTTATGCATTATAAGTGGAATTTCACTGCTTATAACTTGACAACATTGTTTTCCTTTTAAAAGCTAAAATTTGAATTTCAACACTCTATGATTAAACATCCGTTCTCATGCATATACTGAAGGTTAATCAGAGGACATTTGATGTCCTTAAAGGACATCGACTATCCACTTAATCCACACAGAGAGAGCGAGTGGCTCCATGCTTTAACTTTTCTTTCCAATCCAAAAAGAGAACCTTTAATCTTCTCATATGGCATTGCATGAATACATTATCATTTGTTTGAATGAGCGCATATAGTGTTTGTCTGCTTTATGATACCAATACTTCCCCCACTATATATAACTGACTATATCAGTCAAAGACACAAGTCACAACCTAACCACAATATCATAAAACACCATGCTAATTAATGATCAGCGTAAATTATGAATGTTAAGGAAGGAAAAATTTTGAATCATCATAGTTTTGTAAGAAAAAATTGATACTACTATGTTTTTGATGAACAATAATAGTAATAATAATTGCAATAATAGAAGGTCTACTCATATAGACCTTCAAAGCAGTTCAATTTTACATTATTTAAAAATCACCAAAAAAATAAAAAAAATAAAAAAGAAAAAAACACTGAAAAGTGAAAAGAGTTATCACAAGGCTACAGGTATTGACAGTATTATTATAAAATACTGTGAAAAATGAAATTAACAAAGAGAATATTCATAAAAATACTCTGTTTGCCCATACCCAAGGCTTGATTAAATGCATTAAGACCTCTTAAGTTAAGGTTAGCCATGTGTTTAAAAAAAAAAAATAGGGTAAAAATGAAAAACAAAACAAAGAAAACGGGAAGAAAGAAAGAATAAAAATAGAGTGTCTTAAAAAGCAAATATTCTCTTTACACTTTTGATAAGCAAAAGCATGTGGGTTTCTGTAAAGGATTCCTAGATCCAATTATATCCTCCTTTGAATATAAAGATAAAACAAATGTACCTCCAGGAAATCTTCAACTTTCAATATGACAAAACCTTCACAATTAATCAACTTTTAAACCCTAAAATCAATGTTTTCACAGCATTAATATGTTTAACCCACATTTCATGATCCACCACTTATATTGAAATATTATTCATAGCCCTTTGGGAATTTAATATCATGATATAAGACAGATATTCTATTCCTAATTCTTTAGCATAAATCCCATCTGGTTAATATATATGGGAATTAACAAAGGAACGGGACAGCTATATTTCACATGAACTCTGAATTGATTTTGAATTTGGGAACATATATGTCATGCTTTCGAATTAGCAAATATTTTTGGGACAATGTAATTAAAACCACCACAAACAATTAGTAAACAATTAGCTTTAATTAAAATCACCACAAACAATTAAACAATTAGCTTTCCCCTCATTTTCAAAGTAGTAAAATACAACCAAAGAAACAAACATACCCTGGTGACAATCTTTGCTTTTCCCAAACCCTTCTATTTCAAATGTCCATACACATTAATGTTACTTAATTAGGCCAGTCAAACAACATGTTTATATATATGTGTGTGTGTGTGTGTAATCTGTGTTTTGTACTCCAGAGAGAGAGAGAGACATGAGTGAAACTTGGGTGGGAGGTTTTGAATAGGAATCTGACAATAATTTATTCAGTAAAGAGTGAGGAGGGCCTTAAAAGCAGAAGCCTTTGGGTTGGGACTAGTGTTGGGGAAGGAGAGAATATTCTGGGGACACCAAAGTTCAACAGCTAAACTCCAAAGATTATATACTAAACAAAACAAAGTTAGAAAGCAAAAACATAATTAGACTATGATTAAGGGGTAGGCAGGAAAAGTCAGCCCACAAGGAGACGACTGCTCCAAACTTCCAAAAATTCACTGCCTTTGTCACCTCTCTCTTTCAATTCTTAGTACTGGTATACTATGGTCACCCCACCCTAACCTTGTAGTAGCAAATAGGGCATCCTGCTTTAATTAAGGGCACTTTAATCCCCAATATCAGCCAAGAAGCAGTCATTGTCATGGACCAGCCCAATTATGTTGAACTAGTTTTAGTAATTTTTTGATTCCACACATGACATGACATTGTTTCAATGTATTGAGAATATATATATATATATGTTAGATAGAAAGTAAAATCCATATAGAATGTTTAACTCCAATCAACACATTCATGCAGCTTATGTTTCAATCCAAGCCCTAGATTAACGTGTGACTCAAACCCCTCAACGAAAATTAAGTACACTTGAATGATGTGGAAAAAAAGAAGAAGAAAAAAAGAGAAGATGACATAAAGTGGCTATATCTACCATTCAAGGAATCGAATCCAACAATCAAACTATCTACAGTTTTTTTCATATGGAAGTTCCTTCATATCATATGTGCCTATATAATCAACTTTTATAGAGGAAAAAATAATAATAATAACAATAAATTCATAAATAAATAAATGTTGGTGTGATATGATGGGCAACTTGGTGATTCATCTATTAAAGTACTTTCAAATATGGGGTGGGACTACCTTGGTTATACTGTCATAAGGATAATTAAAATAAAGAAATTAGGCGAACTCATGTTTATGTGTTCTCCTACTAGCGACTTTAATCTTCAATTGCTTAGGAGAGTGCCATATAGCAGCCGTCTGATTTGAACCTACACAAAAGCATGAATAGATGTAGGCCATCAATCAGTAGTCTAAATGCTTTCTTAATCAATCACTTTTAAGGATTAAAGGACGGTTGCAATGAATTTGGTAACATAATCTGTTTAAGGATGCTTCCCATTTTTCCTTTAGTCAAAAGCAGCATAATGAAAAAAATTCACTTTTGTGGAAAATGAAAAAATAAAATAAAAAATCTGTGATTCAATGGGAAAATCAATGACACTCTGTTTTGCTTTTATTTTTTTCTTTCAATAAAGAATAATTTTAACGTCCATTCAAAGCACATGATGGGAGCCAGAGAGTGGTTCTCAACATGTATTCTACGGATGCTTGTATTTCGGCCAGAGTAATATTGTTCTTTTACCAAAAAAAACCTTTAATTCTGGGGATTTTCATTTCCATTGAATAGCTTTACCATGACTACTGGTGGCTTATTTCAGGAGATTTTGAAATCCATTGAATTAGAAAAACCAAAATGAGCTGCACAATGTTGGGTGTTAGCCTTTTATATTAGTCCATAAAACATGCATACTACTAGGTTTTTTGCTTATTAACACTGCTATTTTCACCCAAGGGTTGGTCTGAACAGGTTAGGCCTGTCAGCCCATAGATTACCATTTTTTTTTTTTCATTAAATAATGGTTTATATAAACCATTGATATGGAATTGCTTATCTTCCTTGGGAAAAAAAAAAAAAAATCGAAAATACATGGAATATAGATATGACACAATATGTGCACAATCATATGTTATTTTAAAATTAAAAAAAAAAAAAAAAAAAAAAAGTATAAATGCGGATACAAAAGTAACTAGTATATATATATTAATTTTGTTCAAGCCAAAGAATTTCTAATTCAATAGAACTTTTTTTTTTTGGAAATTCAATAGAACACAGATTATAATGTGAAAGAGATACAACCTACATCTAAAAGTAGGGCTAAAAAGTAAACAAGCAAGCATGTATATATAATATATACAATTGTGTGTATAGACTATATAGTCAAGGATAAACAGAACTACGTTCACATTGTGTGGGGTTGTTGCATAAAATGAAACTGAATTTTCAATTAAAACAAATAGGATGTCTAAATGTGGTAATTGGAAGAGAGCATAGGGTAATATATATATATATATAAAAACAAAAAGTATGGGATAATCATTCCAAAGGGAAAGGCATGAAGCTTCACTTTTCCCAGATCGACCTCATCATATGTGTCATCATGCACCTTTGAGGGTTTCTTTGGCCACCTCCCCTTCAACCCTTCCTCTCCCTTCCAACTTTAACTTTTCACCGCCTCTTATCAATCAATATATTACAGTATACTACTACTATATATATATATTCTAACCAAAAGCAGTTAAAAGACCACAACAAATGAGAGACTTCTACTAATTTTTCAGCTACTGATTCAGATCTTAACATGAAGGTTCACTTCTGATACTTCCCTTTATATGTGTCTGAGAGAGAGAGAGAGAGAGAGCTAAGTTTCCATATATCAGGTTCTGTGGTCACCATAACAAAAGGTATCTTTCTGTTTTTCACATATTTTCATCTCTAAAACTTGTATATAGACTTCTGCTTTAATGGGATTTTTCTCTGTAGATTGAACCAGACAGTGAATATGTTAGAGAAAATGGCAGAAGAAGCAATTCCAAATGGTTTTATTCAAAACCAAAATGGTGGATCGAATCCTCCCACCATAAAGAAGAAGAGGAACCTCCCAGGAACTCCAGGAAAGTCTCTGTCTTAATTTTTAATCAAATATAGCTTTTCTTGTAACTTTCTTTCTTTCTGTCTAGCTTTATCACCATCATGAGTATATCCATATATGAATATTCAAGATTATATATATTAATGGATATACTTTAATTCTTTACATACAGATCCTGAAGCCGAAGTCATTGCCTTGTCACCAAAAACTCTAATGGCCACCAACAGGTTCTTGTGTGAGATATGTGGAAAAGGGTTCCAAAGGGATCAAAACTTGCAATTACATCGCCGTGGACATAACCTTCCATGGAAGCTCAAGCAAAGAACCAGCACAGAAGTGAGGAAGCGCGTTTATGTGTGCCCTGAAAAGAGCTGTGTCCATCACCACCCCTCCAGGGCTCTTGGAGACCTTACTGGTATAAAGAAGCACTTCTGTCGAAAGCACGGGGAGAAGAAGTGGAAGTGTGAGAAGTGCTCAAAGCGATATGCAGTGCAGTCAGACTGGAAAGCGCACACAAAAACTTGTGGGACTAGAGAATACAAATGTGACTGTGGGAATATATTTTCAAGGTAAGTGCTGTACTAGCTACTTCTTTTTCTTCTTTTTTTTTTTTTCCCTAAATCTGTACTAGCTACTTTTTTATATAGTTTTCAGAATAACAGTTCAATGAAATAGAGGTATCATTCAATCACCTGCAAAGAACAAAAATTAAGGAGACTAATGAAGCTTGAGAGTATTTTTTATTTTTATTTTATTTTATTTCTTTTGACTGATATCTTCATTTTTACAGGAAGTAGGATGACCCCTCTCTCTGTCTCTTAAGAGCTAGAGAAAGGATATATATATATAGGTGGCCAGAGTGACGACAAATATATTGTTTAAAACTATACATGATATTCTTGATTTACATACCCTGAAATGTCTTCTTTTAAGTTAACTAGGATACCTATGGGTACTGTTTATTTTCACAATAATAATGATACTCTTTTTGTTGCTTTTCTTAATTGAATCGCGACCACTGATTGCATGTTCTCTGGCCTGCTTGCAATACCTATTTCAATTACATAAATTTGAGTACGAAATGTCCAAAATTATATACTACAATCTTTTTCATCTTATATAGAGCTATTATTTTTGGGTTATTATTGTATGCATGCTTGGATCTTTAGTTTTGATTCTTTAAGATTGATTAATTGTTTACGGATTATATATGAGCAGGCGAGATAGGTTGATCGCGCATAGAGCTTTTTGTGATGCTTTAGCAGAAGAAACGGCTAGAGTTAACGCGACATCAGACATCAAAACCACGACAGCCAGCAATATGATCAATTATCATATTATGGGACCTAGAATTGCACAACATCTTTCTTCCATTTTCAAGCCAATGCCAGGCAGTGACGGAACAATCGATGTTCCAACCACGGGGGGACTCTCATTATGGATGGGCCAAGGACCCCAAGGTCATGAAGCAATGGACAAAATTAATCTCCAAGAGAGACATCAAATTGGGACTTTGAGTTCAGGAGCAGTATATGGTGATCCAGTTGTATCTTGTTCAAACCTTTCGCCACCTGAATGTCAACTGAATTGGGTAATGGGAAGCAAACATTCGAAGAATGCTGAAGCAATAACAAGCCCTTTACTTCACTTGAGCAATGTTAAGAATGGTGAAAGTCATCCTGTAAGTGTTCCTTCATTGTACAGCACCCAACATTGCTCTCATCAAACACCTACCACGAACATGTCAGCAACAGCTCTACTGCAAAAAGCTGCCCAAATTGGAGCAACTTCAAGTACTGACACATCATTCCTAGGAAGCTTTGGATTGAAGTGCAATAACAATATTCAAGTTCAAGATGGGAACAAGTATTGTGGATTGTATTGTAGTACAAACCCTATATCCACTAATCTTGGAGCTACTTTGGAGAGCTCAGTAAATGATATCTTCACTTTGAATCAATTGCAGATGTACCCCTCAAAGCGTCGAAATGTGCAGAATGAAGATGGTACAGGAGGGAAAACTAGGGACTTTTTGGGTGTTGGTATACAATCCATCTGCCACCCACCATCAATTAATGGATGGATTTGATCATATGGGAATTTCATGAATTGCTTCTGTGTTGGAACTTGGAAAGCAAATTAGAAATTAAAGTTGGGAAGAGAGAGAGAGTAGTGTGTGAGCTTTGCAGAGAGGGAAAAGGTAGCAGTGCTTGATGGGAGCTAAAAATGTGTTTAGTAAAACTATCCAAAAGCTGAAGAAGGAGAGGAGATCTCTGCATATTCCCTCCTGAAAACTGAAAGCTGTGATCCCAAGTAGTGGGGGCAAAGGAAGAAGTTCTTTTCAACTCCATTATTGCAATGTTTCATCTTTTGTGGTGGTTTTAATCCTATCAAAATGGTGTTGAAAGTGTAATCTAGTGGCAAAAAAAGGCTTCATTCTAGTTTCAGTAGGCTTAGCCTAATGAATTATATATATATATATATATATGTAGCTCTTTTTTGTTCAACCATGCAAACTTGTAGATAGCAAGAATCATTGTATTAGCTATAAGCCTATAACAAATGCAAGAAAGTGAGGGAAGTCAATATAAGGCTTCATATTACCCCCACCCATAAATGAAAGGATTTTCTCCTTGATCATCTTTAATGTCCTTTTAATCTTTCAGCATTATAGGTCTTATAATGTTATCAACTACTGCCATGGCCTTTATTTCAGACTGCAAAGGCTTCTAGTCTTGAATCCAATTTAAGCTACACGTATATAGTATCTACGAGGGACCTCTATAATTATTTGTTTCTGAGTCAATTCCATTAGATCAAGCCACCTCTATGATTATTGTTTTTTTTTTTTTTTTTTTGAAAGGTGACCTCTATGATTATTGCTTCCAAAGGAATTCCATTAAATCACCTCTTATGCATCTTGCTTGTCATTTTGTTTTTCAACTCTGCTTAGACTCAAATGAGGAACTTTTTCCCCCATGCATTAACTCTTATCAAACTGAGATTGAAAACTTTTAAGTTTTCTTTTTTATTATTTTTTCCCCACCATAAACTTCGGATTCACAGCACATACAAATTACAAATATTGCTTAAACCAGTTTTCGAACTTGAGACTCAATACAACATTTATTTTTTCTTCTACTTTGTTTTTTAGTTTTATTTTGCACTTTTCAGGAGTAATGTTTTTGTAGCGTGTTTATGTGTCTCTATTGTGGGGAGATACTACCGACATTATAAAGGAGAAAACAGATGAAAAGGAAAAGAAAATAAAGAAGAAAGAGAAAAAGAGGCCATATTCTTGCATCTGCCTCCTCATTTGTATGCTTTTTCTTGCATGATTAGAACTAGTAGATATATATGTGATACATACTATAAGTTAGTTGAGTATACCAAATCGTCAAATCTTCCAATTAAGGTCCAAAATCAGAGCTTGTGGTATATAAAAGATAAGGTGACAAGCAATAAAGAGAAAAGGAAATGGCCGTCATCAAGTGTACTGACATTCGTTCTCCTTTGGACTAGTGCCCCAAAAAAACAACTAGGGTCTCCACGCAATCAAGAAAGCTGCAAACTGGACGGACAATGGCCATGGTTGGATTTCATTTGCTCTTTTGATAAAAGGGAATGTGAATGATATCCTCTTCAGACAGGAAGCCAAATCTGGCATCGACAACAGCCGTTCAAACAAGCTTGTTAGTTGCTCCTCTACATTATATCCTGTATATCTATGTATGAAGTTGATTGTGGTTAGTATTGTCACAATGTTATGTTCAGATACTTTTCAGCAGATAATTCCCCATATCAATTGCCTGCCTTTCTATTACTACTCATTTGGTGGTTAAGAAAACTCTACCTAAAGAAAAGTAATTTTGTGATTATAATTTGGTAGTTGCAATGCAGTTTAAGAATTCTAATTTTCTTCCAATATTCTAATTGTGACTTGAAATAGGGCTGCAAGATGGGCTGGCCCAATTCAAACCCAACTTCAACTCGCAATTAGATTGGGTTGGGCCAATCCGAATTATACATAACATAGGTTATAATCATAACTCAGACCGAATATTTTCGGATGAGTTGAGTCGGGTTGACGGGTTAAAGTTTTTTTTCTAATATAATTTTTTTTTTTCGAAAATTTATATATATTATATATTATACGTATATTATATTATATATATTTGATTATATTATTATTAAAAATATATATATTTTTAGGGCAAATCATTTCAGCCTCCCCAATTGCTTGCATCTCTATTCTCATTCTCAACTCTGAAATTGCCACCTCTCTCTCTCTCTCTCTCTCTCTGCAACTGCAAACTACAAAATCAACAAAAAAAACCCATATATTTCAGTTTATCAATCTGTCTGCAAGGATCAAAACTTCAAAACCAATTACCTATATCAAAACCCATATCGGCATATCATTTCAAATTGTTCAAAAAATCAAAACCCATTTATTTCAGTTTCCATCACCCGCTGTTCCAGTTCAGGTTCGCCGTTTGCAAGCTTTAGCCGCTGTCTCTCAACTCTCAAGCTTTGCCGTTCATTTTAGGATTGCAGAGAAGTGCATGGATGGTGGCAGAGGGAGAAAGAGAGAGAAGAGATAGGAGAGAGAAAGGAGGAAAATATATATATATATATATATATATATATATATATATTTATTTTGGATTTTGGGTTGGGTTCGGATTGAACCCGAGCCCAACCCGTATATGTCTGGGTTTTGACAAAACTCAATCTGAATATGAATTCGATTTGTGAATATAAGTCCCAATTTTAAAATTTTTGGATTGGGCTTGAGTTGGGCTGGGTTAGTCCGCCCAAGTTGCAGCTTGAAACTTGAATTCAAAATCAAAAGCAGTCTATCCTGGGCTAGGGTTGAGAAACAAAAATGTGCTCTAAAAGTGGATTCGGTAAAAAAAATGTTATTTTCATAAATCACACTTGTTGGGTTCATTCCATGAGGTTTGGTTTGTTCAAGGACTCTTTCATGGTCATGCTTCGTCCGTAAAACGCATTTCAAAGACAGCTATTAATTTTTAGAATTGAAAGAAATTTAATTAAAACTTTAAACTAAATTTTTTCAAATTTTAAATCCCAAACACCTCAACATGGTTTTATAGGGGAAATTGTTTCGCACCTGACTGTGATGGTGCCAGTAAAATGATACCTCTCCACTTTGAATTAATGAAATCACGCAATGTTATTCACAGCATCATATTTTTGCTGTCTTGCCCTATTAAATTACTGGAAAAAAAAAAAAAAAAAAAACCCTCTGATTTGCTCTGTTCAATCATTGAAAAAATCAATTATCAACGCATTATAACCCTTCAAACTGGGTTCAAATTGGAAGTTCCTGGTAGACGAACCACCATAAAAATCATGCATTTGAGAGACTAAACATTAATAACGGACGGTTCACACATCATCGCATGCATGTTGGAACAAATAAGTTGGAAGACATCATCTATCACTACCTTCCAAAATTAGACACAAAAGTTATTTGTTGAATACCCAAACTTCAATTATCAAAATGTTACAAATTCTATAATGCATGAAGATGACATTCATAAAGAAGTATTTAAGTTCACAAAACTGTTTCCTTCATTTAGAGCAAATACCACAGGAATTTCATCTCAGGGAGCCAATAATTTCTTGATCCCGGTCTTCTGCTCCGTAGTCAGCCTTGTCGGGAACTTGATGTTGAATTTGATTCTCAGATTTCCTTTATTTGAAGGATCTTTTGGGACCGGCATCCCTTCTTTTGGAACCACCTCTTCGTAACTAGGATGAATCACATTATTGATTGGAATCGTTAAACTCCTGCCATCAAGGGTAGTGAGATGGACAGTGTAGCCTGTCAAAGCTTCAGCCAGAGGTATCTTCAGTGTGACAACCAAGTCATTCCCGTCACGAGTGAACACACTGTGAGGTTTCTCATCAATGACGAAGACGAGATCTGCAGGTACTACATTTGGCTGCTCATTCCCTTTCTCCGGGAAGGTGATCTTTGTGCCTTTCTTCCAGCCAGGCTTGATGTTAATAGTTAGAATCTCCTCCACTGGCATGGACTTGCTGCACCAACAAAAGAACACACAAGTTAGAAAAATGGTTGGGCATCATAGCAACCAAACAAGGTATACCAGCAAAATGCTACAAACACAGGCTTTTTTGTGTATCTCTATGAAGTATGAACTCTAGATATCTTCTATTAGTAACCTTATGCATATATAGCTGAATGTCTCTTGAGTGTAATAAATAAATTAGTGACAGGAAAGCATCACCACCTGATACATTTTAAGGGAAATTTTTTATCACTATGGAAAGCTAATAGTTCACACGCAACGCAAAGAAACATTGCTCTGAGGTCCTAACTTGAGACATCCTTATTGTGATGTATAAGATCTTTTAATGTATTTTAGTCTGTAGGTGGAACAAAATACAGAAGCTGCTGTTTCTGAAAGAGAGATGCTCAAAAAATTTGATAAAAAGCACAAAATTTGGTATAAATTGAAGCTCAGAGTTCAGTGCCTAAAGTTTAGTTTTTTTTTTTTTTTTTTTCCTTCGATGCTACATTTCTACACAATGTTTGCTTATGTGGTTACTCTATCCCAATCCCACAACGAAGTGGTGTATTTGTTTTGCACAATTTAATCAAGCAGCAACAAACAACAATATGAAAAATTGTGCAGGAAGTTGAAAAGCACCAGGGGAAAAATGACACTTCTCCTCAAATCTACAAGTCCTTCCACTGCTGTTGAGACAACCAAACCATAGTAGGCTATCAATATCAGATTCAAAAATCATGTTTATTGAAAATCGGGGTCAACATGAGGTAAAATAATAATGAAGTAGATTTCCAAAAAAAAAAAAAAAGTATACATTATCAACCATGGAATGCCCTGAACAAGTGTGTAGAAATCTGACATAGACACAGTAAATACAAGGTCATTGATGCAATATGCATTCATACTTGAAAAGGATACAGCTCCGTAATAAGAAGTTAATATCGACATATACACAAATATTTCATTTTAGAGTGTCAACAAAGAAAAAAGAACTACTAAATTGGAACATCTCATTTCATAAAACAATATGTTGTCTTTGTTTTGATTGTATGAACACCTGGAGACTTTACCAGCTAAGGTATTATTGGGCACCGACATCCGTCACATCCCATCCCATCCTAAATTTTATACTACTAGGAATAATTTTTGAAACATATACAATAAAGTTAATAAAGAACATATTCTTATTCCTCATTACTTAAACAAACACCACCCTTCATTAAAATAGCCGAAAAGAAAAAAGGAAGAAAAAATCAAACCATAATTTGATCAAACAACAAAGATCAAAATTTCAAATTAAAGTAAAAGAATCAAAATTCAGAACAAAACAATGTTAAAGAGCAAAAGGATAGCTTAGTACTTACCCACTTGCGTCGGCAATTTCTCTGGAGATCTTCATCTTCTTTGTTGTACCCTTATAAAGCTCTTCAAGGGTACAAGGCACAGTTTGCTCAATTGGAGGGGCTTTGCGAGGAGCAGGTGGGTGCATGTGCATTGATCCTCCACCTCTTTCTCCAAAAGACCCAAAAATATCATCACCAAATAACCCACTTGAGAATCTGGACTCCCCTCTCATTCCTCCTCCACCACCCCCACCACCCATTCCTCCAAACGGGCTTGAAAAACCGAAAAACTCAGTAAATATGTCATCTGGGTTCCTAGGATTGAATCTAAATGTAGTCGGCCCGTCTCCGGTTGAGAAATAGGTAGCTCCGCCTGGTACGCCGCCATCTGGTGGAGGTGGCACCTGACCCTTTAGCCCGTCTTCACCATATTGGTCATATATTGCTTTTTTCTGCGGATCACTTAGAACCTGAAAAAGTTCACATCTCAAACAGAAAAACCCATTAATTTTAAAATAAAATCATTTCGGTGGCAATCTTAGAAACCTAAATTAAGAGGAAATCAGAGAAACCCATATAGCAAGATCAGATTTTGAGATGGAATTCGTATATATATACAATTTAGATTTTAAAAATGAGTAATCTTGCAATTGATGATGCATTGGTGAACATACATACCTCATAGGCTTCAGAGATCTGCTTAAACTTGGCTTCTGCTTCTTTCTTGTTATTGGGGTTCTTATCAGGGTGCCACTTCATGGCAAGCTTTCTGTAAGCTTTCTTCAAGTCATCATCTTTGGCCTTCCTATCCACCCCCAATATCTTGTAATAATCCACCCCCATAGCCTCTTCCTCTTCTTCGCTTTGGTATATATTTTACAATACTTCTACTTATTCCAACTTATGAATTGTTTTTCTAACGTTGCTTATCAGATTGGGTGTGTGGACGAGGTTTTGGCTTAGTCTTGCCTGGGAGTTGTGGTAGGACTTTTAGAGAGAGAGAGAGATGGAGGAGAGAAGAATGGAGAACAGAGGAGAGTTGTCTGGAAATTAAGACGAGATGTGCGTAGAAGACTCCAGAACTAGCTTTTAAACTGACCTCTGTAAGAATCTTCATTCTGACAGGTGGCAACATTAATTATAGCTCACCTCTGTACTTTTAGGAAAATTACTATTTTTACCATGAAACAAACAGTGAAAGAATAGATCTACTTATGGCTTTTGATCCATAAAACCCAAACGAGGCCCACAACAGGATCATGATCATGGCCACGTACATGCTGTGACCCACGTCTATCTGATGCCCTTTATATTAACAATTTCACACACTATATCCACGTTATTACATTGTGTAATTTGTTGGCAAAAAAAAAATTCAATTGGGCCCCTCCAAATTTTTTCAAAACATTTTTATTGGCAAAAAATAAATAAATAAAAATAGTTAGCTTGGAAACAAATATAACTTATATTTTTCAAAGTTAAATTTTAACTTGAATTGTTTTTTCCTTTAATAATATTCATATGGGAAATTTGAAGTGCTATGATACAAAAATGACAAAAATGTCAATAACAACAATAATATTATATAAGCTGATATGTTTTGGTGTTACTTGTTAGATAAAAAATTCTATAATTACTCCTTGTATAAGTTATTAAAGTGTTTTATATTTTGTTCCTAGTAATACTGTTTTATAAAAATGTGCGAGTTTTGTTTAAAATGATACTTTTTATCATTGGTCTCTCATCAAGTTAATAATTATTACATATAACTTATCATTTTTTCTTCTCTATGTGTTTTCTTTTTCCATATCACTTTTTCATCTCTTTTTATTTCAATTGCAATTTTCTATTTTTTTAATTATATTTCCCTCGGTGCATATAACAAGACTAATATCAGAGGACAAATTATAATACAATTGATTTATACTGTTTTCAAATTTTAGTTACACAACTTTAATTTGGTCCCCCCTACCCAAAATCCCTAGCTACCCTATAAGTAAGAGAATGCATCATTGCTCCATTTATATATTAAAAATAATAATTGGAAGAGTACGCGAGTAAGGGTGTGAATCTATTAAAATATATTTTATTTAATTATATTTATTAGATGGAGAATGAACAACCCATTAAACAAGTAAAAATAATAATTTTATCTATTATGTTTGTCTAGATTAAAATAGCATAGTTTATTTACGATTATTTTACGCACAATCATTTTAATAATGTTTCAACGGAATAAGAGTAAAGTAATTCCTCCACACAAATTAAATAAAGCTCGAATTATGTTCATGGTCGTAACATTGAGAAATTACTCCGACACGACTGAAGAGGACTCTTTGCATGTGGTCCCAGTATTTTAGTAACTGTTGGAGAGAAAATTTTGTTAGAAGTTCAGTTTGCATTTGCTATTATTAGTAGTTGATTTTTATTGCCAAAAAAAACCCTTTGGGTGTCCAAATAGTTGACTCTTTCTCATCGTGGAGTGGTAGATTGGTTATACCATTGAAGTATCTATCTATCTCCCATCTGGAGTTACGTGAACCCCCAAAGTCTCTGAATGGAGTTAATGAGAAGACTCAAATACAACCCCACTCTTGCGTGTAATTATACTTGTAATCCCAACAAATACCCAAATACAACACCATACAACAATTTTCACATTAGAATTTTCAACACTCTTTTGATCCATTTCAATTTCGATTTCAATTATAGGGTACTGTCATGGCACAACGCCTCCACTCATATAAGACTGATTCACCTTTCTCATCAAATTTGGAGGATGTATCTCTTTTCAATCAGATTTAATATTATCCTAACACCTAATTTCAAAACAAATCATAACTACTAGTCGTATAAAACCTTTTGATCTACGTGCGTGCGTGCGCGCGTGTGTGTCTCCAACTCCTTTCCCATTGGAGTATTTTTGCACTAGTGTATATGAAGAGGTGGCAGTGGTGGGAGAGGGTTATGATGGTGGGTGGAGAGCAGAAAAGAGAGGTGGTTTTGGTTAGGCGGCAGTGGGGTGGCGGCAGTAACTGAAGAGGGGAGAGAGAAACCAGGAGGAAGATATTTTCACTAGTATGTTGTCATGCGGTAGCCTTCTAAATAAATATTTTTTATTTTCATTGATAAGAGAGAGAAATTTTCAAAATAAATAGACAACATTCATTTGGAGGGGTTGGCAACATACCCCAGATATTGTATAACTTCCCCCAATAAAAACTAAAATAAAATTAAGGCTAAAAAGCATTCTACATACCAAAAATTAACTAGCTCACAAATGTGGGCACATGGTATAAGGTGCAATAAAATGGGAGTAGTCTTTTATTCGCTAAATCAAAGTGTCAAATGAGTGTGACTACAAAGAACTAGTCAAACAGATGGATGAATAAATGAATTGTAAAAAACAGTTTTAAAAAAGAAAGAGGCTTAACAAGGGATCTGATCAATGAACCATCTAAGTATTTTAACAGGAAGCTTCACAAGACCCACTGCCATATTCACCAGTCCTGCACAACAGCAGCAACATGGGCACAGACAACTCAGCACAGTCCTGCCATTCAAAAAGATTAACAAGAAAACAGAGGAAAATATTAGCAAAACAGAAACATAAAAATAAGACAACAGATAAAACATATAAAATCCTGCTTTCTTTGTAATTTTTATATTTTACCATTACAGTGGTGAAATTTTAAAGTAAATACAATGATGTTGTGCTTGAAAGTTGAAAGCCCCTAATGGGTGATTTGAATTTGAGATTGAAAGAAATTTTTTGAATACTGTACTCCCAAACATAACATAAAAGTTTTACACCACAGAATACCTGTGGAGGAGGTGTACTGAGATAATTTTGAGCCTACATGGCTGATCATATTGGAAAAGTTGCTTCTTCTTTTTTTTTTTAATAATAACCCAGTTTATCAAATATAAAAATAAAATAAAAATAAATGGAAAGCAGTGTGATAATTTGTTTGGTCTATGATAACAATTCGCTAAATAAAAAATAAAATATTTTTTCTAGGTTTGGGGGAAAAAAACAAGAAGAGTCTTTTTGTAAAAACAAAACCGCACACCAAATACTTGTAAAGGGAAGCATATAATACAACTTTCATGAAGTTATATCAATTTCGCATTGAATAAGTAGAACTGTAAAATACAAGGTAAATTAAATGGAAAACTATTGTCACGTAAATTTAGGGTTTTATGTAAAGAATGAAGAACATGAGAATAACAGATTGGGTAATAGTGAGAAAAGAAATTCAAAGAATTAAACCTACAGACATGTGGATTTTTCTCGTAAGCCCATAAAAATGTATTCAACTTAAACGCATTTAATAGTATTTGTTTAGGCCTTTCGGGTATAAAAGAATCATGTTTTTAGGGTTTTGACTAGTTGAGAATCAGAGAGTGAGAAAGCAAATAAAACTACAAAAATGGGAGATTTGTGATAGTTACCCAATAACCCAGATAACAGCACCCACTAGAGACAGAACCAAAGCAAGCAGAGCAAACGGCAATCCCAACAAGAAACCCAATGGCCTGCAATCTTCCATCCTTCAAGAACTCCACAAAGAAACTCAATTGCCTGCTCTTTCTCTCTCTATATATAATATATATATCTTTCTCTCTCTCTCTCTCTCAAATTTCTTCAAATATTTTGTGTTGCAAAGAGGAGTTGTTGGCCAATTTATGATTGGATTCCGCCGCGTCCAACTTGGACGCGGATGCGGAAATCACCAACCGATCTCCAGGCAGTCCACGCTGACAAAAGTACCCCTCTTAGAAAAACGGAACTCAAATAACAATAGTATAGTAGTCATAGGATTCGCGTCATTGGCGGTGGGTACTTTCGGTATGTGAATTTGTTATCCTTCATGTCTATGTTTCTTTCCTTTACGAGAGTCCATGTGATTTTTCTTTTTTTTTTTAGATGATTGTAGACTATTAATTCCAGTTAAATCAGTTATATATATATAATAATATATATATATATATATATATTATTATATTGATAAGAGCGAATTTGTTAGCCCTCGTGTATCTGTTTCTTTCCTTGTACGAGAGTCCATTCTGATTTTTTTTTTTTTTCTTTTCTATTTTTTTCTGAACAGTCCTCTTTTTTTATTTTCTTTCGTTTTTTTTATTAGCATATTTGCGGACAATTAACATTTAATGAACCACTTAAATCCAAACATCCAAACTCTTCAGTCGAGAAAATGAGCCAACAAAATTTTGGGATGTTTCAAAATCCAACTTTTTATGATAATAGGTTTTTAATACATTTTTTATTGTATTGGTACGAATGAATTTTTAAATTTATGTTTATTAAAAGATGGGTAAGCTGCAGTGGGAAAATTTAAAAGACATCCATTTATAATTTGGGGCAAGTGGGATCCAATTGTCCCCAAATTTGCAAAGTTGAACAATCACACCTTAACACTTTTTTAAAAGTATCTTATTACCCTGTGACTTTTGAATTGACCAATTTGAATCATAACATAATCATTTTAATCTTTTATAAATAATTTTAAGAAAATTAAAAAAAAAAAAAAAAAAATCTCAAGACCACCGATCATCAAATGGATAGTTTGGAAATGTTATAAAAAATAGGATTCAAATTGGTGCAATTGTTTAATCTAGTCAATGGTGCAATTGGTCAATTCAAATAGTCAAAGGGTAATAAGATACTTTAAGAGGTGTTGGGGTGTGATTGTTCCATAATCAGAGTAATTGTTTAATCAAGTCGATGTTAAATGGATGGTTTGGAAATATTATAACAAATAGGGTAAAAAAAAAAAAAAAAAAACCTTGAACTATTGCCCTTTTGCAAATAACTCCCTGAACTACAAATTGTCCTCCTGAACTATTGATTTGTTGCAATTAAGGATAAATCCATCACAAAATACTATTTTACCCATTCTCATTATATTTGTCATTTCTTATTAAAATATTTTTATTATATTTTCTCTTATCTCAATACTTAATTATATCATTTATCATAATATTATTATTAGTGTCAATTTATCATAAAAAATTAATAAATAAATTTGTAACTACCATCTTTTAGATTGATTAACTTATTATTAAAATTTTATTATTTATAATAAAACTTTTCAAATTCACTTTAAACATTTTTACCATAAAAATACCTTCTTTTTCATGCAATATATTCATGAAAAATTAATAAATAATTAAATAGAAAATATCTTCTTTTTATGCCATATATTCATAAGAAATTACTTAAATTGTTTTAAAATTTTCTACTTAAGATTTTTATTTAAAAAATTAAGGGTAAATTTATGTAAATTTAATGAAGAATATGTCACCAAATTAGTATAAATTTTTTTTTTCATAATTTATTTCAATAAGAAAAATAGATTAAGTATAATTCAATAAAAAATGACATTATGGTCATTTAAGAAATATAGCCAAGGCATAATTTATTTCAATAAGAAAAATAGATTAAATGTAATTCAATAAAAAATGGCATTATGGTCATTTAACAAATATAGTCAAGGCATTGTGGCATTTCACAACTAAATGTGATAGTTCATATTGTTTTATGCACAAAATATACTTTAAGATAGTTATTTACAAATTCCGACATAATTATTATAAAGAAATCTTAACAATTAGCTTTCAATGAATTAATCCAGAAGTGTCAAATGAATAAACACCTTCCAATAAATTTTCCCTAGGCAGTCCATTGTGATATTAATGTGTGCTATTAATTATTTTTTAAAATTTTTTATAGGAATGATACATAATAAGAATAAGAAAATAATATATATATATATATATATATATATATATATATATATATATATATATATAAGGGTAAAGTGCATTTAATTCCTTTAACTTTCACTGTTTTACGATACCTTTTTTTGCATTTTTTTTTTTTCAAAAAAATCCACTCAACTTATAACCAAGGGGGTTGTTTTTTTAATTTTTTTCCAAACTATCCCCACTAACCAATTCAAGGGGGTATGCAAGTTGCCCAATTGAGTGAATTTCGGTAAAAAAAAAATTTCTTTCTCAAATGATAATATTTCAACTTAATTAAAGAAAAATATAAAAAAGAGTAAAATTTATAGTTATAAGTGAAACTACATACAAGTTTAAATCTTATATGTTTACTCATATTATACTCATATTATATTATCTATATTATATTTTTTATTTTATATAATGTGTACATATATATAAGTATATGAGATGGATATTTGATCAAAAAATTAGATCTACAAAAATGAATTTTAATTACAAAAAGTAATTGAACGGTATAAAATAGTAGCATTTTTTCAATTTTTTTTTAATTGAAAAAAATGGTAAAAAAGAATATTAGAGAATTTAACTATGCTAAACATATGCTAAAAGCATCTCCAATAGTTGTCTATGTCTTTTTGTGTAAATCTGATGTGTCATAATAGATTAACACAAAAATTTTGGACTAATTATTTTTAGCTTCAGTCATTATTTTATACATTTTGTATAAAAATATATTTGCTAATAACAACCAACCACATGTCATACCCAATACCCATATAACTTTTACAAAACTACTTAACATAGGGGGAGAAAGAAAATATGTTGGTGTGGCCGTGTAAAAAGGTTATCCAAAATACACAATAATTTTACATATTGGTGAGGTGACAATGCATCTTAACATACTACTAAATAAATAAACAAGTTCTACACATTAGACCATCTCCAATGCAAAATGCCAATTTTGGATGCCAAATCTATGTTTTGAGATGAGCTATAGTATCAAAATGCTATATTTTAGCAATTCTGCTCCAATGGTGCATTTCATCCAAAATGCTATTTATTTAGCTTATTTGCCTTATTAATAATAATAATAATAATCAAATCCAACTGAGTTTTGAAATTAAAGCAACTTTTGGATTAACAGACATATATATACACACATATAAAAAGATAAACAATATCCCATCTTAAAAAATTATTTCCAATTAGTGGCCATTTTAAGTTTAATGTCCTAAATATTCTTTAATCACAAGAATGACACAACCCCACCATCACCGCCTCAATCTCTTCTCCACAGAAAATGGTTTTTTCCATCAAAATTGCAAAGAGTTCAACCTTACTTGTACATAAACCAACACTATCAAAATGAAAAATCAAAGCAACAGAGCGGAGGGATGTTTCACATACCTTGCGAAAGCCACTGTTGACAGCGAGCATCAAGCTTGCATTGTTTCAATTTGGCCTACCTGTTTGCCTGAAAACCCAAAATGAGAAACAATTAACGCACTAAACAACGTAATTAAATGAAAATTATAAGAGAGATTAACAAATAAAAAGAGAACAAAAAATCAAAGATATATATATCTTCGAAAATTGAATAACGAGATGAAGTGAAACTGCAAGCAATAGATTTTGAGAGAGATGAAATTGAACAGCGAGGGAAAATAGCATATATATATATATATATATATATATATATACACACACACACACACACTTATATGAGGATGAGAGGAGAAGAGAAAGTATAGATATGAGAAGATAAAATACAGGAAACGCCGTTCTCTTTCTGTCGCCCTAGAGAGCAATAGCAGTTGTTATATGTTGTGCTACATTTGGCATAAGATTTGGCAAAGTTATATTTTGGCAGCCCATTTGACAGCTCATTGGAGAGCCCATTTTAAACCCACCTGTTATATTTTGAAATTGGCAGCCCATTTGGCACACCATTGGAGTTGCTCTTATGTATACTTTACGCAAAAAGGTCTTTTAACACACTACTGGCATCTTTGATGATATTATTCCGTGTATGTCCTTACCCACAATGTTAAGTCCTATGTACTTTTTTATTATTGTATTTTATTTTTATTATTACTTTTAATGCTTATAAAATGGTAAAAAGGACGCACAATTGGCTATTCTAGGAGTGGGCAAATAATTCGTGAATCCGAAAATTCGATCTGATCTGTGCGAATCGGAACGGATTGCTACACCCACGGATCGGTGGCAGATTCAAAAAAATCAAATCCATAATTCATGGATCGAACCACGAATTAGGCTGTTAAAAATCCGATCCGATCTCATTTGTGAATATATTAGTTAATTTAATTAATTAATGATAATTTAATGGACTCTAAGAATGTATTAGTTAATAATTATTTAAATATATGAATTAATATTAATAAATTAAAATTTTATCTATTAGGTTATGGTTAAAAGATAAATAAATAATATTTATTATAAAAATAATAATAAATAATTTTGATAAAACCCAATTCGACCGAATCCGTTATTACACGGATCCGATCTGTTAAAATTGTCTAATTTATTAAGAACGAATCAGATTAGAATTAATGCCTAAATCGCGCCAACCCCTGCTATTCCTCCCATTAACTAGTTTTCTTTATCAAGAACCAGAATCCTTGAGCACTGGACCACCATCAAGGGTCAAGTCATTATTAATTACCAATTTACCATAAAACATGATGGCAGCCCTGAAAACTGAATAATGTTCATAAAATTATATTTTTAGACAAAACATGCATGCAATATTTCTTCCATAGACAAGGTAAAAAGTCACCTGGAAAGGAGAATTGGTAAGAGTAGTTTACACCTTTTTTTCTCTTGGAAATATAAAAATATGAATATATATTGACCCAAAATGTATATTATATAGTATTATATTATACGAAGGCTTCTGGGAACATTGGATGGATGTGGTTCTTGGTCCCACCATATTTGTGCATGTGGTTCGGTGTAAGTATTCAGTTGAATAATTCGTCCAGAGTAGCATTGTTGTATGCAGTATGTCCTCCTCCTCCGTGGGGCGTGAATCCCCTGTTGTTCATAACCCTGCAGTCCCCAGTACTTCAGTGCCAAATGCCGTGTTTGGCTTGGTAGAAGAAAAAAAAAAAAAAAAAAAAGTCAACAAATAGCACAGTAAACTTAACGTGCCAACTGTAAACCAAAAAAAAAAAAAGAAAATGCAAAAAAGGAAAGTTGAAATAAGTTGAAAATTTTGGCGCACCCACCCCCGCTTTTGCACTTTCACTTTCCCTTTCTTCCCTTTTGGTTTTGTTATTTCCCTCCTTCCCTTTTTGTTTTGTTCATTATTTCTTTTTAATTTCTTTAATCCAAACCCTAATTTGTCTCTCCTTGTTCCATAAAAAACATATTGCTTTTGAATTCCTTTTTTATTTAAAACCCTAATTCCTCCCTCCTCTATTTTTACTTTTTTATTTCCTTTTTTGAATCAAAACCCAGATTGCAGTGATTTCCTTCCAAAAATTGATGATTTCTTCAATAAGATTCTCCTCTTCATCTACAGGAAATAAATCTACAATGGATCTGAGCTGGTATCTACAATTGACCTAATTAACGCTTGATGGTTGGTAAGTCTTAATACATGTTATTAATATTGTGCATTTAATAGTATTTTTGTTTTGAACTGAACATGGTAGATTTAGAACTTAATTTATAATTCTTTCATTTGTCATCTGTCATTGTAGTGAATCTAAAATCTTTCATAATTGATTTTTTGAACTGACTTGGCTTCATTAGGTACCAATGTATTATCCAAAAATTTTGGTATTAAATGTATGCGGCAATTACACATTTCACAGGTTATTATTTGATATTTATAAGAAAATAAACATTGCGAAGTTTCTTAAATTAGAACATTGATGACTTTCACCATTAAAACAAGATATTGACATAGTGCTAACTAACTTATGTCACACATAAATGTAAGAATTTATGATTCTTTCATTTGTCATCTGTTAGTATAAATTATGATATTTTTTTAGTTGAAATTGACATTGGTTAAGCATTCTAGTGAATCTTAAATCTTGGATAATTATAGAATTTTCTTCTATAATCTTCAATAAGCATTGTAGTGAATTTAAAATCTTCCATAATTGATTTTTTGAACTGAGTTGGCTTCATTAGGTACCAATGTGGTATCCAAAATTTTTGGTATTAAATGTATGCGGCAATTACACATTTCATAGGTTATTATTTGATATTTATGAGAAAATAAACATTACGAAGTTAGATAAATTGGCACACTGATCACCTTCACCATTAAAATAAGGTATTCACACAGTACTGACTAACTTATGTCACACATAAATGTAAGAATTTATAATTCTTTCATTTGTCATATGTCAGTGTAAATTATGATATTTTTTAGTTAAAATTGACATTGGTTAAGCATTCTAATGTATCTGAAATCTTGGATAATTGTAGTATTTTCTTCTATAATCTTGAATAAGCATTGCAGTGAATCTAAAATCTTCCATAATTGATTTTTTGAACTGAGTTGGTTTCATTATGTACCAATGTGTTATCCAAAAATTTTGGTATTAAATGTATGTGGCAATAACACATTTCACAAATTATTATTTGATATTTATAAGAAAATAAACATTGCGAAGTTTAATAAATAGGTACACTGATCACCTTCACCATCAAAATAAGGTATTAACACAACGCTGAATAACTAATGTCACACATAAATTTAAGATTTTTTTATTCTTTCATTTGTCATCTGTTAGTGTAAATTATGATATTTTTTAGTTAAAATTGACATTGGTTAAGTATTCTAGTGTATCTGAAATCTTGAATAATTGTAAGGTTTTCTTCTATAATCTTCAATAAGTATTCTAGTGAATGTAAAATCTTCCATAATTGATTTTTTGAACTGAGTTGGCTTCATTAGGTACCAATGTGTTATCCAAAATTTTAGGCTTTAAATGTATATGCCAATTACACATTTCACAGATTATTATTTGATATTTATGAGGAAAAAAACATTGTGAAGTTAAATAAATAGGCACACTGATCACCTTTACCATCAAAATAAGGTATTAACACAGTGCTGAAAAACTAATATCACACATAAATTTAAGAAATTTTAATTCTTTCATTTGTCATCTGTTAGTATAAATTATGATATTTTTTAGTTGAAATTGACATTGGTTAAGCATTCTAGTGTATCTGAAATCTTGGATAATTATAGGGTTTTTTTGGCCCTTTTTATTAGTTCGGTAAATATTTAGTATTTTTTTTTTATCGTCGCAAGTTATAGAATCTGACTTTAACCTTCTGATGGACCTTTTGCTTCTTGTAGCATTCATACTGAAGTTATCCCAATGGACTACGACTTAAGTACTAATGATGTGAGAACAAACATTCAAATTGTTACCGAAATCAATATTTCCGAAAGCTTAGCAGCAAAAGTTGTCAATCCCATTGAGATAGAATTCACACCAAAATTGAACATGCAGTTTGACACTGAGGATGAAGCATATAACTTTTACAATGCTTATGGGGGTAAAGTTGGATTCAGTATTCGTAAGAATTATGCAAATAAAAGTCGTAAAACAGGAAATATTACAACAAGCAAGTTTGTGTGTTCCAAACAAGGTTTTAGGGTGAAAGGCAAGAGGGATATGCAAACAAGAAAGCCAAGGGCTGAAACTCGAACCAGTTGTGGTGTACTGATGCAAATTAAATATGACCGCAAGAAGGGAAAGTATGTTGTATATAATTTTGTCGAATCTCACAATCATCCTATGATAATTGAAGAATGCACACATATGATGCCATCACAACAAAGAATAAGTGTTGCCCAAGCAATTGATGTGGAATTGGCCTGCCAATCTAGAGTTCCACTCGATAATGCGTTTGAGTTAATAAGCAGGCAGGCTTGTGGGAGACAATCAATTGGCTACACCAAAGTTAATCAACAAAATTTTCTAAGGACCAGAAGACAGAATGAGTTAGAATACGGAGAGAAGACGTGACAAATGAATTATTTCAAAATTCAATCTTATGAGAATCAATTTCAAGGTGACATGGTTCTGTGAATGGCATCTGTTTATTTTCTCCAATGATGGCGATACTTAGTTGCCTCTTGCATATGGCGATTTTATGTTAGACAATGTTTATTTTCTCCAATGATGGTGATACTTAGTTGCCTCTTGCATATGGCGATTTTATGTTAGACAATGCTAATTAAACTGTCCATCCCAAAAGTTCCATTATGTTACTTCAAAAGCTAAATACAACATCACACTACATACATTACAATACATACATTGTATTACGTATATCACATTACATACACAAAACGACGTCAACGGTTACCATTAGTTGACTATGACTTTTTCTCCAATGATGCCAGACACCATCAGTATGTGGAGATCACAGTGGCAAAGATTACATTTTATTTTCTCCTCATTTATTCGCTGGACCATCCATCATTTGATGTGAACCATGTTACCTTCACAGTTCGGTGGTCCATAATCTTCCTCACAACAAGCGGGGATGTTAAGAAATAACCCATTTGACCACCCAAGTTGGGATACACATTTGACAAATTAATCAATCGAGCATCTGTACCAATGATTCTAATTTTTCTACGGATAAAAGTTCAATTAAATAATAAATTACAAAACAAAAATAATATAAACAAGAGAGTGTGCCTCAAATAATTAAACAATAATAGGAGGGAAGGGAAGGCAAAATGACATAATACCTTTTGTTTGAGGGCTTGTTTTGGTGCATTTTTTTTCCTTTCCGCTTCTTCCTTTTCCCACTTATCCTTGAAAGGTTGCTTTTCACTTTCACTAATTTTATTCCAAACTTTTCCGGCATTTTTATTGATTTGTGCATAATCAAGTCTTCTCCAATTCTTGAAAGGGTTTTCTGCTTTGCACTTATCTTGATAATATTTCCTGAGATTATAAACACAATGAATAATTACAAAATTTAATACATTTAAATTTTTCTAAACTTTATTTTTTAATTACATTGCCACTTTGTTTTCCATACATCAACATATATATCACTAAGGTAAGAACATTGGTGCAATACATTACTTCTAAAAAAAATATAATTAAATCAAGTTTAGTTAAAAAAAAGGAGTTAAAATCAATACCAAGGATCTTCATAACATTACTTGATAACATCACACTCCACAAAATAAGTCCAGCACAAACAATTTTGCAAGAGCTTTTTTAAATGGGCACGAATAGGGATGGCAATGGGGCGGTTTGGGGCTGGTTTTCCATTCCCCATCCCCGCCCCCGTTTAATTTTGGTACCCCCAAAACCGCCCCAAAACCGTTTACATTTTTGCTTCTAATCCCCACAACCGCCCCCACCCGGCCCCGTCTTCCCCGCCCCCGCCCTATAACCGGTTAAATTTGAAAATTTTGATTTTTTTATTCTACACAAGTTCTGCAGCAGAACCACATAAATCTGAAATCTGAACTACACATAATTCTACACAAGTTCTATAACAGAACCTCAACATCATCCAACATCATCATTCATTAACCAAAAATAACATTTTTAGCATAACCACATAAATCTAAAATCTGAACTTCTGTAACAGAACCTTATAAATCTGAACATTCATGCAACATCATCCAACATCATTATTTAAATAACATTCTTACAAGTTCCAACATAAAGTAATCAAATTAAAGCAACAACCTTCCACCAAACAAAGAAAAAAAAAATCCAAATTTCCAACAAACAAACATAAGTTTTCCAACAGCAGCCTTAATTAAGAGGAATAAAACTACTCAAAACACTAGCCAGAATCTGAAACCATTCTTTGTCATCTCTTCAAAACCACCAATTGTCACCAACCTAATCTGAAACAGAATAAAAACAATGAATTTTTTTAAAACAATGTTAAGTCAAGAAAAAACAATAATGTATAATAATAAAAAAAATAATGTAATACCTTAGTCCAAAGCTTCATAATTTAGAGAATCATCATCATCACAATCACAAAATATATTGACATTGGATGGGTCTATGTTCGAATGAGCTCCTAAAAACAAAACAAAACATTTTAGATAGCTATTACATTAAAGAGAATTTATTTAACAAAAAAAATCAGATTTAATTACCATTCTCTTCACTCAACAACCATCTTTGAGCACACATCAAAGCCTCCAAAGTAGTTGGATGAAGTCTACTGTGATGAGGACTGACCATTCTGCCACCGGTGCTGAAGGCAAACTCTGATGCAACTGTAGACACCGGGATAGCTAAAATATCCCGAGCAATCCTTTTCAAAAGAGGATACTTAATTCCATGTGTTTTTCACCAACCCAAGACATCAAAATCAGGTTCTATAGACAACATTTTTTCTTTCAAGTAAAAGTCCAACTCAGTCATTGTGTGCACTTCATTTGAACTCGAGCCTACAAATCGGTCATACTTTAACAAATCATCATCCTCCGCAACTTCCATTTGTTCATCAAGAAAAGTAACATTGGAAGATTAACCACCTACCATACTTTTATTTGAGCTTGACTTGTTTTGGTACTCGAAAAGTAAATCAACACAAATTTGTCGAACTCTTTGAACTTCAACCAATGCTTCTTGTCCATAAATTTTATTAAAATAATATTCAACTAGCTTCATCTTGTATCATGGATCTAAAACCACCGCCACCGCCATCACCTCATGACAAACATTCCAATATTTCTCATATTTAACCAACATTTTTGATGTCATCACTCTAATGATCTCAAGTGGACTTTCAAGCCAAGTAGACAATGTAACTCTGATTTCACAAACTTTTTGGAAATAACAATTTAAAGTAGGATAAGAAGACCCTGAAAACAACTCTGTAGCAGATTGGAATAATTTCAACTTCGCATAAATTTCTTTCCCCCTTTCCCAATCTTCATTAGTTGGAACTTTAGTGAAAAGCCTATTGCGTTGTTTTGCCCGTGGAAACACATCTTTATACATTAAAGCGACTTGAAGCATAAGATATGTAGAGTTCCAACGGGTTTTACTATCCATAACTAACTTTTCTTATATGGAATCTTCAATTGGCGAGCTGCCTCTTCAAAATTTTCAAGTCTACTTGGTGTTGTAGTCCAAAAATACACACTATCACGTATCCTTTCAATTCCATCCCCCATTACTTCTAACCCATCTTTCACAATCAAGTTCAAGATGTGTGCACAACATCTCATGTGAAGAATCTTCCCATTAAGTAAAAATGTACTTGAATCAACCTTATCTAAGATTGTACCAATGATGGCATCGCATGTGGTGCAATTATCTAAGGTAATGGTGGACAAATTTCTATCAAAATTCCAATCTAACATGGTATCAATAAGCAACTGAGAAAGAACTTCCTTATTGTGTGGAGCAGGTACATAGGTAAATCTAAAATATATTAAAATGAAAATATGCATAATTAATAAACATATATGAAGTGAAACAAAAAATTGCATTATATGAAATAAATAATAAATATATTAAAAATAAAAATAAAATTACCTCAAAATTCTTCGTTGCAATCTCCATGAGTCATTGATAAAGTGAGCTGTTTCTACCATGAAACCTTTCTTTGAGTGGTTACAAGTCCACATATCAAAAGTGATGGCAACCCTACAATTAAGACTCTCCATAAATGTCAATGTTTTTGCCTTCTCAGAATTGTAGATCTTTAAGATATCACTCTTGATTGTGTTTCGAGAAACCATGTTAAACATTGGTTGAAGGCTATTAACAAAACTTCGAAAGCGACAATGGTTAACCATGGCAAGGGGATACTCATGCACTATGATCATGCAAGCAAACTCATGTCAGGAGATATTTTGATCAAACACAAAATTACGATATTCCACTTGATTCATTTGACCTTCAATCTTTTTGACATTGCCTTGCAAAACATATTGTCTTAAGTCACCATCTTTTTTATGTTTCTTACACCTTGTTAAATGATCACGCAGGCTACTTGTTCCATAACTAGCTGGTGCTTTCAACTTTTTTTTACAATGGTTGCAAACACCACATTGTACACCATCAACTGTTTGCTTAGTAAAGTCATTCCAAACAAGTGACGTCAATTTTCTCTTCCTATTTATATCATCTGCTACATCTTCATCAGGGACATTAACAGATGAGGAAACAACTGGAGTTACATTAGCATTTGCTGAAGGCAGTTGAGAATGAGAACTTACAGATTCTCCTTCCAACTCCGGCTCCAACATATTTCAATTTACTGTTTTTAGATATAAAAAAATGCAAATCAAAATATAAAAGTAGTAGAAAGATATAAAAATCCAACAGACATACACATAAATAAATAAACAATACAAATGAAAAAGGAATTAGTATAGAACACTGCTATAAAAAGAACTATTATGTGGGCACTAGGATTAATTGAAGAAGTCGGTTAAAAAGCATAAAGCACAAATCTCTATCTAGAAAAGCATACAGAATAAGTATCAAAAAAATATATGATAGAATCTCTGTAAAACAAATATATATCTATATAAGCGGTAGAAAATGATTGAACACAATTGACAAAAACAAAAATGACATTTTAATAACAGTGAAATTGATTAGGACTTAAGACAGACCACTAATGTTGGGATTGTAATATTATATGGAATACAGCAGCCGACAAATCCGAAACACTAAACAGAGATTACAATAATGTGAAGATGAAAACAATGACATTTTATCATATTAGCTTATTCTAACACATACGGCAGACAAATCACAGAATCAAAGTCAACTATATTTGAATATGGACTATAATCAACTTTAAGATTCAATTTTTATTAATAAAAATATTATTGAACCCTAAATCAATTCCAGATTATAATGCATACAAAAAGCAAAGATAAAAATATCAATCAGTTCCAAAAGACTAATCAAATTCAAACAAAAAAGCTCCGTTTTGCAACATTAAAAATCAACAACATTGCTTGCAAATATACAAATCTTACAGAGACAAGATTGAGAGAGAGCGATATATATATATATATACACACACACATACCTGTTTGAAGAGCTCAAATTGGAGGTTGTGGAGTATACTAGCCTGCCTATTGAGCTAGTTGTGACAATAGTGCAAAAGTAGTCCAAACCAATGACCCAAGGTTCTATAGAGGAACAAGATACACTGAGAGGAAGTATCATGTTCTACATGATATTGTCTGGCAAGAAAATATACTTGTAGCTAGAACATTGCATTGGAACACAACTTTGTTGATCTATTATCAAAGGTGTCATTGATCAATAATTTTGATCATCATCTGGATAACATTGGAGTTAGGTGCAATTTGAATTGGCTATGAGGGCAAGTGGGAGCTGTTGGGATTTATATGCCCTAGCGTAGCAAATTCCTGTTTGGATTAAAGTGATATATGTTCCTGACGTTTCTGAAATATTTATGTTTTATACAATTGGTGAATTCAATTTATTATTTTTCGATTCATTATAGAATTGATAGTGTCCATTTGATTACAAGAGATATTTATATATATGTATGTGATGGCAATCAATGCATGATATATAAACAGTAATCATAAATGGTTCATAGTCGGTAATTATGGATGGACTCATAATTAATTAAGATTTAAACTAGATCCGCGTTAGGTTGAGATATATTGCGAGAGCTGTCGTATGCAATTACTCCCTATCACCGTCATGGCATTTGACTCTTAAGTATGAGAAAATTATAGACTCTTTTATTAATTAATAATTACTTTGATTTGTTCGGCAGATTCTTCGGGATCCTTAGACCGACACTTTGGGTAATTATGTAATTAATAGTTAGAGAGTTATATTTTCAATATTTGTATCATTGCTACTTGTATTTATTTTGTATTGATTATGGTTGATCACAAAGTAAATTTGAATGCCTTCGTCTGTTTTTAGACAAAATGATTTATTATATATATATATTTATTTAAATTATTATTTTTTGTCAAACAAATGTTTTATTGTGATCAAGCCAGAAATAATCAAAGGTACCAAAATAAATATATTAATTAAGTAGTCGGATTGATGGCATTATTTATCCGATAACTAATTGTGCATAGAGGGGTCAAAGTGCAACATTGACTTAGAGGTTATTTATTATTTAATTGGAGTTCAATTAATTTATTTTAGTGGAGTAGAAATTAATTTATGAATTAATTTAATTGGATCCATGGATCGGGCCAATTATTAATTCATTATAGCCAATAAAAATAATAAGCCGAAAGGATTCTCACTCATAGCCCAACTTGATATTGGAATCATATTAGATTTGAGATATGTGAATTAGATATTGAGAAGGATTTATAGTTTCCTTTTCCTTATCTTTATGTTGCCTATATATATACATGGTCTATGTATATTTTGGGGGTGATTTTTATGAGAAGGAAAAAGGAATAAATTTTCTCTCTCTAGAAAATTAGGGTTAGTGTTCTCATTTAATAGAGGCTCCCACAAGCCTAATTTTCCAAGGTCATTCATGGAGGCTTATGAGTGATTCCTAAAGGCAAAATAATTACTAAGAAGATGGAGATCCAAGGAGAATGCATCTTGTTAAAAGATCTACAATAAGTGAGAACATTCACTTTAGAGGAAAGATTTAAAGATTTACTCAGACCTTTTGATGTAAGTATTCAATCCATTAATTGAATGATACATCATATTTTTATTTTTGCATAAAACTTGTCTCTATGTGATGAATCAAGATTTATGAATCAAAATCCCTCGAAAAGTTTTTAAAACTTGCACGTTTCCCAACAGTGGTATCAGAGCATGGTTTGATTCATTACTAGAGATCATGATTTTATGAAAATCATCATTTATGGATCCAAAATTATATTCATATATATTTTTATTGATGTATGTTGATGTATGATTTAATATGTTGATATATATTGATACATGATAATGTATGAATAATTGTGAATGAATGATAATGTATGGTTGGGCCATGGATGAAGCTTATAGGTTAAATTAATGTAATTTTATCTTTGGATGAATGTAATTAAGGCTTTGATTTAGCCGTTTGAAAGTTCAATGATGTAATTTAATTTTTTTCATTGTATTTTAAATTGCAAATTTATTTCAAGCCATGTAATATTCATCAAAGGGTGCTATAAAGCTTCAAGAAGGTCCAAAAGGGTTAAATTAGGCTTCAGGAATTTTCTAGAATTTTTTCAGAATTTTTCTGGAATTTTTTTGGCTTAATTTATAGTTTCTGGAATTTTTAAATGATTTTATGGAAAAATCGGCGATTTTCCGGCGACCGGAGTCTCGCCTGCAGCGAAAAGAGGCATCAGAAGAGGCTGGGATCAAGTGTATCTCACTAAAGGTGAGCCTGGCGCGTGAGGAGCACGCGCTAGGAAATGGAGACCTTGAGGAGATGCTGGCGCGTGAGATGCACGCGCCAGCACTAACATATGTTCTCCACGCGCATTGAGGTACTTCCATTGGTGTGCCACGCGCCACAACGCGCCCCAGGCGCGTGCCAGGGCATGGTGGCGCGTGGGAGCGCGTGCTTTGACCTGCAAGCTTCCCTAGGCACGTGGGAACGCGTGTAGGGTCCTTCGGGCTTGTTCCAAGCAGCGTTTTGTTTCTCGTAACGCATACAAGCTTCCTATGGGTGTTTACAGATTGTTAAAGGACGCCCGTACAGCAAGAATAGTATTTAAATGTTAAAAGCTGAATCCATTGGCCATTTAATTTGGTTTTGTCTGTTGTTTATTGATGTATGTGATGCATGGGATAGATAATTGTTGATTAATTATTATTCATACATTGGATCCATGATATTTATTTAAATGACTTGATTTATATTAATTAAGTTATGAAAATTAATTGGATTTGATTACTAATTAATTAGAGGGCACTTATTGGGAAATGAAAAAATTATTTTTGTAAATTATTTTTAAAGTGTGCCTCAAATTAAATATTAGTGAATCATTTATAGTCCAAATATTTTCTAAATTTAATTGGATTAAAACCAAGACGTTTTGCATGCATTATATCATGTAAATGAATAAATTTAAAACCCTAATTATGAATGATTAAAAATTGAGTGGGAGCGGGGATTTTTAAACATTGCCCCATGGCCTTCGTTATTAACACCATTGTTATTAGATCTTCAAAAATTAGGCCACACGCATGATTTGAAGAGTCTTAATATTACAAGAATGGTTATCTCATGAAAATAATAATATTAAATGTTCATTGTAATTAGATCTTTAAAAATAAGGCCCTATGCATGATTTAAAGAGTCTAGATTATAATGACAAGATATTTAATATTTTATTTTTCATTAGAGCTTTAATAACGTTATACACTCAATCTAAAATCAACAGTGTTAGCTCCCCAACGGAGTGGTCTACACTAGGTGATTTTAGAAAGGTTAAACATAATCGGAAATCATTTCATATAGATAGACAAGGCATTGTCTTAATAGATATGGAAATGATGGGATTTGTCCGCCAATAGCAATAATGAACTTCGCCAACCGAGTAAGTTATTGGCGTATTGGTTATCCGATTTTTCATGCAGTGGTTAAGGGATCCACATACTATTTTAATAGAAGTGCTCGCCTAATAGTAAATGAATCTCAACAATAATAATAATGAACTCCTCCAACATGATAAGTTATTGACATATTGATTGGTTTATTTATTATGCTACAGAGTTGAGGGACCCGCATTAATTAAAAGGGATTGTTTACCAATAATGATAATGATCTCTTGTTCGATTGAGATTTATTATATTATGTGGTTAACAAACTCATTTTGATTTTAAATATGCATGACAGTATTAATAATTCACCTTGCATATTGTATGAATGCATTTATATTCAGATTAATTATGTCTAATCCAGTTTATCTGCTTGCTTACATATTCAATGTATTTGGACCTCATTTATAATGACTGGAAAAGGAACTTAGATATTTTATTCACAACGTAAGGGTACGAAATGTATTTAATACTCCTATACATAATTCCTTTACTTTAGGATACTTAAAGAGATGTTTTGGTGAGATTAGATAGAGGATATGCCTGAGTACTGTGTCAAATTTACATACCATTAAGATAGCCTAAGGAACTCCAGTATGAAATCGAATTTTGGAAAATGATTGTTTATTATTTAAAAATTAGCTGAAGATCAATAGGGCTGACTTGGGTGGTAAGTTTCAAGTTGACATGATTATTGCCTTGTTACCAAACTCGTTCGACTCTGTTAGAGTGAACTAAATAAGGAATCAGTTTGAGTTCACGCTCGCTGATATTCTTATAGAATTGGTAACAGATGAAGGGATAATCAAGAGTATGGGCGTTCCTATCAATCTAACCTAATCTATACCATCTTCTTCTAGGCCCAAGTGGACGGGCAAAGCTAAGAAGAAGGATGATAATAGGATTAGGCTAGCACAAAACATGGGTATCCAAAAGGTTAAAGGGAATAAGGCAGTGTATGTTGAGGGCAAATTAAATTGTTTCTTTTGCTGCTAACAAAGACACTAAAGGACGAACTGTCTAAGCAATGACGTGGCATAGGAAAATATATATTTAATCATTGAGCCATGTTATGTGGTTGTATCTATTAATTCCTGATGGATAGATTCTGGAGCCACTAAACATTTTTGCAATTCGTTGCAAGGATTTCAGGAATCCAGAAGCCTCGATGATATGGAATATATTTTGTACTTGACCTGATGTCAAGGTTGCAGCTAAGTCAGTGGGAGTATTACATCTGAAATTAGAGAGTATGAGGATATTAGTATTAGAGAACTATTTTTATGCACAGAAGTTAGACGCTATCTTATTCTTGTTTCACTTGTGGTTTATAAAAACTGTGTTGTTATTTTGTAAAACTGGTTTTATAAAATTGAATAGATATGCGATTGCTTCTGGTGCATTGCAAAATGGTTAATATACTATTATCACAAACTCTTAAGATTTGCAAGATGTAAAAACTAATGTTGCATCTTCTAGATTGAATGTTAAAAGAAAAATTGTTATTCCTGACTCATTGTATTTTTAGTGTCTATTTTTGGGTTGTAATCAGTCAAAATGAGATTCAAAGATTGGTCAAAGAAGGTTAATTACCTAGTGAGGCAAAAGAGCCTAAACCAAACTTGTGAACCCTGTTTTGAAGGATAGATAACTCTAAGAGCTTAATCAGCCAGATGAAATAGACATAAAAGACAATTGCAGTTGGTACACACTAACACGTGTGGACTTATGAACATCCAAGCAAGATTACTCACATTTTGGATAAGGTTATCTGATGCAACACAAGTCTTAAACTCTTGGTATATTCTGAGAAGGTTAAGACTGATATGGAGCACATATTAGGTAAACTTATCAAGACACTTCGATCTGATCGAGGATATGAGTATTTCTTGGGATAGTGCTAAGACTATATGGTCAATGAGGGTGTTGTGTACCAGTTTTCCGCAATTGACGCTAAATGCATTTAGGTGTCAAATAGGAATAACAAAATTCCACTTAACATGGTTAGATCTATGATCAGTTATGCCACATTATCTCTTTCATTTAAGAGTTTAGCGTTAATGACATCGATGCGCATTATGAACTGCATTCCATCTTAGTATGTCTCAAGGATACCGTTGAGCTGTGTTTTTGACTAAATCTTAGTTTGAATCGCATGCACATATGGGGTAGTCTTGCACATGTGCGTTTGATATGGACAAGTAAGTTGGAAACAGATCATACGTATGATAGATTTGATAGCTACTCTAAAAGTCACTATGACGAATTATTTTATGATCTCAATGATAAAAGTTGATTGTTTACACTCACTGTTTATCTATAGGAGAATCATATTATGAATCACATACCTAGTAGCATAGTGTTAGAGAATATGGTATGAGTACCAGATGTACCACATATGAACACACTTAGTATAGAGATTTAGAATTATAGATGAATTCCCTATTGATGCGTCAGCATCATCTAGTACACAGATTCCTTCATCGGTACATTGATGTAGTGGGAGGATAATTATCCAATCCAACAGAATCATGTTTTTAGGTGAGACTGTTATGGACATCCCTGTTAAACATAAGTTGGACCCAGTAAGTTACACGGAAGCGTGAACCGATATGGATACAGATCGTTTTGGCGAGTTACTATGAAATCAAAGTTGGAATCTATGTATTCTAATAAATTCTGTGATCTTGTAGAACTTTCTAGTAGGGTGATACCTGTGGAAGGCAAGTTAATCTACAAAAAGATACCAGAAGATTTCTTAGTGAATAAATTATGAGTGTACAAGGGAATGTCATTATTTTTCTGATTCTATATATATTGATGACATCCTACTCATTTAGAATGATGTGGAAGTTTTGTCATCAATAAAGAGGTAATTATTTAATTACTTTTAAATGAAGGATTTTCAAGATGTAAGCTATATTCCGAGAATCAAGCTTTTGCAAGATCAGGTTAAAAGGAAAATAGGCTTATCTTAATAATCCTACATTGATAAAGTTTTGACCAGGTTTGGTATGCATAACTCAAAGAATGAGTTCTTACTTTATTGATATGGATTGCTCTCTCTAGTAAGTAGTTTTCCAAGACTAGCAGGGGAGATTGAGCAAATGAGACTGGAACTATATGTTTTGGCATATGGAAGTCTCATATATGCCATGGTCTATACCAAATAGGACATCCGCTACATAGTAGGGATAGTTAAAATATATCAATCTAATTCTGGATGTGATGATATGGTCCTAGTCAGGTATGCTAATTCTGATTTTCAATCAGAAGTAGATACATGAGGTTCATGACTTAGTGTATGTTCACTTAATGGAAAGGAAATCAGTTGGTAGATTGTTAAGCAGATTTCAACTGCTGACTCAAACCAGGTGGAATATATTGCAGCCATAAAGGCAGCAAAGGAAGCCTATTGGTTTGATCTCACTGATTTAGAGGTTGTGGAGTATACTAGCCTACCTATTGAGCTAGTTGTGACAATAGTGCAAAAGTAGTCCAAACCAATGACCCAAGATTCTATAGAGGAACAAGATACACTGAGAGGAAGTATCATGTTCTACATGATATTGTCCGGCAAGAAAATGTACTTGTAGCTAGAACATTGCATTGGAACACAACTTTGTTGATCCATTATCAAAGGTGTCATTGATCAATAATTTTGATCATTATCTGGATAACATTGGAGTTAGGTGCAATTTGAATTGGCTATAAGGGCAAGTGGGAGTTGTTAGGATTTATATGCCCTGGCATAGCAAATTCCTGTTTGGATTAAAGTGACATATGTTCCTGACGTTTCTGAAATATTTATGTTTTATACAATTGGTGAATTCAATTTATTATTTTTCGATTTATTATAGAATTGATAGTGTCCATTTGATTACAAGAGATATTTATATATATGTATGTGATGGCAATCAATGCATGATATATAAATAGTAATCATAAATGGTTCATAGTCGGTAATTATGGATGGACTCATAATTAATTAAGATTTGAACTGGATCCGCGTTAGGTTGAGATATATTGCGAGAGCCGTCGTATGCAATTGCTCCCTATCACCGTCATGGCATTTGACTCTTAAGCATAAGAAAATTATAGACTCTTTTATTAATTAATAATTACTTTGATTTGTTCGGCGAATTCTTCGGGATCCTTAGACTGACACTTTGGGTAGTTATGTAATTAATAGTTAGAAGGTTTTATTTTCAATATTTGCATCATTGCTACTTGTATTTATTTTGTATTGATTATAATTAATCACAAAGTAAATTCGAAGGCCTTCGTATGTTTTTAGACAAACTGATTTATTATATATATATTTATTTAAATTATTATTTTTTGTCAAACAAATGTTTTATTGTGATCAAGCCAAAAATAATCAAAGGTACCAAAATAAATATATTAATTAAGTAGTCGGATTGATGGCATTATTTATCCGATAACTAATTATGCATAGAGGAGTCAAAGTGCAACATTAACTTAGAGGTTATTTATTATTTAATTGGAGTTCAATTAATTTATTTTAGTGGAGTAGAAATTAATTTATGAATTAATTTAATTGAGTCCATGGACCGGGCCAATTATTAATTCATTGTAGCCAATAAAAATAATAAGCCCAAAGGATTCTCACTCATAACCCAACTTGATATTGGAATCATATTAGATTTGAGATATGTGAATTAGAGATTGAGAAGGATTTATAGTTTCCTTTTCCTTATCTTTATGTTGCCTATATATATACATAGTCTATGTATATTTTGGGGGTGATTTTTATGAGAAGGAAAAAGGAATAAATTTTCTCTCTCTAGAAAATTAGGGTTAGTGTTCTCATCTAATAGAGACTCCCACAAGCCTAGTTTTCCAAAGTCATTCATGGAGACTTATGAGTGATTCCTAAAGGCAAAATAATTACCAAGAAGATGGAGATCCAAGGAGAAGGCATCTTGTTAAGGGATCTACAATAAGTGAGAATATTCACTTTAGAGGAAAGATTTAAAGGTTTACTCAGACCTTTTGATGTAAGTATTCAATCCATTAATTGAATGATACATCATATTTTTATTTTTGCATAAAACTTGTCTCTATGTGATGAATCAAGATCTATGAATCAAAATCCCTCGAAAAGTTTTTAAAACTTGCACGTTTCCCAACAGTAGGACGGTAGGAGTACCTGTTATGCTAGTTGCTTCGGCCTTGGCTCCTTCTTGGTTGTTGTCTTCGTCAGATCTATCAGTGCCGACACTGCTGCCTCACTATCAAAATATAGCGATAGAAAGTGAAGTCTGAAAGTGAAATCTAGGGTTTCAATATATATATATATATATATAGTGAAGGTTAATTTCGTAAATATATTAACATGGCAGGGTAAACTGGTAATTTTACATATTAATCGGGGCCGGTTTCGGGGTGGATGCGGGGCGGCAATCTGAGTCCCCCGCAACCGGCCGAGTTTTTTTTTTTTAACCCCCATCCCCACCCCATTTAAGTAAACGGTTCTCCAAACTCGCTTTTAATGGGGCGGGAGCGGGGCAGTTCCCCACAAGGTTGGGGATTTTTGCCACCCCTAGGCACAAATCCTCTGAAGTGAAATAATGAAAAGAGCCACATCTTTTTTTTTTTTTTTTTCTTCCAAATATTAAGAAAACATACACTTAGGTATAGATTATTTAACATACCTTTGAAAAAAATTTGGGCAAAGTTTAATGTTAATTACCACACTCACCACCTTCACTATCAAAAGAAAAAATTTGGTAAAGTTTATTATTAATTGCCACACTCAACATCTTCACCATCAAAATAAGATATTCACATAGTGCTGAAAAACTAATAGTCACCCATCAATCTTACTCAATTTAACATGGTGATGTTATATATATACTTATATACTAATATATATTCAGTACCTTAGTCTCAAAACATTCTTGTATATATATATATATATATATATATATATTGTGTTATTATATTTCTTTCTAATCAATATATATTCAGTACCTTAGTCTCAATACTTTCTTATTCTATTTCTTTCTAATCAATTTTTGTATTAATAAAATCAATAAAAAATATATATCAATAACATAATTTATCATTCCAAAAAGAAAAATTTTAAAATAATAACAAAATACATGAAATTTATAATAATTTGATTTCATTGTCATTCAAGGTTTTGAAAATATAACTAAATTTGAAGAAGCAAGGTCCATAATGGCTTGCAATTTCTCCCTTCCGCTTCAGTTTTGAACTTCCTACATTGTTTTTCAAATTCTCACTTTGTCTCGATCGATAAATAACCTTTCTACGCTTTAAATGAACTTCATCTTCAATCTCATCGGTACTACTTGATGATTGAGACGGAAAACTGACAGGAGGAGAATATGAAGCATCATCAGAATTACTTTCACTATCTAAAGCAATTCTTTTTCCATCGCGTTTGGACACATTAGTCTGCCTTTTTAGACTGCATTTGGCCACATCTTTTTTTTTGTTCATCTCGTTTGGCTTTTGCTACATTTTTTCCCTTTTTTCAGCACGCTTGGCAACATGCTTAATCCTTCCCATTTGATGTTCCCAGTTTATGAGTTCATAATGAGATGTTGCACTTATAAAAACAGAGACCATAACAAGACTTTAAATATATTTAGAAGCTTAAAAGTTAAAAGTTACAAGCTTAAAAGATCATATTATTTATATTTTATTTGAAGTTAAAAGTTAAATTTTATCATATCAGAAAAGCATCCAAAAAAACACAGTCACATGTTAATTTAAAGAGGATTTTGAAAGGGATTGTGAGGTATTTGGTTGTCAACAATTTTCACTTTTATGTAATTCCTTTTTTAATATTTCGAAGAAAGAAAAAAAAAACAGATGTGGTTATTTTCGTAATTTTTTTAAACATCAAGTATTTTGTTTGGTACGAAAATAATTGGAACACTATAAAAGAATTACGTGATTCACTTTTAGAGAATAACTAAATTTATTATTTCTTTGATACATGGGAATAAAAAATAAAAAAATAGGCTATAATTATTTTCATTATGTTTCCAAAAATAATAAAAAGAGCCACATCTTTTATTTTTTCTTCCAAATATTAAAAAAAACATACACTTAGGTATAAATTATTTAACATATCTTTGAATTTTTTTTAGCAACGTTTAATATTAATTGCCACCTTCACCATCAAAAGAATAAATTTACAAAGTTTAATATTAATTGCCACACTCAACACCTTCACCATCAAAAAAAGGTATTCACATAGTACTGGAAAACTAATTGTCACATATAAATCTAACTCAATTAAACATGGTGATATTATAAATATATATTCAGTACCTTAGTCTCAAAGTATTCTTGTATATCTGTATACACACATATACATATATATATACACTTATATATTACCTAAGTGGTGATATTACTTTTTAGACTCCTATGATGTTACTTATAAATGGTGGTAAAATGTTACATATAAATGGTGGTGTAATTGTCAAACACAGTTCTTTATTTTTTCAAAGCAAAACTTTTTTTATTTTTTATTTTTTGCTTTCTATAAAGATTTTGCTTCCCAAAAGCTAAGAAAAGTACTTTCAACATCTATGCAAATGAAGACATTACATAGACTTGGAATAATCTTTACTGTAATCCCAGTGATTTGGCTTTTGAATAATTATAAAGTTCTATGCTTTCAGATTAGCCTTAACTATATTTATGTATTTTGTGCATTTATGATTTTTCAGAATATTCCTAATTATGTCCATGATTTTATCTGTGTTTATATATGTGTGTGTGTGTGATGTAGAAGAAAATTAGCATTTTCTTACTTCTTTTTGCTTGGTTACCTATGGGTTATGAACATTGTGATTTTTTTTTAAAATTTTTGAAGAAATATCATGGCAGGGGTTATCTGTATATGGACTAGAAAAAAGAAGATGACTGCAGAAAATGTCGAATCATTGGATCCACTACATGCTATGTTTATTTGCTAGTTATACAATTGAAGAGTTAAACAGTTTGTTGTACATAATATTTGAGATTCAAGAAGTTTTTGAAGATGAAGAAGTGGTCAGGAGGTGTGTTGATTATAACTCTTGCTATGATCTTGTTTATTCGATGCAGCTACATGGGACGAAACCAGCCACCAAAGTAGTCGGCATATGATTTCTTCAATGGCCATCCAACCAATGATTCTAAGTTAAATACTACTGATAGTGATAATTCCGCTCAAGCCATCTAGCCAATTATTCTAAGTTAAATACTACATTAAGGGTTTTTTCTCCCACAAGATTCACAATTCATAATGCGAGAAAATATATTTATTATAATTAGTGTTAATGCATCCAAGTCCAAATGGAAATAGATGAACACTGATAAATCGCAATTTCAGGAAATGTGGATGAATTTATTTAAGGTATGCCATACGAAGGGAAAAATCTTTATAGGAGACGGATTTTTAATATGATATAGGAAAAGATCAGAGAGGGTTTGACATGATACATGGTAGACAAAGATAGTAATGACAATGGGGGCACTATCCTATACTTCAGTGGGCTATGATCTTGTGATAGTGATACATATTTTTGGCTAAAAGAGATTTATGTTTTATATCCTTTAAAATTGGATCAAATAGGTCAGTTAGAATTTTGTTTTAAATAGAAGAACTGATAAACTAATGTGACAAGATTTTAAGGTTACACCAGATTAGAGTATATATACATACAAACACACCTTTGTATACTTATGATATCCATAAAAAATCTAATTAAATTTGATTAAATGAAATTAAACATAGACAATGCTACAAGGGACTCACATGTAATCTTGTTGCAATTTTGGACCTTTTTTTCTTAAAATCTTGCTTTATGGTTTTGTTACTCTCTGCTCTCTGGATCAGATGGGTCAGTTAGAATTTTGTTTTAAATAGAAGAACTGATAAACTAATGTGACAAGATTTTAAGATTACACCAGATTAGAGTATATATATATATATACAAACACACCTTTATATGCTTATGATATCCATAAAAAATTTAATTAAATTTGATTAAATGAAATTAAACATAGACAATGCTATAAGGAACTCACCTGCAATCTTGTTGCAATTTTGGACCTTTTTCCCTAAAATCTTGCTTTATGGTTTTGTTGCTCTTTGCTCTCTAGATCAAATGGTCAGTTAGAATTTTGTTTTAAATGGAAGAACTGATAAACTAATGCGACAAGATTTTAAGGTTACACCAAATTAGAGTATATATACATACGAACACACCTTTGTATGTTTATGATATCCATAAAAATTCTGATTAAATGAAATTAAACATAGACAATGTTACAAGGGACTCACTTGTAATCTTGTTGCAATTTTGGACCTTTTTCCCTAAAATCTTGCTTTATGGTTTTGTTGCTCTCTGCTCTCTGGATCAAATGGGTCAGTTAGAATTTTGTTTTAAATAGAAGAACTGATAAACTAATGTGACAAGATTTTGAGGTTACACCAGATTAGAGTATATATACATACGAACACACCTTTGTATGCTTATGATATTCATAAAAAATCTGATTAAATTTGATTAAATGAAATTAAATATAGACAATGCTACAAGGGACTCACCTGTAATCTTGTTGCAATTTTGGACCTTTTTCCTTAAAATCTTGCTTTATGGTTTTGTTGTTCTCTGCTCTCTGGATCAAATGGTCAGTTACAACTTTGTTTTAAATAGAAGAACTGATAAACTAATGTGATAAGATTTTAAGGTTACACCAGATTAGAGTATATATACATACGAACACACCTTTGTATGCTTATGATATCCATAAAAAATCTGATTAAATTTGATTAAATGATATTAAATATAGACAATGCTACAAGGGACTCACCTGTAATCTTGTTGCAATTTTGGACTTTTTTTCCCCTAAAATCTTGCTTTATGGTTTTGTTGCTCTCTGGATCAAATGCTCAGTTAGAATTTTGTTTTAAATAGAAGAACTGATAAACTAATGTGACAAGATTTTAAGGTTACACCAGATTAGAGTATATATACATATGAACACACCTTTGTATGCTTATGATATCCATAAAAAAATCTGATTAAATTTGATTAAATGAAATTAAACATAGACAATGCTACAAGGGACTCATCTGTAATCTTGTTGCATTTTTAGTCCTTTTTCCCTAAAATCTTGCTTTATGGTTTTGTTACTCTTTGTTCGAAACCCTTGTTTGAATTTAGGGTTTGTGGGTTGCTGAAGTTGATACAGCAAACAAAGATTTGAACAACACTTGTTGCGAAATTGGACCTTTTTCTTTTCTAAAGCTTCCAATTTCAAGGTTCTGTCACCCTTGAGTTTAGGATTCTTTGGACAGCAGAAAAAGGGCTTTTTGTGAGTTTAGGGTTCTTTAGACGGCAGAAGAGGGATTTTTGTTTTGTTTAATGAGTTTATCTTTTTGTTTTGTTTAGGGATTGTGTTGATAACTCATCAATTGTTATTTCTTTTTTCTTTTTCTTTTTCTTTTGTTAATAAAAAGTTCTCTCCGTTAAGGATAACGGAAAAAGCCATTTCTATTGTTAAAATGAACCCCACCTCTTATATTATAGGAAAATTTACATATAAGTGGTAGCAGCAAAGGTATATTACCCATACATGAACGTAGTTTACTTACTTACCATCGCATGAACTAAAAGTCAAAGCATTTTATTTGAACCCTTTAGTATTAAAAATTATATTTTCACCCCTAAAAGTTTACTTTATGCACGATTTACCCAAAGAACAACTTGTGCAAGTATTAGAATTTTGCCAAATAGCACTTAGAAACTACTACATAGCACTAGAATTAGGAGACACAACGCGTAGTCTACAACGAAGAATAGAAGAACTTAGATCTAAAATTATTTTGATACAGAATATTTTAGAAGTTAGATGGCAACGATTTTAGTTTATGAATAGAATAGACTTTAATAATTTAGATAACTCTATAAAACGACTAAGAGAAAATCTTGATTATATTAAAGAACAAGTAGTACAGAATTCTAGTCCAAATAATTTGGATAACAAGATAATATTAGTCGCAATTAAAGATATCAATAGTGATATTTACTGAAAATCAAAAAATAATTATAGACTACCTAAAATCCCTTAAAACCGATATACAAAGGTTATTACAATAGTTTTATGAGCACTAGTAATCCTGATTATCTAACCTCGTTAGCTAAACTTTACAAAATTAATAAAGAACCCATAGGATTTACAAGTTTTAAAACAGACGTACAATCAACTAATATATATATTAGACAAAATAACTTTTTAATCCAGTTATTACTTCAGTTATCTGATAAAGTTAATAAACTTGAAGAGAAATTAGAAATGATACAAGAAAGTATTCCCAGAGAATCCTCTAAAGAATTATCAGATAAAATAAAGGATATAAAATTATCAAATCAATACTCACCTGTAACAACCAAGCGTGTAAATTTGTTACAACCTCATAGACAAATATCACAATGGCCATTATCCTTAGAAAAGCCAAAGAAATAATGAGAATAGAAGATTTATATGATAATGAACATGATGCTAAAAAATATATAGAACAAGGAATGAAGAAGGTAAAAAATAAAGTTAATCTTTATTCCAATAATTTATTAGACTTCCAGAGCAAGATATACAATCATTTTAGCCAAAGAAAAATAAGTGCAATTAACAATCAAGTTATTTTAAACCTTATAACACCCGAAGCATGTCAAGAATTAAATGATAATAATTTAGAACTCATGCATTTAGGTGTCATAATGATAGGATTAGTAGGATTAAACAGAGCAGAAATAAGAACTAGAACACTTGCTTATATTTATGATGACCGATGGAATAACCATAAACAAACACAAATAGCCAGCGCCGGGATAGATTTAGCCGACAATGCAGCAATAGTAGGATATATTCCCAATTACACAATGACTACTAGAGAATTCGGTAAACATATTAAGATAGCCATATCCACAAAAAGGATATACTATGACAGCACAATTTAAAAATTTATTAGTTAATACTTTATTTATGGGAAAAACAGTTAATCAGTATAACTTAAAATGTAAAGCCCAATTTAGTGAGATAGTTAAACCTTTTAGCAATATCCAGATGATAGAAGCTAGAAAAGTAAGTAGTATTACCCATGAAGGAACAGAATGGAAATTACTTAAACTTATTACTACACCTAAAAAGATTCCTGAAAATAATATGATATATGTTACAAGTAGCGGAGAAGCTAGCATAAGGTTTAGTAATTATAAAAGACAAGACAATTTAGTAGATGATACCCAAGAAGACTTTTTAACTACACTAATAGAAATAGAATCTCCTGAAGAAATAAACGTTATTTATGATAGATTAGAAGATAAAATTCTAGAAAAAATAATGTACAATTTTGATACTTTAGAATTTGAAGCCTTGCAAGACAAGTATCCAGAACCTAAATACAAACTTATAGAAAGTATTTACTTAGGACAAGGAAATAATGATGATATTAAGAAAAACATTCTAAGCGCAGGGTTTGAATCATTCTATACAACAACGGAATTAAACACAGTAAAAGAAGAGTTGAATATAATAGAACATAGAGAAGGAAAAGAATCAAAAGGATCAACATCTCAGTCAATTGACCAAGAAATAACTGACCAAAAAAAGACTAACGCCTCAGGAAGTAATACCATAAATGACGACTATACTACTGGACAAAGATTAAATCCCTCACGAGAAACTTATGTAGAAAATAGAAATATACCAGATATGTACACATTGACACAATACCATAGACATTATGAGAATATACCAGCACAACAAGCAGGAACAATATTAGATATAGCAAGACATGATCCCCAAGATTGGGCAAAAGTAATCGAAAATTGAGAATAAGATTGTACTAGGCAATCTATTTTAACCAATTTTGACAATAGAACTCAAGCCCTAACCTATTGTGAAACCTTATTAAGAGGAACCATTCATGACTGGTGGCAGTCTTACAAAGTAACTTATCCTAATGATTATGCCCTTTTACGAGATAATTTTACAATTTAAGGTTTTACCAGCTTAATAAAAAAGGTGTTAGTTGGTAAAGACAGATTATTAGATGAAACCTTAATAAAGCAAAATGAAGCTTTAAGGAATTTAGAATTATTACAAATCTATGATTTTAGATACATAAGAGATTATACCAATAAGTTTTTTGAGTATTTTGCAGCCACTGGTAAAACAGGCGATAAAACATTACTCGATAGGTATCTTCAGAAATTACCAGGAAGTGTAGGAACTAAAATATGAGAAAAATGGTTAGAAAATCCGAGACGTGATACGCTAACCATAGGAGATAGAGTTAATCATGTGTATAATATGTTAAAAGCAGAATGTAGATAACGTAAAGAATCCAAACAAATCAAAAAATAATTTTATTATACGTGTAGACAAATAGATTTTTCACCCCAATATGGTTGTATGCCTCAGAAAAATTATAATTATAAGCGTAATAAACCTAAAAAATATAATCTACGCACAAGTAAGACCTACAAGAACTATCATAATAAAAAAACCTTATGTCAAAACTAACCCTAGGCAATTTAGAAAGCAGCCTTGGTATAAAAAGTAAAAGATAAATAAAGATAAAAAGGATAATAAAGACAAAGATAATAAGGTAAACACTTTACCCACAAAAGAACGACGTTGCAAATGTTTTATTTATGGAGATCCATGACATATAAGACCAAATTACCCTTACGATACAAGCAGAATCCTATCAAATGGATACAAGAAAAGATCAACATACTTGAAGATATTGAAGAACAGCTAGAAGAATTATATGAACTAGAAAGTATTTATGATTCTGACGATGATAATGAAAGTATATATAGTATCAAAAGCTTAGATATCAACTTTGATAATGATGAAGACCTTAAACAAGGGCTTCATTCAATGGAAGATTTCGTTTGCGCTATAAGTAATCCATCATGTCAGTATAGTTTAGTTAGTTTTCAATTTTCTTCTTATAATTGTAAATAGTGCAATACATCTATTAAAAAAGGTCGTTACTATAGAAACCATGGTAAAACTTTATTATGTCATGATTGCTATACAAAATATGAAGATAAGCACGAAGCTATTCTAGTCGAATCTATAAATTCAATATATAAACCATCTAGTCTAATCCAATTCTCAGTAACATTAGAATTTAGAGAAAAATTAGTGAAAACCTCAGCTATGTTGGATACTGGAACATCTAAAAGCATAATTCAAAAACATTTGGTACCAGAGGAAGCATTAATAAAACTAAATTATAATGTTAATATGAGTCAATATAATAATGAAAAACTGCCTATAACCCATTGTGTTCAGAACATTCCTATATTAATTAATAATGAAAAAATTATTTTACCACAAACATATGTAGTAAATAATACTCTGTAATACCCCCCTGGATTTTCGGATGCGGGTTGGCCAAGCCCACGCCCGATTACCCGAGGATATCAAATCAATTAGCAATAAACGAACACAAAATATAATTAAGAAAACATGAATAAATAAATTGCTGAAAAGAAACTAGAATGATAAACCAAAACTGGAAACCTCAGAATAAAATTTTATAAATAAATAATTAGTCTGATACACCCAACTTCTCCAATTCTAATACAACTCGGGAATCCATCTCTAATGGACCCCTAATAATAATCCAAACTGTAATGGAAGCTAGTTAAAGAACATCCAGAGTAAACCATGGAGGAAAGTCTTACGTCGTCGGAAGAGTGAGTAGTAGTCTCCGCTCAGCATGATCAAGTCTAAGTCTGGAACTGACAAGTACCTGAAAAATAGATGTGGGTCAGGTCCACGAACAAGTTCTAACCTACTACAATCCAAGCAGAGACTCAATACGCATATACATTCTAACCAACTCAACAATAACTAAATAGTCCGTAGATATGTATATTCACACTACAGGACTCTCATTGGACTATGGAGAGGGTTTCAACCTGAATAGAAGGCAACATGCGAAAACGCACCCATAGGTGGACATGAGTACCTAGACCTAATAGGGTACACCTCAACCTCTCATATCCAGCTACGCATCCTACTGCATATACACACCCTAACCAACGAGCCTGAGACTCAAGCTCATCTCGTGGTACCATAAAAATATATTCAAAATCCATACATATCCATCCACAGGAAATCCAATAAATCGTTCAGCTTATTCAGCTGCATAGACTTATACAAGAGATCCAATAAGTCGTTCAGTTTATTCAACCGCACAGACTTAAATATAAGGAGAATTATGTTTTTATAATTCGCACCCTTATTCCAAAATAGGTAGGACTGAGTATTTTGAATCAGTCGGTCCCTAGTATACCACCATCCCATACTGATGCATACAATCCACAAAATCCATATAATTGATAGAACAGGTAAAACCATTCAGCAATTAAAATCCATAAGGTAGGAATTAGCGTTTTGAGCTAAACCATACCTAGTATGTCACCGTCCCATACCGGTGCATACAATCATCCATATCCGTGTAAATTACAATATATAAATAATAAGTAAGTAATTTACAGTCCTAAACCAAATATTCATACCATTGCAGAAAAGTAATTAAAATTTCAGCAATTTAAATCCAAGATCTAAACCATGTATTTGCAAGAAACGGTATAATAGTTCAACAACCAGCATCCAGAGCATGCATAAATCAGTTTTAATAAATCAACAACTCTATCATGCATTTAAACCAGTTTTATAATCATGTTATAATCCAAACAATTGCTAAATTAATTTAAGCAATTTAGTTCTTTCCATCCGGTAACAGCGTACTAAGTGCTATACTCGTATTCTGTTTTATCCTTTAACACGGAGCCATACCCTATGCCCCAAGTCCAATTTACTAATTAAAAGACTCCACCGTGCATCTAAAACCTAATTTAGAATCATGTTATAGCATTTTAAAGTGTCAAATTAAACTAGACAATTAATTGCCTTCCAGTCGTTAACCGTACGCATAATTGTTAAATAGCGTACTATTAATTCCATTAACACAAAAGGGGTATTTTATGCAATTAAAGACCTTGATTACAGGTTAAACTAATTAATGAAAACCCCATTAAAATTCTAAAATTGTTCAAGAACCCCAAGTGCCCAAAGAGTAGCTAAAAACATTACAGTACTCATCAAATTCCATCAAATTGGAAAGAGCTTGCTCTTGGCAAAGTAGAGCAGGCTCCAAAACAGCCTAGAGCCGGCTCCATACAACCTTGGAGCCGGCTCTAATGAGGTGGGAGCCGGCTCTTGGCATTCCAGAGCCGGCTCTCCTTCCCCCTGTGAGCCTTTTCTCCGTTCTGCTCTGTTTCAGCTTCTCTGTTCCTTCACCGGATCATTCCTATCACTCTATTGGTTTTTAAAACTAATCATAGGAGTCTAATTTACACCCAATAGCATCCCATCAGATTGTTATAATAGTAGGAATTTAATACGACATCAAAACAACAATCGACGTAACATGTCCTTATGCTCAGAACTGAAACAAGTTAAGTTCTATATGACAGTTAATCCGTAGCTAGCAGTAATTAAAGCTTAGACATACTTGTTCCTACCATAGTTCCATGTTTAACATGGTGTAACCATCCTTAGTAATCTGCTAGATTAGATCAAAGGCAATTAAACCTCTACATCTCCAAAAATGGTAATCCGATTTGCCTCTTACAATTTATGCATTGTTTTATTATAAACACCACTGTTTTAATCCAGTTAACCAACCCTTAGAAACCTTAATATGCCTTAGAACATATTGAAAACCCCAATTATACCTTCTAACAGGATTTAAAATTTCCAACATCCAACCCTCGTAGCCCAAACGGTCGCCGAAACATTAAAAACTGGAAAAACCTTGAAGGAGCCTGCTCTTCTAACAGAAAAGCCTACTCTCCTTTGGTAGGAGCCGGCTCTCCTAGTCTTGGAGCAGGCTCCAAGTCCCCTAAGAGCCGGCTCTTTGATTTTAAGAGCCTGCTCTTTGTTTCCAAAGAGCCTGCTCTTTAAACTTTGAGTCGTCTCTCTTCCCGTGTGTTCATCGTTTCTACGTCTGGTGAATTTCTGAGGAACTGTCTTCCAATCCTAAGGTTCTTAGATGTTTAAACTAAGTTTCCACATGTTCCAAAATCTATTGAATTCTTTGTTCAATTACCAAACTCAATTTAATACATGAATTTTGCAACAAGAATTTAATACGAGCAGTTTAAGCATTCTTGAGCATCGACTATTGCAGCAAATCAAACTTGCAACCTAAATTAATTTTAATGCTTCCCAACATGTTATAGAACTAATTAGAATCCTTACTCATCAGATTACACGAATTAAACAGAAGTTACACAAGGAAGACAATTAAAACAACCAGTACACATATTACAACTACAATCAGTTTTAAAACAACAGAGGTACAAGAAATCCAGTTTAATTTTAATCCTTAACAGTTCCTTGGAGTTGTGTTAGACATGCAAAGAACACGAATCAATGGGATAGAGTTAGGATTAGAACTTGCCTTACATCGACGTCGTCCTAAAGTCTCCGGCCAACCCCCTGTTTCTTCCCTCTCTGTTGCTTCCCAGACTTCTCCCAAATTACTTTTGCCTTTTCTATATCATGAATACAACCCTCAACCCTAGGCAGAACATCACTAGTATATTTATAGACCACCAATTCTAGGTTCCATTAAACCCTAAATGATTTATCCGGCCCATAGACCAACCTATATTATACCAACGTCGGCTGCATAAATGAAGGTGATAATAACACTAAAACCCTAACCTAATCTTACCATAGTGGAAATTAAATAGAACACAATTTAAATAATTCAAAGAATTCACATAAAACAATTAAATCCATTTAATTCAAATTGTAAATAATAAATGTAAATCAATAATCAATTATTTTAATTAAACCTATCAACACCTAGCCATGTAAGCACCTCAAACATAATAAAAAAATAATAAAAATAATAAAATAAATAATAAAATTCTAATTATATCCTTTTTAAGTTTTAGGCGTATTACATACTCCCAGTACTTATGATTTTATTCTAGGATTAAATTTTATAAATTCACTCACTGGAGGATTCATGTATACCCCTACAGGTTTACAGTTTTTTAAGAAAGGAACCTTTATTCCATCTAGAGATCCTTATATTCCTCAAAAAGAAAAAGGAGTCATTACTTATGTTAATACTTTACCTATGACAGAAGAAACTACAGAAAATTTATTTGATGTATCCGAAATTTTAGAAGACATTTCTGAAGCCTTAATGTTTCTTAGTCACCTAGATGAACTAAAAATTTTCCTTAATAATAAAGCTATATTAAAAAACCCCAAACCAAACATTGACAATTTTATACGACTAGCTGAAACCCCAGAGATTCTAGGCGAAGATCCTTAAAAACACTGGTATAAAAATAAAATTGAAGCAAAATCAAACATAATAAATCCTTTTGATAACTATAAAGACACAAGACAATCCTTATACCCTAGACGATCAAGAAGAATTTCAAAAACAAATTAAAGAACTTTTATTACTAAAAGTAATAAGAAAAAGTAATTGTAGACATAGGAGTCCAGCTTTTATGGTTAGAAATCATGCAGAGATAAAAAGAGGGATAGCTCGTATGGTTATAAATTATAAAAGATTAAATGATAATACTTATGATGATAGTTATAAAATTCCTAATAAAGATGTTTTAATAAATCAAATACAAGATAGAAAATAGTTTTCTAAATTTGACCGTAAATCAGGATTTTGGTAAATCCGTATGGCTGACGAATCCATCGAATGGACTGCTTTTACATGTCCCGAAGGACATTATGAATTGTTTGTTATACCTTTTGGATTAAAAAAATTCTCCACAAGAATTTCAATGCAAAATGGATACTATATTCAATAAACACTCAAAATTTTGTTGTGTTTACATAGACGATATTTTAGTTTTCAGTCAGACTAAGGAAGAACATAGAAAATATCTTGAAGTTATGTTTAACGAATTTATAACACAGGGACTCATTATAAACAGTAAAAATATGATATTAGAAAAACAAGACATTAAATGTTTAGGTCTATACATAAAGGATGGAAGGGTCGAATTACAATTACATATTGTCAAGAAAATTTTAGACTTTCCATATAAATTAGAAGAAACCAAATTACTACAAGCATTTTTAGGATTATTAAATTATGGTCGTAATTTTATTCATAAATTAGGACAATTAGTGGGACCTTTGTATTCAAAATTAGGAAAACATGGTCAAAAAAATTTCAATACCCAAGACATAGAGTTAGTTAAGAAAATTAAATTTTTAGTCTCCTAATTAGAACCTTTACAACTCCCCCTTGAAAATAGTTATAAAATAATTCAAACAGATGCATCAGCTCAAGGATGGGCAGGTTTACCTCTTCAAAGACCTACAAAAGAATCTTCTCGAGATGAAGAACAAATTTGTCGCCATGCTAGTGGAACTTTTAATAAAGTACAATCTACCTTACCTTCAACCGACCTGGAAATTTTAGGAGTAACCAACTCTATTGAGAAATTTCAGATATTCCTTGATAAAGAATTTCTTATAAGAACAGATTGTGATAATATAGTTAAATTTGCAAACAAAGCAAAGCAACAGCGGATGTCTGCAAAAAGATGGATTTCATTTATTGACTGTATTACTGGAAGAGGTTTTAAACCCATATTTGAACATGTCAAAGGAAAAGACAATTATTTAGCAGATATTCTATCCCGTTTACTAATTGATTGTTAATTTTTGCAGGAATGGAAACAAAGAGCAACAACAGTTATAGCCTTATACCAGGCACTTCTAATCCTCTTTTGATTATCCAAAACCCCGCTCAACAGTTCCGCGCTAGACATAATATTTTTCCTAACCAAAAACTTATTTTAGATAATATTTGGTTTTCTAGAAACAACCCCAATAGAACCCTCGTCAGAAATCTATATACTTTAAGTGAATATTTTGTATCATTTAATAAAGCATATCAGAATTTACAGTAAGAACATGAGACGCTTATATCTCATTATAAAAAGTTAAATTTAGCTTATCAAAGAACGACAGCAAACCCCACAGAACTAACTATTTCTGAGTAAATCACTGATGAAGATGAAAATCTTCAAAAAGTTCAATTTCTGCAGGTACAAACCAAATATGCCAAGTTATTACTCCATTTCTCTCCAACATACAGAGAAATTCTGAGACAACAAGTTGAGCTATTTCCTGATGATCTCAAGGATCTTATCCTCGAAGAAGATAAGTCTGATGGTTTCAATGAATGGGTTGATATCCAAAACTACCTCAGAAATAATAGTCCACCTAAAGGAACCCGTTATAACTATTTTTTCCTACGGTTTATACAAACAGGAAACCTTGTACCCATGGCCATTATCTTGTTAGATGTAGATATTGTTTTCTTCTATCCTTTTGAAATAACCCGAAAAACCATTTTCTCTACAAAAACAACCATCTGTTATTTAAGCAAGCTGTTAGAATTAGGAATGATCTATGGCATCACCATACCAAAAGATATGCCATTAGAATATATAAATTCTTTAGGTAACTTTCCCAACTGTTTAAACCAAGCTATTGCCTTCGAACAGAAACTAACCTAAAATTTCATGCCAGAATATCCAATTCTCCTTCAAATCCATAGTATTCCTCCAGAATGGGTAAAAGATGGAGCTATAATTTTGGGACAGCATCGAATTTACATTCATTTTGATCCCATAGAAGTCAAAGTTCTTACCCAACATATTGATTTTGTAAATAACTTTCGTAATGAGATAGAACCAACTACCTTTAACCATTTGGTATACTATAAAGCCTATCGTCAAATTAACCTAAGCTACAATCCTGGTTTCAGACTCTATGACCATAATATCAACATGGAAATTTTTGTCAAAACAAGAATTCCGCATTTCATTAAGTCTCCTCCAGAGATTGAGATATCTCCAGAAGTTGAAGAAATTATAAATGAAGAAAAAATGTTGCTGGAACAGTTTGAACTCACCTATAGAAATGAAGAAACCAGCTCACTAGACAGCACTGATGCATATTTGGCCCGCATGCATGAAAGAGAAAGAAATGATAACCCAACAAATAGCACTACTGACAGAAATTTGTCCAATATGCAAGAATTCTAAAAATATCCAAGGAAAAGCAGATTCGCCACAATGTACAGATAAAGGCAACTTCAGCATCCAAGAAAAGTAGATTCGCAACAGGTCACAGATAAAAACAGATCCACCAAAAGTAGATTCTCAACAGTAAAAGTAGATAACATTCCCCAGAAGCCGACATTAATAGTTCAACAATAATTCATGCCATCTTATCTCTAAAGCATCTTGCATCTCAACCGTCTATGCAACATTTTCAAGCTCAGCCGAAGTTTCATTCCCCTCCTTTTATATAAAAAGAACTTCTCTGCTCAAGCAAAGATCATCGAGTTCTAGAACAATCAAGTCTAGAACCATCAAGCATTCCAGCCTTTAGTTTCCAGTTTGTTTTGTGACTTCTTTCAATAAATAGTGTGAGAGTGTATCCATGTATAAACAATGTGTATCCATGTATATATGAAATAAATTATCCAGTTTGTTCTTATTCAAAATTTTCTAATCCCAATTTAGTATTATAAGTACTTTTGGGCAAAAGACTTCAGTCGACAAAAAGATCAAATATATCAATTTTATTTAGCCAGACAGTGTAGATCCTAGAATTTTCTTGAATCCAACCAGTACAAGCAGCCTTAGAATTAAATTGGCAATTTCTTCTATAAGTTGACTCGAACTGTTGGCTTGTTGGCCCGTTCTTGCCGGTGTTTAGGCGTTTTTACAGGGCGTTATCAGAGCTTTATTAGGTTCGGTAGTCATTTTTGTAATTTAATTGTTAAATTTATTCTATGTTTATTTTGCATGCTTCTATCATGTTGGATCCAACTCAATTTTGGTATCAGAGCATATACTGTTTCGTTAAATTTAATTTATATATAAAATCTTTTATCTAAAGAAGTCTATAAGTCCATATTAATTTATTACAAATTTTACTTTAGTAAGAAAAATATTAAAAGTTTGTTCAAGGATCTTTCAGTAAGCTTATTTTATGTTTTAAAACTTTTATGATATAATCATATATTCTGTTGGGTCAAAGTGACAATATAACTTGTTGTATGGTGTAAAGTAGAATATCATTTCATTTTAGAGAAATAATTATGTGGTCCTTTCATTTGTAAGAAAAAGTTTGTGTGGTCCCTCATTTTATTTATAAATCAAGAAATTGACATCGTTGTATTGTAATATTTCATTTATTGGTAAAAAATCCTATATTATAACTACAAAATACGTGGCCAAAACCAACGCGTCAACAACGTGGACCGGAGGGGACCACATGTTTATAAACAGCGGAGGATTTGCGCCCTCCTCCGTGTTAATGAGAGTATGAATTCTAAAGGAAGACAATGCAAACGGTAAAGTAGAAAGCAAGCGAGTAAGAGAAAGTCATCTGTGTGTTTTTGAGAGTGGTCTTTGCGTGTGTCACTGTGTGTTAATGGCGGAGAATAGTAGAGTGTGTGTAACAGGGGCTGGAGGGTACGTGGCTTCGTGGCTGGTGAAGCTTCTCCTGTCCAAGAACTATACTATTTACGGAACTGTCAGAGATCCAAGTAAACTCTCTCTCATCTTCATCGCGTTATTACCATACAATCAATTCAATTCATTATAGCTTGTTTTCATTTCTTTTAGCAATTAGGTTTTCGATTTGTATTTTCTTCGTCTTTTTGTTTGTTTTCATTTAGTTTCTTGTGTGCGAGTTCTGAGCTGATGGATTATTAATCGAAGCAATATATTTCGACCTGGTAGGTTTTTTGATTTCTTATTTTTTCTGCTGTCCTTGCGAAGTTAGGTTTTTTTTTTTTTTTTTTGATCAATCCGACGAGGAGGAAAAAAAAACACTTATTCCACTTTTTCTTATGTAGTGGAAACGCCTTACAATCTGAAATATAAAAAAAAAGGATTAGTCATTTTCTTCTATATCGGGTCAAGATTCCTCCATACTTAATTTGGAACCGAATTTTGCCGCACAAGGTGTTTGATTCTATGTTACTTGTACGGAGGGTGTAGGATTGGGTGCATAACCATCCGTCATAACTTCTAATTACAGTCTGTTGAATTTTTCCCTATGACATGTGTAGACACCCCATTTTTGCCTCCCGTCCTCACATGGCGCCACAGCATGGCTTTTGCTATAAGAAAATGCTATACATGCCAATTTGAGCTCGCTGGATTTCCTTACCTATATAGTTAGGTAATGAATTGGACATATATATGTTTGTTGTAGTGGCTCCTATTACCTTGTGTCTATAGGAATCCAGAAAATGTGGTGACCATGTAACATAATGTATGATTTGTTACATTATCTCCTTGACCGTTCTCTTGTCTTGTTTTTCCTTACTATTCCACCCCTCCCCATAACCCACATCATCCAAAAAATAAAATAAAAAAAGATAAGAGGAAAAAATAAGCATTTTTAGTTGAAAGATTCTTGTGAATCAGCTTCTAAATTCCTCAATTGTATATTATAGGTGCTGACAAGTATTCTCATTTGAAGAAACTTCAGAAAGCATCTGAGAACTTGAAACTCATCAAGGCGGACCTGCTTGATTACAACTCTCTTTCTGCGGCCTTCACAGATTGCAGTGGAGTGTTTCATGTTGCCAGTCCGGTTCCTGCTGGCAGTGTGCCAAATCCTGAGGCAAGAATACATCATGATCCTTCTTCTTTTATTAGGACCAATCATGCTTGGCGATATAACACTTCTATTGGTTTCTGATTCAATGGATACCCTCATTTTTAATGTTATGGATGACTAAGGAAGCAGGTCCTCTTTGGTCAGAAATATCTGCAGTCAGTTCATTTAATTGAATTAACTGGCATAAGCATTTGGACCTTTGTTTTACTGGAATTAAGTGATTAGACTAACCACTGCTGCTTTCCCCCTCCCTCTCCCTCTCTCTTTCTTCCATATTAACCTGACCCATCAGTTTCCTAGGTTAAAGAACCTGTCCACAAACTACTGCTATGTGGATACCATAGTAAAGTATTTCTGTATGTCATTATTAATTTTGTTGAGGAATAATGTCAAATGTGGGGTCTATATCTAGTTTACCACACTGTATGTTGCATGCAGGACTAGCACTGGGTAGTTGGTTTGTTTGTTTTTTTTTTTGGTTATCAACTTCATTGCATGATTTTTGGTTTTGGTTTTAATTTTACGGTGAAGCAACTTACTAGAATGTTACTAGAAAGAGTTATGACAATATGAGAATAATCCAACCTTGTAGACTTTTATACAAGTATTCTCTTAAGTGGCATCCATCAGGTGGCTAAACGACAATTGTTGACTTCCTCATTTCTGTAAAGATGTTTTGATGTTCCCCTGGAGAGACATCTTGTTAAGGGATTGACACAATTACAATATCCTGAGAATTGCCAACCCCAAATAGTTAGGAAAAGGATTCATTGAGTTGTTAAGTATGATGAGCCTTGTCTAGTCATTGTATATTCAACTTCCATTGAAATTCGAAGGATTATGCACTGGATGAGTTATTTTCACTCTCAGTATCTAATAGCTTCATTGCAGGAAGAATTGATCGAGCCTGCTGTTAAGGGCACACTTAATGTACTCAAGGCATGTTCCGAAGCAAATGTCAAGCGAGTTGTGGTTGTGTCCTCGGGAGCTGCTGTTTCCTTGAACCCTAGCTGGCCCAAGGGTAAAGTGAAGGATGAGACTTGTTGGTCTGATAAAGAGTACTGCAGAACTACTAATGTAATGAGTTGAATAAGTCCTTAGTATATACTTGAATTTTGATAGATTTAATGTTCGATTGTAAAGCATCATCTACTGAGAATATTGCATAATAGTTTTAATGGTAGGTTTTGTAAGAGTTATTTAATTTTATAATGCCATCTTGGATTCTATGTTTTTTTCAGAACTGGTATTGTCTTTCCAAAACAGCAGCAGAAACTGAGGCTTTTGAATTTGCTAAAAGAAGTGGACTTGATGTTGTAACAGTATGTCCAACCCTCGTGTTGGGGCCGTTGCTGCAGTCCACAACAAATGCTAGCAGTCTGGTTCTCCTTAAGCTCTTGAAAGGTACCGAACCATATATATAGTATATTTTATTTTTTAAGATTTCAAGTAGAAGTCATGTATTAGGTTATATATATATATATATAGGTCTCTGTTTGTGTGTTTCTATATATATGCATCTGTGGAGCTTAAAAATTGGAGACTGCATTTTGACTCTTTGTTGCATGCAGTACTTTTTGTATTTTTTTGTCTATGTATGTTTTACCTCTAGAATATGTGTTTTCCATCGGTGTTTAGAAACTTTTTTTTTTTTTTTTACCTTGGCAAGAAACACACTAACACACCCACTTTGCCCCTATGGGGACTTGAACACTCGACCTTCTACTTTGGAAGGTGAGGAAGTACCCTTAGGCTGTAGCCCATAGTCAATGTTTAGAAGCTAAGGTCATGCTTGATTTTGTCAATTTTAAACCTCAAAAGATCAGTGTTTCCCTGCTAATAGTTTTCAATATTAATGGATCTCCGAGAATGTGGCTGAGTTGTAGGTGATCCTAAAAGTTCTTTCTTTCGGACATTCATTGTACTCTTTCAAACACTAATTTTTTTTTTTTATTATTATTTTTTGAAAAGGTAGCATTTAATATAACAAACAAAGACTAAACCAAATTAGACATCCCATAAGGGGCATACCCCTCTCATCAATTACAAATCGTGGAATCCCCAAATCCACAGAGCAAACAAAAACCAAAAAAGAAAGCAAACACAATTTATGGATACAAGCAGATTATTACTACAAAGCCAACTCTACCAAAGTAAAAACTCTTTCAACACCTTTCACCAATAGTAGCAAAGTGGTATACTTCAATCCACGCGTTCGAGCCACGGTGGGGGCAAAAATATATAGTGGGTGTGTGTTTGCTTGAATTTCCAAAAAAAATTCTAAATCAAAATAAAAAATAAAAAATCTGCCAGAACATAGGTACCATTCTGCAAAATGTATAACATGGTTCTGTTTTTCTGCAGGCCATTAATCAAGCTATTTAACAGCTGCAAGAAATCCCAAGTGGTATACTTCAATCTATTCCAAGGTCCACCATTTAACATAATATCAAATTTGGGACAGCCAACAACTTTACTTGTACTAAAATGCACCAACTTATAACAGACTGATTTAATTTGATGTTTAGTTGAGAGTTGTTAAGAAACAAGGATAAAAAAATAAATAAGAAAAAGATGCAAAAGCAAAAAACACGGACAATGGATTGTCTGGTTTGGCTAAAGTCCACTATCACAGATGGAAACATGAGATTTTATAATGGATAAAAAAAATTACAAGATTGCTGCCTCCTACCTCACCAACCTTAAAAACAAAATATTACAAATGGTTGCTCTTCTTTTAAAACCTCAACATATAATTGGAAAAATACAAAAGAAAAACTCAAAAATAGAACCCAAACAAACAAACCAGGAGAGCTGCCCTTAAAGCCCAGTCAGGGATTAGGAAAAGCTGCATAGGCCTTCTCCTCTGGCCTCTGGAACAGACATACTGGGCTTGTGGTTCAAGACACCGTGACAAAAAGAGTCCCTGATTATGTAGACGGTACAGAATTCATTTCTACTTTGCTACCGATATTGCAATAAAATCTGTGATTCCAATTGTTTTGCGGTTTCAAACTGTCAATGTATGAAGGTTTTATTCAAAAGTGCAATTGTATCATGGAAATGTGGGAATACATAATGACGGATGGGTAACCGGGGTTTAATTTTTTTATTTATGTTAAAGCTTTAGTTACTCTGTAATTTATTGTTCCTTGGACTGTGTGGAAGATTATAGTCAATAAAATCACCAGGCATAGAGTCAGAGTGGGTATTTCCTAATATCACTGTCTAGAGTGCCAAGATATGTTAGTATTTGAATAATAGTTTAAAGTCCTGCAACTTAAGCATCGAAAAACTTGGCTACTTAAGTTGCAAAAGTTCCTTCCTTGTTCTTGGCTGAGGAAAGACGAGGAGAGAAAATAAGAAAACAAATTACCGGTAGATATTTATGTTAAAGCTTTAGCAGGGTATTCAAATATCCACTCTGAAGGAGATGTTATGTCCATATATGATTCACATATTCTTTGCTATTTTATGTAGACATTCTAGTGTGCTCCAGATGCAAGTAAACCATGATGCTTAGGTTTTTGTGCATGAAGCTTTTTAAATTATCTATATTTTTACTTTACATTCTTTAGTCAAAGGAGTATAAAAGTAAATTGCTAGCAGATATCTACATTATATGGATGTCATGTCTCCATCCTTTTCAGAATAACATAGTACTCTCTGAAGGAGTTCATTGTGTCCACTAATGATACAGATTGCTTAAGACTACGTGTTGATATTTTTTCCACTTCACAAGCCTCATAGATTAAAATTACAAAAAATTTCCTTGGCACATATTTCTTTTTCTTTTTATATATGCTTCTTTGTGAAAAATGTAGCACCAAAGGCCATAACTTTCTCAGTTCTGAGTGGTGTTTCTTCTATGTGACCATACAGAAGGATACAAGGAAATGGAAAACAAGCTTAGGATGATAGTAGATGTACGTGATGTTGCTGAAGCGTTGTTATTGGCATATGAGAAGCCTGAAGCTGAAGGAAGATACATATGTACAGCACATATTATTAAGATGCAGAATTTGGTGGAAATTCTAAAGAGGATCTATCCTAACTACAATTATCCTACGAGGTAAGTATCTGTCTGTAGTGTATGTATATATATAGTCGTCATCTGGAATGATCTCTCTCTCTCTCTTAAGGAAAGTTTGTTGTTATATTAGTTTGTTTTATCTATTTATTGGCAGTTTTACTGAGGCAAAGGAAGAAGAAGGGCTGAGTTCTGAAAAATTACAGAGGATGGGTTGGAGTTATAGACCATTGGAAGAAACTCTAATTGATTCTATTGTATGCTACAGACAGGGTGGACTTGTGGATTAGAAACACTGGGCATTTTGTTATAGTGTATTTGCAGGCTGGGTTCCATCACGTTATAACTGAAGCTGAAGCTTCTTCATGGTCACGGTCTTTCTGTTACAGGTAATATCTTTATGTGTCTTATCAATTTGTATTGTGTGGTTGAAGAGACTGCTCTTGAATGTTTTATATGGGTTTTCGTATGATGAAATGGAAAGATAAAGAAGTGTAACTTGTTTTGTCGGTGTCTTTTTGAATCTACATTGTTGGTTTAGCTGTTTTTTTGTGGCATATGGCCATAGCAATTATGACATGTTGAGGGTGTTTCTGTGTCTTTGGCGCTCGGGAATGGTTTATAAGTCTATTACATCACTTTTAAAAGTTCAGCAGAAATAGTCATCATAAAGCCTTGTGCAGGTCGCTTGGATCATGGATTCAGTAAGGAAAGGTTAAAAAGAAAGAAAATTTGACTTCAGAATTTTATAAACTTTGATAATTAGAAATTAATTTTTAAAAAATTATTGGGAAAAAAAGGTGAAGCTTAATTAAAAAAATCTCTTCTTGTTTCTCCACTATGTTTACACATGCTTGGCACATTCACAATGAGAGCCTAATCTCACACCTGAGGAGCATGTTGGAAGATATAATTATCTAAGCTACATCCTTTATACTTGCTGAAAGTTTTGGAATAGTGTTACTGACATTGCTTCATACATGCTATAATCTAGATCAATTTGTATAATTTACATTAGAGTCTATAGAACGCCTGGTGTGTCCATAACATTTGACATAGTTTCAGAATTTCTTTTAATTGTTTTAATTTCTAAAATTTTCTGATTTAAAGTTGGTCTCCAAACACTGTTGCTCATACTTATTTATTTATTTATTTCTTTCTTTCTTTTCATTTTTTGAACTTCTACTTAATTAATTCTTAGTTCTATGGAATGCAAAAGGGCGGGGCTAGGTCACCACAGCCTTATATGTTGGTACCCCAAATTCCCAGTCCGTCCGGCTTTGGCCAGTCAGCCTGGGCCTAGTTTCGGACCTTATCATCTTATTTTATATGCTCACAGGGCATTACCCGGTGGCTTAGTTTGTAGAGCGTCCAACTTCCCGAATATGTGTGTGTTGGAGTCACCCAGAATGAAACCATAAGATGTCATTGATTTGTCACGATATATGAAGATAGCTTGAAGTTAAATTTATTAAAATGCTGAACTTATTACTTGATAAATCATATATAATTACTTTTTGTTCCCCCAAGTAATTACTCTTTGGGAGATCTTTCTTCATGACAATTTGGTTTCTAAGGGTATATCACTGGTCATCCATGGAGGGCTTAAGCTTATAGTTGTAGACAGCCAGCTTCCATATAACTTCAAATACGATGATTCTACTTTTAGTTTTTCTTCAACTAGTTTATTCATACAACTATGGAAACGAGACACAGCATACATGGCCACCTAAAAGCCGCCAAAGGTTTCAAATATTTTTTTCTTATATTACAAATAATAATAATGGATTTAACCTCTCTTTCTTTCCGCATACATGTGTATATATACGGTACTATGGATAAAATAAATCTTATCGTATTTTTTCTTGTATTTCTTAAGCTAGGCCCAAGTCCTGTTGTACAAAGCATTTCTCAAGTTTTAGTTTTTAACTGTCGGAAGGTGGTGGTAACTGAATACCATTTGAGAACAAAGCCGGTAACGATTGAGAACCAACTCTTGCCATTGAAAGGCTGGTCTGAGTTTTTATTATTTATTTTCTTCCTTTATCGGCAGAGAAAATACATCAGGCTTTGTTTGGAATTTGGATGTAAAATATTTTTAGAATATATATATATATATATATATATATATATATATATATGTTTTGGTGTTCGGTTGTCGTAAAATATTTACTAAGATATAAATATAATAAAATTTAATAAAAATAATTTATCCATCAATTTTTTAAAACTTAAAAAAAAAAATAACTTACCTGTTAATTTTCAATAAATTATTTTACACACTCCAACCGACCGATACCAAAAAATAAAAGTGAAAAAAATAATTTTCGAGAAAGATATTTTATGTGAGCCTAAGATTGTTTTTATTTTTAACAAATATAGAAAGGAAAGGAAAGTAAATTACTGCAAACGATACAAGTACTTCATATTTTAAGAATGATTTTATATATTGTAAATTATACGTAAGATTTTCTGAATTGAAAGGTCTGTTTTACAAGAAGTGAACTAGGAATTTTAAGGTGTACAAGAACTATATGCCTGTGGCAATCGTCAATTCTCTTGAGAGGGCACAAATATTACAAGCAAAAATATTAATAATAAGGAATGTAAAGTGGTCATTCCACATGACACAATATTATTCGTTTTTAATTCTCTCGGACCAGAGACTTCTCAGAAATGTTATTCATCCTGGTGTTACTTGTGAGAGGCAAGGCTCTGGTGCGAGTTACGTGGAGTAAAGTATTATATGTAAGATTACTCTATTATGATACAACGTGTTTTAAAGTCAGGATAGTCGTGAACCTATCAAAATTTTGGAATTAAATATACTTAATCTGGAATAATATTATGATAAATGACTTCCTGAAAAGTTTCTCATCCAAATAATATTGAGTGTACAGAGTGAGAGCGGTTACCAGGATCAAATTTTTGTTATGCTTTTAATACTAGTACTACTTTGATATTCTGTCCAAACCGACTGAGAAAGAGTTACACAACCTAATATGGAGTACAAAAAATTATATTGATGGTGACGGGACATAGAAGCA